>NC_064253.1:59373628-59998628 GCF_003254725.2 Canis lupus dingo
TGCATTTATAATAGGACAAGATTTTTTTTAATGTTCTTTCTTTAAGGTGTGAAAGTGGTTAGTAGTTTTAAATTGATTCTCCTACTTAATAGTTCATATGCTCTGATTAATTCCATAATTAGTAAGTTTGGTAAACATGGGCTTATGGAAAGTTAAACCATTCAAGATAAAGATGTCAAATAGTTGCAGGTATTGCATTCTCGGCAGCTCCCACCCACACACCCAGTCCTTAGTAACATGACAGAAATGAGCATGGAGATGAAAAAAAAAAAATAAAAGAAAGAAAGAAAAAAGAAAAAAAAAAGAAAGAAAATCTGCATTACTACTGAAAGCAAGGGAAAGTCCCCACTTAAGTTCTAGAAAACGCTGTATCTACATTTTAGGAAACAACCCAATGGGCAGCTTGCTATTCACCTTCGATAAACAATGTGGGTCCTTTGGATAAATAGAGATTCTGTACCCCAAGGATAATTCCACAATTTTGGAGGTGTGAGAATTATAAATAGGGATAGTATATGAGGATTATAAAGAACATTTTACCTGAAGACCCTTTTGTTGCTGTCGAATACAGAATTTGAGCTGTGGCTAGCTGATCAATAGAAGGATTAGGTCCATGTCTTCAAACACAAAGCTTGTAGTGACAGGTGTGGTCGTGTTATCCTTAAGTGATAGGAGAATCTCTAATAGCATGGGAAATGAAGATAATATCTTTTGGAATTCTTCTGTCTTAGAAAACTATAAGGAAGCTACATCGAGAATGATGATAGAAGTAGGAGAGTACACTAGCTTCTACCTGAAATAGCAAAAGACAAAATTGTTGGGGGGGAAAACGATGTAAAATTTATGACAGGCAATATATACAATATAGGCCTCCTATATTTCCTACTAAAGAACATTTAAAAATTAATAAAGCAAAGATGAAGGAATATTATGTGCATACACATGCACACATATCACGGGAAATACCTGCAATTGCCCTTATCATGGTTCTAAAGGAAACTGGGATCTGAATCACTGACTTGCTTCAGAGTTCAATTGTGGATCTAATAGAGCAATTATGTTTAGACCAGTTTCTGGTGTCATAGAAGTAAATCTATTTCCACTCCTACCAGAGTTGGTAGCTCATTTCTGGTATCTATCCAGGTACTGGAAAAAAATCTCTTGGGCCCTATTCAATACATTCTTGTTCTCTGCTTCAAGATGAGAGCCACATCTGTCCTCAACATATATGTGGTTGGCTTAAGGCCTTGACCTACATATGTTTCAAGACCTCAGGCCCAAAGACTCTGTTCCTAGCTTGTCCTATGTAATATACCATGTGTCCCCAGTTACTATCTTGGGTCTTCTGTCTCAGATGATTTCTCTTTCTTGATTTCAAAGATTAATATGTATCTGTATCTGTTTATTTATTTTAAAGATTCCTTTTATTTATTTTAGAGACCATGCATAGGAGAGACAGAGGAAGAGGGGAAGAGAAACTTTAGCAGACTCCATATAGAGCACAGGGCCCTACCCAGGGCTTGATCTCATGACCTTTAAATCAAGACCTGAGCTGAAATCAAGAGTCAGTCACTTAACTGCCCCTATGTGTATGTACTTAAATACAAAATGATTATGAGTTTGATGCAAGAAGGGAATATTTTTTGTATTTTTTAAGAAGGAAACATTTTAAAGAGTTCTCAGCCTTCTTAACCCAAAAGTATCCAGTACTTTTTATATACATAGAAATGCCTTCATAGAACAAATGCTTCTCTCCTGTTTTATTCTAATAGGTGAGCTAAATTTGGCCTCTGTATATTGGACTCTAGCTTATTTCTTTACTATATACTAAGACCTATTAGCTCGAATACCCACTAGTGCAAACTTTTTACCCATCCAGTTATTTAAAATATAGTCCAAACAGCAGATTTTTCCTTTCTGCTTTGGGCATTCTCTAACCCAAAGATTCCTAGCCATGCTGCAGAGTGACCTCACTTAGACATGTAAATTCCTCTCTGAGATCCCTGCCTCTGGGAAAGTACTCTTGCCCTCCTCCCCTTCCAAGTAGGGACTCCATGCTGTAGCTTCTGGATAGACTCCTGCTATATGGCACTTCTCTTTTGCAACGCTATATGATCCAAGCTTGTTTTCATTATTAATTCCAAGATCTTTACGTTGGCTCCATTTGTATGGCCCTTTCTTATTTTTTCCAGATAGTCATTTTGTACAATTTAAGCATGTTCATATGCTTTTATCCAAAACCAAAATAAAATGAGAGTAGATTCCTATTGAAAATGTGTTGTGAGGAAAAAGCATGAGGAAAGCAATCTACTTTTATTAATGACCAAATATGATTTGAATAACAGTCTCTGATAGTAGCTGTGTGCAAATCAAATCAATAAACAAAGTTTATTCTAGTGCAATAACTCCATACAAAGACACAAAATTAAATTTCTCCTTTCCTGTATCCATGCAAAACACAAATTGTAAAACTTTACCTGCCTAGGAATTTAATTATATATTCAAATAAATGTATACCTTAAAATAAAAAAAGACAACAGGCAGTACCAGATTTCTTTCCCTCCAAACAGCTATGAAATTTTGGCCTGTACAGAGCTTATTTACTGCTTTCTTATAATAAAAAGACAATATCAAAGAGCAACTTTTAATATTTTTGATGCCAAGATATCACATCAAGCACAAAATATTCTGTAAATACTTAGTTCATGTCATAGGTTTTACAAATACTTGTTGCCAAGGAACAAAAGTATCTTATGAAAGTTTTATTAAACTGAGATTTCTACATGTTAAGGGAGTGTTTAGAATTATTTCTCAGGGTCATTATGGAACTCAAATTTTATACATTATTATCTTTCTTATCTTTAGTGACTTTTTTTGGCAAACACAAGATAAAATTGATCATTTACCATTATATAAAACATTAAATAGCATACAATCTGATAATAGAACTTCTGATTACATAGAAATAATTCGCATAAACTGTAAGCTTACTGTTTGGAAAATGTATCTTAAGTTCTATATCATAATTATAATTCAGTTTTAAAGCTTGCATCAGGAGATATTAATTCAAATGCTTTCACAGGCAAGCAGGTAATATAAATGCATAAGACATTATAGATAGATGACAATCTAGTTACTTGGTCAAAGAGTGCATTTCTAACTTAAAGGCATTAAAATTCTTTTTTATTATTACTTAATAGGTCTTAATCCCCAGATCATCTGGTATTATCACTGGCATCAGTTTGCTCTCAAGATTTCCAAAATAACTTCACATAAATTATTTCAATTGAATTTTACAGTCTCTCCAAATGCAGTTTATTTCCCATTATCTAATAATAGATGAGAAATCTAAGGTCCAGACATGTTGATTGACTTTCTAAAAATGCCCTCCAAAATTATACACATAGACCATGTCACAGACTGAGACTCTAGTCAGCACTGACCTGGCAGCCTTAAACTACACCAGCGGTCCTCATGGAATCATCCTTCTATTGTTGGAACACTCTCATTTTCTTCAGGTTGAAAGGAAATCAAAGCTAGTCAGAGAAAGGGAAAAAAGGATGAATGGAAATTTGCTCTCAAAATTTGTGTTACTAAAGCATATGGTGAGGACACACTCCTTTAGTATTCATAAATCCTGACTGTGGAAAAGGAAAAGGACGTTAGTATAGTTGCATTGTGAATGGAGCTGGGATTCAGAGGTTCAGAATTTGATGATACAGCTCTTCTGGCCTAAGCTCTGTGGAATTCTGTTGCATCTTGTTCAGGTATGTATCTTGTCGTGGGAACAGAGGTCACAACTAAGCTAATCTTACACTGACTGAAAGAACTAAACAAATGGGAATCCCAGGCGCAAAGGATTCAGTACCTGGGACAGAAGCAACCAAAGAGTCACGTGGCATTGTTTCACCAACCACCTCTCACTTCTCAAGAAATCAGAGGCAATACATGAAGGGGTTGTTTTTCCTTTTGGAGGGTAACATGTAGAGTGTGTAACTTTTAATTTGAAATTTTAACACGAAAGGATTAAAAAATTCAGTCTTCTTATTTCAAGTCAGTATGCATATTCCAAAGGCAAGCAGTAGTTTATTTGGTTGTTTTAATAATTAAGGTATATGACAGAAAAGAACTGTAACACAAACTTATTTACTTCAGAAGTAAATTACAAAAATAATTTTAATTATTTTTATGACCATATTTAAAATATATGATTCAGCAGCAATATTCGATAAAAACAAACAAGAGATTTCCTATCCCACTGTTTTTCGTAGGCAATGTGTAAATTTGGTTAACAATCTTACATACCCCCACAGAGCACAAATTAACATGAACATTAATGATTGATGCAATTACCACAAACTTCTCTGAGCAGACATAGACTAAAAGAAAAATGAACAGTTCTCCAGAGTACACCTTTTTTGCATTCACTATTAGTTTATTTGCTTGTTTTTTAAAAACCTATCATAGTGTATTCAAGAAAAAGTGAAATTAATATAATAGATTCAAATATTTGATCAGCAAGTTGTGTGCGCATAATAAATCAAAGGGACTTCATTTTCCATTTTAATTGTATGCTAAAAGATGTGATTTAATGATTAACAAAAGATGTATTTTTATGTTTGCAACAAAATAATTATATTCAATAATAATATCCCACATAAATTCCATATAAATATATGTGAATATGTTAAATGAAATATATTCCTAAACTCATATAAATAATATTATTTTTCATAGAGAAATTAGAGTGATTGCTGAGGAAAAGGTAGAAGATATTTCTTTTTTTATCTTAAAGATTTTATTTATTTAATCATGAGAGACAGAGAGAGAGAGAGACATAGACACAGGCAGAGGGAGAAGCAGGCTCCATGCAGGGAGCTGATGTGGGACTTGATCTCAGGACCCCAGGATCACGCCCTGGGCTGAAGGCCGCGCTAAACCACTGAGCCACCCAGGCAGCCCAGAAGATATTTCTTATAAAATCACTTTATTGACATAGCATCATTTTGAATAAGCATACTAAGAAAAACTGTTAATAATATATATTTAAGAAATAAACGTAAGAAATATTTAGTAAAAATGTTAATTTGATTTTCTTCGTATTTTCAGCCAACTTCAAAAAAATATCTCTAAGTAATTTAATCACATAAAGACTGTTTAATAAAAACAAGAGTTCCATGAATGCATTATGCCTGTTAGCTCTAAATTTCACCTGAGTTGGTAAAATACATGTCCCAAAGAAATTCGGTAAGAATTTATTATTTTTTAAGTCCAGAAAAATTTATCCTTAAAATTACTCTTCTAATGACTTACTTTTTAAGACAATAAAACCTTAATGTTTACAAAGTAATATTTTCCAAATTATTCTCTGGAAAAGTTACAGGTTCCAGCCAGTATAAAATAATCACATACACACAAAGCAGTGAGTTGTGAGTAGCATATATATACAAGTCTATATATATACAAGTACATATATATACATGTATCATGTGTATTTGTATGTTTTTATTACTTATAATGTTGACCATTTCCTCATGTATTTGTGTTTCTTCTTTTATATACATTTATATCTACATTCTCATTGTTAGTTTTCAATAATTGCTAATTCTCTCTAGTATGTCTTGACTGAATTATCTTCTGATTATCTCTTTCACCCAAGGAGAAACTCATGAATATATTTATATATGAAACCTAGCTTTTATATTTTTTTCTGATTGTTATTTTATCCTTTTGGATAGTTGATTTCTTTTCTCTCCCAGTCTTAGGCTAGCTTTGAATTTTAAAAATTGGGAGACTTTCAAAATAAAATTTGTTCTGGTTTTTGTTATTTTTATTTACAAAATTAAATAATAGGTGTAAAACAAAAAATCTAAGAGTTCTAAAATAAATAAAATAAAAATAAAAATTCACAGCTCTACCCTAACCCCATACTCCAAGTGTAAATGTTGTTAATGTCATGTATATCCTTCAAAAACCTCCTCCTTCATTATATTTTTGGGATAAATGTTTATATACTGTGTTTGTGTATGTGTGTGTATGTAAAAATCCTAGAATGCATATTTATTTACTTATTGTTTTTACACTCAAAAATATATCACTGGAGGTCTTTTCATGTTTAGTACATGATAATCGATCTCATATTTAAAAATTTTTTATTTAAATTCAATTTAGTTAACATATAGTGTATTATTAGTTTCAAGGGTAGAATTTAGTGATTTGTCAATTGCATATAACACCCACTGCTCATTACAGCAAGTGCCTCCTTCATGCCTATCACCTGGTTACCCCAAATCCCCACATACTTACCCTCCAGCAAGCCTCAGTTTGTTCCCTATAGTTAAGAGTTCTTATGGTTGCCCCCCTCCATTTTTATCTTGCTTTATTTTTCCTATCCTTTTCCTATGTTCATCTATTGTGTCTCTTAAGTTCCACATATGAGTGAAATCATATGGTATTTGTCTTTCATTGACTGATTTATTTTACTTAGCATAATACCCTGTATTTCCATCCACATCATTGCAAATGGCAAGATTTCATTCTTTTTGATGGCTGAGTAATCTATTATATACATACACACACACACACACACACACACACACACATATACACACCACCTCTTCTTTATCCATTCATCTGTTGATGGGATATCTGGGCTCTTTCCATATTTTGGTTATTATGGACACTGCTGCTATAAACATTAAGGTGCATGTGCCCGTTTGAGTCACTATTTTTTTATTCTTTGGATAAATGCCTACTAGTGCAATTACTGGGTCAAAGGGTAGTTCTATTTTTAACTTTCTGAGGAACCTTCATACTGTTTTCCACAATGGCTGCATAAGTTTGCATTCCCATCAACAATATAAGAGTTTTTCCCTATCTCTCCATCCTCACCAACATCTGTTGTTTCCTGTGCTGTTCATTTTAACCATTCTGACTGGTGTGAGGTCATTGTGGTTTTGATTTGTATTTCCTTGAGGCCGAGTGATGTTGAGCATTTTTTCATGTCTCTGTTAGTAATTTGTAGGTCTTCTTTGGAGAAATGTCTGTTCATGTCTTCTGCCCATTTCTTAACTAGATCTTTTTTTTTGGGGGGGGGTGTTGAAGTTTGGTAAGTTCTTTATAGATTTTAGATACTAGCCCTTTATCTGATATGTTATTTGCAAATATCTTCTCTTATTCCATAGATTTCCTTTAGGTTTTGTTGATTATTTCCTTTGCTGTGCAAAAGCTTTTTATCCTGATATAGTCCCAATAGTTCATTTTTGCTTTTGTTTCCTTTGTCTCTGGAAACATATCTAACAAGAACTTGCTATAGTCAGGATCAGAGGAAGTTGCTCCTCTAGAATTTGGGTGGATTCCTGTCTCATCTTTAGGTCTTTCATCCATTTTGAATTTATTTTTGTGTATGGTATAAGAAAGTTGTCCAGTTTCATTCTGCATGTGGCTATCCAATTTCCTAACACCATTTGTTTAAGAGATGGTCTTTTTTTTCCATTGAATATTCTTTCCTGCTGTGTTGAAGATTAGTTGACCATAGAGTTGAGGGTCCATTTCTGGGCCCTCTATTTTTTGGGGGGGTTCTCCATTTTTAATGGTACCATTGTACCTTTATGAAATTGTTAGACCTGAAGTAGCATTCCATGGAAGGTTTTCCATAGTATGTAATTCCATTATATGAAGAGAATCTCTTGGAATGATTTGTAAAAGAATCATCCTGGTGAGGTCCCCAAGTAGGTAAGAATAAATGGAATACAGAGTATAAGTTAAAGAATAAAAATCAGGAAATATGAAGGAAGGAATAATGTATGGACTTATATACAGGTACCTTTATAGGTGTGGTGACATGACATTTTGTCAGTTTCTGTCTAATGTCCTCTCTTTATTCTCTAAAGTAAAAGACATACTTTGATAACAGAGATAAAAGAGCTGATGTAGTGGATTTGGATTTGTTTTCGTGTCAGGTTAATAAGCTAGAAGTAAATTTCCATAGTTTCTTCACGTTAGGGTTTTAAGGTCAGCTTCAAGAGAAGTTTGTGAGATTTGAAAAGTGAAAGGTTAGTAGCTGCTTCTGTGCTCTGAAGTTTGGTGTCAGAAAGGAGGCTCCTATTGCAGCTTGTATACACTGTAATTCATTTGCTGGATTACCTTAGTTGGGTAGCAGCCAGAATGCAACTCCTTCATCTCCTACTGGATCTCTCATCTCTTCCTTGAGTTTCTCCAAGACCTAAGAGAAGTACATGTGGAAGTCTGTAGTAAATGTTATCATTTTTCTGAAGATCACCATCTCATCACTGTTGGAGATGGTGAGAGATGGATATTGGTTCCAGTTTTTGCTCAGGACCTAATGGTTTGTCCTTGCTATCTCCCACTTCTTCCTTTCCAGCTTTATTTGCATACAGGTACCTTTATCGGTGGTGATAGGACATTTTGTCAGTTTCCATCATTATTGACCTAGAGCATAGTGACTTTATGCTCTTACCAGACTCAGAAGCAAAACCTTCCATAGAGTTCCACCCCAGATCCAATGATTGCATAAAGGACTTAGTATGATAAATACAATAAATATAATGAGTAAATACAATAGCAGTGTATTTACTCATTGTAGCTCTTATTCTTGAATCAAATTCTATGTAGTTGGTATGCTCTGATATTTCAGAAGTGTTTTTTAACTCTCATCAATAAGTGAGAGAAAGCCAATTCAAAGTAGTTTAAAGAAGAAAATTTGCATGGTTAACTTAACTGGGAATTGCAAAGTTGATATGAATTTAATCATGTCTGGTTCAATAGGCTCAAAAGATGTTAGTAGAGCTCTCTCTCCACTTCTTGTTTCAACTTTCTCTTTGCATTGGCCACATTTTCAGGTTGATTTTCTATGTGAATTACACTTGAAATCTCTAGATTTTTACTGTATCAAACTAGCAACTATAGCAGAAAACAGAAGTACATCTTTACAGTAGTTTTAGCAAAATTATTACGGTTGCCTTTTCATTGGGACATCTTGGGTTATGGGTTCTTCCCTAAATCAGTCACTGACAATGCTCTGGAATGTACTGATTGGCCAAGCCTGGATCGTATGTCCATCTGTGAAACTCGGAAGTGTTTTAGACCAAAACCAGTGGTATAGTCTGCATATGGAAGGAATGTAGTTTTCTAATTGAATATCAGTGTAATGTTCTCAGAAAATGGAGGAATAGATACTAGGCAGACAAAATTAAGAGTCTGTTCTATAAGAAAACTGACAAGATTTGACATACCAGTGTGGAGAATGAGAGATAAAACTTAGAAAAACTTGGAAATGACTTAGAGACAACATTAAGGACCCGGCCACAATTGGAATCTTTAATTGTGTAGTGACTTTTATTTTTCGGAAGTTGGTCAGCAGCCAAGAGTTGAGGTATAAGGATAGAGAAGGAAGAAGGGTTCTAGAGGGTAATCTGTTTCCATGCCTTTGTTAGCTTCTAGGCCACTAATATTCCTTATCTTACGATTCTTATTCCCCATCTTGAAAACCAGCAATGTATCCCCTCTCTGACCCTTCTTCTACAGTCATCTCTCTCTTTCTCTGTTTATAGCCCTGAAAGATTCTTCACTTTCAAGGATTATATGATTCAATTGGTCCACCAGGATAATCCAGCATACTCTCATCATCTCAAGGTCCATACCCTTAACCACACCTGAAAAGTACTCTTTGCCACGTGAATATACTTAGCGTTTCTGGGGGATTAGAGTTTGGACAACTTTGAAGGAAGGGAGATCATTATTTAACCTACCACACACATCCTCTCCCAATCACTTATTTTATGTGAACCTCTGACAAAATGACATAAATTATGGGGATTCTTTTTTTGAGATAAAATTGGCATATAACCATACATAAGTATCAAGTAAACAGCATTATGATTATAATGTATATAATAATCATGACCAAAAGTCAAGTTACCATTCATTGCCATGAATTTAACCCTTTTTACCCATTTTCCCCACCTCACTTTCCCTCTGGTAACTATCAGTCTTTTCTCTGTGTCTATGAGTTTGGTTTTGCTTGCTTTGTTTGTTCATTTGTTTTCATTTTTTTTTATGTTTCTTTTAGATTCCACATAGAATGAAATATTGTTTTTGGCTTTCTCCTTTAACACAATACTCTCAAAGTCCATCATAGTGCCACAAATGGCAAGATTTCATTCTTTTTTTGGCTGAGTAGTATTCTAGTGTGTGTGTGTCTGTGTGTGTGTGTGTGTGTGTGTGTGTGTGTGTGTGTACCACATCTTTATCCCTTTATCCACTGATGGAAACTTGGATTGTTTTCATATCTTGGTTATTGTAAATAATGCTGCTATGAACATTCAGATGCATATATCTTTTCAAATTAGTGTTTCATACTATTTGGATAAATATCCAGAAGTAGAACAGCTAGATTGTGGTAGGTTTTACTTAACTTTTTAAGGAATCTCCATACTTTTTCCACAGTAGCTACAACCAGTAGTATTCCCACCAGTAGTGTATAAAGGATCCTTTTTTTCCACATCCTCTCCCACACTTATTATTTCTTGTCTTTTTTTTAATGATGGACAATCAAACTGAAATAAGGTGATATCTCATTGTAATTTTGCATCTCCCTAATAATTTGTATTGTTGAACATCTTTACATGTGCCTATTTGCCTGCCATATGTCTTTTTTGGGAAAGATGTCTAGTTACATCCTGCACCCATTTTTTAATCAAGTTGTTTATTTTTTGTTGTTAAGTTGTAGCAGTTCTTTATATATTTTGGATATTAACCCTTTGTCAGATATGTGATTTGCAAATATTTCCTCCCATTCAGTTGGTCTTTTTTTTCTTGCTAATGGTTTCCTTCACCATGTAGAAGCTCTTTAGTTTGATGTAGTCCCATTTATATATTTTGCTCTTATTTCTTTTGCCTTTAGAGTTAGATTCAAAAAAACATTGCTAAGATCAAGGTCAAGGAATTTACTATCTCGGTTTTCTTCTGGGAATTTCATGGTTTCAGGTATTACATTCATGTCTTTTATCCATTTTGAGTTAATTTTTATGTATGGTATCTAGTTTATTCTTTTGCATGTGACTTTCCAGTTTTTCCAACAACATTTTTTGAGAAGACTCTGTATGTTCTTGGCCTCTTCATCATAAAATATTTTTTAAGTTTTTATTTATTTATTCATGAGAGACACAGAAAGAGAGAGGCAGAGACATAGGCAGAGGGAGAAGCAGGCTCCATGCAAGGAGCCTGATGTGGGACTCGATCCTAGAGCTCCAGAATCATGCCCTAAGCTGAAGGCAGACACTTAACTACTAAGTCACCCAGGCATTTCCTCTTTATCATAAATTAATTGTTCATGTGTGTGGGTTTATTTCTGGGCTCTCAATTCTATTCACTTATCTGTGTGTCTGTTATTATGCAAATACTATATACTGTTATAGCTTTGCAAAGTTTGAAGTCAAGGAATGTGACAAAGTTGGAGGTCCAACTTTGTTCTTCATTTTCAAGATTGCTTTGTCTACTTGGGGTATTTTGTAGTTCCATACAAACTTTTGAATTATTTGTTCTATTTTTCTAAAAAATGCCACTGGAATTTTGATAGGGATTGCATCAAATCTGTAGGTTGCTTTAGGTGGTATGAATATTTTAACAATATTGAGTCTTCCAATCCACGTACATAGAATATCTTTCTACTTATTTGTGTCTTTTTCAATTTCCTTCATCCTTGTCTTATAGTCTTCAGTGTGGAGGTCTTTCCCCTCCTTAGTTAAATTTATTCCTAGGTATTTGATTCTTTTTGATGCAGTCATAAATGAAATGGATGGTTTCTTAATTTCTTTTTCTGATAGTTCATTTTTTGGTGTACAGAAATACTACTGATTTCTATAGATTGAGTTTGTATCCTGCACCTTTACTGAATTAATTTATTTTAGTAGCTTTTTGGTGGCTCTTTATAGTTTTCTATATAAAGTATTGTGTCATTGGTAAATAGTGACCGTTTACTTCTTTCTTTTCCATTTGAATGTCTTTTATTTAATTTTCTTGCTTAGTTTCTATAGTTAGGACTTTCAATATTATGTTGAATTAAAGTGGAAAGAGTGGACATCCTTGTGTTGTTTCTGGTTTTAGAGGAAAAGGTCACCATTTAGTATGATGTTAGCTGTGGCTTTGCCACATATAGCCTTTATTACGTTGTGGTATGTTCCCTCTATACCCACTTGGTTAAGAGTTTTTATCATAGATGGATGTTGGATTTTGTCAAATGCTTCTTCTGCATCTATTGAGATGATCCTGTGATTTTGATCCTTCATTGTATTAATGTGGTATACCATGTTGATTGATTTGTGGATGTTGAACTGTCCTTGTATTACTGAAATAAATCCCACTCAATCATGGTGAATGATCTTTTTAATGTATTGTTGAATTTGGTTTGCTAATATATTGTTGGGTATTTTTGTATCTATATTCATTATTGGCCTGTAATTTCTTTGTGTATGTGGTGTTTTGTCTGATTTTGGTATCAGGGTAATGCTGACTTCATAAAATGAGTTTGGAAGAGGATACTTCAATTTTGGGGAAAAGTGAGAAAGATAGGTATTAAATTTTCTTTAAATGTTTGGTAGAATTCCCTAGTGCAGCTGTCTGGTCCTAGACTTGCATGTTGGGAGATTTTTTATTATTCTTTCCATTCCCTTACCAGTAATCAGTCTATTCACATTTTCTTCATGATTCAGAATGATTATGTTTCTAGAAATTTGTCTATCTCTTCTAGATTGTCCAGTTTGTTGGCAGATAATTGCAGTATCTCTTATAATCCTTATATTTCTGTGGTATCAGTTGTAATGCCTCTTTCATTTCTAATTTTGTTTATTTGAGCTCTCTTTTTCTTTGTTAATCTATCTAAACATTTGTCAGTTTCGCTTATCTTTTCAAAGAACCAACTCTTAATTTCATTGATCTTTTCTGTTTTTTTTTTTTTTGTCTCTGTTTCATTTGTTTCCACTCTGATCTTTATTTTTTTTTTTTAGATTTTTTTTAATTTAGTTATTCATGAGAATACACAGAGAGGAGAGAGAGGGGGGGGAGAGAGAGAGAGAGAGAGAGAGAGAGAGAGAGAGAGAGAGAATGGCAGAGACGCAGGCAGAGGGAGAATCAGTCTCCCTGCAGGGAGCCCGAGGTGAACTCCATCCCGGATCGCCAGGATCACGCCCTTGGCTGAAGGTGGCGCTAAACCTCTGAGCCATCCCGGCTGCCCTCCACTCTGATCTTTATTATTTCCTTTCTTCTATTACTCTGGGCTTCATTTGTTCTTTCTGCAGTTCCTTTAGGTATAAATTTAGGTAGTTTCTTTGATATTATTCTTGTTCTTTGTCCTAAATCTGCATTGCTATGAACTTCCCTCTCAGAACTGCTTTTGCTACATCCCATAGATTTTGCCATATTTTCATTTTCATTTGTCTCTATGCATTTTTCTTCTTTGATATCTCTAATGACCCATTCGTTGTTTAGTAGCATGTTGTTTAGTCTTGACACTTTTTCCAGTTTTCTTTCTGTAATTGATTTCTAGTTTTATAACATTGTGGCCAGAGAAGATACTTGATAAGACTTCAGTCTTCTTGAGTTTATTGAAACTCATTTTATCACTTACTATGTAATCAATCCTGGAGAATGTTTTTTGTGCATTTGAGAAGAATGTATATTCTGCAGGTTTGGACGGAATGTTGTGTATACATATCTATTTAATATATTTGGTTTAATATGCCTTTTAAGATTAATGTTACAGAAGTTATTTAGTACCCCAAATCTGAGAATCTTTTCTTTTAATAAATTTCTTCATTTCTATTATGTTTATGAAATATTGGGTCTCATATTATTTTAGGTTTTCTTCTCCTTCAAATAAGTTTATAAACAAAATTATATCTAATAAACTAGAATATATCTTTAAATATCTTATGATTTTTAATACTGTGATTATTGTATATCTTTCTCTCTCTCTTTTTAATTTTTTTTATTTTATTTATGATAGTCACAGAGAGAGAGAGAGAGAGAGAGAGGCATAGACACAGGCAGAGGGAGAAGCAGGCTCCATGCACCGGGAGCCTGACGTGGGATTCGATCCCGGGTCTCCAGGATCGCGCCCTGAGCCAAAGGCAGGCGCCAAACCGCTGCGCCACCCAGGGATCCCTCTCTCTCTTTTTAAATTTGAGTAAGATAATTGGAGACACACCAATATATTATGCATAGCATATTGCAGAATATATTTCTGTTACCTTCACATGTATGCCTGAGAATTCTTATATCACAACTTTTTTTTCCTCAAAACTTGCTACAAATTATTACATTGTATTTTGATTTGTAACTGAAGAGGATACATCTAAAACTTATCTGAATTTTATGACATTTGACATTTTTTTACTGTATTGTTAGTATGATTCTTTGTCTTTAAAGTTCAATATTTTTTCCAAAATGAATATCCACTTGATTGATTTCAATGTGAGTCTGTCACAAATAATTTTATGCGTAAACATTAGTCTTCCTTTATAAATTGTTTCCCTCCAATTCTTAATTATTTTTAGATATATTCATGTTTTCCTTAATTATACTAATTATTAATATGAGTTATATATACATTATATATTTTTTCTGAAGACTTTCATTTCTGTTCCTTTTCTATGTATTCTAGAAAATTTATTTTAGCTATGCTCCACATCAATTTATTATATTTCTAACAGTTTCAATTTTATATTATACTGCTTGTAATTTAGCTTTAGGTTTTATATTGATAGTCTCTGTTCTCTTAAATTTATTCCTTAGACATGCCAGAAACTTTTTCATCTCAGTCTATTTTATTATCAGCATATCTCTTCTTTTAAAACTTATGCTTTAATTTCCTGAAGAATACAAGTTTATGCTGCCCCAAATGTTCCAGTGATAATCTATTTCCTGAAGTAAATTATCCAACAGGCACTTAAAAATATATATTTATTTATTTATTTGAGAGAGAGAGCATGAACAGGGGAGAGGCAGAGGGAGAGAAGGAGGGAGAGAATCTCAAGCAGATTCCCTGCTGAGTGCAGACCCTGATGCAGGGCTCTCTCTCAAGGACCTGAAATCATAACCTGAGGCAAAATCAAAAGACAGGCACTCAACTGACTTAGCTACAGGCATCCCCCAAACAGATCCTTTTTGAGCCACCCTTTGCATGTTTCTCAAGATAATATGTAGATTATTAATTTGTGGCAGATCAATAACTCGAGTCAATAAGTAAGATGTTGTATATTCTTTCATCAACCAATTACCTAATGTATTAATGATAAGGAAGACTCCAGGTTCTAATCACTAGGTTTGAAAGACCTACCAGGAGGAAGCCAACATGAAAAAGAAATAAAATATCTTAAAAACTGATTTTTGTCTCCTGCTTAAAATAAGAGAAAGGGGTCTGTAAAGAGGAAAGGAAAGTGTGAGTAAGATAAGAAAAAGAGGTGAGAGTTAATAGTGAGTGTGAAATTTTCTGTGGTGAGGAAGTAGACTGTTGGGGCTGGGAGGAGTGACCCCAGTTCTCTCCTTAAATGTCTTGCTACTAGAAAGAGGGGTGACAGAGGAGGGGTGACGAGAAAGTAGAGTGAAACTAAATGAAACTAGAGTGGGGATTCAAATTCAAATACTCATTTGAGATAATAGTTTCACACTTCAACTCTAGGACTGTGAAATCTTATACAAGCTAGATTTATTTCATTTATTTTGATTCATGCATTTTGTATAACTTTGTATTTTTGTTTTAATGGTTATAAGTGAGAACATGCCTAAGCAATCTTAGTGTCTCCCTATTTCCCCCTAAACAGTGTAGGTGAATCTTATAGCTCCTCCCTGTGATTTATGTGTGAGATTTCAAGACATAGGTTTTATATTCTATGTTCGGTCATACAGCAATCTAAAGAAAGTTGGGTAGTTTCAACTAATTTTTTTTGTTTAGTTATTATTTGATTTGTTTTGTGCTTATTGTAACTATTTTAATTTTTGAGGGGTTGGGAGGATTGTTAAACTTCCTCTGGTGGATGAGGGTTCTGCCCTTTTTGGATTGTTCATTTGCATTAAAATGAAGTCACAGCTTTGCTGAGGAATTGGGATAAAAAAATAACTAAATTTAATGAGTCTGTGCACATTGTCACCTTTGTCACTTTAGCTGTCTTTACTGCTGCTGGGCTTTACATAAATGGCTCCTTTTAGACTGTTTCCCATCTTTTTCAAGGTCCAAACTTGTCTCCCTTTTCTCTCAGTTATATTAGAAAAATCTCACATCATAATTAAGAATCTGGGTCAAAAAAAGGAATAACCACATATTTTGTCCCATAGCCCTGTCACTAGGGCCTTCATTCCTCCAAATTAGTATATATTTTATAGGTTTTTCCGAAAGCTCCTCCTGTAATTTCCTGTAATACTGCACTACTCTCTAGAAAGGAGAATTTTGCATTTTCTCCTGGTGTATTCTTTTGATCTGGCTCAGTCTGAGTTATCTGGAGCATGGGGTTGGCACCATTCCATAATCTCAGCCCTGGTGAAGGGTTTTGTTTTGTTTTCTTTTCTTTCACATATCTTTCTAGTTGTTTAGATCAGTTTCTTCTGTGTCATCCATTATACCATAATCTTTCTCAGAATTCCCTCCTGCATGCTTTTTCATTGTTAAAATATTTATATAGCCTGCCAAGACAACTCTGGGAAAACAAGCAGGTCTAGAGGAAAGATATTGGCAAGCTGCCCTAGCAATAGCATCTGGCAGTGACAACCAGCTGGGGCTGACAATGCTCTGGTAAGAACCTATCAATGCAAACTTCACAAAGCTGAGAGCACAGTGGTTCCCTCAACCTGGGCCTATGGCAATTTGTCTGAATTTCCATGTTCCTTTAGTATCCTGATAACTATAAGCCAGAATGTGCTATTTGACCTGAAACAGTTGTACTTATCACATCACCACGTAGAAAAACTGCAGAGGCAAGAGACATACTTCTGCTGAGACAAAAATAAGCTTGGGGAAGTACAGTCAACCTTGGGTGAAGTAATTGCAAAGCTTCAGGGGTAACCCAGAGCAATAAACTGAGTTCCTAGTCATTTACTATCCTGCTATAATCACCTTTGCAGTGATCTATGGTAATAAATCAGCAGATCTGGCTAAGGCAGGCACTCCTGGGGTGAGACAAGATTAATATCAGAGTTTTGAAAGAAGTGTGCTCATTCACAGGATGGAGACAACTCTCTTTCCACACTTGAAAATAATGGGCATGTAAGAAGAGAGATATACAAGTCTTGGATTATAGCAAGTAACTGACATTACTAAAAATAATCCTTTTTTTTTAAGAAAGAAAAGCATAATCATATTCTTTCTAGCCACCTTTCTGAGGAAATATCTTTCCAGCCCTTGGAAGAATGACAAAAATCTCCAAAGTAAAACTTTTAAAATGAAGTTTAAACAATTTATACTTTTAATCTGAAAAAAAAGGTCTTATCTTTTCTAAAAATCAGATTTTATGCAGCTTTATATAAAATCCCTGTGTATATATGCAGCCTATTGAATGATTTTTACCATGAAATTAGCTACTTCATTAGACTTTACCATATCGAGAGCTAGGGTGTGAAATGATCTTGGATTTCCTAAGTAAATTATAACATTAAATTATGATTATTGAACCACTTTAGTATATTTAGTTAAATCTAGGGATTAATTTTTAAAAATTTATTCATTAAAATTTAAAAATGTCTCTTGAGTATCTACACTAAGAACTCTGAGGAGTTTAGGATAGAGAGTTGAATAAGTTGTCACAATAGATGGAGGTAACTGCCATAAGTGATTAATTATAAGCAAATGGAGTGACTAGCCACCCAAGCTCTTAAGGGAGGCCTTGTAGAGATGACATATGGGTTGGGTATAGAAGGATAATTTATAGTTCATGAGCAGAAGGTCATTTCAGGGTTTCAGCCAGAAAGAATAAAATGAGCAAAGGAATAGATATATGAATAAGGCTATGATGAGCTCAGGGAACGGCAAATTCTTCAATGATACTGAAGTGTAGAATACATAAGAAGTGGCTGTGAAATTAAAATGAGAAGGGATCTCATGCCTAATAAAGAAGGACTCTGCATTAAAGTAAGAAATGTTAATTTTATCTAGCAGGCAAATAGCAGAATTTGAGTATTTTTTAAGCTGGAGAGTGGCATGAGCAGAAGTGCTTTTATAGCAATATGGACAATGGAAGAGCGTGAGATATTTAAGGAGAAAAATTATTCTTTCAATCTCTAAAGACTCAAAATTTTAAAACATTTTTTATTGGTAAAGTCCTTTTTCTTTAAATGTTGTTTAGTTTTTTAAAATCAAAAAGTAATACCATATCTTTTTATTCCATTAAATAGTTTCAAAATGAGTTAATCATCTGAAACATACATGTCAGTAGTGAATGTTTCAAAATATTTCACTATTTTAACTTGATATTCCTGATTATTGATTCCTTTTTATATTAGAATATTTTCTAATCTCCTTTCATGATTGTTTTGTCAAGTGTCTGGGAGAGAAATCATTTGTCTTGTGGAATCAAAATACAGAGAGTTTTCTGCTTTTGAAAGGATTGGTTGAGACTCGAAAGTCTGCCAATGGTTCCAAAGGCAAAGATAATCATCTCATCAGATCAGATGGACTCCCTGAAAACAAACCCCTTTGGACTCGTGCATTTATAGGTTTGCTACTCCTCTATTAATAATTTTCTGCCGAGTCTATTTGATTTTCATGTTTTCCCAAAATGGTTTTTTAAACTGCAAGAAGTAACAAATGATAATTATAGCAAAGCAAGCAACACAAAGCAAAAAATAAGTCTTGTCCTGCATGCCTTGAACTCCATCTCCTGTGATAATCAGTGCCAACAGTTTAGAGTCTTGATTTTCCAATTTTCTTAGAAATAGCTAAGGTGTCAGAATTGAAAACTAGATGGAAACAACCTTTGAAAAGAAGGAAGGAGGGGAGAGAGAGAAAGAGAAAAGCTGCGAAGCAAATCTCAGCTTGGTCTTTCATATCATACAGACAACAGGAGTTTAAAGGAAAACATTTTTTTGAGTAATGAGTTGCCTTTAGTGGAATTGCTGTAGCATTTCTTCTCACTTCTTACAAGAAGACAGAGAGCTGCTCTCCTATTCTTCAAATGAAGTGGAGAGGGCTTTTGGAGAGACTAGAGTGCCTGCAAGAAGGGGAGCTGATCTGAATCCTCACTGGCTGCCTGATAAACTGCAGAGACATTTAAGCACTCACCACTGTAGGAGAAGAGGCTCTGCGAAGGTTCTTGGGTGAGCAAAACATGCATATCCTGGAATTTGGAAGCATCCAGTCCCTGAACATCAAGAAATTGCTTCTGGTCCCTCCTGGGAATTCTTCAGGCAAGACTAGCTGGAGCAGGTACATAAGTGGCAGGCAGGACAAGCAGCTGGGAGTTGAACTCCCAACATTTGGAAGTTTACATGGGCCAAGTGGCCCCTGAGGAAAGTAGCCTGGCTTGAGTTACCTTTATAGTGTTAAATAAAATAAAGTTGAGACCAGGCCTGAAAATTCCCCAAGCAGGAAAAAAAAAAAGCATTTAAGCCATGTAAGCAAAATAAAATCTAGCTTACTTCATGAATATAAGCAAAACTTGGGTTAATTCTTGTAAATGCCTCCAATAATTATAAAAGAAAATGAAGTCATATGCCTGAAATGACATAAGGTAAGCATGTTTAACTAATTCCCTGCTGTCTGAAAAACCCTCACCGTAATAACCAGTCATTACAAAGGTTGAACAATGTGTTTTTTTTTTCACCCTATAAGCTATCCTGTAATGTTATGCCTCTGAGTTTTATACGGGTTTTGGATTTGAAGACGCTCAGTTTGCAAACTGTTCTCTTGTGCACAATAAACTCTTACTATCATACTGATTTGGTTTGAACTTTTATTATTTCTGGATTTTTGACAGAAGCAGTCACCCAGGAGAAGTCTTGCTGATATGAAAATACCCAGAAATTTGAAGCCATGAATGGTACTGTACCATCAAAAACAGAAACTGATGCAGAGGTTGTAAGGAGGCCACAAAGGATCAGCCAGCGGTTGCTTCACTGTGTCAGAGAACCAAGCTGTGCAAAGGAAGCTGCAGATCTTCCAAAGAAGCTATAGTCAAGTCTTCATAATGTAGTAAGTCAAAAAAGCCAAGATCCAGAAGACTATATTACATGGTTCCCTGTAACGAAATTAAAAATCAAGCAAAAATGGATATATTGATTATACTTATACATGATATGACTCTTTTTTAAAGATTTATTTATTTATTTATTCATGAGAGACACAGAGAGAAAGAGAGAGAAAGGCAGAGACATAGGCAGAGGGAGAAGCAGGCTCCTGCAGGGAGCCTGACACGGGACTTGATCCCAGACCCTGGGATCACGCCCTGAGCTGAAGGCAGACACTCAACTGCTGAGCCACCCGAGTGTCCCTGTTATAACTCTTTAAAAAAAAAAAAGCAAACAAAAGGTAAACATAGATTTTAATATAGTTATCAGCTCTAGAAAGAGGGAAGGAGACAAACCAGAGGAGGACTACTTAGGCAGAAGTAAGTTAATATTATTAAGTTTTTGGCTTTGGTGGTGAGTTTGAGGATACTTGTTACATTACTAAAAGTAAATACATGATCAGATGAATAAAGGCCTTTGCACCAGCCAATGAGGTCACTATATAACAAACCAAGGACTGTGATGAGTCTATTTGTGTTCACCAGAGATCCATATTTAGAAGGAAGGGAAAGAGTCTCACTGTAGTATCTGTGTTCTCTATTGCAGTATTTTTTTCATTACACTATTTTTTTTTAATTGGTAACAGTTGCCAATATCTTCCAGATGTATGATAGCAGATAGTGTTAATAAACTTCTGTGTCTACACCAGTTAAGTTGAGATGTACATGGAAACTTTCAGGTTATGTGCTATCCACTAGCTGCTTCTCAATCAGCCTCAATCCTCAGTTTTTCTTGCTCCAAACCTCATAGTAATCTTCCATCTTGGTGAATCCTATAGGTTGAGTGACTTTCCCTTTCTTTTTTTTTTTTTTTCTTTTCTTTTCTTTTTTTTTTTTTTTTTTTTGTGACTTTCCCTTTAAACCAGCCTTGCCTGTTCTAAGTTTTTCAGAGATTCCTCAAAAAACCTTCGTGGTTTCCAGGCTGACATAAATGTTCTTATATTTCTTTGATTATTTATTCATACTCTGGAAGATGGATCCAAGTGGAAAGCACAGGCTAAAATCACTACATTTGTAGCAGAAGTCATCTCAACGCCAGTTTAAAGTTTACTTTTTTCTATAAATGCTTAATTGAATATATCCAAGAACTAAGCAATTATTGAACTCTTACTGAAATAGAAGTAAATATTCTGTTTTCTTCCTTCCTTGAGTAAATCTATTTCAAAGAGGTTTTTGGAGCTGAAGATAAAAAATCTGCTGTTACTGTCATTGCCTCTTCCATGACACTGTTAGTCATGGAGGGTTAGCAGCCACCCACTAGATTCTTCTCCAATTACCTGTACTGTTTTGGGTGGAGAAGGAAAGGAGTGTCATCAGGCCTTGTGTTGGCACCCAACCTGATCCATGGAATTCATATATGAGAAAACCTTCAATTTATACTCACCTAGGACCTTCAATCTAGTTCTTCCCTTTGGCAGATATGCAGTTCTTTTACTTACCTGTTTGCCTAATGCACCATCTTCTTAAATTTCTGCTCCATTTTACTTTCTCATTGAAATTACCTACCTTGGTCTCCCTAGTGAATACCAGGAATTTCCTTCTTACTCAAGATGCACAATTTCTTTTACCCTGCTCATTTTTTTTCTTTTGCCAAAGGACTCTCTAGTATATTCTTTACTTATTTTGAGTTTACTATTATCTCCTTAATCTTCCAATTAAAACGTAAATTACAAAAAGGTAGGGATTTTTGTGTCTTTCACTTACTGATACATCATAAACACTTATAGAATACCCGACCTCTGGTGAGCATGTAGTAAATTAAAATGGCATGACTATATGAAGTTTGTAACATGTTCATGGCAGCCTTCCCACTTTCCAGTGATGCTTGTTGTCTCTTTAATATTTTATAGTGAGTACTCATTTCCATAGGCCTCTGGAATGGGAGAGTTAGATCTTCTTAATGGACGAGTTTTCACTGCTGAGTAACCAAAATGAATTTACATTGCCATCTTACCAAAATGCATCATCATTTTATCATTTCTAAACGGACATAAATAATCTACATGCCTGATAAGTGCCTTCCCTTCCCGCTGGAAGCACACAAGTTAAGCCAATTTATTATTGAAATGGGGTGTCTTCTTGTTAGCATGGAAACAGAGCAAGAGATGGAAGTTGGAGGACTTTAACTGCCTGTGGCATCAAATAACATTAGCCTGATGCAGCTGATCTTACTCAAGGAAAGACCCACAAATAAATATTTGTGCTGGTTCATCAGGGAAACCTCCTCTAGGCATAATGGTACAAAGATACCATGATTTTCTGCTCATTGGGCCTTGCATTTGCAAATTTCTTGCAGACCCCCTCACCCTGTAATCACAGAGCCTTGCCTTCTTAAGATGGCATAGCAGTCGTGCATCTTGATGGGTGTGGAGAGGACATCCTTGATTAAATTTTTAGTATTTTCTAAAGTCTTTGGTAATACAGTCACAGGCAGCCTCATGGATTGTGTCATTCCTGAAGCAGAATGATCTCATGCATTACATTTGTATTCTCCCCAATTTCATTTTTAAAGGGTAATCTTAACTTTCATTTGGGAAAGGCATCATACCATTGCATTCATATTCTTATGACATTTACCTACCTTAAAGGGCTGGTTTGAGGGTCACATCACTGAAGTATTTAGAAATGCTTTAGGAATTATCATCTAAATATAACATGGCATTTTACGTTTTGGTTATTGATACTGCACCTCCTCTCTGAGAGGAATTTTCTACTCACCATATAAATGGGCAAATGTTTGAAGAGTCATGATTCATTTGGTCATAACAAATTCCATATCATCTATTTGAATATCTTCAGTAAACAAAATTAAATTATAATATTTATCACTTTGAGTAAATCATTAAATTTCAAGGATAAGGAATACTTTATACCAAACAAGAGTTTTATAATAATCTATGTATCTAATAGTACCTTGGATTTTTCAGAGCAGATGAATTAACATTAACAGCTCTCAGACTTTCTCTTCTTTTAACCCAAGATCTGTTCAAATTATTTTAATTTCTGGTTACTAACAAGTTCAAGTAAATATCCCTATATTTTAATATATTTTCATACCATTGACTGCCTCTCATTATGCTTGTTGCAGCATTGAGATCTCAGCTAGCCTAAATATGAAAGTCAGACATGGGGTTCAGGAATAGAGCTGTGCTTTCTTGTGTAAATGTATGGATCAAGTCTTTGTGGAAAATAAAAATTTAAAGTAATAAAAACCTGCAGTGACAAAATGGAGTATTTTTTTCTTGTTTAGGAAGCTGAAATTCCCCCAGGCTTTCTGAAGTAATAGCATTGAAGATTTCCCAAATAGTTAACAAGTAACTTAAGAAATCAAGAATCATTTATGAAATTGAGCAGTAAGATCTTTATCAAAATGGGGATAAATGATAGAAGTATGGCATTTCTCCAAAACTGGAAATATGTAAAAATGATCAAAGTTATTTTAGCTAATTATTTTTGCAGTGGGAGCTGTGGACCTCAATAACATAACCTGAGATATAAAAGGTGCCATGAGCAATATTATCTGTGTACCTCAGTGAATAAGTTAACATCAAAGATATGTCTAAGGTTTGATCCCTTACTGAAAGCAGTTACCTTAGCTGTTCTTCTGTGCTGCTGCTTTAGGTCAGAAAGCTTGAACTTCTTGCTTTCAAATATTCTGAAGTATGAACTCATTAATAAAAATGTAGAAAGTTATTCTCATCATGTTCCCTATCAAACCTCATGAGAAATATTATGCACAAATATAAATGCCTCCTGCTAGTAAAGTGAAATTGTGGATACAACTTTCCTATTATCATAATGTATTATAGCTGGCTTCACATGTGGGATCATATGCCTGTGGGCATATCTGTACGCAAAGTGTCAGAAAAGTCTGACCCAAGTTCTGAGAGCTACATAAAGCTATTATTTCTAACCTAAGTGGACTTATAGGAAGTAAAAAAAAAAAAAAAAGCCCAAGGAAAAACCAATTTAACCACCTTTTGTTGCCTTCAGATAAATCAAAAACCTAGATTGCTGAGCCTGAATGTCTTATACGTATCTTCTAAAAATTGTAAATAATATTCTGTACTTGAACAGGACAAATGTGGAGGATGCGGTTGCCTTTATTAAATGTCTAGCTTTATACACATAAGGACAAATCATATGTGATTATATGTGACTGGGGGGAATGGTTTCTTTAAATTCAAATGTTTTAGATATAGGCATCTTTTGAGTCACATCACTGAATCCTTTTTATTGCTCTATTTGGCCTGATTTGCTTCCATATAATTCTAGCCTTAAATTTAAAGTAAAGAAACAAGGCTTTCTCTTGTTATAGAGTAAAATTAGGTCAAGGAATTAGACATAAGAAATATTTGGGCCTGATAGAACATAAGGCTAGAGAAGTGGATTTAATCCCACTTCTACAATAATTAGTTGTTTGAAAAACAGGTTACTGAAATGAACTTCACCAATCTCCACATATGTTAAAATAAGATAACATGTGAAAAGGCTTTGAAACTCTAAACACAAGATTATTTTTAAAAATTCCTCAAATTAGGGATCCCTGGGTGGCGCAGCGGTTTGGCGCCTGCCTTTGGCCCAGGGCGCGATCCTGGAGACCCGGGATCGAATCCCACATCAGGCTCCCGGTGCATGGAGCCTGCTTCTTCCTCTGCCTGTGTCTCTGCCTCTCTCTCTCTCTCTCTGTGACTATCATAAATAAATAAAAATTTAAAAAAAAAAATAAATAAATAAAAATAAAAATAAAAATTCCTCAAATTATTAGCATTTCAATACTGATAGGCTTTGCTCTTAATTTTTTTCCTACAGTCAAAAAAGCTAAATATTCATCAATATCAAATTTTTTAAGGGATCTTATAACATACAATGAATTATTTAGAAAGAAGGCCAGCAAACCTAAAAGTAAAATTAAAATATGTATTTCTGACAACTACATAGTTTTTCTAAAGGGTAAGATGCTTATAAAATGAAGTTTTTAAGAAAGTGAATCTCCTTTTGCTCATGGAGGCTTGATCCATTGCTTTTAAGTTGCTTCAGGCCTTGTGGAGTAAATAATAAAAAGTGACAGGAAAATGGAGGGAATCCAATGATAAAAAGCTGGAAGAAACAAAATGGGGGCAGTAGTACCCTGCAGAGATTTACACTTTCTAAGAAGTTAGGGAGTGAAATTAAAGCTGTTGAAATACAAACCCATTCACCAATGCCCCTCAAGTCCTGCTGCCGAAAGATACAGCGAGGAGACATACCAGGCTCATTTCCTGAGACAGGATATAGGATTACATACTGCTTATGGGTAACTGTAAACCCTCAGATGTCTGTGTTATCCAAAGCAGCAGACTTTCTTTATCAAATTGCAGTTTGCATGCTCAACTTCAATACCCTGCTGGGATAATTGATTTTTTTTTAAGATTTTATTTATTTGAGAGAGAGAGAGCAAGAGGAGAGCATGGAGGAGGGGTAGAGGGAAAGGGAAAGCAGACTCCCCATTGAGCAGGGAGACTGATGTGGGGCTCCATCCCAGGACCCTGGGATCATGACCTGAGCTGAAGGCAGATGCTTAACCAGCTGAGCCACCCAGGCACCCCTGGGATAATTGATTTTTTTTTTTTTACCAGCATTCCTTGGTTCTCTTCTGCTATAGATAACCCACACTTCCACTTTCTTTTTTCACCATCCATTTTTTAAAAGCATGCATATCAGCTATTTCCATCGTTCCTCTGTCAGTTCAGCAAGTTTTAAGCTAAACAATCCAGAGAGAAAAATCACTTTTACACCCTGACAGAAAGCACTGAATTATTTTGTAGTAATTGAAGGGGTTTCCTGTTTTTTGCAGAGCCATGTAATTGAGGCTACATGCTGTGTAGAAATGTATAGTAACTTTTTTAAGGAGACATCATTGTGTCATAGAAGAAATACATGGAAGTAGAGTTGGAAATACTTGTTTGTATCCCAGGTCTCTCTCTCAGTAGTTTGTTACTTATAATTATGTCCCCATAGCCTTATCACTAAAATGAAGATATTAATCCAAATGATACCCAAGACTATGAGGGCAGATGAAAAGATTTTATAAGTAAATGGGAATGTTGTTTTGAAATACTGTTTAATTAATTACATCTAGTTTATCTTTAATCCTTGATTCATAGATACTGTATAACATTATATGTCAAATGCATCATCCTTAACTTTCAAAACCGATAAAAATGCAGCCAACTAAAACACATATCTACTATTTCACATTAGATGAGGCACATATTTTCTACATCTCACCACTGGTGTTGACAGACTGTGAAACCAGGTCTTCTAAAACCAAGATGGTTTTCTTTACTTAGAACATTGCACTTCCCTAAAGGTACTATTTCACTGGCTATTTTAGGTGTGGAGGTCAAAGACCTGCCAGTCTCTAGGTTCAGAAGCAGGCCAAAGAAATCAGAAATTCTAACGCTGTGTAATGATAAGGATGGAAAATGCCCAAAGTCTGATGAGAAACTACAAGTAGTCTCATTAAAATAAGCTGAGGAAGAATAAAAATTCTTCTATGTGGGTTTATACAAAACTGGAAAGAAACAGGGATGTCCCTACCTCCATAACTGAGCCAAGTTGACCACATCCCACTGACTCCTATACTGAGCCAATAATACGAGTTTTGGTTTTGGTTTTGTGGTCTCAAGGGCAATGTCAAAACCCCAAAATTACTGGATAGAGTAGTTCCACTTCTACTTAACATTTTAGAAAATTAGAAATGGTGTTGTTCCCACCCTAACAATCCAGATAATCTACAAAATCCATCTATTCCTGAACTCATCAGAGAGCTGAGGTCTCAAGACAATTTAGTGGCTGAAATTCTAGGAAGAGACTAATTCACCGGAAGAGATAGAAAGCAGTGGCTTCCCTGCAAGACAGAATATTTCAGCTAAAATACTTAACAAATTGCTAAAATTCAAATACTGGTCAGGGACATTAAGAAATTGAAGTCCGTGTTGCTTGAAGGTATCCCAGTAACAGTGTAAACAAAACAAAACCCAGTTCAACTTCTGACTAGGTTGACTTATTCTACTACCAAAAGTATGTTGAAAAGAAGTATGCCCGTTTCCAGACATAAATGGCATATACTTTAATATTTGTTTTGCACTCAATGATAGGGGTTCAATAAAAATCATGAGAAAATAAAGCAAAACAGCTATTGTCAAAAGACAAAGTCATCACTAGAACCAGAACCAGACTCCCCAAAATGACTCAATTATAGGAACTATCATAGAGGAAATTCAAATTAGCTCTGATTAATATGGCAAAGTTTTTTTGTGTGGAAAAAGTGTCATTACACGAATATATGGGAAGTTTCAGCAGAGATAAAGACTCCTAAGAAAGAAACAAATGTATATTCTAAAGATAAAAAGCATGGTATTAGAGGTGAAAATGCCTTTGAAGGACTCATCAGTGGACTAGACATAGCCTAAGCGAAAAAAAAAAAAAAAAAAATCAGTGAGTATAAAAAGGAGTAGAAATAACCAAGACTGAATCACAGAATTATTAAAAATAAAAAACAAACCAAGAGCTATGGAACAACATCAAATGGCTTAGCAAGCATTTACTTGGAATCCAAAAAAAAAAAAAAAAAAAAAAGTAGAAGAGACAACAATAACAGAAAATTTAATGATGGATAGAAGAAATTAAACCACAGATCAAATAAGCTCAGAGAACCACCAAACAGGTTAAATGCTCTCCTCTGAAAACACACCTATTTATACTGCTGAAAAACAAAGAGAAAATCTTGAGGGCAACCACAGAGAAAGGACACATTGTGCACAAAATAACAAGAATTAGAATTATCATGTTAGAAACTATGTTAGCCAGAAGACAGAAGAATGACATATTTAGAGATTTGAAAGAAGAAAAAAAAAATGCCAACCCAGAGCAAAAATGGAAGTCAAATAAAAACAATTTTAGACCAACAAAAGCAAAGAAAATTTGTTATTAGCAGGCTTTGAATATAAGATATGTTAAAAGTAGTTCTTTAAGCAGAATATGTTACACAGACTATAAGATTGAACAATATATTACACAAAAACTAAGACTGAAATAGATAGATAGAAGATAGATGATAGATAGATGATAGATAGATAAAGATATGCCTCCAGAATAGTAAAAATAGTAAAATGAAGATATTTCTCTCTTTTAATGAAATAGACAGTATAAGGCAATAATAATACCTATGTAGTTTGGATTTATAGCATACATTAAAGTAAAATGTAGATAATAGAAGACAAGATGGGAGGGAGGAATTGCAAGTATGTGGTATAAGGCTTGATAGATGGTGATTAATTAAAAATGAATGTTGTAACCCTAGTCTTTAAAAACAAAAAAAAGAAGTTTAAATATTGAACCAGTAATGGAGACAAAATAGAATCCTAGGAACTGTCTAATTACTCCAAAAGCCTGCAGAGAAAGAGAAAAGAAAAAGGAGAGGAAGAGTAAATAGAAAATACTAATATTTAGTTTGAACATATCAATGATGTTAAATATAAACAGTCTAAACATAACAATTAAAAGACAAAAGACAAAGACAAAGATTATTCATAGAATTTTTTAGAAAACATCTATATATCTGTCTTAAAGAAAGCCTTTTTAAATAGAAAAACACTGATAGGTTAAGAGTAAAATGAAAAAATATGTTCTGAGCAAACATTAATCAAAACAAAGCTAGAGTATCTAGTACCAAAGTAGACATCAGAACATGGAAAACCGTCATGGAAAAAAAATGGCCAAAAAAATCCATTTTAAACAAAAAGACAAAATCTTGAATGGTAATTCACTTAATAACACAACTTCAAAACACACGAAACAAAATTAATAGAATAGAAAGAAGAAGTAGACATCCACAATTATGGTTGAAGATATCAAAGCTCCTTTCAGTAAGATAGAAGTAGTAGAGAGGGAAAATCTATAAGGATATAGAAGACCTGAAAAACACTATCAAGTAATTTGACATAATTGGCATTTATAGAATTCTCCACTGAACAAAAACCAAATAAATATTCTGTTCAAGAGTACATGAAACAAACAAACAAACAAACAAAAAGAATACATGGAACATCTACCAAGTTAGACCATATTCAAGCCCAGAAAACAACCCTTAATAAATTAAAAGAAAAATTAAGCCATGCAAATAATGTTCTCTCGCAACAATAGTATTATCTAAAAGTCAACAGCAGAACAATATATGAAAAATCCTCATATATTTAGAAATTAAATGGCATACTTGTAAATAACCCATGAGAAAAAGAAGTCATAAGGAAATTAAAATTTGATTTGAAAGGAAATAACATGTTAGCAAAATTTGTGAGATACACTTAAGTCAGTGCTTAAGAGAAATGTTATAATACCAAATGCTTTTTTTTTTTAAGATTTTTATTTATTCATTCATGAGAGACATAGAGAGAGAGAGAGGCAGAGACACAGGCAGAGGGAGAAGCAGGCTCCATGCAGGTAGTCCGAAGTGGGACTCGATCCTGGGACTCCAGGATCACACCCTAGGCCGAAGGCAGGTGCTAAACTGCTGATACACCCAGGGATCCCCTGAGCTACCCACGGATCCCCAACACCAAACGCTTTAACAGAAAAGCAGCCATGTCTAAAATCAATGAGCTTCCACGCTTAAAAACTAGATTTTAAAAAGCAAATTCAAACCCACTGTATAGAGACAAGAACAAAATCAGTCTCAAACAAATAAATGTGAAAAAACATATTCAAGTGCATGAATAAAACTATTGCTAAGAAAACAAAAGGAAAATTATTTTTTTTCTGATGAAATGTAAATGATAGACCAATCAGAAGCAATTATAAATATAAAGGCTTTAAAAAAAAAAGCTGTGAATCAAACAGAGACATATATGAAATACAATCATTAAAAATTTTTAAGATCAAATGGCAGGATTTCCTTCTCTTTTTTTTTTTTTAAGCTGAATAATAATCCTGGAGGATATAAGTAGAATAAAGCACACAGAGAAGGACAAATACTGTATGATCTTACTTAAATGTGGAATCTAAATTAGTCAGATTCATAGAAACAGAGAATAGAATAAGGGGAGGGGAATGGAGAAGCAATGATCAAAGGATGCAAAGTTTCAATTGTGCAAGATAAGTCCCAGAGATCTACTATACTGCATAGTGCCTATGGCTTACAATACTGTGATATATTCTTAAACTTTTCTAAGAGAGTAAATCTTAAGTGTTTTACTACCACTAATAATAATAATGATAATACACACAATTCATAATTCTACCATATATTTGGTAACATCAAATATAGCTAAGTTAGAGAAAAGTTGTAACTTCATATTTCAAAAATAATCCGAAAAATCTTAAAATTGAGTGCTATAAATACCAAACTTAATCCATTAATATATTTGTAAAAGTTAATAATTCTAACCTGTAGACTATGAATAACCAGAGTTTATCGCAAGAGTGAAAGAATTTTCTAGTATTAGGAAATTTGCTTATACAATTCACTGTCTTAATATACTTAAAAGGGTAAATTCTGAGCATTTAATAAAATTTAGCTGTCTTTTATTATAAAGTTCTCTGAAAAGTAAGAATATATCATGATTTTCTTTATCTTAAGTAACAATATATCACAAATGTTAGCATATACACTTACTGGTGACACTTTGAAAACATTGCAATTAAAATCAGAAAGACAGTAAGGATTTATCTTATTGTTCTTTCTATTCGACATTGTCTGAAAATCTCAGCCTAAGCAATAGAACAGAAAATAAAATAGGGAGAGGATTTGGAAAGCGTAAGATTATACTGAAATTATTTTTATGCATGTGCTGGCCCACAAAGAAAACAGAAGAGCATATATAAGTTAACAAAAGGAAATAAGAGCTCCAGAAAGTTGTTCTTATGATTTGATCTTCTGTTGGATTGCTTTGCTGTTGTGTTCTACTTTCTGAGAACTTAATTTATATTTCAACTGATTTACTGAAAAATTAAAATCTCTTTTATATTTTTGTTTCTTAGGAGCTGTTTCTTGTTTTCTTACAAAACTTTGTCACAGAATTCAGATCTTGTAGATATAATGTCACTTTGAGTCTATTACCAATTGTCTTTGGCTTCATCTATCTCACAATTAATAGGACTGGTAGTATCTTTTTCATGTTGAAACTATTTCTCAAATTCTTAGCGAGTCTTTTCTGGTCTTTTTAAGTTAAGAATAAGCCATTAAAAGTTGATAAGGTAAGGCTTGTTAGTTGATGGGCTTTATGATAAGCAGATATTAATTTGACTTTTTCACTGTGAGACTCCCAATTCAGCACATGGACATCTTTCCTCTTAAGATCTTTTGTTTCTTTGGACACACATCCTCTACTCTCCTATCCATATGTGTGTTCATATTGAAGTAGGAGAAAGTGATATGTCCATGCTATTATCCTGAGAACAAAGCAGGTTTGAAGGCCCTGCAGTTCAGAGTAAAGAAATTAATTTAATCCCTTTGTTTCTAGCTCCTTCCTTTGACCCTACTTAATGCTATGCATAAATTCCCTTAGGAAAACCCTTTTCCATTCAAATTCCCCTGGGGAGCGGGGGCGGGGGGGGGGGGGGGGAGTAGGAGGCAACGTATCAGTCATTAAGAGAATGGAGACAGACTGCCTGGGTTTGAATCATAGTACCACCACTTACTACCTGGGTGACCTTGAGCAAGTTAACCTTTCTGTGCCTTAGTTTCCTTAGCTATAAAGGGATAATTTTAATATTTTACTCTTAGTTTTATCATAAAGGCAAAACTGTATTTTCAGTAAAGCACCAAGAATTGTGCTTAGCACATAATGAGTGCTATATACCTGCCATAGTGAGTGCTACATTAAGTAACCACTCTCTAGACAAACTTCCAACTAATTCCCCAGTTTTCTGGCCAATATTTCACACCTCTCTGCCCAAGGCAGTGGGTGCTGCCTTAAGAAAACTTACTGGAGATGCTTGTTGTCATTGGTCTTCTCAAGATTGGCATTTGTTCACTTAGTCCAGATACAATATAAATTTATTGGTAAGAGCCCATGCTATACAGATCATGGAATATTTTTACTATCATCCTTAGGTAAAGCCTCTTCAGGCTCTTAAGTTGCAGCTTTTCTTTCATTTTTCTTTTTTTAGATTTCTAGGCTCAGCTCTCAATTCTCCATCTAGTTTTTGTCTTCCAAAGATTTGCAGAAATATTTAATCTGCAGCTCTCTCTCCCATTCTCATTGTCCCCCGCGGGTCCATTAAGTTTTTATTTATGTGCTTTCAATTTAGTAGTGATTTAGTAGTGATTTTCAGTTGAGTGGTAATGATTAGTAGTAGTAGTGATATTTGATCAGAAACTGGTATGTCTTATTTTTCCTTCTTCTTAAAAAAAAGCTTATATGTATATATTTGTGGGTTTTATGTCAGCTGCAAAGTCTTAGGAGTTCCACAGGGATACATATTGGGGATGAGCTGATTATGTAGGAATGGACTCTAGCACTCTTCTTTTTGAGATCTCAAAAAGAAACGCTCCTTTTTTATTGGGTTTATATATTGCTTTTCCATTTAAGATTTATTTGAAGAAAAATGCATTCGAGGAAATCATTAGTTTTAACCTTTGTGGTTACCAAAAGAACAAAGGTAATATAAAAATATGATTGAGAGTAAAGATAGCAATGAGATATTTCATAAGGATATAGAAAATATATATAGGGTTCAGTCGTGGGAAATACACGGGTGGTCCCAGTAGTACAAACTACTTACTTGATGTAATTGGATACTTGAATGGATACAAAAATGAAACCTATTAATTGCAGTTGATATTTCAGGAGGAACAAATAAAATATGAGTGAGCAATCCAGAAAAATGCAAGTATCTAAGGGAGGAAAAGGTTAGGTGTATTCCACTCTTGAAAGTAGGAAGGAAAACCAAAAAGCTATTTGTAAATTTCCTATTCCCATTAAGAAACTTAGAATAATGACTACAAGAACTGTTAGAAATCCTTATATTGTTGTCATGTTGCCATATTTATATTATTTATATTTTTAATGTGTTATGCTCAGTCTGTCTTCTTGGTATAACCTTTTATTAAAAATCTTCTGGGGAGCCCGGGTGGCTCAGCGGTTTAGCACTGCCTTCAACCCAGGGCCTGACCCTGGAGACCCGGGATCGAGTCCCACGTCGGGCTCCCTGCATGGAGCCTGCTATTCCCTCTCCCTGTGTCTCTGCCCGCCTCTCTCTGTGTGTCTCTCATGAGCAGATAAATAAGTAATCTTTAAAAAAAATCTTCTGGCCACCACTCTGGGGGATGTAACATGACAGTGGGTGGTGGTACAAATAAAGAAAGGAACATAGACTCAGGTGCTGAACTCTGTAGTGGGAAAGAATAAGAAAGTACTTCATGCTGGTCTTGGCATGCTCTGAGAAACGCACAAAGTTCAGGAACACTCCGAATTGTACAATTCTCCAACAGAAGCTCATACTTCCCAGGGATGAGGTACTGTTTTCTCTACTATGTCAGCAAAAATAAAACAGCTGCTAGGATACACGATTAGTAGATATTATTAAAATAAAAGCTTTTATTCCACTCCCTCCCTGAAGATATTGAGTCAGCATTGAATAGCAATGTGCACAGGTCAGCAGGTGCTCCCTAGATTTTAATGGATACATTTGCCAGAGAAGAGTGCACAGTGTCTGAAATTAGTTTGGCATGTGATTTTTCTCTTCACTCAGAGTTGCCCAGAAGAAAAGGAAAAGTAAACAATCCCTTGGATCTGCTGGTCCAGATTAAACCCAGATTTTAGATGATTTTTCTTATGGTTTATCGTGTGGTTGCTTCTATCACTTCATAGTAAGGGAAAAGACAAGACAGATCACAGGTACAATGTGATGTCACTGACTGGTTGCTGATGTACTACTTACCCGCCTTTTCATTGTTAAAAAAGAAAACAAGATGTGAAAATTTGCATGGCAGGGAAAGGTAAGATTATCAATAAAAGGTTACTTTGGTGAAATGTTTTTCAAATTAAAATTCACAACCTAATAGTGGATTGTGAAATCCATTTAGTGGCTCGGAACCAGTTTTTGCTTAATTTTTTTTAACTGAGTCAGATCGATAGCATATATAATGGTCTAGAATAGAAGTACATCTCAAATGTATAGGCTAGTAGTATTTTTTAAATGTTTATTCCTGTTGTGAGCATTTATGAATGTCTATGTTACATCAAAATGTAAAATGTATTGTGAATCATAGAGTTGTTTGAAAAACATGCTTTTAGAGTGACTATCCCTAACTAAACCAAAGCACAGATAGATTAGCAAAAATTATAGACTAATTCGTGCCAAAACCCTTGAAACAACAACCTGACCACAAAGGAAAGGGATTGGCAAAGATTTCTGGTTTTTTTCCTTAAAGAGACAGAAACTTTTCCACTATAATATAATATCCACAGAGACAAACCTATTTCTAACATCTCTCTTTTTTTGAAGGAGAAAAAAAAGGAAATACAAATTTGTGATTTTTCCAGAAGTTTCTGGGAAATTACAAAAATATTTTATTTTTTTCCTAAATTTAGAGTGTTATTTTGGGAATTAAGAATCAAAAATTTTTTCACAGATTTGTTTACTTGGCTGATTAACAATTGCAAGTGACTGAGAAACCACTTGGTAACCTATTTTTATCAAATTAACAATAAAACTTCTAAAAATATGTATAAAAGATAACACTAAAGTATCTTAGCTCTTCCACAAATGAAGAACCTTAGTTTTTTGTGTTTTTTTCATCTTTCACTATCATAGACATAATAAGAGTGACATAAAACACAGAAGATTATTCTAGTAAGAAGCAGAGTCACTTTTATTTAGGCAGATAACACAGAGGGTAAAAAACACCTTTCCAGTGTATGAGTTAAGGCTTCAATTAGCTTACCAAGGCAACCAGCCCATCAAGACTTAAGCAAATGTTACTGAAATTTTAATATTTTTTTGTGGCCTACTTGTAAATTCAGGTAATCTGAACTAAGGCAGATAAAATTCAGCCCCATATTGTTCTTCACTGTGTTCTTTGGTGTTCTGGAACAGACTGACATTTCATTGAGAGAGAACAGTGATTCTCTCTCAATAGATCTGTAAGATCAAAACTATTTTCATTGTAACACTAAGATGTTGTTTGCCTTTTGCTTTTCCAGGAGTGTACAGGAGAGGTGCCTAGAGGCTGTATAACATGTGATATCTCAGAATACCAAGTACAGAACCAGACCTAAGAACCCATCTGTCTTCTATCAGGTACGAGATTTAAGAGATTTGCAAAAATGCCACTCTAATCATAATTATTTTTTCCCTTTGAAAAAGAATTATTTCTTCATAAAAACATTTCCTTGCTAACATGAAATGAGTTCACTTTGGATATTTTCAAATGACTTGATACATACATATTTTAAAGTTTTTTTCTTTATTTAAATTTCTGAAAGTATAATTTTGATGGTAGTAATTTACATTATATCCCACATAAGATAAAATTTTGGGGGCCTAGAAGCCAAGAAGTTTGAGAGCTCTTCCTTCAGAGAAAACTATTTTCCTTAGTGGTAAAAAAAAGCATGCATAGTTGAATTTCTCTGTCATAAATGTTCTTTGTCTTGACTGTCTATATTCAGTATAACTTCTACCCAAAGTCACTGACTTTTATTTCACAGAGAAAAGTGGGGGTTGGTAATTGAGAATTGTCTATGAAGCACAAGCAATCTAAGGCTTGTGAAGCTCATGAAACAACAACGTATCTTACACCAACACATACTCTTTTTACATCTTCTTAAAGTGGACAAAATGAATATATCTAAATAATATGACTTAAGAAATAACTTTTCTGTAGCATATAATAATAAGAAGCACCTGGATAGCTCAGTTGGTTAAGTGTCCACCTTCAGCTCAGGTCATGATCCTGGAGGTCCTGAGATCAAGCCTGGAATCGGGCTCCCTGCTCTGTGGGGAGTCTGCTTCTCCCTCTCCCTCTGCTGTTCCCCCTGCTTGTGTCCCCTTACTCTCAATCTCTCTCTCTCTCTCTCTCTCTCTCTCTCTCTCTCAAGTAAATAAATAAAAATCTTGAAGAAAAAAAAAAAAGAGGCAAGAGTATATAACCTTAAAACTATTCTTAGTAATCAGTAGTTAGTATTCTATCTTATGTAGAAAGTATCCAGTCTTATTTGTTGTTTTTGGGAGATGAATCAAAAAGAAAGATTTGCTCTGGAAAATACAATCAATAAGTTAAAGAAAGTGTGAATTAACAAATAAAAATAGCTCTAGGATTATATAATACCTTTTGTTTTTATGATGCTACTATATGACATTCTTTCCCCCAAATGTTGAAAAGCTATACAAAATTGACAACATGGTAGATAAATATGAATTACTATAGTTTTCCCCAAAAGAGAGAAAATCTGAAAAGTTCAGTGAGTAAGAAAAAACATTAAGAAGTATTTAAAAATTCCCTTCAAATAGACTCTGTAATACACACACACACATGCGCACGCGCACACACACACACACAGAAAAAATCAGAAGGTAAGTAAATGGGACAATATAAATTTATATAAATATAAATAAATATATATATTATATAAATATAAATTTATATAAATTGAAGCCTGACTGGATCAGTCATCCAGTCAGGCTTCAATCTGAGCTAGCCTTGTTCTCATAAAAAATAAGAAAAAATCCCACCAAAAGCCAAGCTCCAACATTTAATTAGAATAAATGTATTTACATCACACAATAAAACTTTTAAAAACTTAAAAAAGAGAAACAAGCTAAATTTCATCCAAACTTCCCTTCTCTAATGGCTGAAGAATTGAGGAAATGGTCCAGAAAGCATAAGTCGGAGAGATAGAGTCAGAATTGGAGTTGGAAATAGGAAGGTGATACAGGAGTGAGGAGGAGGAAATACGAGAAGAGAAAAGATAAAGGCGCAGGTCTGCCCAGAGGGTCACAGCTACAGGGATTCTAGAGAGAGGATTCCTGCTTTTACCTTGAGAAGACAAATTTCTAAATGTGGAAAATAATCAAACTTTACAAAAGGAGTTCAATATGTTGGGGCGCCTTAAATGATAGATAATCCCTGCAGTTCTCCATCCATCATCTTCACAGTTGCAGGTTTATGATTCCCATTCTTTTATTGCTATTACTGCAGTGGGGTCTCAGTAAGGAGAGAGATGACTGTAGATAGATGTTCAGCCATCCTTCTAGTTAATTCTTTTAAAAACTCATGTATGTATTCATCTCTCTATATTTACACATATATGTAAATACATTTTACGTATGTATTGCATATTTTATGTAAATAGTTATGTGTATATAGAGAGAGAAATGGAGAAAGAGAAAGTATTAATAGGAAAGTGGTGTCTGTAAGAGTTATTTTATGGAAACCAGGTACAGAGAGGGTTGAGAAGAGCTAACCAAAACTCATGCTCCTGTGGTCTCCTTCTATAACTATTCAAGACTTTCAGTTAACAAATTGAAAATGTGAAGAAGCTATTTTATTTCAGGCAACAGGCAGTTACTGAATACCACCAGAATAAGCTCCTTGGACCTAGGCAAAAATTAATAGAGAGAACATAAGATACATGTTTGTGTCTAATCTCAGCTATGAGGTTCACCGTGGTATTAACCTCATCCTGCAATACATTTTATTTTCCTGGGCTTTATTTATCCTACAAAGTAAAAATCTTTACTTTGGCTAATATTAATATCTGCTTTATAATACCATCTGCTTCTACCCCCTTCCTGAGTGGCTTTCTCCTATGTCTCATAAAACAGAGTTTTCAAAAAAAAAAAAAGAAAGAAAGAAAAGAAAAAACAGAGTTTTCTTCTAATCTGTACCATCCATAATTCTTCCTTCTATATTCCCGATTCCCGTTGTTTGTTGAGGCAAATATAATCTCTTGATTTCCTTGAAACTTTAACTCATATACAGCACCTCTTACATTTATTTATTGATCATTTACTCCGTGAAACACTCTTTTAGGCTCTGGAGAAACAGTGGTGAGCAAAATGGAACAAAGACCCTACCCACCTAGAGCTCAAAATCTCATGAGAAATCACAAAATTACCAAATCATCACACAAATAAATGTCAATGTTATAACTGTTATATTTTCTTTCTTTTTTTTTATATTTTATTTATTTATTCATGAGAGAGAGAGAGAGAGAGAGCGAGGCAGAGACACAGGCAGAGGGAGAAGCAGGCTCCATGCACCGGGAGCCCGACGTGGGATTCGATCCCGGGTCTCCAGGATCGCGCCCTGGGCCAAAGGCAGGCGCCAAACCGCTGAGCCACTCAGGGATCCCAACTGTTATATTTTCTATGAGTAAAAGGCACATAATACTATGAGGGAGAGGTTGACTTGAGGAGGTTAGAGGTTTAGGGAAGTGATCAAAAATATTTGCTTGATGGACAAGCAGTTGAATAGATAGTTGAATGAAAATAAGAAAAAATCACTTTCCCTTGAAATAGAAAACAAATTTAAAAATTTAAAAAAATCTGTCATCAAATTCCAATATTTATGTAACAGGATATTTTTTGTTTATGTGATCGAAGTACATAAATTCATTAAACTATGCATGAAAGTCTGGTTGACTCTATATATCCATTACCATTTTTAAAAAGGATCTTGCTTTTTTATTATGTTTTGCTCCTTCCAGATTGAATTTATATTGCCTCCTTATTTTATGAAAATCTAATATCATATATTATCAGCCTTTTATAGTAATTCTATCTCTTTACTGTGAATTTATGAACACAGCTAATTAATTCACAGCCTTAATTTGGCAAGGTCAGTAAATAGCATGAGAGATTATAAACATCTGGATGGAAAATCCAAGACCTTTGAATTAAAGTGTTTAGTTTTTACTTAATGTAAATCTTAATAAATAAAACCTCTAGGCTATTTGCACCAGTGACATGTCTCAGAACAAATTGATGGTGTATGTATGATAAACCGTTTGTATGCATAAAAATTCCTGATATTTACTGGAATTAGGTACAGCAGATGTCACATTAACATTTGGCAAGAAAAAGCCCATATGAATGATTGGAGAAAGTAAATAGTCGACAGGGTTTTAATAGAATGTGTGTACACACCAGAGACTTCAGAAGACTATTAAATATTGAAATACATAAACTGACATTGTACTTGGTAGACATATTTGGAATGAATGGGCCAAAGTAAAAATCAATGATTCATGGAGGTGGGGTTTTTCTTCCCTCTTGTAAATGCCGGAAATGTATCTTCACCAAAAAGTTATCAATCAACATTTGTTGGGGATTTGTAGAAAATGTTAGAAAACGAGTCACAGGAGTATCCAAACAGAGAAACAGCTTCATCAAATACCTGATACAAACACCCGAAGTACACACAAATACTTACTTCATTCTGTATCATTACAAAATTTAAAATTCACTGAGAATATCCACAATGTTCTCTATTATTGTTATTCATATCAATTATAGTCAGATCGGCATCAGTAATAATTAGAGATATATGGAATTGGGAAGAGAAAATGGAGGTAAACTGACTATAAAATATTACCCTGAGATTTTGGGTTCTCTCCTATCTTGAAGAATGAACATGAGTTGTGGGTAAAGGCAAAATAAACATGGCATCAAGTATCTCCCCAACTCCTTGAAGTAGCAATCACATATGTAAACAAAACTTCCTCCCTTAGCTTGAGCTCATTTGCCAGAGTTGAAACCCGAGAAAAGAAAAGAAAACCCCAGTGGCGAAGTGGGATAAGAGTTAGACTGAACCAAAAGATCCTTGCCTTAGGAAATGTGAACTAAAAGACCAGAAGTTACTGTTAGGGGAGGAAAATTGAACAGAGCAGCAAAAACATTGTTTAAGTTCCACATTCTCAGTTTTGTTTGACAATGAACAAGCTACATAACCAAAGGAAAGGAAGAAGAGTAGAAAATGAAGAATTATTTTAAAAAACAACAGCTTGTAGCCTATATGAGAAAGAAATCTCATGCATTGCTCATGGGAATGTAAAACGATAAAATCATTTAAAAAACTGTTAGTTTCTGTTAAAGCTGAATATTTGCCTTCCATGCAACTGAGCAGTTCCACTGTTAGTATATTCACAAGAGAAAAGAGTACATCTGGCCATCAAAAAACATACCAAAAACCCCCAAAACAATAACAAACAAAATGTTCGTAGCAGCTTTATTCCAAGTAGCTAAAAATTGGATGCCCATCAAGAGAGTAGACTTATTGTGGTTTATTAATACAATGAAATACTACACAGATACAGAAATCAGGCAACTACATACAAAAACATAGGTAAATATCATAGATACTATGTTCGGTGAAAAAAGCAAGATACATAATTGTATCATCAGTGACATTCCATTTCTACTATCTTCAAAACAGATAAAACTAATCAATGATTACAAAAGTCAGAATTATAGTCATCTGATGGGAGATATAGTCTGAGGTATAGACACAGGTATCTAATGGAGTGCTAGAAATATTCTGTATCTTCTCTGGATAGTGGCTAGACAGATATAAATATATGTTAAAAAATCATGGTTATTAACGTTCAAGATTAGTATATGTCATATATCAATTGAAAAGAGAGTTCTGTTTCCTTTCATGGCAAATAGATAACTCATTCCAACCCTCCCTTTGATAATAACTGGAAAAACTGGAAAAAATATGAAAAGAACACGTATTTGGAAGTATGAGAGAGCTAACAAGCCTGTGAAGAATTCAGGGGCCAAGCAGGATCCAAGAGAAAAAGGAAACTAAGAGATGTGAGCTCAAAAATTGGGACTGGTTTTTCCCAGCTGTATCTACCAGTTCAGATATAGTCTAATTCTGCTGCATAAATTCCTATGGAGACTATGTGTGACACCACATAGAGTTTGACAGTTTCAGTTGACAAAAATTGGAGTTCAGTATGTATGTATATATGTAGGAATATACGTAGGTATCAAAGGGCTTTGACTTAGAAGTGGACTGCTCTCATGGTAGTGTGGAATTGGAAGCCCCAAAACAGAGAAAGTAAGAGAATCAAGATTTAAAGATATAATTACCACTTTTTAAAACTGATTAGCTACATAAAGCCACAATTCCCAGGAGAACTATGACGGTAAAAGAGAAAATCTTGAAAGCAGCCATAGTGCCAGTGGAATCTAGAACTCTTTGGAACAACACTCTCAGAGTTTGGGGAAAAACTTAATAGCATGTCCTTTTAAAACCAAAACCAAAATAAGACCTTTTCAGACAAAGAAAAAGAAATGATTTGTCACAACCAGCCTTGAGCTAAAAAGAAGATAACAGATATTCTAAAGCCAGAAGAACACTGATCCACAGATGCAAGTTTGAAAATGCAAGAAAGAACACAAAACAACAATAAATGTAAATATGTGGGTAAGTATACATAAATATTTATTATTTAAAAGTTATACAAATTTTGTGTTTATATATGTTTATACCTAAAATGTATGACAATATATGGCAAAATATAACAATAACATGAAGTCAGAAGAGAGACAAATAGTATTAAAATGGTCTGAGGGCCTTGTTCAGGAAAAGAAGTTAATATAAAACTTTGATAAATCGAAGATGTATGTTGTAATCTATAGACTAACCTTATATATAATCAGGGGCGCCTGGGTGGCTCAGTTGGTTAAGTGTCTTCCTTCCATTCAGGTCATGATCCCAGGTCCCTGCTCAGCGGGGAGTCTGCTTCTCCCTCTGACCCATCCCCCTCTTGTTCTCTCTCTCTCTCTCAAATAATTTTTTTTTTAAGTGTATAAACTGTGAAGCTAAGACAGGGCAAAGATCGACATTAAATTAAGAAATATATTTATCCCACATATCAAAGAAGAGATCACAATTGAAATATATTTGTAAAGACATGATAATGAGAATAATGCAAGTAAATTATGTGGGATGTAGTTAAATTTATGGTTAAACAGGGATGCCTGGGTGGCTCAGAGGTTTAGCGCCTGCCTTCAGCCCAGGGCATGATCCTGGAGTCCTGGGATTGAGTCCCAAGTTGGGCTCCCTGCATGGAGCCTGCTTCTCCCTCTGCTTGTATCTCTGCCTCTCTCTCTCTCTCTCTCTCTCTCTCTCTCTCTCTCTCTGTGTCTCTCATGAATAAATAAAATCTTTTTTAAAAAATTTTTTAATTAAAAAAAATTATGATTAAATGGAGAATGGATGGCCTTCAACTCAGATATTACAAAGAACAAAACCTGAAAACATATTTTCTGAATATCGGTAGAAGACAGAAAAAGAATAGCACTTTAAGGAGTCAAAATGAAAATATCTAAGATAAGAGCAGAAATTATTGAAAGAAAAAAATCAATGAGGATGGAGGGAACCATTTTACACTTTCAAAACTCTAACCACAGAAGTAGTATAAGGTTTCCCCAAAGGTGGCAGCAGTCTCAAATACGAGGACAATAAGAATGATGGAGCACGCACAGTACTGTTGTTAAATGAGACTTGCAAAAGCCCCTTTGAGTTTGAAATGTTAGTGAACCATTAGAAGTCTGATTAGGAAAAGAAGAGGTAACCAACCCAGAAGCAACAATTTTTTGCAAAAAGAAACAGAGAACACAAAGCACAACTAATAACCAGTGAAAGTTAACATGACACTCAGCTATAGATGTATTTTGATTTGTATTTTTTTGAGTAGTCTCCATGCCCGGCATGGAGCCCAGCTCGGCACTTGAACTCACAACCCTGAGATCAAGACCTGAGCTGAGATCCAGAGTGGGCCACGTAATCAGTTGAGCTACCCAGGTGCCACGATAGATGTATTTTTAAAGTAACATAATTACCATTAGTTCCCATTAAGAATGTTTGCAAAGATTTAAAGAGAACATCAGCTGATCTGTATGTATTTTTCCAGTTGTGTTGGGTAGGAAGGGGGTACTTCTAAATGATCTGGTATCCTTACCTTAGATAATATAGGAATGTCCTCCAATGTAAATGACTGAAAGAACATAGGCTTCAAACTAAAAACATTTGATGGCCCCAGTAGGATGTGGCTCAAGGTGGTTATATTCTTCCTCTTGCTCATTTTGGTAGCAACAAACCCTAGATTATATTCAGGTTAGTAATTAAAAGGTGAAAGCAATAATGGAGGGGAAAAAAAGACTATCAAGACCTGAACATGGGAGGAAAACAATTTCAGTAGAGTTCAAATGGATTACAAATACACTGTTTTCTACCATAAATATGCTAAAAATGTTAACTATTTTCTAGAATTGTTCTGACTATATTGATTTTAAAATATTGCCACTTGACAGCACAATTAATAAATGTAAGATAGAGTAAGATAAAATCATGTCTTTATCTCATTGTGCCCTCAAAGCTCCCTAATCAGAATCCCTTGAGAGGAAGAATTTAAGGGTAAGTGGGGGGGGGGGGGGGGGGGGGTAAAGCCTAAATTTCACAAGAAAAAGAGATAATAGAAAATCTAACCTAAGTTTTCTCATGAATTATAGAGAACGTACTCTGTTTTATTATGTTCAGACTTACAAATTAAAATCTCAGATCATATTTCTCATTTTCACCTTTTCTGTATTTCCATGAGGAATATTTGGCATTTCATTTCATTTTGTCTCATTAATAGTAATGAGTCAATGTAAAAGAATTGGATTTTGAATCGTCCATTACCGTTAATGGTAACATTGAGGGAGGACATTGTGTCTAATATCAGCCTGTTTACTTTTGGAAAGCTTGACTTCTAGGATTTATACAAGAAGAAAACTCCCTTCAGAAATAGTTTTGTAGGTTAATGTTAAAATTTCCTTCCACAATAAACTGTTAGATTTCTCCCAGTCCCCCAAATCAGAATTAATCCCTGTGCGTCCAGTAGCATTTTGTCATACTTCTCTCAGGGCACTTTTTGGTCTAATTTTATTATAGTTTCTCATAAATATGAATACCTCACCCATTAGAGTATGAACTACTTACAGGTAAGAATGAATCTTATTTTTCTTTTTCTACCACATACAGTAAGCACATGACATAAATATTGTTGAATGAATAGAAAACCAGCTTAATAAGAAATATGCAGTGTTTTACAAGTCCCTATGGGGGGAAATGGAGTGATATGTAGAGTTTATTTTTCTTAGCATCCTAACATATGCACATATATGGACATAAGGGATTCAGTACACAATGGAATTGGGAGGGGATACTGACCCCTCAGGGACATGTAAAGAAGTCAGTGCACAATTAGAATATTAAATGTCAGCTTTTGGATCTTGTTTTCCCTAAGCAGATATGAATCAAACCCAGGGAAGATAACAGAAACATTACACTTAATGACGTTGAGGAGCAAAAGCATATGAGACAAAGTCACAGGTAATTGCTTTAGACTGAGAGCTATGCAGTTTTTTTCTTTTAATTGGAAATCAGCAAATCAATACCCAGGGGAGAAAATTTTGGAGTCACAGGATAGAGAACTGCTAGAGGATCTAACACCCATGAATACATCAATCACCAAGATTTGAACCAATGAGGGCATAATTCAGCAGAGTAGAGAATAAATCTGACTTTCCCAGGAGAATGGGGCTAGGAGATGGAAAGGGAGGAAAACACTATGACACATATGGATGAAAATATAACCCCATTGCCTCCTAGAACATCTCTACCATAAAGACCTTAAAAAAAATCCAATATATTGCCCCCAAGATAAAGTATGGTGATTAGGGATAATGTGATTAGGAGAAAACCCAAATCCCGAGCAGAGAGTTCTAGTCTTTTTCTGTAGTTCTAAATAGACAGAAAATCGAAGACTATTTGCTCTCAAGATCTCATGGAGTCCTTGTCTGTTGTATGTGTAGGTGTGGTGTGGCTGGACTGCAAACTTGTGTTAATTTTATCCAATACTTTTCAGAAGAACAAATTAGCAACGATATCCTCACTAATTAGCCCAATGAAGGAATGATCCTTCAAGTGTGAGGATGGAAACTCTCACAATGCATACATTGGAAAACTCTGTTTTTCACACAATTAATATTAACTGGATGACTCTTGCAGTGCTTTTATTGCCAGAAAGCACTTGCACTTGTAGTTGATGACAAGATCTTCTCCATTTCATCCTCCAAGAACATGGAAGTAAAGTCATCCCATAAGAATAAGATAAAAATCAAAACAGAACACAACTACACAAAGTATACCTCAAAAGGAAATGACACCAAAAACAACAGTTAAACTTGGTAGCAGATTTAAAGGTTTGTGATGAGAGACTGGATGGTTCGTTGAAAGCATAAATTAGGAAGAGTTATAGTGACAAACTTTGACATTCTTTCCCATTTTCATTCTTTCCCAAATTCCTGTGCAAATACCTTCGAGCAACATTCAAATCTATTACAATAATGAGACACTTTGGATACAAAGCCTGATGTCATTAAACTGAACATCTCCTATAAGTAGCCCGATTTGACCTGAAAAACATGTCTTTGACCCATTTGGTTTTAAAAATTGAATTTAGGTTTACAAAATAGAATTTTCCTCCTGAGATCTAAATTTCCCAAATTCCTGTGCAAATACCTTCGAGCAACATTCAAATCTATTACAATAATGAGACACTTTGGATACAAAGCCTGATGTCATTAAACTGAACATCTCCTATAAGTAGCCCGATTTGACCTGAAAAACATGTCTTTGACCCATTTGGTTTTAAAAATTGAATTTAGGTTTACAAAATAGAATTTTCCTCCTGAGATCTAAATTTTGGGCTTCTCTTGAAAAATCAGATCTGACTACACTGGAACAGCATTTCTGCCTGATGTGATACCGTTCTTAGGAGTATCTGCAGAGTGGCTGACTCTGCGATGGGATGTACCCTCCAGTCTGCAAGCACCCAGCATTCAATCACAAGGCCAGCTTCATGATCTGTTTGGCCATTAACTATTTAATTTCAAAGCCTTAGAACCAATCTGAAATCCTAGTGGCTTTTGTATGGTTCCTATAAACAAGGATAAATTACCAGCAATATTTCCACATAAGTTCGGGTATATAATAGACAGCCACTGTCAGTAATCTTTCTGTGGGCCAGTAAATAATTTATGAGAAAGCCAACTGACATAATTTTGTGTTCAAACACAGGGCCTCCTAAATTTAGAGTTTAATCCATCTACTAACTTAAGGCTGTTGAAAATATAAAATAGTAAACAATAATTCATAAGTAATTACTCATAATAAATACTTTGTGTAGTGTGGTCTTTCATTGTAATAGATGTCCTAAGCAAAGAAAATAAATATCTTTTACACTCTTTATAATCATAATAGATTTTCTATAAGCAATCATATTAAAAGCTAATTTTGGTTAAAGAGATTGTGAAAGCATTCAAAGAAAACTATTATTCTGCTAATGGATATGGAGGGACAAGGACAGATAGATTTTCTTCTGGGAAGGGAGTAGGGATGAAGGTGTTTGAGAGATAATTCATAGTGTCTTGTTAGGAAATATTTTAATTTATTGGCAAAAGATATGAAACAGTGAAGGGGATGCTATTATAATGTTCTAAATAGAGATACCAAATCATCAGTGCTACTCTGTTTCTCTTCTCTTCATATATTCTTATAATAGTCCCACTCTGAGGTATGTAATGTACTCAGTAGTTCTGATCCTTAGTCCTCATAATATCCATTACTTAAAGGAGGGTCATTTTCCTAGACTCTGTCACTTTGGTTTATTCACTGGGCAGAAGTGAGACTGTGGTTTGAGGGTTGTCTTTTTTTTAAGATTTTATATTTATTCATGAGAGACACAGAGAGAGAGACGCAGAGACACAGGCAGAGGGAGCAACAGGCTCCCTGTGGGAAGCCCGATGTGGGACTCGATCCCATGCTCTGGGATCTTGCCCTGAGACAAAGGTAGACACTCAGCGCTGAGCCACCGAGACGTCCCTGTGGATTGAGTTTTCTGGTAACTGTATTCAGCATCAACCAACAGTGGCACAGCAAGTTGAAACACACCATTCTGCCATTAAGCATATGTACTCTCTCCTCTCAAATCTGCTTCCCCTACCTCCCATTTCCTAAAGAGTTAAGGAATGGCATTATGCTTCCTATTCTGATATTCTATGATTAGATCTTCCCAGCAATTATATTTTCTCAGAGTTCTCAAAATTAATAAAATGTTCCAAGTCTCCGGGTCTCCCAAATTCAAGCACCTGCACGTCAAACTAATAAAATAAATCTTATATGCCAGAAAAATAGAGCCATACTCTTGTGGAGTCTTAAGGAAGGTAATGCAGGGTAATGTAGAAAAACAATTAACTGAAAAGGAGGAGGGAATCGTATTATCCTTGAGTATCTCCACTCTGAAGGCAGACCCTCAGAGGAACTGAAGTGTTGCTCAAATGCTAAATCTAGGTTTTCATGTAAATTATATTCAGTAGTTCCAAAGATTTGCACTTACTTGTATCTGAGGACTTTATTCCCCAAATGATCAAATTAAACATGAGAGTGTATCTCACATATCACAATTTTGCCTTAGAGCCAGAACTCTAAGGCAAGAGCTCTAATATAATAGAACAAAAATATAAGAATAAACGTATCAAAAAAAAAAAGAATAAACGTATCAGCATTTCTAAAAAAAAAAACAAAAAAAAAAAAAAACAAAAAAAAACCTGTACATCACAACACAAAACATTCATTCAATTTATACCTGAAATATTTCTGGTAAAATCATTACTAAATACAATTCCTTTGGGGAAGTATTTTCATTTAGATCTCCCAAACAGGTTAATTGCTTTACTTTTTTAGATTTCCATTTTTAATGGTACTACATAGCATTTATTTATGATCAATATTAAAGCCTACTCCACAATTGATATATTTTATTGTTTGAAAACTCATCCATATCTTTTGAACTGAGTAAGCCAATTATGCAGCCTATTGCACACAGCTATCTTCCATGGAAATTTCGTCTTGCTCAAGAGAGCAGCCATTCTGTAAATCACAATACCTGCTTCCTGTCATACATGATTCTACTGGGGAGAAGGCATCTGGATCAAGAGTCACTAATCTAAAGTTTGACAAAATCCAAATATAAGTGAGGTGAGGTGACCGAGAGCGAGACTGTTTCCAAAATACAGGATACTGCTAAAATTGTACAATCAGATTCTCTCTTTCTGGAATATGAAATAGAAATAGAACCAGGGAATTATTAGGTGGAGAAAAGTTGAGGAAGATGCAGAGAAACAATGCAGAGGACCGGAGGTCCCATGAGTATAGACTAGTTTGGACTAACCTCTTTGTACTTATTTCTTCATCTGAAAAAAAAAATGGATATGATAACAATATGTCAACTTTATAGATCTCTTTTGATAATTGATGAGATAATACTTGTAAAGCTCTTAGCAGAGTCTGGCATATTGTAAGTGCTCATAAAAGTTAAATGCTGCTCACATCACATTAGAGTAGAATAATTGTTTTAACTCTCTGTCTCCACCACTAGGCTCTGAGCTTTCTCAGAGCAGGGACTGTCACTCTTCTCTACATCCTCGGTTAATGGCACGGCACCTAAACACAGTGCTTAGCACATTGCGGGGCCTTCACTATATGTTCATTAGATGAGTAAAATTAAGTTTTTTCTGCCTTTACTCAGCTTCCTCACTTTTCTCTTCATACCCACCTATCTAACTCATCATATTTCAGGGCCCTAGGAAAACCAGTGTATTCAAGTAGCAAACTGAGGTTTAGTTCATTTTTATTATTGTTTTGTTTTCTCAGTCTTTAAGTCACTTTATTTTTCTTGCATAAAACTACATGGTAGCCACAGTTGGGTCCTCTGCACAGAGACTTTGGTGTGCCTCTTTATAAGATCGTGAGTTCCTGATAGACTTGGTGAACACAGTCTCTTTCCAGAGGTCGGGGTAAGATAGCTGTAGGTCTTGGAAATGGCATCACGAATGGCCTCAGTGGAGTACTTGGGTGGCTCAGTGGGTTAAGCATCCAACTCTTGATTTCAGCTTAGTTCATGATCTCAGGGTAGTGGGGTCAGGCCCATGTCAGGCTCCTTGTGGAGCCTGCTTAAGATTCTCTCTTTCACTCTCTCTCTGTCCCTCCCCATCTCACACTCCCTCGAAAGAAAGAAAGAAAGAAAGAAAGAAAGAAAGAAAGAAAGAAAGAAAGAAAGAAAGAGGCCTTGGTGAAGTTGCCCAGGGTGTCTGTGCAGCCCCTGGCCAAAGTGTAGCAGTCACCAATACCGGCCATCATCAGTAACTTTTTGGGCACAGGGGCTAAGATGATGCCAGTGCCTCGGGGGCAGGGATCAGGGATGAGGCACAGTGCCACAGCAGCTGGTCACCTTACATGGGAGAGTGTAGGGTTTTCCAATGTCATTTCCCCAGTAGCCTCATGGAAGGGAGGTGGGGGAAAGCTTGGCCAGGATGGTGGCCCCACTGATGGCAGTGGCTACCTTCTTGGGGGTACTTCACATTCAGACCAAGGTGTCTGTTGTAATCTCCAATGGCAGAGATGCCTCTGCTGTCCAGGATGGGTCTGCTTTTGCACAGGGATGATCTTCAAAACCTCATCCTTGAGGGATGTCCCCCGGAAAGAGTCACTGATCTTAGATTCCCTGATGTGCAGGAAGAAGAGATAGATCTCCTCCAGGGATCTTCAAGTCCTTGATCACGTGGCCCAAGTTGGTGATGCAGATTCACTCCTTGCCTGTGGCCCTCTGCAGGCTCCATGGCCTCAGCCCTTGCCTGACCATGGCCATGAGCCTGACCTGAGATTCCAGTGCCAAAGCCACCCTGGCAGCCACCTCGGTCTCCCAGGGCCCTCTAGGCCCTCCCAACCTTCTGCAGCACTGGCAGTATCCGCCATTTCGTGCTTTCTTGAAGATGTTAGTTCACTTTTAGTTGATGTAAGAATCAGCCTGATTTTTGCCTTATTTCTATGCTAAAAATTACATATACTTCAAGTAGCCACAATCTGCTTTCACAAATAATATGGTTGAGTCAGATACTCAAGGTATGGAGGACAAGATGGGGATGTAGGCAAGGCTCGGAACTAATGAGGTAAGAAACTCACTACCTATCAGTTAGATTCCCAGTAAAGATTTAACAGAACACAAAATTGCAGAATTTTAGGATTAGAAAGAGCTTTAGAATTTATCTAGTTCAATTTAACTTTGGCTTTATAGATGAGGAAACTGAGATCCAGATAGGACAAAGAATTTATAAGACTTAAGACAGCTCAGGACTTAAATATATGACTCCTTCTGGCAATAATAGTCCTTCCTCTGTACAACACTGCATAGCAATATATTTGCATGTCCATAATATAAACTAATATGGTATATTCAAACTATTATAATACTAGGACAAAGTGTAAATTCATGGCCTTAGATTTAACTTTATTAGAGGCAAGCAGCTGTCTAGTATATCCTTTGGGAGAAAATAATCCCAGCCGCAATGATGCTCTCTCCATCATCATCTATAAATGTACTAAATTATTTATTAATGAATATCACAGATGTCAACCAGAATGGAAAACTAATAGCTTATAATGCTTTAATTTATTTGATTTACACATATTGTCAGAGACAACCTTTATGGAGGAACATATAATAATTAAGCACTTGTCAGAATGGCTAAATGTCACTATAAAATAAACTAGCAATCCAAATCTCTTGGGACAGTTTTGATATGTCACCCGTTCTCCCGGGAAGGGAGGCTTTTGAAAGCACCATATTTGCAGAATGTAGCCAATGTGTCAGGTTAATGGAATCAATAGATTTCACTTATGGAGCTAAGATGAGCGAAGGCAAAAATCCAGGCTAATTATAGGAAATAACAGGTAACTGAATTTTAGGAATAATGTGGATAAGAATGGATTATTTTAATGAAGGGTCAAAATCCTTGTTAAATAGATGGCCTAAAAAATCTCTTCTTTCTCTCCTCCTTCCTCTGATTTTCCTCTCCTCTCTCCTTTTTCCTTTTTCTTTTCTTTATCTCTATTTTTTATAATAACTCCCAAACGTACCTAATAATTTGTGGTGCTTTATACACTCTCTACTGTCTTTTCCTTTTCTACATCTTATATCAACCCTGCTAGAGGATCATTAATTGTATAGAAGAAAAATGTGTATTTGTAACTTTTTAATCATTTTAACATTTATATCATATTTTAGCTCATTTGAGAGCTTTCCTCAAGAAGACTCATTAGTAAATTTCCTTTAGTTCTAGAGTTATTCATGAATTTTCAGAGATATTGATTCATAGATGGAACGTTTCAGAGATGGAAAAATTCTGGAGCATTCCTGTGGATGATGTCTATTAAGATATAAGAATGATGTAATGTTGCAGTGATTCATACTACAATTAATTGTTGTTTTTTTTTGTTTGTTTAAATGCATGAAGTTTCAATACTTTACATTTTATTCTCTCATCTTTACTTTTTATTATATAACTGTACAAATAAATTAGCAGAAGAGTCAAAAGGGATTCTGCTTCATGCCATGATGGAGTAACAAGCAGCTGTTACTCTACTTCCACAAACCACTATGAAATTGAACAAAATATATGAGAAGCAATGGTTTTTAATCATGGGACAAGGGTATGGTAGGATAGTAGTCTTTGAGGGAAGGGAAACATGAAATAAGTCCCATGTTTATCTTCTTTTTCTGTATGAGGTAACTTTCCAAACAATGATTCAGGCAGTCAAACCCAAGTGAAACCCTGTATCTCATTGAAGATAAAGAGATTTAAAAAGCTGAAATTTAGGGGTGCCTGGGTGCTCAGTTGGTTACATGTCCAATTCTTGATTTCAGCTCAGGTCATGATCTCAGGGTCATGGAATTGAGCCCCGCATTGGACTTCACACTCAGTTTGGAGTTTGTTTGAGATTCTCACTCTTCCTCTCCCTCTGCCCCTTGTCCTGCTCATGCTTTCTCTCTCTCTCTCTCTCTCTCTCTCTCTCTCTCCCTCTCTCTCTCTAAGTAAATAGATAAAATATTTTTTTAAAATAGCTGAAATTTGTAGAGCATGAAGCTATAGAAGAGGGACCTATATGGTGGTTGCAAGGAGGACAAGAATCTGAATGGATACCTTCTAAATATCTAATGGCTAATGGCTTGGCTGCCTGTGCACACCATTAGGCTTCATGAGACCTATCAGAGAACTCTCTGTGGATTCACAAATGTGGGGCTGTGGGGTAACTGGGGATATTAGATGTTGAAGTTACAATTGAATCATAGTGAAATAACCTCATTGAGAACCTAAGGCTTTCAGCTGAAACTGAAGAAAGGCCATAATTTAAAAATAAGTCCTTAATTTTAGTAAAAAATGTTTTAGAAAAATATCCTTAGGACTAAGGATACAACTGAAACAGACCTGCTATAATGAGGAATAAATCCAAGTATACCAGATCAAGAGGATCCATTAATAGTTTATTTCCCTGTCAGAAAATCTAATACCTATTTAAATAAGTCTACATAACCTAAACTCACAGAAGCATATTATTTCTAATACCAGGTATAGGGGCGCCTGGGTGGCTCAGTTGGTTAAGTGTCTGCCTTCCCAGGGACATGGGATTGGGCCCCATGTTGGGCTCCTGGCTTAGTGGTGATCCTGTTTCTCCCTCTGCCCCCTGCTAGTGCTCTCTCTCTCCCTCTTACTCCCTATCTCTCTCTCAAATAAATAAATAAGCTCTTTTAAAAAAGTAATAATACCTGGTATGTAATAAACAATTAGTAGACATACAAAGCAACAAAATAATAATAATAATAATAATAATAATAATAATAATAACTCCTCTCAGGAAAAACATCAGTCAGTAGAAACTAAGCCTAACAGGATTCCAGAAGCTGTAATTAGCAGAAAATAGCTTTGCATTACCTTTTATAAGTATGTCCAAATATTTAAAAAGAAAAAAAGAACATAATAAGTGAACAGATAGGGTACATCACATTAGAAATGGAAACACTAGGGACACCTGGGTGGCTCAGCAATTGAACTGAACATCTGCCTTTGGCTCAGGGCATGATCTCAGGATCTGGGGATTGAGTACCACATCAGGATCCCTACAGGGAGCCTGCTTTTCCCTCTGTGTCTATGTCTCTGCCTCTCTCTGTGTGTCTCTCATGAATAAATAAATAAAATATTTTTAAAAAGAAATGGAAACACTATAAAATAACCAAATGGAAATTCAAGAACAGTGCAGTATCTGAAAACCGACATCTTTAATTTACTTAATATAAAATATTGAATGTTTTCCTACAAAGATCATGATCAGTAAAAGGATATTTATGATATCTTCTAGTGTAGTGATATTCTAGACAGTCTAATAAGAAAAGTAAAAGAGATAAAAGTCGTAAGGATTGGGAAGGAAGAAAAAAAAAGATTGGGAAGGAAGAAGTAAAATTATCCTTTTAACCAGATGTCATGATCATTTACATAGAAAATCCTAAGGAGTAGACATTAAAATCCTTCTAGAATAAGTCAATATTAAGAGGTCAAAGGATGCAGTAGTAATCGATTAAAATTAAATGTATTTCTACATTGAAACAATTAGCATTTAAATTTTAAAAGTCAATGTCATTTATAACAGCATCTAAAAACATGAAATACATGATAACCCTAACAAAAGATACTCAATATCTATTCACTGAAACTACAGATATTCTGAGGGAACTTTAAAAAGACATAAATATATTTACATAAATGTAAAAAAGATAAAAGTGTACCATGCTCATAGAATGAAAGACTTAATTTAAAATATAAATTATTCCAAAATGAAATGCCCCCAACAGAATTTCAGTACATTTGTTAAGAAATTGACAAGTTCTTTTTCATTCTAAAATATAAATGGAAATTCTAAATGTATATAATTCCTATAGTTACTGTAAGGCTGTAGAAACAGAGACAGAAGTATTGACATTAATATTAAGACAATGAAATTAATATCAATGAAGAACAGAAAAATAGACTTTACACATATGATCAATTGATTTCTATTTACTTAGATTGGCATATTTAATTACATTTGAAATTTTAAAAATATCAAAAGTAATCATTTAGGCAAAATTTAATCTTTAGAATAAAGAAACAAAATTTAAATTTTAGAATCAGGACACTCTCACATAATTTGCTATTTCCCTCCTTCATAACATTAGTTTTCAAAATTCAGTTCCTTTTCACATCTCCAAAGGAAATAATATATCATAAGAAGTATCAAAGTTCCCATCTTATGGAATTTAGATAGATAATGTAAAGTTACTACTATATGGAAAAATAAAGCAACTTCAATTGCGTTACTACATATACAGTATTTTTAAGGCAAATATCAGCTAGAAATTTGGATCAAGTCAAAACACTACAGTGGCTGATAAATTCCATCACTAGGAGAATAAAACTCAACTTGGGTCACTCTCTGATATAAAATTCCAAAACAAAAGTTTTCAGATATGGAATAGTTTTGCATGGAAGGTAGCTTCAGGAATGAGTCTTTAACACAACATCTAAAATTTAGTATCTATTCTCCAAAAGAAAGAAAGGGAGAAGAGAGCATGGGAGAAAGATGGAGAGAGTGCATGCAAGCATCCCATTGTGATGACAAGTCTATCAAAATTCATCACTACCCACTGCCCGATACAGTCATCCAAAGTGGGCATATACAATCATCCAAAGTGGGCATATTTCCCACTGAGCCACTTAGGCACCCCCACAACTTTTTGCTTGAGTGTTGAAATGAGGGAATCCCTGTCTGTGATTTGTACTTACTACTTTACTTGAACTTTAAAGGAAATTCTGAGAGTGATCCTTTAGAAAGCATATATTTTGAGTCAGAAACAAGCCTTCTTCAAGGAAAAAGTGGGGAAAAAGAACAAGTGGAGTTAGAGTTCTCTGACCAGCACTTTGCCAATTTCAGGATACTAGATGCAGCTGAGATGCAGGATAATTAAATTCTAACACCTTGTGGCCTTTGAGAAAGTGGAGCTCTGTCTGGAGAAGCAATTATAAGAATCAGCCAAGAACAAAATGCAGATCCTAAGATGTGGGCTATATTCAACCAGTGTGGTTGAGTGATTTCTTGTAGGTCATCTCCATTCTTCTATGGAGCCCATCCATAGCCCATTGAGGTTTTATTTTCATCATGGTAATTTTCAGGTCTATAATTTCCATTTCTTTCTTTTTTACAAAATCTATTTAGTTGCTGAGATTTTCAATCTTTTCATTTGTCACAAGGCAATTTTTAACTGATTTTTGAACCATTTAAATGATGGCTACTTCAAAATCCATATTAGGTAATTTACATATCTGATTCATCTTGATGTTACTGTCTGTTGGTTATCTGCTCTCATTCAAGTTGTGATTTGCTTACTGGAAATTTTGGGTATTATACGGTGAGATTCTAGATACATGAGAAATAAAAATACACATGTCGAAAGTAACTTGTACATGATGGTTTATAGGTGCTTTGTTCATAATAGCCCAAAAATTAAAATCACAAGATATTTCCTATCAGGATAAGGATAATCAAACTTGTTACTTTCACATAATGGAAAAATAGTTAGCAATAAATACAAGTGAATTACAGATACATCCTGCAATATCAATGCATCTCAAAAATATTGCATTGAGTGAAAGAAGGCACAGAAGAGTACATACTGTATGATCCCATTTATATAAAATTCAAGAACAAGATAGACTAGTATATGGCAATAGAAATCAGACATGGCTGGCTATGGAGAAGAGAGTTGACTAAAATGGGCACCAAGTATCTTTCTGGAATGAAAAAATGTTCTAAATTTTTATGGCTATCCCAGTTGCTTTCTCAAAACTCACTGATTTATACACCTAAGTTCTATGCATTTCATTGCAGGTTCATTTTCCCTCAATTAAAAACTGCAAAAATAAATACAAGTAAATAAATAACTGATGTGCTGATAAAACTTTTTTTAATCTTATGCAAAAGAATACTGTGTATCTCATGACAACACTCTGTCAGGAATAAATTCCTCCTTTTCTTAGCATGGGGACACTCCCTACTCTGCCATCATTGATACCAGAAATCTAACAACAAATAAGCAACAAAGAACGTGATGCTGTCTTAGTCTCCAACTCCCTACCACTACCCCCTATTTGCACCTACTTGTGAATTTTTCCATAACCTGCTTTAAGAAATCTATGAAATGATAGTGCTGAGGTCACAGTGATTGCATTATGTAGGTAATGGCAATGAGAGTTCATTTTGGAGCCTTTCTTTTTTTTCTTTTTTGTTTTTATTTATTTATTCATGGGAGACACAGAGACTGAGACAGAGACAGAGACAGAGAGAGAGACAGAGAGAGAGGCACAGAGAGAAACAGGCTCCGTACAGAGAGCCCGATGTGGGACGCGATCCTGGGACTCTAGGATCACGCCCTGGGCTGAAGGTGGTGCTAAACCGCTGAGCCACCCGGGCTGCCCTGCAAGTTCATTTTTATGACTAAATACAATGTAATAAATAAACACTATTGGATGAATACTAATAACCAAAGGCAACAGACTTTCCTAGGCCAAACTGCAGTCTTTTGTAACATGTTTGAATAGCTGAGTAGAAAATAATACTCGTGTATAAAAGAATATATCAACAAAAAGACTTACTTTTCCTACTAAAGTGCTGTCTCTGCCTAGGTGAACAGTGCTATCCATCAGTTGTCATTGTGTCTCTCTGCCCCCTCAAGAATCCCTCTGCTAGGGACACCTGGCTGGCTCAATCTGTAGAGCATGCAACTCTTGGTCTCAGGGTTATACATTTGAATCCCCACATTTGAGTATAGATATTACTTAGAAATAAAATCTTTAAAAAAATCCCTCTGTTATCCCTGACTGTTAGTAGCTCTGCTCTATGGCCTACTCTTCATCACCTAACATAGAAGTCAAAAGGTAGATTTTGGACCTTCCACCTATTCACACAGTAGCTTATGCTAGGTGCTGTTTATCTCAAACATTACCATTTACCATTAACCATATCCAGTTTCAAGAAATAAATTATCTTCCTGAAGAGGTAAAATAGGATACATAAAATGAAAATATCATGGGGGGCCTGGGTGGCTCAGTCAGTTAAGCATCAGACTCTTGATTTGGCTAGGTTGTGATCTTAGGGTCGTGAGATGGAACCTCACATCAGGATCTACACTCAAAGGGGAGTCTGGGGATTCTCTCTCTCTAAAATAAACAAATTAATCTTTAAAAAAATCATAAAATGAAAACATCATGGGCAGCACTCCACAATGCAATTGCAATAGTCATTTAGAGTAATAAATCCTGTGTAAAGACAATCACTATAATAAATCCAGTTATTAGAGATATTATTGCTGTCATAATTACAGAATTAAGAACTAAAGGGTATGTTGAATTGTCTGAAGAAAATCATTCTTGTGCAAATAACAACAGCTGTTCAAATTTCTAAGTTGCTAAAATCCTTAAGCCCTAGCTCACCAATCTTTATATGAATATACTTTCTGTTTTGATGATTATTTTTTCAGCATGGCTGACAATTTATTTCACTTTCAAAATCAGACACACAGGTGACCACAATCGATCAAATTTATATTGCAGAGGAAGCCAAGAAATATTTCATTTAACTTAAAAATAGGCCACTAAAAAAGAGATAATGAAATAGACCAAGACTTTGTCTTCATGAAGAGCTGCAAAGAAAAGGTGTAACCAGATTCTTCCAGTAAACCTCTTTTACACAAATCTTGTGGGCATCCTAGACTTAGTAAACATGTTACGGGTCCTTGTGCAAAAAAAAAAAAAATATATTGCGCACCCTCAAATTGTGCCAAATGTACCATGTACTGATAATGTACCATTTAATATGAAAAGTTTCAACAAAGCCAAACAGGTACTTGGTGATTGGGTAGCCTTCATAATAGTAAGTGTCTTTTCTGAAACTGGTCCATATTCCAATGATAATTTACTCTGGATGGAGAATTTAGCCTTAGAACAAGAAAAATAAAGAATGAAAGAATGAAAGAATGGTTTATTGGTGGAGTTTAACACCCTTGATACTTGTAATCTGCTATATAATCACCAGAGAGGGTCACTGCAAGCTCCAGTGGTAGGAAGACAGATTAGTTTGAAGAAAAAAAATGTTCAACCTGCATAGTTGGTGTGGAGAAGAAAAAACATTTTTCTGTATCATCTATCAATGCTGCCGTTGGTATTTATTTTTGTTTTAAAGATTTGTTTAATTTTTGAGGGAGAAAGGGGGGGTAGGAGCAGAGGGAGAAGGAGAGAGAGAATTCTAAGCAAACCCCCTGCTTAGCATGGAGCCTCATGACCCTATCATGACCTGAGGTGAAATCAAAAGTCAGATGCTGGGGGCACCTGGGTGGCCCAGTGGTTGAGTGTCTGCATTTGGCTCAGGTCATGATCCCGAGGTCCTGGGATCAGGCTCCCTGTAGTGAGCCTGGTTCTCCCTCTGCCTGTGTCTCTGCCTCTCTGTGTGTGTCTCTCATAAATAAATAAATAAAATCTTAAAAAAAAAATAGAGTCGGACTCTCAACTGACTAAGCCATCCAGGTGCCCCCCTAAGGCATTTATTTTAATACACTTACTAGTCTTTGTATAAAATTGCTAATGCCAAAACTTTTAACATACGTACATACATGCATACACACACATACATACATGCATATATACACAAACACATAGATAAGCAAGCAAACAATTGAATAATTCATTAAATGCAGTTGTATTTGGAAGATCTTTTTTGGTTGTCACATATAAGAGTTAAGTCCCTATTTTCATTTTTGTTTTAGCAAAAGAATGTTTGAGGCCTTCCCTAGAAAGTACACTGACACTGGCATTGTCAATGTTAGTATGTCTGTGTTGGAATTGTACCCAACTAAGACTTTCAAAATGAGGAAAGCTAATATAATAATGCCTTCTAGTCACCGCATCATATCATTCTGATTTCTTAGTATCACTTTTCATTATCTGTTTTCTCATGTTTATGTATTATGTGCCATTTAGAATAGACACTTCTATTTTTCACTATGATACTGTACTTAAAAGATTGCTGGCACTTGTAAACACTTATTACATTTGTGAGAGGGAAGGGTTGATGGTGCTCAATCAGCTCTGGAGAGGAATGTGGGTGAGGAGAAAGAAGGATATCTATAGCCGTGCAATAGAGTCCTTAGCCACTTATAATTTCCTAAATATAACTTATGTGTATTTTTATAAATAACATAACCTGCTTTTCTTCCTCACTAATTATGGGTTGCAGTTGGCCATCTTTGAAGACTTCTCAGTCCAAAAAGATTGTACTGATGGAGACCGTGACTGTCCATTAAAGTCTTTTGGCTGGGTTTACATAGAAGCCTAGTGAGATGCTGTTGTTTAAGTGTGAATTCTTCTTCCTGAATTCTGTCTATACTATTTCACTTCCAAGTCTGAGTTTTCTGGACAGGTAGAACTGAGACTGAGTACCTGAGCATAGTATTTTCTTTAAGTTAATGCCATCCTGTAGAGTAAGTGAGGACAACCACCTAATCTTCCCTGGGAACAACCTCCATGTATGCTAACAATTGTTGTTGCATTTGTTAAGGCACACTTCAGAAAACCAACTGCTTTTAAGTAGGTTGAATATAAACCTTGTAAAAATAATTTAAATTTTTTTTTTCTAAAAACATAATGTAACAGTTAAGGTTCTAGAAAACAGACCAATGTATGTGTATGTACATATAAGCATGCACAAGCCTATGTATGTATGTATATGTGTATATACATAAGTATATATTTTAAGGGGTCTTTGATTATAATTTTAATAGTTTAATTATGGCTTTTGAAGAAAGTAAAAATTTTACAAAATTAAACATGCACACCAATAGTAAGACACAACCTAATACCAGAAACTAGATCGTAAAATCAAGGTAGTTTCTTGTTGGTGCAACATTGAATGTGTTGAGGAGAGGGAGGAGATGTAGCTTGAACAACCATCTCAAGCAGAAACTTGTAAAACTAAAATTATTAAAATTCTTAGGCAAAAGCAAAGGAGCAAATCATCATGACCCAAAACTAAAACCATACCCATTAGCAATCATTCCTCATTCCTCCCTTCTTCCAGCATCTGGCAATAATGAATCCACTTTTGCCTCTATGGGTTTTTTTTTTTTTTTTAATCTTTTCATCAGTTCATGAGCATTTGAATTGTCTCCACTTTTTGGCTATTATGAATACTGCTGCTATGAATGTTTGCTTACAAGTTTTTCTGTGGACATACATTTTCAGTTCTCTTGGGTATATACCACAAGAGTGAAATTGCTGAGTCATATGGTACCAAGTTTAACATTTTGAGGAAATGCTAAACTGTTCTCCAAAGTGATTGGAATGTTTTACAATGCCACAGGCAATGTGAGAGTTCCAGTTGGCCACATATCATCAATGCTTGTTATTGTATCTTTTTTAATTTATAGAAATTTTAGCCATCCTAGTGAGTGTGAGATAACATCTTATTGTGATTTTGATTTGCATTTTTTCCCAGTGAATAATTATGGTCAGAACCTTTTCATGTGCTTAGTGGACATTGTAGATCTTATCTGAAGAAACAATACCTTCATTGACTGGCAGTGGGATCCAAGTATAAGAACGTACCTATTTTGGTTTTCTTAAAAATTCACAAAACATAAGCCATTCACTATCAGAGGGATAGGGTGGAAAGGCATGGACTTTCACCTAATTTTATATCACATAAAAATTAAGGTTTAATATACTTCTTATCATAGCGCTTCTAGAGTTCAACACAGTGTCTGGCATATAGAAGACTCTCAATATGTTTGTTCTAATGAATAGGATTACATATACATTTGTTAGTGTTTACACTGCTAGTGGGATATTTGTAGAGTATCCATGCCTCTTGAAAATATCATTGGGGATATGCTAGGGATGCTATATAATTTTAAAGTTGATCACAAAAATCTAATCAAAGTAAAAATCATGTCCAGCAAGAGGGAATTTTCTTTCTTTTTTAAAAAAAGTATTTATTTATTCATGAGAGACATAGAGAGAGAGAGGCAGAGACACAGGCAGAGGGAGAAGCAGGCTCCATGCAGGAAGCCCGATGCAGGACTCCATCCCCAGACCCCAGGATCACACTCTGAGCTTCAAAGGCAGATGCTCAACCACTGAGCCACCCAGGCATCCCAAGAGGGGATTTTCAAGCAAAGTATAATATAACCCATAACGAAAAGCCACATAAATAAAAATAAATTTTGCAATCACTCCATGTTTATTTTCTTCAAAACTTGTTAATGATATTTTGTGAAATCAATAAGAAAAATATGAAAATACTATATAAACCATAGGAAATTTTTTAAAGTAATCTTATAAGGGAAAGGTTTTTGTAAATATGACATAAAATTCAGAAGCATTAAATCTATTATATAAAAATTCAATGATCTATATAAAATATAAAGTTACATGGAAAAGCCCAACATAAGCATTTCAAAAATGAAACTAGTGAAAATACTTGCAAATTTTTTTAGAGACATGGTATAATTTTTCTATTATGTAAACAATTTCATATCAATAAAATGAACAACCTACAAGAGAAAGAACAAGGATATGCTAAGTAAAGGAAGATAATATACATATGCATTTTAAACATATGAAAATATTTAGCATATTGAGAAAAATACAAGTAAGAACTACACTGAGATGCAGTTTATTTAGTCTGGCAAAAATAGAAAAAGTTTTAAAACACACTAATATATTAGTGACAGTGTAGGGGAATGGAAATTCTCCAAAGATCATTGAACTCATATAAATTGTTAAACATTTGTGGAAAACAATAGTATTTATCACGATGATAAATGCTGCCATTTGACCCAGCACTTTTGTTTCTAAAGAATTTACTCTACAGATATTTTCAGCCATGTAAGAAATTACATATGTACAATATTTTATATTGCATTATTGATTGTAATAATAAAAGAATAGAAGCAATATAAATATTTATTAATAGAGGATTACTTAAATAAATTATGGTACATATATCCATATAATGATAATGAATGCAGCCATTAAAATGATTGAGGAAGTTCTTCATAAAGTGATCTGTAAAACTCTCTAAGATATATTGTTAGGTAAAAAAAAAAAAATCAAGGCATAGGACAATACATAATAATATTCTGGTTTCGTATATAATTGTAATTAGGAGCAGGATACATATATGTATGCACAGAATATCACTGGGAATAATATAAGATATTCATAATATTGGTTGTCTCTAAGGGAAATGACATATGCATCTTAGAAAAGAGATTGGAATTTTAAACCATATGAATTCATTATATTTAATAATATGTAAATAAAACTTAGCTACAGAAAAAGTTCACACAAGATTATGTGAAGTATAATCCCAATTTTTTTTTTAAGATTTTATTTATTTATTCATGAGAGACACAGAGAGAGAGAGAGAGAGCACAGACACAGGCAGAGGGAGAAGCAGTCTCCATGCAGGGAGCCTGACGTGGGACTTGATCCAGGGTCTCCAGGATCACACCCCGGGATGAAGACGGCGCTAAACCACTGAGCCACCTGGGCTACCCATATAATTCCAATTTTTAGCAAACAAATGAATAATATAAATTAGCTAACTGACACTGAGAGGGCCTAGAAGTGATGCCAATAGCAAAGAACATACTCAGTGCTCATATTTTGGTTTCTAAACACAATCATCCAGTAAAAGAAACCAGGGTTGCTTGGAAAAAATGGCTGATTTGGTTGGGTACAGGGCAAGAGAAGATAAAGATGAATGTAAATCATCTAGTAGTATCAGAAGTGCTCAAAAACATCGAAAGACTAGCCATGTTAAATGACCACAAGATCCAACCTAAAAGAGCACCCAGTGACCAAAACTGGAAAAATTTGAGTAATGAAATAGTGTAATATTGGATTATAAGGCAAAATATAAAATAAATATCCATGAATCTGTATTGTTATAAACAATTGAATAAATAAGTAAATAGAGAAGAGATGACTCTTCCTTACAAAATAATTCCAAGAGATGATAGATGATAGATAGATAGATAGATAGATAGATAGATAGATAGATAGATAGATAGATAGAATCCCTTCTCTAAGAGTGGAGCTTAATCCCATCCTGGCCCCAAGGGTGATCTAGATTTAAGAGTGGAGCTTAATCCCATCCTGGCCCCAAGGGTGATCTAGACTTAGTGACTCTTGTAAAAGGAAAGACTAGGGAAAAGAGGAAGTAACTTTCTATTGAAGAAACCTAGCAGACACTACCTTAACCAAGTCATCAAGATTGACATAATCAGGGATGTCAAGTACATATGTAATCTCTAGTGTCATGTGATGAGAAGAATACCTTATATCTTTGGTGTTTCTCCACAAATCCTTAACCCAAGACCAATCATGAGAAAACTATCACACAAATATAGATTAGGGGACATTCAACTGGACAGTACTAACCCACAACACTGTAAAGGTCATTTAAACAAAGAAAGACAAATTTATAGACCAGAGGAGGCTGGGAAACATGCATGAGGTGTGGTACCTAGATTAGATCCTGGAACATAAAGTAGACATTAATGAAATATCTGGTAAAATCCAACTAAAGTCTGGAGTTCAGTTATTAGTAATGCACCAATTTTGGTCATTTGAACTGGAAAAGAGGGCTCAGAAGCTTCAGTCTATGTATTTCAGTAGATTTCAGTAGATTATTTTCTGGTCACAATTGTGCGTGGATAGAACAAGGAAAAAAACTCCAATATTAGCCTTCTCATTGCCTTCCTTTCTCCACTATTTTTACCAGTTCCTCCATAGTGATCTCCATAACTCATTTCTCCAGATGAGGTGATGTGAGGAATAAGGAGAGCATTGTTCAGAGTGGGCAGTTCAAGCTCTCTGATTGAGAAATGCATGGAGAAAGGAAGTGCCTTAATCAAATGTAGTAAAAATTGGCCAGTTTCTTCACCATTGGCTCCTTCCCTGGAACATCTACTAATGGATGGATAGGCATGCATGTATGTATAAATATAAATATATATGTAAATAGTGAATGAGGAAACTGGAAAATGGCCAAAGCTTACTTTTAAGAAGCGGGTCACATCCATAACTATTTCTGGAGGAATCATTTGGTAAAGGGAACAACTATATACTTTAAAGATAGATAAATAAAAACCTCAAACCAGGAAACCAATGAGAAGTTTATATTTTAAGAAATTTAATTCTCTTAAAAGAGAATGAGTAAATCACTGAAAATTCTACATTAGGTTCATGTTATGTGTAGAAAGCAATCTTCAGTACTTCCAATCTGCTATTAAAGATAAACCTAATGCAATTTTCATTTGAGGCTTAGCTTTACTATACTTGAAATATAGCACTTTCCTCAACTGTTAATATTCCATCTATGAAAAAGTAAATTAAAATACCTCAATCTACTGGTACCTTTTATATAACCTTTTCCTTGCATTATTTTTTTATGTCTTTAAAAGCATAATTGCAGCCAGCTTAACATAACCAAACTATACCTGAAACTTTCCTAATGTTTGCTTACCTCAAATAATTTGGTCTTATTAGTGACTATAACCATAACGTAGCTATAGACATTTGTATGAATGGTATTTGTACTTCCAATAAATTGGTCTCATGCACATATGCAGTCAATACATTTCCTTTTTTTTTTTTTTGCATAAAACATATCATAGAATTTTTTTTCTTTTTCTTTCTCTCAGAATTTCTACTGTAACATTCAGTCCTGGTCCGTGATATGGTAACTAACACAGATTGCCTTTTTTCTCCTCTGAAAACAAACTTGCAAGTGATCTCAGGACAACAGAGATGTGAGCTAATGGATATAAGAAACTGAGGGGAAAAAAAAAAAAAAAGAGGAAAAAAACAATCTCTGACAGCTGACAACTGTTAGCTGCCTGGCCGCCAATGGCTAGGTTGTAGTGTTGCTTCCTGAACATAAACCATTTCATGGAATATCACTGTCACATAAGGTTATTTTGTGATCTTGATGGAAACAAAAATAAGGAAAGGATATAACCACATTCTCCTCTCAAAGCCAATGTGAGTGCCTAATACTCGTTTACCAGTGACAGCCCTGCTTTGTCCCTCTCCACTTCTGAATTAAAATGATTAATGTACTTAGTAACCAAATAGCCTCCATTCTCTTTCTTTTTCCTAAAGTTGAAATATAGTTGATGTACAATCTTATATTCATTTTAGGTATACAATACAGTGATTCAATAATTCGGTATATTAAACTAGGTTCACAGTGATAAGAGCAGTTAACATCTGTCACCATACTACATTATTACAATTTATGGACTTATATTCCCCATGACTTACTTATTTTATAACTGGAGATTTGTACCACTTAATCCCCTTCATCTATTTTGCCTCAAATCCACCCTCCCCCCAGCTTTGGCAACCACCACTTTGTTCTCTGTATTTATGATTCTGTTTCTGCTTGGTTTTTGTCGTTTGTTCATTTGTTTTGCTTTTTAGATTCTACATACAAGTGAAATCATATGTAATTTGTCTTTTTCTGACATATTTCACTTAGCATAATACTTTCTAGGTCCATCCGTGTTATTGTGAATGTCAAGATCTTATTCTTTTTATAGCTTAGTATTCCATTGCACATCTTTATCTGTTCATCTATCAGTGGACACTTAGGTTGCTTTAATATCCTGGCTATTGTAAATAATGCTACAATAATATACAGGTACATACATTTTTTAAAATTAGCATTTTTATTTCCTTTGGATAAAGAGCGGAATTACCGGTTTGTATGATATTTCTATTTTTTAACTTTTTTAAGGACCTTCCATACTGTTTTTCCACAGTGGCTGCAATTTCCACCAACAGTGTAAGAGGGTTCTCTTTGTTCCACATCATCATCAACACTTTTTATTTCTTGTCTGTTTGATATTAGCTATTCTGATAGATGTAAGGTGATATCTCATTGTGGTTTGATTTGCATTTCCCTAATAATTAGTGAGTCATGTGTCTGGTGGACATCTATATGTCTTCTTTAGAAAAATGTCTTTTCAGAACCTCTGCCCATTTTTAAATCAGATTATTTGGTTTTTGGTGTTAAGTTGTATAGGTTATTAATATATTTTGGATATTAACCCCTTATTGGATATAGCACTCACAAATATCTTCTCCTATTCAGTAGGTTGATTTGTTGTTTTGTTGATGATTTCCCTCACTGTGAAAAAGCTTTTTATTTTGATGTGGTCCAACAGTTTATGTTTGCTTTTGCTTGCCTGAGGAGACTTATCTAGAAAAATGTTGCTAAGGCCGATGCCCATGAGACAGCTGCCTACATTTTCTTTAAAGAATCTGTTTCACGTCTGACATTTAGGTATTTAATCCATTTTTAGTTTATTTTTGTGTATGGTATAAGAAAGAGGCCTCTGCTTTCTGAAAATCCAATCAAAAAACAGACTCCCAAATCACCTAGTATAAACCCAAATCCCATACATTATCATTCTAATTCCATTTCACTAAGATTATTTTCCTCGTAGCATATAGTTTTCCTTGCTGCAGCAAATTAATAAACCTACATTTGTTTGACTACAGGTGTATTTGTGGTAGTCTTTGGGCACCAGACTTTAATGAAACAAACAAAAACTATGGGAAGATTACTGGTGGATAAAAGGTCTTGTTATCACCATGGTTGTTTGGCAGCTGTGGGATGGGTTGGAGGGTGACATGTATGTGTATTTTGGCTACAGTGGGAGGAAGAGCAGAAGAAAGTTATATACTGTGGATGAAGATAGGTTACAGGAAAGCTTGAAAGACTTTAATTTTGCTCTATTTTTCTTTCTCATATATGCTGCCTGATTTTCATATTGTCCTTATTCCCATATTGTCCCTTCATTTTGCCTTCGCTGGGAGCCCAAACAAAGCCCAGCAGCACCATTACTATTGTTCAGGTGCTTTAATAACACCCCTCTTTTTGCCATCTCTTTCTGACAAATGGATATCAAAAGAGGGGTGTTGTTACTCATAAGAGCTGGTTAGAAGTTGAGACTAAAGTTTATGAAAGAGAGCGTTCTGCTAATGCTCTCTGTGACCTTTCCAGCCCAGCTCTTGAGGCACTTGAATTGAAGACAGTTTTGGTTTTCAGGGAAGACATAACTACTGAGGATTTCTTCCTTGTACTAGTGCAAAAAGAATGAATGTTAACGAGAGGCCAGGTTCCCAGAGTTAATGAATTTTCTCTACTCAGGAAATATGGACCCTTGGTGTCACTAAGTAATCCAATAGTTTATTCCAGAAGAGCTGTTTCGGTGAAAATTCAAATGCATGGAAAACATGTGTAGTGGATTATAATACCCTCTAATACTCTCCAGTGATTTCTCTTCATCGAATCCATTGAGTTTATTCATGAAACCTGTGGTCATATATGACCGTGGTGATTTTCCTTGGGAGGGAAAAGTACAGCCTCATTTCCATCTTTATGTAGCCACTCCTCCTGTATCAATCACTGTTCTTTTGTGGACCTCCTTTGTACCTCTGATGGTCAGTATAGATTTTGCCCCCCAGAAGGCATTGCAATAGATGAGAACAGTGTGCTCAACTAATTTGTTCCAATGTTCTCTGTATTTGAAGCTGAAAATTCACTCTCTAATCATGTCCAGCCACATTGTCTTATAAAGGTTATCAAGGTCTCTGCAGTGATATAAAATGACAATATTAACCTAGTCTAATAACAAAATACAACATCAAGATGTCCCAAGGTTGAATATAAACTCCTCTCATTATTAAATTTCTGGTAAAATTTATATTCAGATATAATGCCTCTGTGATTTAGTACACAGACTCTGAACCAGATTACCTGGCTTCACATGTCAGTTCTTGCACTTGGTTTGTGATCCTGGGAAAGTTCACCAAACTCCCTCTGCCTTCGTTTTTCTTCTCTGACAAGTGGGAATATGACAAGACTTGCAGAGTTGTGAAAATTAAATGAATTGATATCTCTAAAGCTTTTAGAAATATTTCTGGCAGATAAGTGTTTTATGAAAATCATTGTTTACTACTCTACTTGTATCTTAAAAATTGCATTGAAGTCAAACAATCACCCCTATATCCCTCAGTTTCTTATTCTGCTTAGCATCAGCTAACATATTCTCCATCTTCAGATTCTTGAAGAGATCCATTCATTGGTTATCCATTCAGTGGCTGTCCATTCTGGATATTTTCATTGGAAAAACGATTGCTTCTGACTTAAACGGCGGTAGCAGCTCTGAACCTAAGTCATGCCAAGCCAGCTTCTGATGTACTTCAACTTTGTTATCAGCTTCATCGACCTATAATTTACAAACAGTAGAACTCACGAATTCTCAATGTATAATTTGATGAGTTCTGAGAACTGTTTACGGTCTTGTAACCACCACCACAACCATGAAATAGACATTTCCATCACCACAAAAAGTGCCTTTGTGCCCCCTTTTTTTGTCAGTATCTTCTGTCCAACTCCTGGCTCCTTGAAGCTGCCAGCCTTCTATCACTATAGCGTTGCCTACTCCAGAATTTTATATAAATGGAATCACACATTATATAGTTTTTCTCTCCAGCTTCTTTCACTTGGCAAATCTTTTGAGATTCATCCAGCTTTCTTGCATGTCTCAGTAGTTCATTTATTTTTATTAAGTAGTATTTCATCATGTGGCTTTACTAATCTTTTAAACTTCTTTTTTAAAAAAGGGAAAATGAGAGATTTTTTGGGCAATTGGGATAAAAGGACAAAGATACTCAAAGATCCTATCTGGCTGTTCTGAGAGCTGAGGAATTGATATTTGTCATACTTATAACCCTTTTGTAAAGATAAATATCTTGTCCATGGCATCTACATTTTTGCCTACATTAAAATATACCCCGATCTTGTGCTGTATGCCCATCTTCTACTACTTCTTCGAAAGCCTTCTGCACTGACTCCTCACTGAACCAACTACAGGTGTCTCCAAATATCCTTGTTTCTACAGATGCAGTTCTCTCTGTCAGGAACTGCTCTCCCTCCATTGTCAATCTATCAAGTTCCTTCCTGTTCATACTTTATAGCTCAGTTGAGATATCACCTTCCCTGCCTTGTCTTTCCTGATCTGTACAACTAGAATTAATTACTTCTTTCTTGGTGTCCCCAAAGCATCATGTATATAACTCCACTATATCACTCATTTAATTGTGATTTATAAACAAATTCAGATATGTCTCTATTATGGAAAAAGATAGTGTTGTTCAACTTTGTTCCCCAATGTAAGTTTAATGCTCAGCACCAATGTAGATATTCAATAAATGTTTGTTTGATGGAATAAAATGAATAAATGAATGCATTAAAAGTGCCCTCCTGTTGATACACGTCCGTCATAGGTAGTGTAAGTACATGAACTAAACTCTCTGCTTGTAAATTGCCTGGAAATCTACTTCTTTGCTCCCCGTAGGGTTTTGAAACAGGGAACAGGGAAATCTGCTAATGGTCGGATAAATCTTGGTGAATTTTAAGGAAACAACTGCTATCCGCTGAAAAGTGCACTTAATTATTCACGGTGCATAGGGGTTTCTGTGACATGACTAGCAACAAGCTCCTGGCCCTTCAGACGGGAAGGATGCATTCGTAATTAAACCGTGACCCATGCTGTCTCCTGCTGCCAGATTTCCTTGAGTAGTCACTGGAGATGAAATTCTAATTATGACATTTGAAGAAATAAAATTCTCCAGGGAAAGCAGCCTCCAAAGACAGACTGTATGTCGACAGCTGTTGTGGAAATTACTTATTTTAACCTTTGCCATAAAAACTGTAAAACTGATCCAGCTCCTTCTCTGTGGCAGACATTTTGGGAGATGGATTTGTAGGTGTGTTTTGGGGATTAGCCTAAAGCCAAGACAGCATCATTTTGCAACAGAAGTTCCATTAAAGTTTCTTAAATTTCAGTGAACTTCTGTTCAGGAAGTCCTTTTAAATTCTGATGAGCTGACATTTGAATGTTTCTGTAGCAGATGGCTATCAGCTAAAAGAAATGCACAATATTTTATTCTCACTAGCTGAAACCAAATTTGAAGGATATGATAGATTTTTTTCTAATTAAAACTCTTAGAAGCTTGGGTCATAGATTTTATTCATTTAAAAAATGAAAATTCAAACTGCCTCGGACAGAAAGTCAAGTTTCCAGATGTAGGTTTTTTTGTAAAAAAAAACTGGAAAAATGGAAATGGAAGCATGGTTCTCCAAGACACCTATACTATAGCCATTTAGAACAACACATTTAAAAATCATTGTACTTAATCAAATATTATTTATGAAAGTCTACATAACTAAGATTTTATTTATCCATCAATTATTTTTCTAGAAATTTCTATTCAAGTACCTCTCTCTCTCTCTTTCTCTCTCTCTCTCTCTCTCTCTCTTTTTTTTTTTTTAGCAGATAGCTAGTCTGTGCTCAACAGGAGATTTGGAAGAATTGTTCAGGGTTTCTGACCTGCAGGGATTTCACTACCCTAGTGGGAAGATAAAGTTAACACACACAGAGAATCACATATAGTTAGGAAAAAGCTACTAAAATGAAAAAATTCCTTATCAAATCTCAATGTTCACAGATGATGACTCAGGACAGAGACTTAAAGTGCTTTACCGAAAGATACACATCTAATTAGTAGCAGAGTTTAAGATGTACTTCTATCGGTTTTTCTCATAGCATCAGAATGATTTATATATTCTAGTGGTTTTGCTTTTCTGATTGAACATTGAAACAGAATCTAAGTTTTTATAACCTCAAAGCCCACACTCTTTTCTAAAAATGTTTTTTCTCGGTTTTATTGGTCTTTTACTATAATAATAAAAGACCTGGCTTGGATATACTAAAGATCTTAAAATTCTCCTTTTCAAGATGACCTTCTCACCAAAATAGAGAGCCAAGATGCCTCATAAGCCTCTGCCTCACTCAACTGTGTCATCATCAACCACTAGTAAATAACTCCAGACAAGTAAAGTGCTAGCTGTTTCAGAGCTTGATGAATAGCTTTATGGGCCCCTTCTCACAGCTGTCATTGTTCTGACAGCTTGATTGAATACAACTCTTGCACTGTACCAAGGGGAGCTGCCCACAAAGTCCATCACATGTTTCTAAGTGTTTCTGGTCGCATGCTTCCAGGACAACACCACAGTACAAACCCAGCAACCTGTTACTCTAAGGGGAAAGTAAACTCTGATCTCCTAGAACCTAACTCAAATCTTCTCTAAGGAGATTCATAGATCAAAATTCGTCTCTCCATATGGCATGCACATATATCCCCATAGAATTAGATCATGTTCATCTTCCAAAATCTTATCACACCAAATGGCTGTTGAACAACAGCTGAATTCATTTCAGTTAAGCAATGAAACATTTAAGAAGGGGAGTAAGCATGAAACGACAGCTTCCTCTCAGTTCAGAAAGTTACCTGTCCATCTTGTCTTGTTTCTCTTTGCATCTGTATTTGTTCTCCATAGATACATGCTGGTGCCCACCCCTCCGCCTTGCCTGCAAATTCTTTCCTGTTGCAGTTTCTGGGCTAACCCCGACATATGTGGAAGTAGATCAGCATCCTCAATCTCTCATCCTCCTCTTCCTGGTCTGGTCTGTTGTGGCTAAGACCTAATGCCCACCGAGAGTCAGGTTGCTGGCTTACACCACTTCTTTTTAAGATGGCTTCACTAACCATGAGATTTGGGACTAATCTCCCTACAGGCTAATTCTGAGATCTTTGTCGCCCTCCAAGTCAAAACTCCCCCTTTTCCTTTTGTTGCTTTAATTACAAGGCTTAAGTTATACTCCAGCCCTTCTTCCTAATTTCTAGTTAACTTCTTTAAGCTGAGTAGCTTCCAGCCAAGTACTGCCTCGTGCTCTAGGACTCTATGTTCTTCCTTGGCAGACATGTGCCCTTCTGGCATACTGTCTAATCCAGCAGCCCAGGTTGCATCACGGTGAGTATGGACTCATGGACAGCAACTTCTTAAGTCTCAAGGGCTGATTCCACCATCATCCCTTGCTATAGTGTTTCATCCCACTAGCATCAAAGGTGCTAGATCTATGCCTTGAGAATTTTAGGACACTTCAGATACCCATAATCAGCTAACTGCTTCCTCTAGTCACTATTCCTGTACTGTTATGCACTTGTGTTTTGAATTGACCCCATCCATGGCTTTACTCTAAAACTGAATAATTGACCTACTTTTAAGATATGTGCAGCAAATGGCTATGTACAAAATACACGATTTTGAGGTGGAAGTAGCCCACACCACAGTTCAGCAAAACATTCCCTTTATCGAGCATCCACGCACAGTCCTAGGATGCACGCCTGATAGAAGAGACAATCATATAGCCAAAAAATATACAAAATCTGTATTTCCCAGGCCATAGCTGCTTAAAGTATAAATAAGAGCATCTTACCAAACTGTTTCTCTGGCTTCATCACTATCTGCTCTATAGGAATCTAATCCACACTCAGATACACCCCCTGTGGTTCAGGGTGTCCCTTTTAATTTTCTTATTTATTACAATAGCATGTACTGTTTTCCTCCTCCTCTGCTACAGCTCACTGTGATGCTACGCCGGTCAATAATGATTCAAAAAGAATGAGCCCTGTTATCGATGTCTGTTGGCACCCACTGATGCTGATGCCAACATAAGTTTTAGATGTTTGTTCCGAGAAGCCAATGACAGAGGTTAAAAGCATGTGTGTTGATGTTAAAGATGCCACAGCTTGCTATGTGTTTGCTCTAGTAGTTCTTTTATGGCTGCCCATTGATCCTTTATTTTTCTTTTGGAAACACTGTCTCTCTTCTGCACAGAAATGCTGTTCCTCCAGAACTAAACGTGAGTTCTGAAAGGTTACATTACTCTTAAAAGCATGCGCATCTCCCCATGTCCCCATCCCCAACTACGTGATTGGCTTGGTGCTGGGTACCTAACTCAAATTAACCTTATTCTTGGATTTTATAACATGACATTAGATTAAGCAAATGTCAGCTTTTCCCAAGAAACAGGTGATGAGTCCCTGAAGATTTCAACAGCATAGTGCTTGCCATGTGGAAGACAAATTTGCAGTAGAGGGGAATGTTGTCATAGAGAAAGAGGAAGACAGAAGAACTCTAGAGAGATTTCTGGCCTCATTGAGACTTCCTTAGGAAGTATTGTACCCAATGACTAGCTTCACTTCTGTCTTTCTTACAGTTACAGAATAACCCTGAGCTTCTTGCTGAGGTATGTAGACACACTAATATCTGAACTATGGGCTTTATCCCCTGAATTTATTATTGGCAATATTATTGAAGAATTGATATCAGTCCTGTTAAATACTGGGCTCTCGTTTTCCAGCTTCTTTTTTTTTTTCCCTAAATGTTCTCACTCAGGTATTTCATTTTACTTTCTTAATATGTTTTTTAAGTTTTTATTTTAATTCCAGTTAATTACCATAAGATGTTATATTAGTTTCAGGTATACAATATAGTGATTCAACACTTTCATTCATACATCACCTCGTGCTCATCACAACAAGTACACTCCTTAATCCCCCTTTCTATTTAACCCATCCCCTCAACTCACTCCCCTCTGGTAACTATCAGTTTATTCTCTGAAATTAAGAGTCTGTTTCTTGGTTTCTCTCTCTCTCTCTCTCTCTCTCTCTCTCTCCTTTCCCTTTGCTTGATTGGTTTGTTTCTTAAATTCCATATGTGAATGAAGTCATATGGTATTTGTCTCTCACTCACTTATTTCACTTAGCATAATACTCTCTAGCTCCAGCCACATCATTGCAAATGGCAAGATTTCATTCTTTTTCATGGCTGAATAATATTCCATCACACACACACACACACACACACACACACGCCACTTCTTTTTTATCCATTCATCAGTTGATAGACATTTGGGCTGCTTCCATATCTTGGCTACTATAAATAATGCTGCTATAAACATAGGAGTGCATATATCCCTTTAAATTAGTATCCTTGTATTCTTTGAGTTAGTACCCAGTGGTGTGATTTCTGGATCATAAGGTAGTTCTCTTTTTAACTTTTTGAAGAACCTTAACTTACACAGTAGCTGCACCAGTTTGCATTCCCACCAAGAGTGCACAAGCATTCCCTTTTCTTCATATCCTTGCCAACCTCTGTTGTTTCTTATGTTGATTTTAGCCATTCTGATAGGTATGAGGTGATATATCATTGAAGTTTTGGTTTGCATTTCCCTGATGATCAGTGATGATGAGTGTCTTTTCATGTGTCTGCTGGCCATCTGCATGTCTTCTTTGGAAAAATGTCTGTTCATGTCTTCTGCCTATGTTTTGATTGGATTATTTGTTTTTTGGTGTTGAGTTTTATAAGTTCTATATATATTTTAGATGCTAACCCTTTATCAGATATGTCATTTGCTAATATCTTCTCCTATTCTATAGGTTGCCTTTTAGTTTGTTGTTTCCTTCACTGTGTTAAAGCTTTTTATTTTGATGTATCTGAAGTTTACTTTTGTTTTGTGTCCCTTGCCTAAGGAGACATATCTAGAAAGAAGTTTCTATGGCTGATGTCAAAGAAGTTACTGCCTATGTTCTCCTCTAGGAGTTTTATGCTTTCAGGTCTCACATTTAGGTCTTTAATTAATTTGAATTTATTTTTGTGTATGGTGTAAGAAAGTGACCCAGGTTTTATTTTCTTTTGCATGTTGCTGTCCAGTTTTCCCAACACTATTTCTTGGAAGACCTTTTTTCCATTGGATATTCTTTCCTTCTTTGTCAAAGATTAACAAAGATTGACTGGATAGTTGTGGATTCATTTCTGCATTTTCTATTCTGTTCTATTGATCTGTGTTTCTATTTTTGTGCCAGTACCATACTGTTTGGAACACTACTGTTTTGTAATATAACCGTAAGTCCAGAATTTTGATGCCTCCAGCTTTACTTTTTCTTTTCAAGATTGCTTTGGTTATTTGGGGTCTTTTATACGTCCATACAAATTTAGGATTGTTTATCAATTTTGTTGATTTTTTTCAAGGAGCAGCTCCTGGTTTCATTGACCTGTTCTATTGTTTTTTAGTTTCTATATCATTATTTCTACTCTAATCTTTATTTTTCCTTCCTTCTTTTAGGTTTGTTTATTGTTCTCTAACCTCTCCTTCAGGTGCAAGGTTAGATTTTTTAATTTTCACTCAGGTATTTTAATCCTTTCACTTTAAACCTTTAAACCTTTCACTAGGTTTCAGTTATAAATCTATATGAGCTATGACATATTCAAAATCATGTACTCTGTTTTCTATCATCCAAAACAGGTCCAATGACTCAGACAAAATTTCTGTGCTGTCATTCTCTCTTACCTCCCAGGAGGCTTTTCAACTTCTATTAAAAATTCCTAGAATCCTTGTCCTGTCAATAAAAACTAGATTACCTGGTATGTAATATAGAACTACAGGGAGAAGAGCAGAATCAGGTAGGGCATCCTAGAAGAGGTGGTAGTGAAGAAGAGTCATGAAGAATGGATTTAATTGTATGCTTACAGATAAAATCTGTGATTTCCTACTTGAAAAAAATGTTAAGAATGTATACACTCTTTCAGTGCACCCCAAAATCGCTTCCTAGAAGCACAAAAACGTATATTTCAAACCTGGCTAGCTAGACAAAATTCAACAAAACTTGCATCGTTTCATTCACTTTGAGGTTTGTCCTAGTTTTGCAATAAATAAGTTAAGCATTGCCAGGAAAAATAATAACAAAATAAAAACTCTCAATTGTCTGATTTCTGCTAAACCTGTGGGTTTTATCAGCATTATAGATTTCCTGTAACATTCTCCTCATATACTGTTTCCCTGCGTCTTTATTTCATTTACTAGAGCAGAAAGTGGAATATAGATCTGCCTGTAGCTCCAGGAATGGATGGACAAGTGAAAATAATCTGTCATTGTGTCTTTCTGTGAATGAAACATTGACACCAAACAGGCAAAACCCTGGAAAGAAATATGAAAATTGGGTCAGAGTACAGCATGCATTGCAAAAGATACATCGAGTGCCTTTTCAGGAAACTAAGCAAGAAATGGAAGTAAGGGGAATTATATTTTTCCAGCCGAGTGCAGACAATTGTCATTAGTCATCTCTTCAAAGTCTTTGCCTTCTTACTTGATGTCACCCAATATTCTAAATCTTTTGTTTTGTTTTTTCCTAAGGGAAGTCTTAAAAACATGTTAGTGAAATAAAACGGATAGATATTGATGCATATGTCACTTCCATGGTGAAAACAAAACAAAACTAGAAACAAAACCCTAATAGGATTCCCTTGCTCATGTAGGGACCAGTTTCTGCCTCCTCAGATTGCTGTGAACAGCGAGTGCTCTCAGAGCAGGACCCTGGCTTCCTTCTCAGTCTTTTCCTGCTTTCAATCCCAGTGCACCTTTTAGATTCCCAAGATTTTGTACTCTCTATTTCTTATCCCCATAATGCTTTTCCCCACTTTCCCTCCTAAGAAATTCTGGAACATCCTCCAAGCCCACTCTTGTGTTGCTGCTTCTCTGCCCTCCTACCATCTCTCCCCAGCAGGTAGAGTGTAACACCCGTTCTGTCCATGTTCTCGCTGCAGGTTGATCACACACCTGCTGCAGAATTTATCAAATTGCCTGTGGGCATCTCTCAAACATTAGCCTTTAGGCTCTTTAAAGGCAGAAGGGAGGTCCTCAGTTTGATTAATTCGAAGCATTTCTAACCCCTACTTCAACATGTGGAATATCGTCAAATCCTCCAGTTTGTTGGAATCAACTTGTATGTATGTATGTATGTATGTGCAAAAAGGTGGTTTAATTAAAGCAAGGGGACAGAACCCATGGGCAGAAAGAGTTACTTGTTCTTGTTAGTTTAAACTGGCTTAAACTGCACCCTACACAAAAAGGGATAGCATCTCCTTCAATGGATTTGGGGGAGAGGGAGAGGACCGTGTCTGTCTTTTTAGCACCTCCTGTTCTGATTTTCTTCTTCCATTGAATTCTCTCTTTTCTTCTTTTCTCCTTCTGTGCATGCTGTCCAGTTGCAATACTATACCCTACTAGACACCGTCCTTAAAAATACACTTTTTTCTAGAGTTGCCTGGGTGGCTCAGTCAGTTAAGTGTCTGCTGTTGGCTCAGGTCGTGATCTTGGGTTTCTGGAATTGAGCCCCAGTCAGGCTCCCTGCTCAGCAGGAAGCCTGCTTCTCCCTCTGCCACTCTCCCTGCTTGTATACTTTCTCTCTCTGTGTCAAATAAACAAATAAAATCATATACATATATATATATATACACACACACACGCACATCTATATATATGTGTGTGTATGTATGTATATATGTGTGTATATACACATATATATTCTAATTCTTAGGAGTCTCTGGACCATTCCTACTATCTGCACACAAATTCCTCTGGTCATCCCTTCCTGTTTGGTCCAGGCTCCTGCCTGAATGTTGGGTGTCCTTTCTTCCTTGATTTCATTATTTCTCCTCCCTAGTTTAAGCACCCTGCACTTCAGAAAAGTTTATTCATATGGCTCTTTGGCTTCCTCCTGGTTATACCCTTAAAACTATCATGCTACTATCACAATTGCCATCCAGGTATTTTACCAAACAAAAGTTTCTGTCTAGTTATTCTAAAATCAGCTTCCATGTAGGTATCTTACTCCAACAACACACGTAATGAGTATTTGGTTATTAGACCCTGTGCTAGATTCAAGGAATGCAATAGTGAATAAAACATGGTACAGCTCTAAATGATTTGATAGCCTAGAAGAGTCCTGTTCATTTTTGATAGCTGAAGTATTTACACACAGCAGGAACATAGTTAAAGGCCCTATAGGATTAAGAAAAGAAATGGAGTCTTCTTTTTAGGTGGTTAAAATTAATATGGATTTTATCTGGCATCATGTGAGATATGATCAAAGGCAGAATAATGTGGTTAATGAACTTTACAAATCCCTTCCTAACCTCTAATTCACCAATTCCTTTATTTACCACTCTTCCTAGACACAAATTCAACCTCATGAATATACAGTAGCATTGAAATTATAGATATTTTCATTGATACAATGGAACTGTGGAAAAGATAATATTCTTGAAACACACTTTACATATCTTATTAAACAATTAACTGAAATCATTTTGAAAGTTACTTTCTCTTAAGGGATTAAGAAGCATAGATAAAACTGCCTTATAAAAAGGATGTGAAAGATGGCCATATAAAAGCTTAAGCTGATACTTATATTATTTAATAAGAGTATAAATCATTCCTTGAAAGGCTTTATGTTTTTGAAAAGAGACTTTACTGAAAATGAATTAAGTATTAAATGAACTAAATTGATTTAAGAAATTTAATGATTTCTAGGGTAGTTATATTTTTGAGAAAAGATATGGAGCTTTCCATTCTATGTATTTCATTAACAGTTTCATTATCACTGCCATCATACTAATTGGCTTTTTAGTACCTAGCACCCTTTGTAATAGTTTGGGATTCTTTTTGAAAACCGCAGGTATGCCTTTGTCCTTGCCATATTGTTCATCCAAGGGATATGGCATCAAAGTTTCCTGACTCTTCTTTATCCAAAATGTTATCACAGGACACAAGTACTAAAAAATTAATAAGGCTAATGAAGCTTAAACCTCAGTCAGGTCCCCTTAAATAAAGGTACCCCTGGAGGGGCCCTAATATTGGGTTCATATAGTCACATATTTTTTGTAAAGTTTGCAAAGCAGGATACTCTAACCTACTTTTACCTACAGATAAGTATTCCAATCTAAGTCCCATTTCTCTCCAGTCCAACCTTTCTGGAATAACCAGAAAATTTTTGTGTTTGACTAAAAGGAATTTGAATCGGAGATATAGTTAGTTTGGGGGTTTTAGTATATATGTAATTCAGAGCCACTGAATTACATGTAACTATATTATATGTAACTATATCATATAGATATTTGGAACTACTTCTGCTTAAAGTTAGGATATTACTAGCTTTATGGTATAAAAATGGATTCCAGAAATATTATCTCTGTCTTCTGTGCCAACTTACCTTGTTTGTGTCATGAAGAATTAGAATGATACCGCAGTACAAATATAACCTATGATAGTCAGTGTCAGAAGTACATGGGAGTGGAGAAGAAAGATGGATTTAAACGAGTGGAGCATCTGTGAAGTTGAGAGGTAATTGCTGTTTTTTTGTTTTTGTTTTTCTCTCTGTGTGTGTGTGTGTGTGTGTGTGTAGGTGTGTGTTCGGCAATTCTTCATAGATGATGTGTGATCTGCCTTAGGCAAACTGAGTGTGTATGATGTACTCATTTCTGTGTTTGGTTTAGGCATGCATCCAGTGGGCAACAAGGGCAGGTGGCATCAAATTGATTGACTTTTCATTCCAGATTACAGTGACTGGTCACTGAAAATTTGTTTTAGGAATAACCTTTTAATTGGAATGAGTCCCTCTCAGTCTTAAAATGAGATCATCTCAGAAGAGACGGTCAAGGACTTCCTAGCACCATAAATAAATTTTAAGTTTGGATCATCAGTTTTGCTGTCTGACTTGGAGTGAGAAGTTGAGATCTGGGAAAGTATATTTGAATTATAATAAAGAAATTCAGAAGAAAATGCCCTGGATTACAGACTCAGTAACATGGAGCACAGGTGCCTTCTGGCAGCTGTCAAATCACATGTTGCCTGATAGAGAGGCAAATACCTCTTCACACTTAAGGTTATCTCTAGAAAGATATGATTTTCCAGAACCTTCTAGTGAGTCATAATATAAAGTCTATGAATAGGGGACATTCCAATAAGAAAAATATGTGACCAGTAAATCTCATTTTGTTTACTGCATTGCTTTATGTTCTGTTGACAGTGCAGTATTTTGCTTGGTGCATGTCCTTCTAGGAAGAGAAAAAATCGAGTTCAATCATTAGACTATAAATTCAACATTAATAGAAAAATGAATTATTCATCCATATTTATAGCCTGTGTATAAGTATCTGGCCTTTGCCATCATAGCTGTTTTTCTTATGTGAATTAATAATAGATAAAAGCCTACTTACTTTCAAATGCCAGAACCCTTTTGCTTGGTTTTTTATTTAAACCTAATTTTTTTTTAAAAAGGAATTAATAAGGTTGGTATATCATATATCACTTCTGATATCCTCAGGCTATAAGATCACAAAAATTTTATCTTTAGTGGCATTAGGCTGCAAAATTATTAACTTCTGTAAGGGAGATAACAATTAACTTCAGTGCAATATCTTCCTCCTGACTAGAGGTGGTCACTGAACATAGGATTTATAGGAATATACATATATAGGGATATAAATACTCTGAAAGTTACTGGTAAAAATGAAAATCAACAATTTTAGGATTATTTTTAATACTTTATAGCTGAGAGTTTTGTGTAGTGAAATAACTCATGATTGATTCATCCTTAAGAATTCAATTCATAGTTATTTTTAAAGAATAAAATAGTTGCATAATTCTTCATCCAGTTAATTGCATCTACCTCCTTATCTACCTAATGGGCAAGGTATAGTGGTGTAAAGAATTTGTGCTTTGGATCTAGTTAGACCCTCTTTAAATCTTGGCTCTCTCACTATTTAAATATATTGTTATGATCAAGCAATGTTGTCTCTAAAACAATTTTTATCAACTGAAAAATATGGATTTTAATAGATAACCTGGGAAGAATTTATGCAGATTATGTTCAACAATTAAATGTGCTGATTATTTAATTCTCAACTCAGGTTCCCTCTTTTTGCAAGAGCGTATTCTGTTCTTCCCATTTCTACTTTTGCCAAATGGGGATACCCAGCCTCCTCTCAATCCCCTTCTAAAATTGCTCTTACTTTGTGAAAGCAATTTATATTTATAAATATATAAATTTATATTTATATTATAGTTTATATTAAAGGAACTTCATAAAAAGTCTGTTATGGTCATCACAGCATGTACTGATCAGTTGTGAGAACACTTTTCATCAAATTACCCATATGCCTTCTATGAGGACCCGTAAGAGAAATTCATTTTTGGTTTTTCTTCTAAAAAAAATACATTCATCCTAAGGGTTGTTATCTTATGTGCACTATGAGTTATAGGATTAATAGTGATTTATTAGTTTAGAGCAAAATTAATGTCCATCTTTAGCAAATGTGTGTAAACTTATGGGATATATCATGGGTACTAATTTCATTTTCAAATCTATTACATTTCTGAGACTTACAGTCTCATCTCTTGCTTAAGTATATTTTTTAAAAATTGTTGTTTATCTTAGAGGGAGTGAGCGCTCACACACAAATAGGGGAGGGGCAGAGAGAGAGAATTCCAAGCAGACCCCATGCTCACATGAGCCCAGTGCAAGGGCTCCGCCCCAGGACCCTAAGATCATGACTTCAACCAAAACCAAGAATCAGATAGTTAACCAACTGAGCCACCCAAGCATCCCAAATATTTTTATTTTGCTTTATTTACTTAATCTTAGCCTTTCTAAATCCTCTTCATAAGAAATTAAAAATTAAAAATAAATTAATAAATATGACCTTGTCTAGTTCAGAGTTGCTGTCAAGATTATGAAACAATGTATCTCACAGCCGTGTGTTTTATTACTTGTCAAGAGTTAAACAAATGCTTAGTAATATATACTCTGGTAGTCTTTTGTATTTTTATGTGCATCCTGACTCATTCTTTAACTTTTTACATGTGCTTTTGCTCAGATTTTTCACTAAGAATTGTCTGATGTAGATTCAGTGACATTTTATCATCTCTCGGAAATTTATATTTGTGCATATTTATAAATAAGATGGAACAATCCAAAATGGCAAACGTTTAGACAATGTGACTGAATTGTAGGCAACTGACTGGCCAACCAGACTAATTCAAAGTATGCCGTGCTAAAACGACAAAAACAAAGAGCAAACTTTAAATGTTGCTATGAAGAAAGTGCATTCCCCCAGCTTCTAGAATCTCCATCTTTTTTTTTTATCTTACATCTAGCTTGATGCACCCTGACCCCAATGGGCTTTTTACCATGGTAATCTATATTTTATCACTAGCCCTGGAATAATGCTAAATGTAAAGAAAATCACTTTAAAGGAGGGGGGGAGGTTGTATTTTTTTTCTTTCCTTATGGAAACAAATCTGTTTTCCTTCTGGCCTCTTCTCCCTTTATGGTCTCTATGAAGACAGCAAGGTACATGCCATCTTGGGACAAAGAGGTTATGATATATAGTGTAGAGAAGTAGGAAGACTGCTCTGTTGACATGGGTAAGGGAAGCAAAAAGGAGTAGCACAGCAAGGGGAATAGAGTCACATCCGGGGTTCCTTTCAGGGTACAGAATGGAAATTTCAAGGGTGGGGAGCAATGAGTCTCTAAGAGAAGCTCATATATGAAATGAGATCGTAGCACATAATGATGAAGTAAAGTGGCTAGGAAAATTAACTGGAGACAACTTTCAAAGAATTCATCAATGAAGCCATCTGGCCCCTTCTTTGCTAGCTTCTTAAAATAGAACTTTAGGTCATGGTTGAGTAAACTTTTTGGTAAAGAGCCAAAGAATAAATAGTTTAAGCTTTGCAGATTGAGGATATTCTATAGATACTTTTATAGGTATGCATATTGAAGATATTCTACATAAACATATCTATTAAAATATAGCCATTTAAAAATCTAAAGGCATTTCTGTTTGATGGGCTATAAAAAATATCCCTACCAGTATTTGGCCCACTGGCTCTTATTTATCAAACTCTGCCTTATATCACTTGTTTTATATCTTCCTTCTTTTCTAAAACAAGCTATTAAAGCTAAAATTTTCTTCAAAGCATTGCTTCAGCTGAATCTTACAAATAGTTATATTTTCATTGTCATTCAAAAAATTACCTTTTCAATTTCTCCTTTTACCGTAGCTTTACTTGAAGTTTTTCAATTTCCAAACGTTTAGAAAAGGGTTGTTCTGGATATAACATTGTCCCTGATTTTAAGTCCACTATGGTCACAGTTAAACTCTCTCACATTTCACTCTTTTATAACTTATTGAGATCGTTTTGATGGCTTAGCATATGTCCCATCTTATTGGATGTATACTGTGCCCTTCTAAAAAATGTACATTTGGCAAATTGTTAGATGTAGTTTTCTATGAATGTCAATTTGGTCAAGGTGGTTAAAGATATTCTATGTCTTTACTAATATTTTGTCTGGATATTCTATCAGTTACTGAACAAGTGGTATTAATATCACAAAATATGCTTATGCATTTATCTGTTTTTCTCTTTATATCTGTCAGATTTTACTTTATGTGTTTTGGAGCCTCTATTTTTAGAGGCAGACTTGTTTTTTGAAATATTTTTCTGCAGAATTAATCCATTTATTATTTTGAAATTCCTCTCAATCTCTGGTAATAGGTTTTGTCTTCATCATCTGATATTATCCTTACTATTTATTTGGTATTCTTTTAGCATCCTTTGAATTCAACCTCTGTGAGTCTTTATATTTAGTGTATCACTTCTAAACAGCATATATTTAGGTCTTGCTGAGATTTTTTTTTTTCCTTTTCACTCATATATGCATATTATACTACTTGGTCAATTTACATTTATATAATTATATAGGAGTAGATTTATGTAATTGTAAATAAGATATGTTTATCCCACTTTACTAATTATTTTCTATTTATAATTTCTGTTCCTTGTTCCTCTGTTACTCCTTCTGAACTTCTTTTATGTTAATTGAATTTTTTTTAAAGATTTTATTTATTATTATTTATTTATATTTATATTTATATTTATTATTCACGAGAACAGAGAAAGAGGCAGAGACATAGGTAGAGAGAAAAACAGGCTCCCTGCTGGGAGCCTGATGTGGGACTCGATCTCAGGACTCCAGGATCACGCCCTGGGCCAAAGGCAGATGCTCAACCACTGAGTCACCCAGGCATCCCTGAATTTTTTTTTATAATTCTCTTTTAAATTATCTTTAGATTCTTTGCTATACCTCTTGGTATTAATTTTTAGAGGTTCCTTTCTATAATGTCTCCCAAATTAGAGTAATTTGAGTTAGAATAATTAGAGTTCACATATCTCTTCATGTAAAATGTGAGAACCTTGAAATTACCCACCTTGTGCTGTGGTTTCCATGTGTATTACATCTACATATGTTATTAATCACACAATATGTTACAATGTTGTTTTAACTAATCATTTATATTTTAAATAAATAAATAGAAAAACTATTTCTGATACTATTCCTTCCTAAAGAGCAAATTTCTATGTGGTAACATTTCCATATGGTCTGAAAAAACTTTTTTTTTTAAAGATTTTATTTATTTACTCATGAGAGACATAGAGAGAGGCAGAGACACAGGCAGAGGGAGAAGCAGGCTCCACGCAGGGAGCCGGATGCGGGACTTGATCCCAGGGCTCCAGGATCATACCCCTGGCTGAAGGCAGCGCTAAATCGCTGAGCCACCCAGGGATTCCTGAAAAAAACATTTTTTTTAAAGATTTTTTTTCATTTATTTGAAAGAGACAGAGAGAGAGAGAGCTCTTGAGCAGGGGAAGGGGCAGAGAAAGGGAGAGAGAATCTCAAGCAGACTCCTCTTTAAGGACAGAGCCTGAAATGGGGCCTAATCTCATAACCCTGAGATCATGACCTGAACCGAAATCAGGAGTCAGATGCTTAACTGACTGAGCCACCCAGATACCTTCTTAATATTTCTTGTAATGTAGGTCTGCTGGTGACATATTCTATTAGTTTTAATTTATCTAAAAATATCTTTTTTTAATGTAAAAATATCTTTATTTTACCTTCATTCTTTTCTTTTTATTTTACCTTCATTCTTGAAAGGATATAAAATTCTGTCTTCTGAACACTATTGTTTCTAGCAAGAAATTAGAAATCCTATTTACTGTACCTCCCAATATAGAAAATCTGCTCTCTAAATTTTGTGATTATATTTGCTTTTCTGTGGTTTGTCTTTGATTTTCTTAGGTGTCATTTTCTTTGTTTTTATACTACTTATGGATTAATGACTATATTCAGGTGGTTGAACAGGTCAGCCCAGTACTGGCTATACAATCATCTGGGGTGTTTTAAAAATATCTGATATTTGGGAATAATTGATTATGGCCCACTCTTGTATTGAATCTGAATCTATCTTCAAATCTTCTCAATACAGAGTTCCAGGAAGCAGTTATCATTCTCTCAGACTTAAAACTTTAGATGAAAACGTTTGTCATGTATGCTGCAAACCATGGCCTTTCAGAGTTGCTTTCTATAAAGAAAACCAATGGCTTCATAATGTGCTCCATAACACATTTGCTCAGAGTCACTCGGTTAATGGGCAGCAGAGATGATTATAGCTTTGATCAGGGATCATCTGATTTGAAAGCCTGACCATTCCCTCTTGACTTCAGTGACTCCTATAGAGAAAAGTAACAATTGTTAATCTAAAGTCTGAAGACAGATTTGAACTCAGCCCTAGAGAAGAAAATTTAGAAACCACAATATATGGTCTTAGATAATCTCTAACAATTGGTTTTAAAATATTTGAGATCTAGTTCCTTTGTTTAACATCACATGAAAATACTTCACTCATTTGATCACTGGAGCTAATTTTCAAAACATTTTAAAGATTTATTTTCAGCTTTAACCTCAATTCTTTGTTTTATACTTGAATATTTTCTATTCATCTCCAAAATGGTATTTTTCTCCTAAGTACATTTATTGCTTCTAACACAATGTAGAGTTCAGGAGAGGGAGAAAGAAATCTCTATAGTGTGTTTTATTACACCCAAGTGCCTCCCCAAGCTGCAAAATTATCCACTTACCAGAGCACAGGGGTGGCTGATGACAAAAAGTTCAAGACCATGAACATGGGTATGTTTCATATGGGAGATAAATCCCTATGCTAGAGGTTGAACCTTTTTAAATCATTAAAATCAATAACTCACTCTACTTGTAGTGAATCTGTGCTTAACAAGCACATTTCTAAGTGTCGGTATTTCTTCTCTGCTAATAATTGGGAAGAGTAAAAAAGCATGACTTTCTTACCAAATACCTATCACAAAATAATTACCATTCTTACTTAAATATTTAAAAATTGTGTGTATATTTGTGTGTGTGTGCACATGTGTGTATAAATGGGTTTGACCAAAATATTCTATTCAGTGCTTCCATGAAAAATCACTATAGAGGCCCCACAGTAATTTGGCAAGAAAAATATAAAATAACTGGAGTTTTTTAAAAAACATAAATATATGATATATACTTAACGAACATTTTAAACAGTTTTGCCCTAGTATTTAAGCCAAATTAAAATGAATTGTCCAATTGTCTTATCAAAGACTTAAAAGACTAAAGGAAATTTCTTCCACAAAAGGATATTACTTATTTTTTTGGCATAATCTATTTGTCTCCAAAATGGTTTCCAATTTGCAATACCATATGGTATTGTGTTTTTCTATGTGATTTTGTACATGAAATTGAAATTTAAAAAACTCATTTCAGTTTTAATAATTTTATCTTTAATTCTAGACTTGCTGCCCATCAAATATATGCTAATAAAATATACTTATTACTTGGGACACAGTGGTCTATCTCCCTGATGATTTATCTGAATAAGTTTTCTGAATCATAAGTATTAATTATCTAAGCAAAGAGCTGATATCTCTGGGTAAATATGTCCATCAATTTCACATATTTATACTTTCTTACAAAAATATTCACTGTAGACATTGGTTAGCCTAAGAAAAATAAAATAGTTGAATTTTCCTATTTGTGTATGCCACAAGGTCAGTTTCATCTACCAACATCTCTTCAGAAATTTAATACTGCTTAGTTCAGAAGAAAAAAATCTAAAACAACTTTTAATTGCTGTTGCCTTAAGGCAACCACCAAGTTAATCTTGGAGAGTGAAAAGAAATTCCAATTTAATTTATTACGAGATCTATACATTTGTTAGAAAAGTACAGGCTAGACCAGTGTTTCTGACTGTTTACTTGGAAATGCATTTAGAAATTGCCTAATAGATAGAAATATATTAACTTTGACTAAATGAGTTTTATCAACTCAGTATTAACAAGTATGGTCAAAAATGGATGTTGGATTCGTCTAATCTGCAAAACCACTGTGAAGGGGAGTGCTATCCATGAAAACATCAAGGAATTATGTGGGTAAGATGGTGAGGTACTCTATTCTCTTCTGCTTTTCTAACTAATGGGATTTGCTATTTTAGTGCAGAAGAAAACCTCTGGGCCTTTTGGTATTTGACTGAACTTTAAATACTAAATCTATCCTGGCATTGCTGAGCCAGTCTGTTCAATCTGCATTCTCAAAGCCATGTATACATTGGAACAATGAAAAAGTAGAATCCGTGATTAAGAAATGCAGAGGGTTTGCTACTGCCCTTATCCATCACTCTTAGCAATGTTAAATTTAAACTTCTGGATTTGTAATGTACCTAATTACACAGAGACTATCTTTTAGTTTGTGATATTTATAAAAAGCTCTTCAATTATTTTAACCCAATTACCAAAGTAAGCGATTAAATTATTTTAGATACAGAGCTACTTCCAAATTTTCAAAACCATATACTTACACACCTAAGTATTGGCAATCATTAATCAACTTGTCTCAAATATTTATTTCTCCTGCTTTGACTGAGGTTCAAACATAGTTGAGTATAGGATTGCTTTCAGGAAATACAGTAATACTGATATTCCTATGTAGCATTATTATTATAGCCAAATTTTTAATAAAATGATTAAATCGGTTTAAAACATTTCCACAGTAACTAACAAATCATCATTAGAGGTGATGGTATCTAATGCAAAAAAAAAAAAAGTTATAGCCAAATCAGTGCATTTGTACTCTACTCATTTCAGTATAGATTACTTCTGAAAAGAATATGCTAATATGTAGCAAAACCAAAGGTTTTCATGGCTTTTGCTATGGTAATTCCACATTTGGAAATTTGTCCTATGGGAATAATTCAACAGAAGAAAGAAGGTATATGCTTAAAGAATATTCAGTGCAGCATTTTCTGTAATAGAATAAATGCTGAACAATAGGGAAAGGCTTGTTAAATGATGGTACATTCATATAATGGGATATTACACAGCTATGAAAAATGATGATTATGAAGATAAAGGGGAGACAAGTATTTGTAATACAATTTCAAGTGGCAAAAAAAAAACCCATAGATTGTAATTTATACTCAGCTTCAACTGTGTAAAATAAGCTATTTGCAAATAACACACGAAAGTAATACACAAAGAATGAAAAATACCTGCTATATTAGGATAGAAAGAGTCATGGGTAATTGCTTTTCATTTTTTTCCATTGCATTTTATTAGTAGTAACAATGGTGAGCATGACAATGAAAATAAAAACACCTATAATATATCCAAGGTGAAAAGCCACATCACAGTCAGAAAAGCTGAACACTTTTAAAAGGTTTTGGAAATAGACTATTTTTTAAAGCAGTTATAGGTCACAGCAAAATTGAACAGAAAGTAGAGAGTTCTCATATACCCTCTGCCCAAACACATGCACAGCCTCCCCTATTGTCACCACCCCCCACCAACATGGTACATTGGTTATAATCTGTGACCTTGCTTTGACATCATTATCACCCAAAGTCCATAGTTTATGTTAGAGTGTAATCTTGTACATTTTATGAGGGTTTTTTTTTATTGCCTCATGGGGAGTTCTGTATAATTTATAAGTTTTGGCAAATATTTAATGAAATGTTTCCACCATTATAATATTATACAGAATAGGTTCACTGTCCCCAAATCCTTACTGCTCTGCTTCTTCAGCCCTCTGTGCTCCCGAGCTCTGGCAGCCTTTAATATTTTTTTCTTTCTTTTCTTTTCCATTTTTAGGTTTACCAGTTTATTAAAAAGATGAAAATTCATGAATAGGCAAATGGAAGAGATGCTTAAGACAACTAAAAAAAAAAAAAAAAAAAAACCATAGGGACGCCTGGGGGCTCAGCGGCTGAGCGCCTGCCTTTGGCCCAGGGCATGATCCAGGAGTCCTGGGATCGAATCTCACATCTGGCTCCCTGCATGGAGCCTGCTTCTCCCTCTGCCTATGTTTCTGCCTCTCTCTCTGTATCTCTCATGAATAAATAAATGAAATCTTTTAAAATTTTTTTAAAAATTAAAAAACATAATTTTTAAAAAATGTCTCCATGGTTTTGTGTTTTTTTTCCAGAATCTCATATAGTTTAAATCATACTGTACATACCTGTTCCAGATTTTCAATCAGTAATATACATTTAAGATTCCTCCATCCTTTTTCAAGGCTTGAGAGCTCATTTCTTTTCAGCACTAATACTCCATTTCCTGGATGTAGCAGTTTATTTATCCATTTACCTACTGAAGGGCATCTTGGTTGCTTCTAAATTTCAGCAGTTATGAATAAAGCTGCTGTAAACAACCATGTGCAAGTATTTGTGTGGGCATAAGTTTTCAACTCCTCTAAATACCAAGGAATGTGATTACTGAATCACATAGTAAATTTCTTTTTCACCAAAAAAAAAAAAAGTATGTTTCTTTTTGCAAGAAACAACCCAAATGTCTTCTAAAATGGCTGTATCGGGGTGCATGGGTGGCTCAGTCAGTTAAGTGTCTGCTTTTAGCTCAGGTCATGATCCCAGGGTGCTAGGATCGAGCCCCATGTCAAGTTACCTGCTCAGTGGGGAGGTTGCGTCTCCCTTTCCCTCTGACCGCTCCCCCACTTATGCTCTCTCTCTCTCTCACTCTCTCTCATAAGTAAACAAAATATTTAATAGTTAAATAATGTAATGGCTGTATAATTTTGCATTACAACTAGCAATTAAGAGTTCCTGCTGCTCCATATCATATCAACATTTGATGTTGTTAGTGTTCTGGACTTTGGCCATTCTAAGAGGTGTGTACTATCTCATTATTTTCATTGGTATTTCCCTGAAGGCGTACCATATGGAATATTTGTTTATATACTTATTTACCATCTATATATCTTCTTTGGGGAAGTGATTGTTAATGTCTTCAGCTCATATTTTTAATCGTGTTGTTCATATTCTTGTTGATTTTAAGAGTTTTTGTGTATTTGGGATAGCAGTCCTTTATCAGGTGCCCCTTTTGTAAATATTTTCTCTTATTCTCTAGCACTTCTCTTGATAGTCTCTCACCAGAAATGTTTAATTTTAATGAAGTTCAGTTTATCAATTTTTTCTTTCATGGGTCATGCCTTTGTTGTATCTAAATATTTACTGCTAAGCACAAGTTCGCCTACATTTTTTCCTATTTTGTTTTATAGGTGTTTTAAGTCTACTACACATTCTGAATTAACTTTTGTGAAGAATGTACGGTCTGTTTCTGGATTCATTATTTGCAATTAGGTGTCCAGTTTTCCCAGCACCATTTGTTGTTGAAAAGATTACCTTTGCTCCGTTGCTTTTTCTCCTTTATCAGAGATCAGTTTACTATATTTGTATGAGTTTCTTTTTTTTTAAGATTTCATTTATTTATTCATGAGAGATGGTGAGAGGCAGAATAGGCAGAGGGATAAGCAGGCTCCCTCCAAAGAGCCTGATGCAGGACTCAATCCCAGGACCCCAGGACCCTGGGACAACAACCTAGCCAAAGTCAGATGCTCAGCCACTGAGCCACCTAGGTGCCCCATGTGGGTTTACTTCTGAGCTCTCTCTCTTTTTTTTTTCCATTGATCTGTCTGTTCTTTCACTAATACCACAGTCTTTTAATTACTGTACCTTTTTGGTATATCTTAAGTGGGTAATGTCAGTCTTCCAACTTTCTTCTTCCCCTTCAATATTGTGTTGGCTATTCTGGTTTTTTTGCCTCTCCATATAAACTTTAGAATCAGTTTGTCAGTGTCCACAAAATAACTTGCAAGGATTTTGATTGGGATTGCATTGAATCTATAGGTTAATTTAGGAAAAACTGACATCTTGACAATATTGAGTCTTCCTATTCATAAACATTAAATATCTATCCATTTTTTTAGTTTTTTTATTTATTTTATCAGTGCTTTATAGTTTTTCTCATATAGATCTTGGACATATTTATTAGATTTATACTTAAATTGTTTAATTTTTTGGAGTGCTAATGTCAGTGGTAATGTCAATTGTAGTGGTTTGTAATTTCAAATTTCATTGGTTCATTGCTAATATATAGCTAAAGCAAATGACTTTCATATGTTAACCTTATAAAAATCTTGCTATCATTGCATATTATTCCAGGAGGATTTTGTCCTTTTGCTGATTTTTTGGAATTTTCTATATTGACAATGATGGCATCCTTCCTGATCTTTTACCTTTTATTTCCTTCTCTTGTCCTATTGGATTTTCTAGGACTTCCAGTACAATGTTGAAGAGCAGTGGTGAGAGAGGATATCCTTGTCTTGTTCCTGATTCTATCGTGAAATATTCAAGTTTCTCATCAGTAAGTACAGTGTTAGTTACAGGTTTTTTGAAGATATTCTTTATCAAGTTGAGGAAGCCCCCTGTATTCCTGGTTTACTGAGAGTTTTAAATCATGACTTGGTGTTGGAACTTATCAATTTCTTTATCTGCATCTATTGATATGATGATGTGATTTTTCTTCTTGATTGATGGATCACATAAACTGATTTCTGAATATTGAAATTGCTCTCAATACCTTGGATAAATCCTACTGAGTAGTGGTGTATAATTCTTTTTATACTTTGCTGGATTTGATTTGCTAATACTTCACTGAGAATTTTTGCATCTATTTCTCATGATAGATTGGTCTGTAGTTTTCCTTTCTCATAATGTATTTGTTTGGTTTCAAAACATTATTAGGGTAATGCTGGCCTCCTGGAATGAGTTAGGAAATATTCCTTCTGCGTTTGTCTTGTGAAAGAGTTTATAGAAAATTGGCCTAATTTCTTTCTTAAATGTTTATTAGAATTCACCAGTGAACCCATTTGGGCCTGATGCTTTCTGTTTTATAAGGATAATAATTATTGATTCAATTTCTTTTATAGACATAGGCCTATTCAGATTGTGTATTTCTTCTTATGTGAATTCTGGTAGATTGTGTCTTTCAAGGAACTGGTTGATTTAATCTAGATTACCGAATATGTAGGCCTAGAGTTATTTATAGTTTTCCCATTTTTAAAATGGGTTGTTCATTTTCTTATTGTGGAGTTTAAGAGCTCTTTGTATATTTTGGATAACAGTCCTATACTTTAAAGATTTTGAGCCAGACGGGAACATACCTTTGCTAAAACTTTGCTCTGCAGATTAACCTCTGAAAGAATACATTCACTGTGATTATCTGGTAATATAGTCACATGCAGAAAAGGGACAGTTAGAAGACCTGGGTTACATTATCAGTTCTAATCTAAATTAGTTGGTGAGTGTCATAAGTCATTTAACATCTAAATCAATCCCACACATATGTAAGTTTAATAATTGATAATAATAAGCACTTTACCCCACAGATTTTATACAAGTTATAGTCTAGTAGAGAAGTTAATGGGATTCATTTTTCAGCAAATATGTGAGCACTGCTTTCCAAGTCTTTCCCAGTTTGCCATGTTGAGATGACACATTCAGGTGGTAGCAATGGTTGCATGCCTATCAAGGATAACATTCTGACAGATGTTAGAAGCTTGACTTTTCTCAATCTTAGATTGACTTTGGACTGGTTAACATATCCAAATCTCAGTTTCTGACTTTGAAAAATAATGCTAGGCAAGTGGGAAGCACAATATTGCTTTTTAGTCAATGATAGATACTACTACCAATAATAATAATACAAGAATAGTCATTCCAGGCAGCAATAACAGCGGTTTCTTTCATTTTTATTTTAAGATTTTATGTGTTTATTTGAGAGAGTGAGAGAGAGGGACCAACAAGAGAGTACGTGAGTGGTGGGGAGGAGTGGAGGAGAGGGAGAAACAGATTCCCTGCTAAGCAGAGAGCCTTATGTGGGACTTGATCCCAGGACCCTGGGATCATGACCTGAGCCAAAGGCAGACACTTTAACTGGGTCACCTAGGCACCCCAATAACGGGTGCTAATAATATGTTTAATATGTATAATGCACTGTAATAAGCAATTTGCATCCATTACCTCTCTAAGTCTTGCCAAAAAAACCCACAATGTTAAGAGGGCTATATTTATTATTCCTATTATACAGAGAAGCAAAATTAGTCTTTGAGAACACACTGTTAAATAAAAAATTTGATTAAACTAGTTTCATCTCCCAAATATAATTGATAGCATTTCAAAGTGGTTTCTTTAAAACTTCTGCGTTTTCACATAAATATCATTTTTCAGTGTTAATTAAGACTCTTCTAAACATTACCATTAATTATTTAATGTCCTTAATGCTAGATATTTAAGGTTTCTGAAAGTTTTCGACTATGGAAGTAATGTTGCAATGGCCATCTCTAAGCATAAAGTTTTATTTTTTACTCTACTTCAAATGATGCCCTTAGGATAATTTGAGAAAAGGTATATTTTTCATTTTTTAAGATTCTTGATTAAAATGGGCAGTTTGTTGTCCCAAAAGTTTGTGCCAAAATACAACATTTAATATACATATACATATGAGAATAATACATATCAATGTGTATAAATATAGATACATAATTTTAAATCAGTTCAATATATTTATAATATTTATTTTTTGAAAAGAGATTTGAAGAAGCAAGCCAATCTGGTATATATGAATGAGAATTTCAGAAATCACTGCTAACATCACCCTACAGAAAATAAGCTTTCAATTCTACCAGGATAAAAATCACTGAAGCAAATAAAATTTCTCCATTCATAGATTACGGCAGTAAATTGGTCCAAAAGGGTAAACAAAAAACATCAAAGCTAATGGAAGAGACAGATGCTAGATAAGAAGATGAGTGTGCTGAACTGAAGACTAGCGTTTGTTAGGCTTTAAGGAACAGATGACTGGAAAATATAAGATCCTTCTGCAGGGTTGTCAGAGTGAAACGACTTATAAATGATCAATTTTCTCTTTTGTAAAGTTAGAAACAATGGATTACTTTAACTGACAGCCAAAGAAAAGAAAGGTTACTGAGAAGAAAGAGAGCAGATTGCTAATGGAAAATGACTCTCAAAAAAACTCGTGAATTTTTAGGGAAAGTTGAAACTTCAAGAAAATTAGAACAAAGAAATAGTTAATTCAGAGAATAAAGATTAAGAACCAGAAATGGTCTTGGCAGCCCATAAAGCAATGCATCCTTTTTATCCATTCAATTCTAAATATTTTCTGATTACCTAATAGATGCTGGGCAGTGAGTTAGACCACACCAAATAAAATTACTTTAGACAGTGTCTCTGGCAATGGAGTTTGAGAGTCTATTTTAAGAGTAAACAAATAAAGGTAATTATAACTTCTTCAGTAACAATTAAAATGTACATAGCCAAACAAAGAGATGCCTTATTTACCATCAATTAACAAAGTTGAGAAAGTTCCCTCTGTTTTATAATAGCCTATGTTGTCAAAAGTGAGTATAGAGGCAGTCTATCCACTATTAATGACATTGTTAATTGATGCTATGAGGTACCAGTGAAATTTAACCCAGGGAAATTTAACCAGAAAAGGATTGTGAAGAGTTAAGAGATTTTTACCTTCCTTGCAAGCTAAAAATTTAGCCTGCAACACTTATATGAAGGTTGGCGGAAGGATGTGAGACTCTGTAGCCGCAGTATCATTTTCTTGTATTTTCTTGTGCCAGTGCCCCAAGCCCAGGCATCCACAGAGGAAAGTGAAGAGGTCCAGGTGACATACCCATATGTGATCGACTGCAACAGAAGAGAGGAACTTGACCCTTAATGACACCAGACAGTAAGCTGCTTTCCCATTGTTCTGGAGGGAGATAACACCTCTATTTTCCAAGACTGTTCAGTACATAAACATCTATGAAAATTATTTGGAACAAAGGTAGTGAGTGATTGTGCTTACAAAATGTAGATAATTGTCTCCCAATATACCCTACACATCAAAAATGTTTAAAAAAATAACTGATATTATCTAAAGGATAGGGTTGCTAAAATAAGATTTAAATGAATAAAAAATTTTACTCCATATGGAGATAGCAGTTTCAAGTTTATAAATAATTACCAGCCTCAAGGATGTCAGGGAGAGGTTTGAGACCATCAGGACACTTCCCCAGGTCCTTTCTTGTCACATTATGAATACTCTAAGAATAGTGTATAGTCCTGTCACTTGCAAAGAAGGGGACTGTTTCGATATTTCCTACTCATTCAGTTGTTCAATTTCATTGTCATTACATAGCATATATGACATATTCCAAGAACTATTCCCTATAAATATGTTTGTTTACCACAAACAATTCTACACAGATTGGATAGATCCTGCTAAAAGAATTCCATAATAAAGTCTCCTCTACTAGCAAATATCATCAATGGATCTGCTAGCAGATATGTCAATGTATTTATTAAGAGGTAGGTGAGGTGGGTGCTATAAGTAATAACTTCTGGACAACTCAGTTCCCTTAGACATAAAACAAGAAAAATAATACCTACCTCATGTTTATTTTGAGAATTAAACATGTTAATACATGTAAAGCATTGAATAGTATACATCTTATAATATCTTATATAGAGTAAAAATCTATGTTGGTTAACACTATTATGATAAACAAAATCTCTTTTAGGGAAATGTTTAAAAAGTTTGATGTATTCATCTGATAAAAATCTAATCTTTTAAGTTTTATGAAATATTTAGTGCAATAGGAAAATGCTCATAACATATGGTTAAGTAAAACTACCTTGATTCAAAACTATATTCCCATAATATACTATTTTGCAAAATACGTATGTGCATCTACATAATAGAAGAAAATAATAGAAGAAAAATTCCCAAATAATATTCACTGAGGTTGAGATTTGACCAATAAGACTTTAATCATAGGAAAATTGGACACTCCTAAATAAAGTGGGGCTTTATATTTAAATTTTTTTAATATTTTATTTATTTGAGAGATAGAAAGCATGAGCAGAGGAAGGGGCAGAGGGATAAACAGACGCCCCCCTGAGGGGGGAGCCCAACATGAATGCACAAGGTTCAGTCTCAGGCCCCTGAGATCATGACCTGAACCAAAATCAAGAGGCTGATGCTTACCAGCTGAGCCACCCAGGTGCCAAAGTAAGGCTTTTTAAATACCTTCTTATGAATTCCATTTATATAAGCATGTGAACCTTTGTTAGTAGCATGATGAACTCTAGACTGATTCAACTTCTGTGCAAAATCCTTTTGTATTAGCTTTTAAAAATTGTAGGAAGATCCTGTTTAAGATGAAAAATATTTGCGTTAATCTTATTATGAACTTCTGCTTTTAAAATTTGTTTGTTCCCAGAAAACCAGTGCTTTGTTTATCCCTCTATTTATAATGCTTCCAATATCTGAGACTCTAACTAATGTTCCCTACCTAACAGAGAGGCTTTCTTTAGTCATTCAATAGGGGGAGATACTTAGTTGTAGTTTGTCTTTGCTCTTCCGAAGGAATTTTGAATGCTCTAATAGAACTTTGAAGCTAGAATTGCATAAAAACAACAAAAAACACCTTTGATGCTTCACATTAATGATTGCATTAATTTTATGAAAACCAGTTTGACTATAAAACCGGTCAGTTACTAATTTATAAACTACATCAATTGATTATTTGACTATCTTTTCCTAACAAATGCCAAGTGAATTATTGACTTACTTGGAACTGAAGGACACCTAGAGTCATCTAATTAACATAGAATTCAGGGCAGTCCACCTCCCTACCTTGTGATTAAATTTAGCTGATCTGGCCAGGCTGTTTTCTTTCTCTTTCATTGTATGATGCATTTCCTTTGTGAATTTCAGTGCAGGAATTAAGGGGGACAGTGATGAGATCTGAGTAGATAAATTTCTCTGCCTCTTCCAAACAGGCTCTGAAAATCCCCCTTCCTCATTTGACAGATATGGAAACTAAGATCCAGGGTTAGCTAGGTGGTTGCTTAAAACAAAACTGTTAGAGATGGATCTGAATCAAAGGCTTTTGACATCCAATTCCATATTATTCTTCATAAGCTGCAACAACTCTTTTTAAAGCACTATCTGGGGATCCCTGGATGGCGCAGCGGTTTGGCGCCTGCCTTTGGCCCAGGGCACGATCCTGGAGACCCGGGATCGAATCCCACATCCGGCTCCCGGTGAATGGAGCCTGCTTCTCCCTCTGCCTATGTCTCTGCCTCTCTCTCTTTCTCTCTCTGTGACTATCATAAATAAATAAAAAAAATTTAAAAAAAAATAAAAAAAAATAAAGCACTATCTGTCAAAAAATAACTACTTGAGTTAATTATAGTAGATATGCACACAGGGCTTTTGCTGGGGCGGGGGTGGGGGGGCGTCATCTGGAATGAGATGGTCAGGTGTAAATATGATATTTACACCTGACCATGATATTACCCATTATGATATTTGATATTTGATATATGATATTTGATATTTATGATATTGATATGATACCCATTATTGATATTTATGATATTACCCATTACCCATTATGATATTTACACCTGATTTACCCATTTAAGATGGGTAATCTTACACAGAAGTCCATCTGTGAAATGAGTCAGCCTGGTGTGTGGGACCAGGAATGGGAGATAGTACAATGCTGAAAGCTCAAATGGACTAGAATTTCATCCACAGCACACTGTACACTGAGTCTGCAAGAAGAAACAAATTCCAGGGCTGGGTCAATGGTGAAAAAGAAGGAGTTGACTTGACCAGCTTGACGTCAGATTTTGGTTGAGTCTGGCAATGCAGGGTAAGCAGAGATACCTAAACTGTAAGACTGGGAAGAGCAGAAGATGTCTGCGTATTATTAACAAGGAGGAAAATAAAAAGATTAATTTGTTAACCAAACATACACTTTTGCATTTGAAGGTTTTTCCCCCCATGGATTCTGTTAATGAGTGAAGAATATTCAAATATATTCTTATAATTTTTCTCTACTTTATCAATAATACTGATTATGGGACTTCATCAGAAGATGTTGATAAGCTATTCACTTAGCCTGAGTAGCAAAATGCATGAAATGGCATTGCCTAAGGGCTTTATACAGAGAAAAAATTGAAAACATAGCCAGCTGCCAGATGGAAGATATGTTTGCAGAGCTCCAAAAACTGCTGCAGAGCAAACACTGCTGAACAATAGCAACTGGGGCCTGCCTTGGCACTTGTTATCTATTTGCAGTCATTCATAAAATTTTAATGTTTGGACATTAAACAGAGCACAGAAGAGATATTGCTCTGGTCTGCTAAGTGTTAGTGCTGGATTAAGACCTAAAGTCAGAATTATGAAAAACACCACACCACAAGCAGCTATAATGATTGAGGGGAATGTGACTGCTGCTGTTTGTTCATCTAGGATGATGGCACTTACTGATAAAAATACAAATTACTTCCTATAACTTATTTATGATCAGCATGGAATCATACAACAGCACCCTGCTATCCTGTTCTGCAATGATATATATAATCATTGGCCAGGTTTATGGAAGAAGTCTCAGAAATGATCTTTCCTCGGGGTATCAATATGTACGAACGAAGGACCGTTATTTGAGCTTAATTTGCCTAATTACAGCGGATTACTCTATGTTAGCAAGGGTAATTTCTCAAGTCAGTCTCTGCAGATGCTTTGTGTGAAATGGGAGAGATAAAAAGAATGTCTCCAAAAGAAGAGGTGTAGAAGAAGAGCGCAGAGCTTGGAGTCGGTCAAAGGAAAGGCATTTACCTCTCCAGACCTCATTATTTTGTTTCATCTATAAAAGCTGATAATATCTAGTTTATATGGTGTTGGAATAATTTAACAAAACACCATAAAGGAATGCTCTGATTACAGTCTGGTTTATAACAAGAGAATAATCACAACAAAGAATATTTGACTGTTGCTACCAGATTCCTCTTTTGACCTAAAATTTTAAACACTGAGGAGGGAGTGAAGGTCTCTCCACCAGAAATTCCCTAAGAGGAGGTTGGCCTCTCTTTATCACTCGCCACCCTCGACCCCACATCCCCCCCCATATACCTCAATATTAGTTATGACTACTCCTTTAACCCCATTCCAGGAATGATCTATGCTCACTTGCAAGCTAAATCCCAACCAGTATGAAAACTAACCAAAATATATTAAGTTTTCTTCTTAGCAAGTGAAATTCAAAAATAGTTCACAGCTGCCATCCATGCCTGATGAATGAGTTTCTGGAGGTGTTCAAAACCCCAGGTGCCTGTGAGAGCATCATGCTGAAACTTCTTGACCTACACTAATGCTGTGCAATATCTCTGCTTGACTAACTACAGACTAAACTTTCTCTGCTGGGCTGGGAATACTAAGTCTCTGGCCTCAGCTTGTGGTCATTACTCATACTTCTTACCAGTGTCCCCTCTGTTGCTCTCAAATCTGTAATGTCACACAAAATATCTGCCCCATTTAAAATAGAATTTTTTGGAACAGATGTCTGCCTGGCTTGGATTTGAGTTTGGCCTGTGTCCCTGGGGTTTATGATCCTGGATTTACACCACCATTTACTTCTTCCTCATCTTGTGCTTGCACCCTATCTTGGTTGCCCTCTGAAATCCATATAAACTACTTCCAGTTCACATTCATTTAGTTATTGACTTTCTATTCTTGGAAGAGTTCCTAATATCAACAACTCAGCCCGGACCTAAAGTTTAAGACACTCTTGGTTGCTTTATAAAGGCTCATTTAGTTTAAAATTCATGCAATGGGAGAAGTTTAATTTGTGGCTTTTTGGTCTTATGAAGTTGTTAAACCAAGTTTGCTTAGATTAACAAACTGGTTTTCTACTGAAACTCATTTCTTCACCTCCATTCTATGCTCCATATTCAACAAATGAAACATTTTAAATAAAAAAAGAACCAGTTTTAAGAAGTTATTAGAATTCACTCCGGATTCTGTAAGGGGGAGTATTATACTCTACAATACAATGGCTTAGCAAGAATGAGAGAACATATTCTCAGCCAATGGAGAATGAATGTTTGACTGTCCTGTATCCAGAAAAATAAAAGACCCAGAAGTGGAATATTATGCTGTGTTGTAGAAAATTACAGAAAAGTCTAAACTGCTCATTAGAAAAATTTTATTTTCAAGGTTGTTTATATCTATTCATGCTATTTCTACTTCCTAACGAAACATGTTGGGCCATACACTATTGTATAAATTTAATTATTAGAAGCATCCAATTTATACATAATTAGGCAGTTTACACTTTCAGAGTTTAAGACATTTGAAAATGTTTTTTAAATATAACAAGCAGGGATGCCTGGATGGCTCAGTGGTTGGGTGTCTGCCTTTGGCTCAGAATGTGATCCCAGAGTTCCAGGATTGAGTCCCACATCAGGCTCCCTGCATGGAGCCTGCTTCTGCCTCCGCCTATGTCTCTGCCTCTTTCTGTGTGTATCTCTCATGAATAAATAAATAAAATCTTTAAATAAATAAATAAATAAATAAATAAAACAAGCAATAATTTTTAAAATATTTCTATTATAGGGAAATGTATAAAAGATCTAGAAAGAGGTAAATACCTCTATTTACTAAAAAGATCATGAATAAATTTCAGTAGTGTGGATCTAAATACAAAATGTTTAATAAACAAAAACTAAAAAACCCACAGAAGTTGGCTAGGAAAAATCATAAAGAATGAATCTCAATTAATTGTAGGATAAATCAATAAATATTATGTAAAATTCATTATGTGTCAGATTTTAGGAGTCCCAACCTACTCAAGTCCTGAGCATTAGTCACCCATTTTGGGTGGGAGGAGCCATCTCTGGAAAGAAGGAGAGTTCCTTGTCTGCAGAATGAATGAAGTGTTCATTCATGTCCTGGCATCATCCCCTATGCCTGATTATACTCATTGTCTTTCTTCTCCTTGTCCATGTTTGTAGCTTAAATCATGCTGACAGAAAACAACAAAGAGACACAACCTATTTTCCATGATGAAAACAAGGAGGGAAAAGATAGTCATATCTTTTTTTTGTTTTTCTTCATTATTCTTTGCTGTCAGATACTTCCCATGGTGTCCCCTCCCCATTATTTCCTTTTGTCTTCTTCATTTTCCTCTCCATCCCCCTACTCTTCCTTTTCTTGATCCTTTCTTTTCTGTGATCTTCATCATTACCCCTTTTCTCTTTTTCCATGTCTTTTCTTCTTTTCCTGAAAGACTTCAAAAGTACATATCAATCATTAAACAAGGTTGAAGTCGGTACTCAGCTTCTGAGGACTTGCAAATCAAGATATCAAAAGCTCACCACTAGAAATATTTTAAAGCCTTTATGAATAAATAGTGCAGCACCCTAACAAAGACCACCAGAGAAGCCTGTTAACCCAACAAAACTGAGTCTACTAAACTTACCAAAGCAGAGGACATCATCATCTTGATAATTTTAAATATGTCTCAAAAGGGAAAAGTTTTGGAAAGTCTTGAATTTTGGAGTCTGGGGTAAAGTGGCTTAAGGCAGGTCTTTTAAGATAGTAAATGAACTGGGAAAACATTTATGATGTATCCTTTAGTATTTAGATGGTAAATGAACTAGGAAACATTTATGATGTATCCTTTAGTATTGCTGTACCATCGGGCCAAGAATCTTAAAGCAAGCCTTGATAATCAACCTGTTGTTCTGATTAGCAAACTGTGTCTAGGTGATGAACTTTTGTCCACATCATTCACCTAGATAGTTTGGTTTATAAAAATTTCTTCAAGCAAAAAAAAAAAAAAAAGAATTATTTACTGGGTGTCAGGTTTATTTCCTTCGTTAAAAAATTCTTGAGAAAAGAATTGAATCATATTGACATGAGTGGTCTCAGTTCTTAGTCCCTTATAATTTAATTATGGTTAAATTCTCTGGGAGCAGTGGTCTTAGTTTTTACAGAAGGAATGGTCTCAGTTCAACATAGAGAAAAGTATCAAATAAAGTCTCTCACAATATACTTTGGAAAGAAGGTAAAATACATGCTGGACAATTCTCCATCAGGGAAAGTACTGTACCCTGTGGGTATTTGGAGATATGTCCAGGGAGTATTATTTGCATTTAGAGGCTAGTGTCAAGGAATGCTAAATGAATAATGATATGTAAAGCATCTCATACAACAGAATTGTCATAGCTGAAATGCCAATAGAGCCCCTCTTAGAAAACAATGACTGGCTGATAGTAACTTTAGGTAGAGTTCCTCTTGTTTAAAAGCCACACTAGAAGTATACAGATTAGCAGCTCATCAGTTTATAGTAGTCCTCTCCATTAACATGTCAGAAAATTCTCTTGTTTTCAACATTCCAAAAAACCCATGAAGAACTAGGAAGTAGATTAAATAAAGTTGGAAGGGATATCTACTATCCTAGGAAACAATCAAGATTCAATTTTTTTCTCAAAAAGAATAAAAGAAATGGGAAATTCAACAGTAACAAAATTTAGTATTCATCCATCAAAGTAAAATCAAGTTGGCTTCCAGAAGACCATACGTAGCAGTAGTTTAAGCAAGGAAATTAAAGATTCAGCAGATCACAAAATTAATATGAACCTACAAATTTAGTGAAAATTGGATTAAATTATTGGAAGAACACTAGAGTGCCAATTTCAAAGCACAGTAGGAGAAGCATATTAGATTATATACATCGCATTTTATGAGAGACATTAGCAAAACAAAATGGAGCCAGGAGAAAATAACCAAGATGATGAAGAGAGTAGAGAGACCTTGGCATATCCATACTGTATGAGAAATTAAGTAATAGGGGCTTATAGCCTGGAGATAGGAGTCTCGATATTCAACATGTGGTTCGCTGACCAACAGGATTGGCTCACCTGAGAACTCATTAGAAATGCAGAAACTCAGATCTCATCCCAGATTCATTAAGTGAGAATCTGCATTTTTACAAGGTGCCAGGTAATTCTTACACGTACATTCATGTCTAATAAGTGGTTGGAGGACTGTTTCTTGATCTTACCTGAAAGTAATAATCATCTGATGTGTGTGATGGAAATGCTGATTCCCTAGACCCAAACTCAGACTTTTGGGTTCAGAATTTCCTGGGGAAAAGACTAGGTGATCTGTAGGTTTAGCAAGTGCCATGTGATCTTAATCAGGCAAATTTGGGAAACTGTTCCAATTCCCAGAACTAGATGTAGAAAGACTGTTAAGATCAGCTAGATTTTGACTATAATTTCCAAAACTTTGTTCTATCAGAAGAATATGCTGCTTTGGGAGGTAATGAGCCCTGGTCACAGAGCTATTATAAGTAGAGGCTCACCATCTCTCAGAAATGACAAGGAAGGGAAGTTTGTTCTCTGTAGGAGGTAGAACTAGATGATTCTATGTTTCCTTCCAAATATAAAATGTAGAGTCTTCTAAATCCAGCTGTGATTTCTCAAACCAATTTGTAGAGATACTTGATAATAAAAGCCAGAGGCAAATCCAAGAATAAAAAATTTTGACCCCTGTTTCAGTGGGCCCATTCCCACTGCTGCCTTTCATTAGAATTTGCTGGTAATTCATCTAAACTGTGATCCCAGTGGCACCAGGAACTGAAAATAGATCCACAGGTTCCAGGAAGTAATTAACGGTTTTTCTACTGAGCTCAGCTTGAATTAACTTCGAGGAGTCTTGCAGCTGCCTAGATTTTTCACACCAAGTCATGTCATGGTGCATAATTTGATGCTGTAATTTATTCACAGTTAATTCTTATTAAATGAAGCCCAGTGGCAGTTTTACCGTAATAAGGAAAGAAAGTACTCCTTGTTTTATTGCCAGAAAACTGTTCACTGAGGTGAAAAATCAAGACTCACCTATGATCTGTTAATATACAGGTAATTGTTATGTGGTGCTCTCCAATTGAGCAGCTACACGAGTTCTCAAATGGAACTGCGATGAAGTTCCACCTCTATTTCTCTTTTATGACTCTGGTTATTTGAAGATTACATTCAATTAGAGTTTTGCCCTTCTGTTTCAAACTCTAGCACCAAGTTACACCACTCACTCAGGATTTTGCAGCAGTTATTGTAACAAAATCAGACAGCCATCATTTCATTCAGGCATGCTCACTCACTCTCTCTTATGTATTAAAGTGTTGTGGAGGGAAAAAAAATAGTTGCTCTGAGCAAGAAGGGAGAGCGGAGCAAAGGGGAGAGGCTCTGACAGGTGTGAAAATTGGCTTTGTCAGTCTAAGGTGTGGACCTTAAATGCATAATCCGTACCCCATGCCAGTATGCATCACTTGTGTGAGTAAGATTGGTGTTAGGGGTGTTGCCATGACTGGATAGAAGTAGAAAGAGGGGAAAGGAAATGTATGAGATTTTGTGATGTTCAAATAAAGTCATTTGCTGGTAACTTTGTTTTTTTTTTTTTTTTTAAAGAAACAATATTTTCCTCAAGTTTGAATCTAAAAAATAACACTTGATCCTGCTCAGTGAGTGGCATTATTGCCCATCAACCATTTCATGCTAGAAATAATAATGCTCCCCAGTCATGCTCAGTTCTCCCTCCCAGCCCCACATTCAATTTGTTCACCAAGTCCTGTTCATTTTATCTATTAAAATGCTCTTGAAAATAACACATGTTCACCAAACTCATAAGTTAATAATTCATCCATGCATTTACCATGTATTGGTAACATGGTAACAATTATGTGTTGGACAGTCTCACAGAAAAGATTTAAAAAGTGCACTAACCAAGGTCCCTACTAATAAGCTAGGCCCTAAATGATAGAATGAGCCTCTATCTTCTCTCCCTCACATAAATCTCTTTCTCCAACCAGTACATTTGTATGAAGGTATCTCTGTGGCAGGTCTGACTCCACTAAAATCTAAATGACTCCTAACTGGGTGTAATCATGAAAGTCACCTGAATTCTTTGGAAAGAAAGAAAAACAGACAAGGAAGGAAGGAAAGAAGGAAGGAAGGAAGGAAGGAAGGAAGGAAGGAAGGAAGGAAGGAAGGAAGGAAGGACAGAAGACAGGAGGGAATGGGGGAAGGAGAAAAAGGAAGGGAGGGTGGGGGACAAGGACATCTCCTTTGTTGGTTATCACTGGAGCCAAGTCAGCAAAAGTTGACTAGTAAAAAACTAGGCTGCCTGGAATTCTTATCTAGGGGAATTTAGAAAACACTAGACTAAAGGCTTCAGCCAAAATACATAGCTTGATGCTCAAAATTCTCCATAATCTGCTCAGACCCGCCATATACATAATACTTCACATTCTCTAAGGTACTCTAGCCTCCAGTCCATTGATTCACAATCATGTTTTCAAACCAAAATAACTGTGAAGCTTTGTAAATAACTCACACAAGTAGGTCTCATCCCTATAACTCTGGTACACAGGATCCTCCAGACCTAGAGTGTGGCCCATAAACAGCACGACGAGGGATTCTGATTCACAGCCAAGTTTGAAACCTGTTGCCTTTTCACAAACAGCCACTCCTTTTTCTCTCACCACCATCCTGTCTCCCTCTGGCTGGGATCATCTACTTTTTTTCCCTTTGTGAACCCAAGAAGCCAATTTTCAGAACTCCCTTTAATTGTCACCTCCTGTCTAAAGACTTATTTGCCTCACCTCCACCAACGAGTTTCCCTTTTTTGAGTTTTCATAATACTTTGCTCACAGTGCTAGCCTCTTAGTACATTGTCTCATATCTGTTTGAATAAAATCGCCTCTTTTGTTGAATTGAGTCTTCTTACCTGAGACAGTGATATTTTTGTCCCTATATGCCTTATATCCTAGGAATGCATCTAAAAGAAAAGTAGGAAAATAGGATGGAAGAAAGGGGAGGTTATTGAGAAGGTGCACAATGGGAGGCATTTGGGTGCTATTACTCTTATTCTTCAATTTCTTCACCAGAGTAGTGATTACACTGATGTGTTCATTTTATAGTAATTCATTGAACCATACACTTTTGTGTTTATCTGTTTATATATGTTTTGCCTCAGTATTTAGTTTAAAAGAGAGAAAAAGAGACGGAATGAAAGTGTCCACATTAGTGAAGATGAACCCAAAGTCCAAACTCAGAAAGGAGACTACCTGGCTACTTGTTTCTCTTCCACATTATCTTTGCCCTGAGCCATTTTCTTTAAAGAAGTCTCTGCCAATTGGGTGTAATCATGTATGCCTACTGGTTGTGTCTTTTATCAAATGGGAATCATGGAATTTATGGTATTGTTCTTGACAATCTGGTGTATCTTTTAAAATAGGGAGAATCAGGGGATCCCTGGATGGCTCAGTGGTTTTGCGCCTGCCTTTGGCCCAAGAGTCCCGGGATTGAGTCCCATATCAGGCCACCGGCATGGAGCCTGCTTCTCCCTCTGCCTGTGTCTCTGCCTCTCTCTCTCTCTAGGTCTATCATAAATAAATAAATAAATCTTAAAAAAAAATAAAATAGGGAGAATCAGATTACCATTAAATGATTTGAAAATCAAAAATTCTGATTCTAATCAAATTCTGAGTCAAAAATTCTGATTCCCAGCCTTTTATGCCTTGACAATTTAGTAGTTGTGATCCTCAAACACATTAGTCTTTGTTTTTTTTTTTTAAGATTTTATTTATTTGAGAGAGAGAGAGCAACATTTCAGCAGGGTGAGGGGCAGAGGGAGAAGGAGAAGCAGCTCCCCGCTGAGCATGGAGACCAATGTGGGACTCAATCCCAGGACCCCAAGATCATGACCTGAGCCAAAGGCAGCCACTTAACTATAAGCCACCCAGGTGCCTCATTATTCTCTGTTTTTGAGACACAGCTTCCCATTTAATAAAATTGATTTTTCATTTTTCGTTCTAGTACATTTTATTAAATGTACTAGATACTAGACTCTACTACTATATATGCTAGAGTTGGGGCTCAACACTAGAAACTAGACAAGTTTACTGCCCTTAAAATGCTGACAGACTATTGGGGAGAGGTATGATTATAATATAGGGTAAGAAGTACCATAAAAGCCCTTTGTGGAATGTGCATGTGTATCAGGAAAGATGAATACCTCCTGTCCAACCTACCACATATCGGTGTCCCGTTGTGAGCTTCTAATGATACGGACATTTTCATCCCACTTGGATGGGAGAAGAGAAAGAGGGACAGATTATAGAATGAAAAGCAGACTATTAAAGATAAAGCCTTGGGTGAGATTGACAGTTCCACTTCTAAAGTTGACTCTTGGGACACCTGGGTGGCTCAGGGATTGAGCTTCTGCCTTTGGCTTAGGGCATGATGCTGGAGTCCCAGGATCAAGTACCACACAGGGCTCCCTGCGTGAAGCCTATTTCTCCTCTCTCTGCCTGCGTCTTTGTCTCTCTCTCTCTCTGTGCCTCTCATGAATAAAATATTTTAAATAAAATATTTAAAAAAAAATTAAAGTTGACTCTTGGCTAATTCTTGACTGGTGGTTGCCTATTATAGTTACTTCAACTAATACTTACTGAATCCCAATCATGTGCAGGGTATTTGGTTAAAGCCTAAAAATAAAGCAGAAAAAAAAAAAAAAAAGATAGAGTTCATCTCTCTGCCTTTGGAAGTTCACAGGAGGAACAGACAACCAGAAAATGAAAACGACGCCATAAGTAGTATAACAAGGAAGTAGAGTTTATGTTCGTACATTCATGTCTGAGAGAAGCTGACCTGAATTTGGGAAGTTGGGTAAACCTTTCCAGGAATGAAGGGTAAAGAATTAACCAAGAAAGGAGAAGAATGTGAAGTTATGGGTTTAGTGATTCATCCGGTGGGAACAACTCAGACAAGGATCCAAAGGAAAGAATTTGACAAGTTCAGGCAACTGAGAGAAGTGCAGAACGTCCATGAGGAAATAAATGGTAACTTCTGAGGCTGCAGAGGCAGGTGCAAACCAATTCGTATAGGCCCTCCCAAATTTGGGAAACCAGGTTCCAGAGTTTTGACTTACATTCTGGAGGTCAACAGAGATATCAGAACCCCTTGTAAGCATTTGAAGTAGCAGAGTGATCTTCTATGAGTTATATCTAAGGAAAAAAAATCCCTTAAATTTCAGTTTGAGAAATTCCCTGTGGTGAGGGCCAGATTGGGGTAGGAAAGTAAACCAGCTTCTACTCCCACTTAGTATGTGGTGTGCTGGACCATAAGTGAAGGTGCAGGATAAGCATGGTACACTTTCAAGAAGTTTATATTTTACTTAGAATTGGGGCTAAAGTTTGTATTCCATATTTTTAGGATGTTCCACGACATACCTGTCACATATACAGAGTCAGCAGCACCTTACTGCTGTCAGGGGCCAGCCTCATGTTTTCATCATGAAAACTCACAGAGTAGAACATTTTATTTGCAGCAACAGATTAGGAAACTTGGAACTTTTGTCTAGTCCCTGTGGCTTCCCAAAGAAACAAAGTAACTAAGATGACAGCGCTTCTCTGCCACAGTTTGTGACTCAGTACTAAGCAGCAGTCATCAATATAAAAGCCATGAGATGTACTTAGATGTTTATTTAAAGTATGGGCTTTATTATTGGGGAGATGCAAATTAGTCTAAATGTCAGTATCTGTTGTGTGAAAAAAGAAACTGAACAATTACCACATGAAACTCTCTTTCAGCAACATTTAAAAGCCAATCATGCAAATTTTGAAGGCAAATCATCAGAAGTTTTGGAGCTAAAAAGAGAAATGTCTTGACTAGGAGCGAAACAATAAAAAGAACAATCAAACAAGCAAATGAAAAATTGTCTGACACTGTCTTCAAGATCACTTTCAAAAATCATCTTGGAAAGAAATCTCATATTTAGAAGTACATTTAGAAAACTGCTATACTGCAAATAAGGCCAAATCTGTTTGAATCAAAAAGGGGTAACCAAATACTTCCCATAGAGATCTCACCAACCAACATATTTTAATGTATTCTAGACATAAGAACAACTCGTTAGGAGACCGATGTTAACCTGCTATTCTTTTTAACAACTGCTTGAAAACAATATTATAATTTGGAAAATATTTGTAATTATTATTATTTCCCATAATTGGAGTACGTTTTCTAGTAAAAATGAGTTTTGAATTATGTGTAGAGATTTCCTGGGTGAATATATTTTTTGTGACTTTTCTGTGAGCTGGGAGTTGTCCCAGGATACTTGATGTCATCAACATGGTCTGAAAACTAGCCTTGTAGTCGTCCACTTCTTATCATAAGCATCTTAAAGACATCTGGACATTAAGTGAATAAAACACAAAACCCCCACAGATTTAAATAATTTAACAATCGTAACATAAGCCTAACTAATTCTGTTTCTTTCTCATGTACCTGTTCCCTTAGGAACCATACCAACAATTAGTGCTTCGATAGCAGCAAGCAACACAGAGCAGACACTGCACTGGAGAGGTAAGCTACACCCAGCATGGGGAGTCCGTTATTACAGGAAGACTTAATTCTGAAGGGAGCTAATGAGGGAAGGCTTAAAAGTGACAATAATTTATGTGCATGCCTTAAAAGGTATTAAGTGATTTGGATTCTAAACGTGTCCAGATCCCAATTCCAGTGCATGGGTGGGAAGTTCTCTCCACCTCCCAAACAATTCTCTGGACACCCATGGGGTGTCCTACAATTCTACTCAATTCTGATCCCATCTACCCAGAGGTCATGTCAGATTCCACAGTTTAAGGGGTCACTCCTATAAGACTCACCTACCTCTCTACTTCAGATGACAGTTGCCAGTCCAAATTGTTACCTATACTTCAGACCAACTGGCTAAAAATCAGAGGTTCCCAAGACCTCTTCCTTTGGCTCAATTGATTTGGCAGAATGGCTGACAGAGCTCAGAAAATCTGTTTACTGGAAGCAGGAAATCTGTTTACTGGAAGCCAGAAACTTCCATGCTATCTCTGAGGGAGCCCCTGTACCCACACCTCCACCTGTCCACCAACCTGGAAGCTCTCTAAAACCCTGTCATTTGGGGGTTCTATGAAGGATTCGTTATAAAGGCATGATTGAGTAAATCATTACTCAATCACTTCTCTCTCTTCCCTGGAGGAGACTGGGAATGGATGTGGGGGTCAGGTACCTGAAGGGTCAGATTCTCTAATCTTGTAGTTGGTTCCCCTGACAACGAGCATCCTTATGCAGAAGTCACGGAAGGGCTTTCCAAAATTCATTTTTTTAACATAATAAAAGATACTTTTATTACTCTTATCACAGGAAATCCCAATGGCTATATGAGCCAGGACTTAGGACAGAACACATATTATGAGAAATATATGTGGTCATCTGGGTGTTTTGTTTTGTTTAGGTGCTGTGCTTTAACCTATATAATGTTTAGAAATATTTAAGGAGTTTTAAAGTAAGAAAGTGAAGAAGCTCAGCTTTGACAGGTCTCAGAGGACTTGCACATGTTATGGAGTTAGGTAGGCACCTATTTTGGAACACTAGGGATGTGGTATTTCTATCAGTTTCTTTTATTTTCAGTATAAGCCTATTTTCCTCTTTTAAGCTGCTGTGCCAGGGGACTCTCAAGCAATTGAACTTTGCAGGCCCCAGTGACTTTTTGGCCATCTGCCACATAGCCCCTTTCTTAACTATAAAGCAATACCACAAAATTGAAACTAGAAGAACATGGTACCTCAGGGTTTGGGCAATTCCATTTCAAGAAATAATTTATGTAATTAACAACCCAGAAAGAAATAAGACTGTGAGATATTGTACAGATATATATATATATATATATATATATATATATATATATATATATTTTAAAACACACAAAAAAAACCTTATTTCTAGATTTCTGTTACAAGCTAGGAAAGCCTGAGTATCAGTGCCTCAACAGAGAAAAGAAAAGTTGTAAGTTAACTTCCCTGCTGACAATTTTTTTAATCCTCCCTTTCCTAAAGCAGAAGTTAAGTGTTTCCTGCTCATATGTAATACCTGATTATCATATACTGAGTGTAGTTTTTGACAAATTCATTTGACTAATATTTATTTCTGGAGTTCTGAATCTTCTCTCATTACCTTATTACTATTTTTTTTAACGAGCCATTTAGTTCATTTAGCGCTCGGCAAAGGTAAAGTTTCCTCTCCTAGTTTAAGCCAAAAATTCTCAAAAATAGTTGGATGAGGAGTTATTTTTTAAAAATATCTGTAAGTAAGGGTGTCAGGGCCAACAGTAACAATCTATAAATGCTATTTTTAGTGAATATGTCTGTTTATGCCACAAGACTATAAATTACTTGAAGACGTATATATATATGTATGTATATTTTATTTTCCTAGCAGAAGTCTCACACAGAGTGGCTATGCCAATAAACTTTGATGAATGAATAAATGAAATGGAAAAATTAATAAAGGAAATATCTAAAATATTACTGATTTAATGGTATATTTAAGAAAGTTCTTAGATATACAAATTAGTTATTATAAGGCACTTTACGAGGAATACCAAGGACACTGTTTTGTCCCGGTGGTTACATCAAATTTTGTCTTCTATGAAATCATCCCAAAAAGTAAATTGTGAATGTTATTTCTAAATGACTCAGAAAATGAAAACCCCAAAGATATTACTGGGGAAGGGTGGGGGTGGGAAGAGACATTTCATGGAAATAAGGAATAAACAAACAAAGCCCCTAATTATGACTCAAGAAAATATATTGGTAGTACAGTGTTGAAACAAATTGTCAATTCTGTCTTGACTTCTTTTTTTTTTTTGTCTTGACTTCTTTTTTTTTTTTAATTTTTTTTTTAATTTATTTATGATAGTCACAGAGAGAGAGAGAGAGAGAGGCAGAGACACAGGCAGAGGGAGAAGCAGGCTCCATGCACCGGGAGCCTGATGTGGGATTCGATTCCGGGTCTCCAGGATCGCGCCCTGGGCCAAAGGCAGGCGCCAAACCGCTGCGCCACCCAGGGATCCCTTTGTCTTGACTTCTGATGTTAAGGACTTTTATATTTCTGTATACATAGTTCCTTGTATATATAAGGCATTTCTTTCTCTATCAGGCACATTTTGGAGTTTTTTTGAGAAATTTTCAAATGCAGTCAAATTGTCACAGTTTTGCTGTCAAAATAATAATAACAATAATAATAATGAGAGTGAGAAACTCTGCTCTCAGATTGCCCTGAGCTTCCATTTCTGATATCGTTCTGCATCACAACTTCCTTCTTCCTTGTCGAGATCTCTTCTGCTGGAACCTGGGCTCTTTGTGTCCAGAAACCATGTGTAGTTGTTGTATTACCAGCAACCAGCTCAGTGCCTCACTCATAAGTGGTAAAGTTAGTAGATTCCTAAGGGGTAAAGTTAGTAGATTCCTATATAATGAGTAAGTGAAAGAATGAATGAGCAAAAACCTGCCTCTGGAATATCTGTAGAAACCAATTTCAGGTTTATGCACTGGCAGATGAAGAAGACGGTCAGAATTAATCAGAAATAAAAACTATATTTTCTACAGCCAGAATTTAAAAAATTTGTCATGTTTCACATGGACCTGAGCTTTACTGCCTCACTTCCCCTGCTGTTTGGATTTCAACATGGTGAAGGAAAATCGAACATTTGCAGGATGCATTATAAGGAGACCAGATCTGTGCAATAATAAAACCACAAAATCAAAAATGAAAATTTAGGCTCCCTTATCTGGAATTATGATACAAGTAAACATTGGGTGGATTCTACAGTTTTTTTAAATAGGAAAAAAAATAACCAAAACAAGTTTTATCTTATAATGTTATTATTGCACTTTTCAGTTAATGAATCGTCTTTAAAAATTAAAATTGGCAAGCATATGTTTGGTGTATATATAGTTTCTACATACATGTGCTAGATTCTTATAACATCATACATTCAATAAAAATTATTAGTAGATAGATATTATTTGAACTTCATAAAACCTTTAGAGGCAGCTACGTTTTAGATATTGTTGTATTTACTGGTCGGGAAAATGAGTGTCAGATAAGTGAAATTACTTGCTCACCCAACAGAGCCAAGATTCAAGCATGGACCCCGACTGTAGTCATGTGTAATGTGCCAGCCTGCGTGGCCTTCGTTTCCCAGAGACCTTATGAAAGGTATGTGGGAGGGGAACAGCATTCCAGTCTGGCTTTCACCTGGACCACTCTCCCGTGTGCTTGCTTGGCCTGCCCGTGACCATGGCTTCCCAGTCATGTGCATCATTAGGGCCCCGGTTCTTCCATTCTTCACCTACCCATTTACCTGCTCTTGTCACCCCCTCCCCCAGCCTCAAACCCAGTTCTGAACTGATATTAATCCTCTTGCTTCCAACTCCGAAAAGTCATCAGACTTTCTCTGGAGATGCTGGCATCCCAGACTGTCATTAGGACCAGGTTTAGCATATTCAAGATCAGTCTGGGGTCTAAGATGCATGCTAAGTGCCATATAACCCTGGCACTGAACCTAGCTGTCAGCCCTCTCAGCTTCGGCACCAAAGAGGGAAACAAGGATCCCAGTGGCATCTGTGCTTAGACCTCCTGAGAGTCCCAGGAGGGGGTGCGACCTACTCAGGCTTTCCTCTGCAGAAACAGAAGCATGGGCTTCCGGATGTGGGTCAATATCCATGAGAGAAACAACCCATGTAGGTGCTTTTCTCCTATAACCTGGAAACCACAACAGTCCCATCTGCTACAATACTAAAAAGCAAGGAGTTGCAGTGTTTCTCAAGGGGGTAGAACCATCGCATAATACAACAGCTGCATTTGACCCAGGGCTGGTCCCCCAGGGTTTTACCCCTGCTACTTAATCAGCACCTTAAGTTGTCTTACTTCCCTCCCTGCCAACCTCCCAACCTCCTCCCAGTACTCTGGACATCAGCCCAGAAAGGCTCTTTCTATCCTTGTACTAAGAACCAGAGGCACCTGCTTCGAAGCCAGACCGCAGGAGCTTCAGGCAGCAGTGCACTTACAAGTCATAAAACTTTTTTATTTTTTATTTTTTAATTGTCTCGCTTTGTCTTTAAAGAACCGGTAGTGAATTTTCAATTCACAAATTAAAATTCTCGAGATTTCACAGATGAGGAAAATGAGCTTCAAGGAAATTGGAAGAAATGTAAAACTAGTTTAAGTCAGAGCCCACATGTAAATGTAGGCAGTCTGATTTCAGCTCTGGGGTAGGGGAAGGGGGCAGTGGGAGGTGGTGGGTAGGAGAAAGGAGACTTCACCTCCACCTGTGATACTCTGATAGCTGCTGCCCAAGGCAGTGCCGTACACCGAGGAGGTCTTGGCACAGGAATTAAATTTCAGTGATGCTCAATTAGAGGTGACCTACTGGTAATGGCAAAAAGCACCAAGATAGCATTTGGACCAATTTTAATCCCAGTTGCTTCAGTCCTGGTGAACTGGTAATGGAACCACCCAGTGAGCAAGCATAGATCAAAGGACTTCAGATCATGGGCAGATTGGAGAAATTTTGGTTTTTCCTCCAATAGCCTCCTTTCTTAGGAAACATTCTCGAATAATTTGTGGCAGGATTTTTGCAGAAAGCAGAGTACATTCAGTTCTTTCCAATTACCCAAAAGCCTTGACTCTCTGTTGCAGGATTTTTATTCCTTTAGTGCCCAAGGTTCTTGGTCACACCACTTCAAAGAATAAAGAGATAGACCAGACAAAGAGTGGTGGGCAGCAAGGCAGCAAAGTTGATTGAGCCTAGTACACAGCTCCCAGAGAGGGAGGGGATCCGAGAGAGTTGCCTTCAGAGTTTCTAAGTTTAGAGGGTTTTATGGGGTCTTTTGCAGAACTATCTTAAGTAATCAGGGCTTTGGTCATGTATCTGTCTACCTATTAGGTTAATGTCAATATGCGGATGGTCTTTTGGGGCTGACATCTGGGGGCTTATGTCTTAACTTCTCCTTGCCCATGATAGGGACAAATGCTTTGTGGTTAATTGTCTTATTTTAGGACGTTTTGCAGAAGCCATTTCTGCAAAGGCTGCAAAACAGAATGCCAGTGCGGTCCTGTCTAAGCTGCAAAATAGTATATTAGTGCTGTTTTATCTTAGCTGTCCTGACTCCATATTTTCTTGCTGGGGACCCTGACCCTGACTACCTAATTGTCCAGCTAACTCCGAACGTCTCCAGCATGTCTTCCAGGGCTTCGTGCTCTGCCTCTGCTTACCTCGCACACAGTGCCTGTCCCTTTAGCACATTACTAGTATGCACTGTCTGCAGTTCCACAAAATGGAACTGCTCTTATGTCCAGGTCCTTGCTCACACCGTCATTTCTGTCTGGATCATACTTTTCCAGTCTCTTTTCTCTTTTGTCATCTTCCACAAATAAACTTAGCCATTATTATATTTGGGAAACCTCTCTGAATCCCCCTAATTACATGTTACTTACCCCTAATGTGTCTTTCTCTGATCACACACTGTACTGTACCCTCTTTGTGATGATGTCACTCAAATATAAACTCCTGAAGGGTAGAAGCCACATCTAGCTGCTAGAAATATGTCTGGTACATAATATGCACTCCAAAAATATTTATTAATTTAGTGCTGAATTCTTTCTATTAAAAGGAATTTTATTTCCAAAATTATCTCTTATCTATAGGGATTGGGATAGTAGCAGATAGAAATGTCAGGATAGAAGCATAATAAATGGCAAGTTAATTTGGGTTAGATTGGGAGGGGCCTTCATGCTGGATATTCTTGATGCGTTTTCCTCCTGAATCCACCCTGTTCTGGGTTCCAGGAGTCTGAACTTTGGGGTCCACATGTACCATGTTCTCTAAGCATCTGACTGAATTCTACTAGTGGATGCCCGAGAGGGAGATTATAAGGCATATATTGGGACATTTGTTTTCTTAGCTCCCCACTTTGCAGCTGAATCCCAGTCATTTAACTACCAAAGTGCTCATCCTCTATGGGGGTGACCCTCTCCTGAGGCTGCTGCTCTTTCCCAGTTCAGGGACAGAAGCTAAGCTAAGTTTTGCCATCAATTTTGAATTTCTCTTTAGCCTTCCCCCACACACATTCGTTCCTTGTAAATTTGTAAGTGGTTGCACCCTCTTCCTACAAGGCACCTAAGCTATACAGCTTTACATTGTGTGAGATTGGGACTTAATTCTGTATGAAATGAGAACCAAAAGGTTTTAGAATATAAAGATATCCATGCAACTTGAATATTAGCAGGAAAAAAATGACCTATCACACTGTAGTTTCCTTAGGAGCAGAACCCTTGCCTTATTCGGTGCCATAACCAGCACCTACAAGACTATATGATATACCTGGCCACAACACATACTTATTAAACAACATAAGTAACCTTGAAAACAATTGATTAAATCTGCATAACCTAAAGCTTGAATTTTAATCAAGTACAGACAAAGAGAATGCATTAAAAAAAAAAAAAAAAAAAGAGCCCCTAGTTATTGGAAAGAAAGAGCAACAAAGCAGGTAGATTCCAGAGAAATCCTATAAGCTAACAGCAGGCAATCTAAATGAGTAATTCCCCGAGAGAGCAGGACCTGCAAAGCACCTCTTCCCATGTAGGTGATGTTGTACTGGCTCTGACACAGCCATCTTACTGTGACCATAGATAATTCCTCTCAGTGATTAACTGCACTAGGACAGTGCTGCAGTGAGCACTTATTGCTTTACAATCCATAAGGACAGACCGGGAATCGAAGGCATCATTGCCAGCAAGGCACCATTTACCTCGTCCTGCAAACATCACTCTGATATCAAAAGGTGGTTGACTTTGATAAACTTTCCAAGTATAGGGCCTCTGAAGATATTTTTAGAATCAGGAAGCCTGTAAGATAAGTACAAGATGCCAAACAGAACTGAGGAAATAAGGGGAGAAAGGGAGGAGAAATTAAACAAAGAAAAACTCTGCTGGATTTCCTGAACAAATTCTTCTACTTCCCCCTTGTGGCCGAATTTCCCAAGAAGTGGGATTTCTTTTTCCCTCCAAGCAACATTTATTATTATTTGGGTCAGATTATAAAAATAAAACTTGTTTATTACAAATGATACAGAAAGTGCATTGGAGCAGATAGATAGAACGCCTTATGGGGAGGCATAAATTCTGCAAGCAGGATTTTATAAATGAATTAATGTTTCCACGAAGGCTTAACCAAGAACAAAGAGATCCATCCAGGAGCTTGACTGGTACAGAAAGGTAAGCTCCATCTGTGGAGAGACTCATCTAATTCTCGTGATCACCCTGTGTGGTAAATAGCGTTATCCCCAAATTAGTAATCTAAGAGTGCTATAAAAACTATTATATATTTGCTGCCTACTGTGTTCTAGCATGTGCTAGCCTTCTGCACAAACTCATTTAATCTTTAAAACATCCCTGTGGGATTAGGTGAGAAAACCAACTTTATTTAATTTCCCAAGGTCCTACAGCTTATACACGACAGAGGTGGACCTTTAACCTGTCCTTTGAACTACAAATTCTCCAGTATTTCCACCATTCCATGTTGCTCATCATTTTCCCTCTGAATTCCTCTTTTTATCTTTCTACCCAGTTATTTCTTCTTCTTAAAAAGACTTATTTATTTATTTGAGATGGGGGCAGAGAGAGAGAGGGAGAGAGAGAATCTTCAAGCAGTCTCTGCGCTGAGCAACAGAGCCAGAGGTGGGGCTCAATCTCAGGACCCTGAAATCATGACCTGAGTGGAAATCAAGAGTTAGATGTGTAACCGACTGAGCCACGCAGGCGCACCACCACTAGTTTCTTTAAATTGGTCTTGTACTTCCAGTAGGGACACCCATGACTTCTAGGAGATTCTTCTACCTTTGTACTATTCTGTACATTTTCTACCTACTTACCAAAGACAGGATAAAGGTTCTCCTCCTGACTCTGTGCCTTAGTTACATACTCATATTAATAATTAGTGGGATAACCAGAATTATAAAATGTGCTTTGTTCTCTTCAACCTACCGTACTCCTGGAGTAGGGAACACTTTCAAAATAGTTCAGCATTATTTTCTTTAAAATTGTAGTAGACACATTTGGATTCAAGAGACAATATGGAGTGGGAATTATCAAATTTTCTGAGTTGGAAGTGGAAGACTAGAGGGGAGCAGAACTTGTGAACCATTGTATTTGGGGACATATTTGAAAAAACTGCAAAATCACATATGGCTATTCAAAATGCTGTATAACAGAGAGGAGACAAAAGAATGTATTATTTGCTAGTCTATCTCTTTTATCCATTCCAGAGAATCTTAATTCTAATTTTTCAGGACTGCTGGATGTGTTTAATTCTGTCAAGTTACCTCATAATATTTAAGTAACTAGAAAACATATATTAATTGGCATTTTAAAAATGTGTTATAAAGGTTATTGGAGGAGTTGTTTTAGGGTAAGTGAGCAGAAGTAGATGCAGAAAACATGGGGCAAGTAGTTATCAAATTCTCAATATTTAATATTCTATTTCTTCAATGCAATAGATCTTCCATTAATAAGTAAGGACCCAGTTGCTTCTTGGGTTTAATTCCTGGCTTTATAGCTCGCAGAAGTGTGACCCTGAACAAATTACTGACCCCACATTTTTTTAAAGATTTTATTTATTTATTCATAGACATGCACACAGAGAGAGAGAGAGAAAGGCAGAGACACAGGCAGAGGGAGAAGCAGGCTCCACGCAGGGAGCCCAACATGGGACTTGATCTGGGGTCTCCAGGACCCTGGGCTGAAGGTGGCACCAAACTGCTGCACCACCGGGGCTGCCCTGATCCCACATTTGTAGTGATGACAAAAATTTGTTGTGAGGCTCAAATGAGTACTGCTTTAAAGTACTTGGTATAAAGGACATTTGGCCAATGATTGCTCTTTGTATTAGAGCTTGAAAATTACTTCATCTAAAATTTACCTTCAAGAGAACATCTACTAATGACTGGTTGACCAATCAACACCAGGAACACTCTGGATAGCATTATTTCTTTGGTGATTTTTCTGCTAATAAGTCTCCTTTTCATACTTTAAAACCTTGAAAATGCATCTTGTATTTATATAACAGTTACATGTTTTCAAATGCAATTGTATGCATTTTTTCATGTGGTCTGGCAACCAATACTTTAGCTTCATGACTACCGTGCTGTTTCTGTGGCCAGTCCCAACACTGGACTCAAGTGGTCTTTTGGTTTTGGGCTTTTTTTTTTTTTTTTTTTTTTAAGATTCATTTATTTACTTGAGGGGGGAGAGAGAGAGTGAGAGAGAGAGAGAGAGAGAGAGCATGCACATGTGGTGGGGAAGGATAGAAGGAGAAGGAGAGAGAAACTCAAGCAGATTCCTCATTGAGCATGCATCCCAACACTGGGCTCGATCCCACCACCAGGAGATCATGACCTGAGCCTAAACCAAGATTCAGACACTTAAGTGACTGCCCCAACCAGGTGCCCCTAGACTCTTAAGTTTTAAGTCCTCCCAGGAAGGCCAGTGTGAGAGCACCCACATTTACCCAATGCATAAGGTTAGAAGCTAGGCTGGAATTTAGAAAATCACTGAAAGCTCATATGAGCTGCCCTCTGCTTCTGAACAACCATAGAAAATATCTGCTGTATTATATGTATAACCCCCAAGAGGTTGTGAATTAAGTATTCAACACTGATACTCATATCATATCATTCATTTCATATATAAATTAAAAACCTAGGGGTGATGGAAGGGGAGGAGGGCGGGGGGTGGGGGTGAATGGGTGACGGGCACTGAGGGGGGCACTTGACAGGATGAGCACTGGGTGTTATTCTGTATGTTGGTAAATTGAACACCAATAAAAAATAAATGTATTAAAAAAATAAAAAAATAAAAACCTATATGTATAGCATTTGTCTGATTATAAAAGCAAAGAAACTATAGAGAGATATGAAAAAGAAAATAAAACAATCCTTTTGTTAGTGAGAGTAGTGATAGACCCTGTTAATGTTTTAATACATTTAATTCCACAATTTTTCTATGAGTTTTCATGATTTTACTTTCTTTTCTATAGGATTGAAAACACATGTAGAATTTTTAATCAATCAATAAGTAAAAATATTTATCTCGTGTTACAAAGCCTTCTCAGTGGATATGCAAGATGCAAATATAAATATAAATTGATCTTCAAATGACAATTAATATTAAGGACCCACCTACACACCACCATCAGCACCATGAGGACCAAAGCATAGTTATGTTAGTCTCCTCTTCTGTCCGCATAGTATTTTTGTCATGTGTTCTGAACCATAACAAATCTGTCTTCCTGCACCTACCCTCTGAGTTCTTTGAGGACAGGATCTGTGGGTGGTGGTGTCTATCTTGGGGAGAGAGATCAATGTAATAGTGAAGAGAGAGAGAACCCGGGATAATACTGCTTGGGCTGGTTTGTCAGCTCTGCTATTTGATACTTTTTAGGGAGTTACTCAGCTTCCTCACTGAAAAAACAGGACACCAAAGGTTTGTTCCAAGAATAAGAGGAGGTGATCCACATATGAAAAACTTAGTGCTTAGTAAATTCTTGATAGATATTATGTTGTACATCCAGAACCAAACATTGAATGCAGCCTGGAAAAAGTACCCCCAAAATTGAACTAAATATTTTTAGCCTGACCAATAATTATGAAGTTGAGATTGAACAGATCTGATCCAGGCTGTCACTGACTTATTGTGGGAGTTCGGGTGTAATCCTCTCTGAGTTTTGGCCTTCCCACTTGGAATATGGGAATAATGAGTGACATAAAACCAAACTATAATAAGGGTTATACAAAGACATGATGCTCAAGCACCATGAGTCGATTTTCCAGAGAATCAATTCCCAGAATTGATGATGCTAATGACTCAGAGATGATAAATGCTTTTAAAGTTTTGGGGGGTACATTTTACCTCTCTCCTTCCCAGAAAGGCTGTGCCAGTTTTCAATTCAGTAACACAGTACCTGAATTAATGATTTCTCTTACCAGAAAGGTTATCGTTATTTCTAAAATGATTCGCCAGTTTCATGCTTTCTTTAATTCTTGTTTTTTTTTCTTTTATAGATGTTTTGTTGTTGTTTCTACTGCTGAGGGTTGAGCTTCTCTATGTTTACAATGATTTGTACTGTATCTCTGTGTATTTCCTCTACATTTCTTGTATCCATTTTTCTGTAAGACCACTTCACATTTCCTTGCCAATGGGTAAGGGTTACATATTAGGGATATTAACATGATGATAGATTTTCTAATCATTTCATGATGATAGATTTTCTAATCATTTCTTTGTTGGAGATCCTAACCAAAGAATGATTATAAAACAGAAGAGGGGCATGTGGGAGGCTCAGTCAATTGAGTATCTGACTCTTGATTTCTGCTCAGGTCACGATCTCATGGTCATGAGATTGAGCCCCACATTGAGCTCCACATCGTGTTAGTAGGCTTGGGGCTGAGCCTATTTGAGATTCTTTCTCCTCCTCTCTTTCTGCCCTCCCCTGCCCTCAACTCTTTCTCTTTCTCTCTCTAAAATAAATAAATAAATCTTAAAAAAAAAAAAAAACAGAATAAAAGAAAACACTAAGCCATAAAGGTCTTAACAAATAGTAGCTTTTTTGGTAACATTTTAAATAACCTCTGAAATCCCAACTATAAACCAGATTTAGACTTAGAAAACTCATTTGTATTAGTCTCCTTATGTCCTATAGAGTTTGTAGCCTTCTATTTATAAGCATTATCACATTAACAAAACCTGAAACTTCTGGGGCACCTGTGTCAAATTCTGCAAAAAGAGCTTTAAAATTGTAAAATTTTAAAGTTGTCCCATGACTAAAAAAGAGCCTGCTTTTGCAGTTAGAAGCTTGAGTGAGTTCTCACTGATTAAAGTTTAGAACCTCTTAAAAAATTTAATGAACCAAAACAATTGTTCTAATATTAAACACCCTCTCAGTAAATCTTAAAGAGGTTTAGTATTGAACCAGAATAACCTCTTTTTTTTTGAAACTCAGAAACCATTCACCTTAATACATAATAAAAGATTTTGAAACATTTTGGCAAAATAGCATTCATTTTCCTTTTCCTCAGGGTTACCCAAAATACCAAAACCCTTATAAAGAGAATACATGGCCTTTATTTTTAAAAACAAACCACTTAGTAATTGAACTACTACTCCTGGAAGGCTTCTTTCTTTTTTTTTTTTTTTTTTTTTTTTTTAATTTTTATTTATTTATGATAGTCACAGAGAGAGAGAGAGAGGGGCACAGAGACATAGGCAGAGGGAGAAGCAGGCTCCATGCACCGGGAGCCTGACGTGGGATTCGATCCCGGGTCTCCAGGATCGCGCCCTGGGCCAAAGGCAGGCGCCAAACCGCTGCGCCACCCAGGGATCCCTGGAAGGCTTCTTTCTGTTAATGGATTTTTTTTTTTTTTTTGTAGCCTTTGGTTCAGTGCTATTAGTGAGAGTTAGATACACCTTCCTTTCTGTCACCAGAACACCTATGTCTATGTGTTTATTATCCCAGAGTACTCTTTGGGTGGGAAGAAATATTTGTCTCTATATCTGCAGATCCACACAGGGCTTGGTCCTTTATAGTTGTAAAGTAATATTCTACTGAACTGGGTAGTGGTGAAGACATATACAAGATCCAAGGCATGAATTTGCTCTCCTCTTGCTGATTATGGGCAGAAAAGAACAATTTCAAAAAATTTAGCCAACATTTTACGAATTGAGATTCTATAGAATAATGTTACCAGAGATTTTTTGAGATCACTGCATAATGGGTGAAAAAAGTTAAATATTTGGGAACCATTTCCTCCTCTTGGATATGCATAATACACCAATGCACCCACAAAGCCTCTGAAGAGCTACTGCAGCATAAGGAAAAGGATTATTTCATACACACCTCTTTCAGCTTCTAAAATAAAGAGACAATAAGTTGTCTGACTTATTTTAAAAGTTGCCTCATGAAAGAGGGATGGAGAGCTAGAAGGTAAGAGTCAATAGAGAGAAGTATAGAATAACAAGCAAGTTGAACTCATTAAATTAATTAAAATTAACAATACAAGCAACTCCAAAATCAAGAAGAAGATTTAATTCTGCAATGGGGTATGATAAGTAATACACTCAACTTAGAGAAAATAAAATCAATAATATGGCAGATAAACTTGAGAAATTCTAAGAATAAAGGGTAAAAAGAGAGATCAATACAAGACAATATAATAAACATTTTGAGCAGAATTACAGATCCAACCTATGAATTAAATGTGTTCCTTGTGAAAACACAGTAAGATCAATAGCAAGAGCAAAACCAAGACACAATTTAAGAACTTCTGGAGAAAAAGTGAATAAAAATACCTGGAAACTACACATGAAATAACCTACTCAGTTATGTGGAAAATGCATAAACACATTAAAAGTCATACCCAGATTTATCCTGGGCTCTGGAATTTTAAACTCTACTTTGGAGCTGCACATACACAAAAATAAAGGGAACAATATAATGAATTTCCGTGTATTCATCACTCAGCTTCAGCAGATACTATGTTACTTTTTCTTTTATTGTATCCTCTTTTTTAACTTTCAGGAGGAATTTTGTGTCCTTTTACCTACAAATAGTATACAACTTTAATAAAAATAAATTTTTCATATAATCACCGTAATATTAGCACATCTAACAATGTTAATAGTGAACTTAATTTCCCTTTGGCCAGATCATAAAAATAGAGAGAAGTCAGACAGCCATCTAACTGTTTGCAGTTAAGGTATCTCTACTTTGAAAAACCAAACAAACCAAAGAAAACAGAAACCACCTTGTATAAACATTCTTAATTTCAAATACTGGCTCCTCCATTTGTTGATGCATGACCTAAGGGAAGATTCATAGCTGCTGTAATTATCAGTTTCCTGGTCTGCAAAATGTGAATATTGCTACTATCTGTATCATTGGCTTATTACCATAAAGACGAAATAAGATAGCACGTAGTAAATTTCAGTATATGTTAGCTAAGGTTATCGTAAGTGTATATATGTATACATATGTATAATATATACACAGAGAGACAGAGAAAGATAGAAAAGTAGAAAAAAGTGATAAAATAACTTATCAAGGATATAGAGGCAGTAAATATACAGAAATATACAGAAAAAAAGTAAACATAGTTTTTTGATCATATATAATTCCCTTTCCAAAACCATTAAAAAATAACTCCTTCTGCCATCTGAAGACATCTAAACACTGCCAGTATTTGATATTTCTAATTCTGAACTTTTTAAAGGTACTATTATTTTATAAGTTTTCCAAATATAACACTCAGGTAAATTTTAGTACAGACCAAATTTCCAAAGTCCTACCTCTTTCTTACTTTCTTCGTCTAAATGTTGAAAATTTTGTCTTGCTGGTTTCTCTCTCTAATTGCTTTAAGAGATAAAATAAACTCATTACAAATAGATTTTCTGGAAATCAAGACTGGTCAATGAAGCTGTTCAACAATGTTTTTCATGGTCAGTATCTACTGTCATACTTCATTTTTCTACGAAATGATCACTACGTTGGCTCTGGCTCACCTTGGCCTACCCAAATCAAATTTCAGAAAAGATTAAACTGAAATGATCTCTTCTGAACATCTCTTTTCATCACCTAACTAGCTTGGCATTTCTTAATAGTTCAGGTACAAGTTTTAATGTATCCTCGTAAAAGAGATATCGTCACGTTAACTATACTCTCAGAAATACTCGCCTTGGCCTTTTAGCAATCCTAAGTTTATCTGGTGAAACAGCTGGCTGGGGGGTAGCAAAACCATTTGGTAAGAAAATAATCAGATCCACTGAAGTATTTAACAGCAAGTATTTATTCCTATAAACCACGTTCAAGCATTCTTGAGGGTTCTCAATAATTTAAAGCACCTTAAAATGTGCACACTTATCTGAACCAGCTTGATCCCCCTTATGAGTCTTTTTTCAGTATGCAAAGGAGTCCACTTGGGATCCTATCTGGCAATATAGAATCAGAGGTCCCATCCAAATGTAACATATCAGCATTTAGATAAATGGAACCCTTGCTCCTAGTAATATTTTTGCATATAAATTATTAAATCATCCTCTAACCTCCTCTAAGCCACAGGGAATTTTTCAAATGTTAAATATATATATATGTAGGTATGTAGATATAGATATAGATATATAGATCTCCTTTTGGATTCTATATGCCCAGTTATACTGTCTAAGGTTTCTCTTCCAATCCTTACAATATAATCTTTCTGTATCCTCTGTATCCCTCTATTCTCTTTTAAGTTTCTGCATGCATCTTGGGTCTATCTGATCTGTGCATGTGTGTGGGACAGATAGATAGATCTGTCCTGACTCCTCCTCCTCCATCTAATATTAAGCCTCATGAAAAAGCAGGAAATCTGTTTTGTTATTGCTTTCTGGCTCCATGCCTAAGACAGTGCTTGATAGTTAGAGGGTACTTAATAAATCATAAATGAATAAGCAAGTAAGGTCCTCTGACTCTAAATCTCTGTGCCTAAAATTAGATGTTGTAATAGATCACTAATAGAGATCCTGCCTATTTTGGTAACAATTGATTTCCAAAATAAGTTGTTCCAGTAGAAATAAAGCTATTGTTAAAAGATAAACTGAGGCGTCTTAAAAATTTTTAAGAGTTCATTTGAGAATTTATCAGTTCTGATCAGACAGTGCTAAACTGAAGTGGTTAGGGGCTTGCTGCCCCACCCCACCCCAGCCAGGAGCCTTGGGGAAACACCTACACAAAATAAGTGCAGAAGGAAAGTATTTGATTGGCTATAATTTTTTTTAAAAAAAAGATTGTATTTATTTTTTCATGAAAGACACAGAGAGAGAGAAAGAGAGAGAGAGAGAGGCAGAGACACAGGCAGAGGGAGAAGTAGGCTCCATGCAGGGAGCCCGACATGGGACTTGACCCTGGGTCTCCAGGATCACGCCCTGGGTGGTCAGAAAGCAGACTCTCAACCACTGAGCCACCCAGGGACCCCGACTGGCTATAACTTAAAGCCTACTTGGCTGTTGGTGACTGGTTGGCCTTGGCGGGTTGCTTTCATAACCATGAGGCATTTACATGCTTAGATTTTGATTTGCTTACATAGGCAGCCACGGCATTAGAGCCACATCAGTCTCATGGCTTCCTTGTTTAATGCAATGCTACATTATTAAAAATAAGTTATAAAAACAAACCTCTATGAGGAAAAGAGGAATATGAGGTATATAGTTTCAAAGTAACAATAAAAATTCTGAGGGGCGCCTGGGTGGCAGCAGGAAGGGTAAATCAGACTCTTGGTTTTGGCTCAGGTTGTGATCTCAGGGTTGTGAGATGGAGGCCAGCATTGGGCTCTGCACTCAGTGTGGGTCTGCTTGAGATTCTCTCTCCCTTTCCCTCCACTCTTCCCATTTGTGCTCTCTTTGTTTCTCTCAAATAAATAAATCTTTCAAAAAAATTTTTTTTCTGACAGGAATTTTAGTAATCGTGTGCGTGTGTGTGTGTGTGTGTGTGTGTATTTATAGAGAAAGAGTGTGCAGTGGTGAAGGGGGAAGGAAAAGGGAAAGAGAATATTAAGTGGTTCCATGCCCAACAGGGAGCCCATCATGGAACTGGATCTCAATACTCTAAGATCATGACCTGAGCCAAATTGACGAGTCAGGCGCTTAACCAACCAAGCGACCTGGGCACCCCTTAGTAATTGTGTTTTGAAATCTGAAAATATTGCTCTAAAACTTAAGCATCTCTGATTAAATTCTGAGGGTAAACTGGGGTCATGATATACGGAGACTTTCAGGCAGTACAAAGAGTTTAGGGTTTCTGCCTGTGATGGCCAGTAGTTGAAGAGTTTTAGAGACAAAACCATACTGTGTTGCATTTTAAAAATCAAGTCCACTATAGCTTCTCCCTGATAGAGGAAGGAAGAGTATCCATGAACCCAGATCAGATCCGAAGTTCCCTGAAGCAGCGAGTGTGAGGGATGATGGTGGGCTTGTTCTGCTTCTGTACTCAGCAAGCATTCTTCAGACCTTTACTTGCCTGCTGACCTAGTAAACACATTCTAGAGATGCCAGTAGGAGAGTGCTACTTTATGTAGAAGTTTAACTCTTCTTTTTTAAATTAATATATTAACATTCTGTTTTTATACATCAGCTTGATGAACTTAATTACTGTGATTCTACTTGTGTTGGGAAAAAAAAAAAAACAACTTACAAATGTCTAAGACTGCAAAGCTGTTGATCATAGCCTGGACCTTGACAAATGCACTAGGATAATGGCACTTAGTAGAGCCTGATGAAGGACATGTAAGTCATCTTTTTCTGGTGACACCGTGAACCCCACCCTGGCTAGGCTTCAATTTGAATTTCGAATGTGCTGTTGATCCCTCAACATCTGAGCTTAGAGTTGTCACTGCACCTCAGGGACCGCTTTATTTCACAGCTGCAGAGAGACTCCCCCTTTCTCTATTTTATTTATCTGTTATTACTACAATGTCACTTTAGCAAAGAGCAGTCATAGACCTAACTGTAAGGAAATAGTCTTTATTGTCCCTGCAGACCACAAATTCCTTTCATAGCTGAGCAGACATGAAGGAGGCAAGCAGTCTGGAAGGAGGATGAGGCAATGAGGAAGATACATATGGAAACAAATAGATCTTACACTTTTCTTTGGTTTTTTTTTTTTCTTAATCCTCCTCTGTCACTTTGATTCCTGACACCGACAGTACTCTTAATAGCAAGCAGTAACAGCTACCAATTCGTAGAGCACTTACAAATATTGCTGTTAATAATATTTTTATTATAAACAATAATTATTTTATTGAGCTGTTAGAGTCTTCATTGTACCGTACATGCTCTTTGTCCTAGCCTAAGCTTGGAGAACAGACACGATATGCCTCTTGTGAAATTGAAGACATCTGTGTTCTAATCTTATTTTGTTTCATGCGGCAAAGGCATATCAAGAGGGAGACATTTATTAGTTTATATATTAGCTTATGTTTATGCGGCTTTGTTGCATGTTTTTTTGTGTGTTATCATTCCTTACTCCCAGATTATTTGCCCACATGTACATCCTTGAGTTAGCTTTGCGTTTGCTTGGCATCGTTGCCATGAAATCTTGAGGGCCTGCTTCCAAAATGTGCCCATTTAACTGTATGTTGATCATGAAAGCTCTATTTTAGTACTGATCTGGAAAGCAGGAAGGAAGATAAAATTAACTTTTAAACCTCTAGGTCACAGGGAGTGCCCTAATGCCATTCACAGTGCTAGTGCAGGGCAAGTTAGGAGCTCAACAGAGTCCTCACCAAAATGAGCGGCCAGTGGCTATGTTACCCAAGACTGTAGAAGGGGGACAGGGAGCGAAATAAGGATTTTTTTCCCCACTTAGGTTTTGAATCAATCAAAAGTAAGGCCAGAAGTCAGCAGATGGCTATTGATTTACTTACGTTTGCTATTTACAAGGCAGAATTTGAGAATGTGGCTTCTTTTGTGAGCAAGTAAGCTTCCTCATATTTAACTCCCGAATGGGTTTATCCACTCATTTATGGTTAGATTCACTCACCTATATTTAGAGGAGCAGAAATGCACATGCATTCTCTGCAATTAGCTCACTCACAAAAGAAAAGAGAGAGAGAGAGAGAGGAAAAGCGCCAGAGCTCTTAAAGGTCTAGTTTTTCTCCAAAACTCATCAATTAGGTATGTCATTGCCTACTCCATCCCTCCAACTGCCCCCTCAGGGGAAGGATAATGGAGAGTAAATACTTGCCAGCTATGAAAGTCCCTCCGCATAGAAGGAAACATCAGGAGAATGGAATAAATATTCTCGTTTAAAAGTACCAAACAAGTCCATTGCATCATTTTTTTTCCCTCCTCCTTTCTTTTTTTGAAGAGAACTCTCTCCTTTACACCTTTTTCCATGTCTCTTTTGCATGTCACTGACCTCCAGTGGCCTACTGTGAACACGCAATCTTTTTTTTCCCTTTGTAAAACATAAAGTACATAAGGTAAGTGACAAACATGTAGAGCATAATAAAAATTGTTAAGCATACACCTGTCTGATCATCATCTAGATTGTTATAAAGCTACTGGCCTTCCCAAATAGAGATGTGCTCATTCTTGATTACAATTCTCAATCTCCGACTGGTAGTCTCTGATTATCCAGGTGATCATCATCCTGATTTTGGGGTTAGTCATAACCTTGATTTTTCTTTAAAGTTTTATCATCCATGAATGCAGCCCTAAAAATATAGATTGTTTGCCTGTTTTCGAACTAAATATAAATCAATCCTGTATGTATTTTTACATTTTTGCTTCTTTCAACCCAAGTGTGAGACTCATCTATGTTGCTGTACATAGCTATAGTTGGCTTGTTTTTCACTTCTTTAAAGAATCCTATTTATGAATATGCCACAATTTACTTATCCACTTGTGATGGCTAATTTTATGTCAACTTGATTGGTCTAAGGGATGCTCAGATAGCAAGTAAAAGATTATTTCTGGGTATATCTGTAAGGATGCTTTTGGAAGTGATTAGCATTTGAACAGGTAGACTGAGTAAAGATTGCTCTCACCAATGCAGTGAGATTGGATGATATCATCCAATCCATTGAGGGGCAGACTAGAACAAAAAGGCAGATGAAGGGAGAATTTTTCTTAAACTTTTTTTTAAATTTTTATTTATTTATGATAGTCACAGAGAGAGAGAGAGGCAGAGACATAGGCAGAGGGAGAAACAGGCTCCATGCACCAGGAGCCCGATGTGGGATTTGATCCCAGGTCTCCAGGATCGCGCCCTGGTCCAAAGGCAGGCGCTAAACCGCTGTGCCACCCAGGGATCTGAGAATTTGTTCTTTATTTGAGCTGGGACATCCATCTTCTGCCCTCAGCATCAGTGTCCCTAATTCTGGGGCCTCTGGACTTGGACTTGAAACATGCTACCAGCTTTCCTGGTTCTCCAGCTTGCCAATGGCAGATGGTGGGACTTCTTAGGCTCCATTATTGCATAAGCCAATTCCTATAATAAATCTTCTCATACATATACATATAACACATATGCATATCATATCCCTGAAGAACCCTGACTAATACGCCATTTTACTGTGATGAACAGTTGGATATTATGAAGAATGTTGTTCTGGACATTCTTGTGTATGTATTTTGATTCAGAAGTTCCCAGTTTCTTGTAGTAGGATATCTAGGAGTAGAATCTCCTGTCAGTAGCCACATGAATAAACCATCTTGGAAGCAGATCCTCTAGTCCTTTGAAACAAGTCTTTGGATGACTACAGGCCTGATAAATATCTCCACTGAAATCTCATAGATGACCCTAAGCCAGAACTGCCCAGCTAAACAATGCCTGTACTCTTGAATTTCAGAAAATGGGAAATATTAAATATGCATTGTTCTAAGCTACTAAATTTGGGAAATTTGTTAAGTCGTAATAAATATCTATTTTGCCTGCTTTTTTTTTCTCCATTGCACTTATTACTGTCATAACATATAATTTATTTATTTTGATTATAGTATAATATCATTTGCAGAGCATAAACATATGGAGAAGGAATTCCATTTGTTTTTCCTTTTTTCCCCATTTGTTTTTCCTATTGATATATCTTCAACATCTATAATTATAGTAATAATAACATTTACAGTAATAATAAAATGATATTTATTTACTATGTACAATGCCTATCAGGCAACCACAGAGTGATTTCAAGTAGGCAATCCAAAGCTACTGGAGAAGGTCATGGCTGGAGATAAAGATTTGGGAGCCATGAGCACACAGAATGTTCCTAGAACTGCATAAGGCCATCTAGCACTATAGATAGAAAACAAAGGACATCCCAAGAAAACAAAGGACATCCCAGATCACATCCTTCTAGAACTCCCAACAGTTAGCAAGAGAGAGGTGACAAGGAAAATTGAGGAAGAGTAGTTAGTGGTGAAGAGGAAAAAAAATACCAATTCTCAGAAAGTGACAGCAAAGAATAAAAATATAGTAAGAATTATAGAAAGCCTGCTATTTGCCAAGTGAGGCACTTTAAATAACTTCCAACTGGTTATCAAAATAAATAACTCTCCAAGGTAAGTTTTATTACTCACAGTTTGTAAGAGAAAATCAAGGTGCTTGTGGGCTAAATTCTTGCCCTAGGTCACATCACAGAGAAGTAGTTGAGCCAGGAGTTGATTCCAGATCAGTATAGCATCATGTTTCTCCACTAAAACATTCCCAGAATTAGTTTTTAATACCCATCTATTCTGAAGATATGACACTTGTGTTATCCTTTTTACAATCATATTCAATTTTTTTTCAGTTAATATGATGCAATGACATATAGAAAAATATGGAGGCAGCTTGAGGTTATCACTTACAAGCAAAATGTGAAATGTTACAACTCAAGGAATATGTATCAGGTTTCCCAGAGGGACACTTCGAAGACAGTGTCTACTTTCTCACTTACCTTTGGCATCTTCTCTGACTTTACCTACATGCTGGAGTACACCTGAGTAAATATCATAAATTTTATTTGGTGAAGGAGAAAGCCTTAGTCATAAGTAATGATTATATTATACTAAAAGTGTAGTCAAGCGTGATGTTTCTCGGATGACTAGCAATTGAAATTATTAATCATTTAATTGAAGAATTCACTTCAGAGAAACCTACAAACAAAGCTCATGCTAATGCTGTCCTGCAGGTTTCAATTCATTTTCTCTAGAAGAAGAAAAGTAAACTGTTATTTATCATCATAATAAAAACTCATCATATTCCAAGATGTCAATAACAGTGAGATAGATTTTTGGTATAAACTCCTACGGTATTTTCAACCTAGCAATTTGCAACCAAGCATACTTCAAGTGCCTGTGCATGAATGATTTTCAAGTGGGTGACAGAATGGCTAAATATGTTAGAAATACCTCTGTGGTGTTCCCGAATATGACTATCGCTCCAGACATTTTTTAGTTGATCCAGATATCTTGATCCAACTTTCCAAGGAACTCAGATACGCCTCTATTTTGAAAACACTCCATATATGCATAATACATATATAAAACAGGAGAAACTACGTCTGCTTAAAAATTATATAAATATAATTTATACATAGGGCAGCTCCAGTGGTCCAGCAGTTTAGCGCCGCCTTCAGCCTGGGGCATGATCCTGGACACCTGGGATGAAGTCCCACGTTGGGCTCCCTGCATGGAGCCTGCTTCTCCCTCTGCCTGTGTCTCTGCCTCTCTCTCTCTCTCTCTCCCCCTGTGACTATCATAAATAAATAAAAATTAAAAAAAATAAAGATTTTATTTATTCATGACAGACACAGAGAGAGAGAGAGAGAGGCAGAGACACAGGTAGAGGGAGAAGCAGGCTCCATGCACCGGGAGCCCGACGTGGGATTCGATCCCGGGTCTCCAGGGATCCCAAATCTTTAAAATATATATAGAATTTTTATATATATATTTAGATATTATGATGTATTATGTCATATACTATGTAATATTCTATAATCATGTAATATTATATAAAATACATACTATATTCTGTAATTATATTACAGAATTCATATTATAGAATATATTATAATATATAATACAATATCATAAACATATAGGATATATATTATATCATGTATTATACAATACATTTAATATAGTGCATATTATAGTATAACATAAATATATAGTATGATATGTGATTATATAATAATTATTATACCTATGATAATATATAAGAATTATTATTATATTTATATACAATGTATATGTTATAGACATTTTTGTATATTATATGTATATAATGCTGAATTCCCAAACTCAATGTTTGACACAAATTATTACTGAAAAAGCTCCTTAACAGGTTTCCAGTCACATTCCCTTCAAATTTACGAAGTGTGTGACTGCCAAAATTTGTTTTCAAAAATGCAAATACAATTATGCCACAGTACCTACTAAGAACTCTTCAGTAGTTTCATTTTGATGCCAGGCTAGAAATTCCAGTTCCTAAGGTGGCATAAAGCCTTTATTATGCATCCTCTGCCTTGTGTTCAAGCCGCGCCTCTTATTACTTCCTACCTTGCACTGTTGCCTCCAACAATTTCAAGCTACTAACAGATTTTTTTACTCTCACAACCCTATCTACTCACACGTCCCCCTCTACCTAGAACAACTAATTCTCTCCCCCTAGCTGATGCTTATTTTCGAAGACTTTGCTCAGGCATCACACCATCCTGGAATCCTTCCTGAGCTTTCTAGACCTGGTTGCAGGAAAATACCATTTGCACTTTATGTTAGTGACGTTGTAACCATTTATGTGGTATATCTCCCATGTTAAAGTTGATCTCCTGGAGTTCATTACTATATATCTCTCACCTAGTGTTAGAAGTTTGGGATGTTGTTTTGGTGCTGGAATACAAATACTCATTCTTTCCTTCAGGCATTTTCTGCTATGAGAGTGAATATCCAAAAGTAGCAATAGCATAATGGGTGCTGAAGAAGAAGCTTTCTGGACACAAGTTGATTTTTTATTCTTCTAAATCTAGGGATTCACTGGTAAGCTATGCTGATATGAAAGGATTAGGCCTTGAAGAGTGTATAGCACCCCCTTTGGTCCACTTCTCTGAATCTGAAGTGACTATAATTGTGTATGAGGATAGTACCTGCTTTTTCTACGTTAGTCACAGAACACAGATAGATAACCAGGTGACAGCTGGTCCTGCTGTGGTAAGCCTTGCTGGGAACACTACCCAAATAAGTTCAGGAAATTAAAAAAAAAAAAAAAAGATGTAGTAATTCAGATTCTGTATTTTATATATAATAACCCCACACTCCTGTAAAATGAGTTCCAGTGAATGTCTCAGGCTTTTACCAGGTTAGTAATCCCGTCTTTTTTTTTTAAGATTTTATTTATTTATCCATGAGAGATACACAGAGAGAGAGAGAGAGGCAGAAACGCAGGCAGAGCGATAAACAGGCTCCATGCAGGGAGCCCGACGTGGGACTCGATCCCAGGTCTCCAGGATCAGGCCCTGGGCTGAAGGCGACGCTAAACCACTGAGCCACCCGGGCTGCCCATCCCCTGTCTTTTTTATCTAGAAAGACAGCTAGACAAAATGACCATGTGTATTTCTTCCAGCCACCTTTGCTATAAGTCTTTATACCCCTTCTCTATACTGGTAAGACAACTTTAAATTTTTATAGCAATCTGTAATAATCAAAATTCCACGTACATTATATCATATAATCTTCAGTATCATGTAATCTTCAACAAAATTGGGTTGTTAAACCTTAATGTCTCTTACAGGTAAGAAACTTGAGGATAATAAATGTAAAATAATTAGACCTGGTCATAAAGCTAATGAGCAGCAGAACCGCACATTTTCTGAAAGACTTGGTATATTCATCCTAGTATTGCAACAAAGTATGCTTCCAATGCCCACGCAATGATTCTCAGCTGGGGTGAAGAAAGACCAAATATGGCAGAAATACCTCTGTGGTGTTCCCAAAATCTACATGACTGTCCTTGCTTCCATGAGCTTTCCAAGTTATTTTGTTCTAGCTGCCCAAGGAACATATCATTTATTTTGAAAACTATTCATATGCATAGTGCATATATAGTATGAGGGGAAAAAGAATGTAAGTGAAAACAAATAGTCTTTGAGGCTTTTTATTTATGAATGTACTTACGTCAAGAATCATGTGTGTAGTCTAGCTATTTCAACCTAGAATTCAGACAGATTCCTTCCTGCCTGTAGATCTGAAAGGTTGGGACTAAGATGTTTAGATGAGGGGTGGATATTTCCTTAGGAAAATCTCAGAAGAGGGAAATGTCAGTCTCCTAGAGACTGAGATTTCTTTAGGGAATCTCATCCTGAGAAAAGAGAAAGTTCAAACAGAAGAAAGCTTTCCAGTTCTGCAGACCTCAGAAATTGACTTCAGAAGAGGCAGAAAGTAGAATTGGTGATTCTTTTATGTTCTTTATCCTAGCCCACCACGGTGTAGAAAAAGCCAGAAACTCAGAGTGAAACATCTGTCCATAAATTAAAGATATACTTGAAGTAGAAACCTCCCTTCCCAGTTGTGTTTCAGGGACTTGAGTGTAGAGAACATGATGTAGGATAATAAGGTGTTAACACAATTGATAAGAACTCCCAAGTCATCTTACAAAAAGTTTAAACATTCAAGTGCAAATAGTTGAGAAAGCCAGCAAATGTGTATTGATATATGTCCACTGTTTTGATATATTTCCACTAAAAATAAGTTCAAAAGTTTTTAACTGTCTTTGGAAAGGATCATTACATTTAGTGGAGATAAGTTTTGCTAAACACCTAATTCTGTGATATACCAGTTAAATAGGAACAAGAATAATGAAAGAAGATTTTTAATACCCTCACTTCAGGGCTTTGATACTCAGATCTGCATGGTCACCATTCCGACATAGAAATATTTTGAAGCTCTTGAGAAATATGTGAGCCTGTTCAGTAATTGTGAACCGACAGTCTTCTAATTACAAGACTCCATTTCCCCCAGAATCTATTGCTGTCATCAAATATTTATCTGTTTGTTTGCTAGGGTGTGCTTTTTGCCTTTTCTCAACTCACTGATAGGTATTTTATAGTTTATAACAATTTAAATCTTATTGGTATAAAACAACTGGGAAAACACTGTAGACTAGAACTATAACTTACATTAAATCAGCAAACTAGGAATCAAGGGCAGTGGAAGAATCAACCAAATAAACAGTCATGGTTCTTTTTCTATAGGATAAAACATCACCTACCTGTCAGGGAAAAAATAAGGCAGATTCGTGTGAACTTGGAGAGAGAGGAAGTTGCTAAAAGTCTGGGAGTGTCATACAGACATGTTTACTTTAAAATCCAAAGTTTTTTGTTTTGTTTTTGTTTAGAGAGAAAGTGTATACATGAGTGGTGGGAAGGGGCAGAGGGAGAGGGAGAGAGGGAATCTCAAGCAGACTCCATGCCCTGCATGAAGCCCAAAGCAGGGCCCGATCTCTCAGAACCCTGAGTTCATGACCTGAGCCAAAATCAAGAGTCAGATTCTTAACTTAATGAGCCAACCAGGTGCCTCGTAAAATTTGATGTTTTAATTGAGGGCTATCTTAATGTTTCTAGGCTTCCAAAGTTCTTTGCTAAAATGACATGTGACAGGGTTATATACCACAACGTTGATTGATATTATGGGGTATTTTTGCTTGTTTCTCCTCTTCTTAATAGAACACAAGGTGTCATTTTCTCTCTTTCAGCACACTCCAAAACAGAAATAAAGATTAAAAGCTCATAGGCTTACTTCTCAGGTTGATACCTGCCTCCCACCTCGCTCACAGAAACCATGTGAGGATAGGACTGAGAGACAGCAGCATGGAAGAAAAGTGGCAACTTAAATAGCAGATGAGAGATTCATATGGAGGGGTCAAGGGAAAGAGGGTAGGAAGACGAAGACAAAACCTCTAGAGCAGAGTTTCTTTTTGTTTTTCCTTTTTTATTTTCTTTTTCTATTTAAATTCAATTAATATGTAGCATATTATTAGTCTCCAAGGTAGGGTTCAGGGATTCATCATCAGTCTTATATGACAGCTGGTGTAGAGCAGAGTTTCTTAAGCAGGGTTCTCCAGAATCCTAGGAGTCCACTAGATGATGCTAGGGGTTCCTTGAGAGATTGACTTAGAAAAATAAATTATTCATGGTTTTTGGAACTTTGTGCTCTGTGGAATGCCAGCACTTAGAGTGGTAGACAGTCATCATGCCACCTTGCTTGTGATCTCATCAGATGTCTTTTAACCCCAAATGGCAGTGTGCAGGATTGCGTGCACTTAATTGATTCCATTCTCAGTTGCTAACATGAGATAAAGGATGGTGGTGATCACTGATGAGCACGGTATTGTATTGAGGAGCCGATGACAGGCTTCTTCCTTCTAAAACCAACCTTCCTTGAAGCTGTGTTGGCTGGATCCTCCAGGTGTAGACTCAAAGACAGAGTTAGAAGAGAAAGAGATGTATTTGGGGAAATTCCTACAAAAGAGAAGGAACAGAAGCATGCAGAAGAAGCCTCAAGACTGGAATGCTGATCTGACATCTGTGAAAGGGGAAGGAAAGAAAGGAAAGTCAGGTTGGAAGATCTTTAGATGACAGCACTTTGTTGCAAGAGTCAGGCAGCGAACAGGTTGCTGGTGTACAAAGATGCCCCATAAAGGAATCTCTCACTGGACATGAATGAGCAGACGCTGTTACCCAGCCACATCTTTCATTCATTATGGGCTGCCTGGGAAGAACATGGCTTTGGTTCAAACACTGCAGTGCAGCATCCTCGCAACTCACCAGCAAATTCCCTCTTGAAAGGCAATCTGAGCTGCACACCTGCCACATTTCACCTTGTGCGCCGCATGAATCCACTTCTCCATACATGTTCGACTTACAGATCCTCAGGGTTCCAGCTGACCTCTCTTTTTGTGGAGGAACTCAGGAGCAGGAGATTAATGGGACAAAAGTAGAGTAGTTGGTATCCATCCTCCACTGTCCATTCCAAATATCCATCCTCTGCTTGTGTTGGTGACTGAGATGAAAGTGTGACGAATCCACATTCCCAAAGGAACCATATCCTTCCAGGACCAGAGTTGCTTCGTTGTCCCTTCCATGGTCACAGTCAAAGGACTACTGAAAAGCACCCAAGCAGGATTATCCAGATTATCCAGCAGGTATTTTTCCCACCCCCATTGTTTAAATAATTTTCATGTTTAGTGCCTATTTCCATGTGCTTGTCTACTTACATCTCCACTCAACCTCCTTGCTTTGGTCTTCTTGTCCTTTTCCTGTCAGGTCCCTGGGCACCTGGCCAGGCCATTTGCTATTGCTCACAGTTCTGTACATCTGTACATCTGTACATCTTCTCACCTAAGGCCATCTCTCCTTTCATATGGAATGGGTGGCTGCTGTGCTCATCGGGAAGATTTTTCCTTACAACTGTATTACCAGGCTGACTCCAAATGTGGCTGATGGCAAGTACTGCCCATTTTGGGCTTCTACCCACAAATCAAGCTGGGCTCTCACTCAAGCTTCTTTCTCCTTCTTCTGTATGGTCACAGCTATGAGCTGAGGGAAGGACAAACTGTTGGGTGACATGAGGGCCTGCTCCTCCTAGTTGAGCTTGAACACAAATGTACCACTTCTGTCTTACTGTGGACCGTTGTTGAGCCTACCTGACTACACTGACCTGGTAGGTCTGATAGGATCCAACTCAGTGTAGTGTTCTGAACACATGGTCACTTGGTTGCTCATAGTCAAGTGTCCCATCTCTGCAAGACAAACCACATTGCCAGGAGTTGTTTCTCAAAAGGTGTATCATTCTCTGGTGAAAGGGGTGTGTTTTTATTCTAGATTCCCAGGGGCCTGTGTCATGATTCTCCCACAGGGACTTGCCAAAGCCTACAATCCTCTCAGGGACACCTTTGTTACCATAGGTTCTTCTGGATTATAGGACTCAAATAGAAGAGTTTCTCGCACCACAGTGTAGGCCTGCTATAGAGTCCTCTCCTGCTCTAGTCCCATTCAGAGCTAGGAACCTTCCATGACACCTAAAATATGGACCAAAGCATTATTCCTCAGTGTGGAATACGTTGCCTCCAGAAACCAAAGAAGTCTACTGAGCATTGTGTTTATTTTTCAGTAGTAGGGAATGCAAAAAAAGCAGAAATGTGTCTTTTCACAAAAACCAGAACCTGAATCTAAAAATTTACTCAAGTGGCAGGACCTTGAATCATTATAAATTTCATCTGTCCTTTTCTATAGTGTATAAATCTTACCTAACGCCTCCAGCATGCTAGCCACCTCTTGCTAACCTTACCTGATAAACATGATGGCATCAACAAAATGAATCAATGTGATATTTTGTAGTATGTCCAAACAGTCCACATCTCTTCTGGTTATATTATGACAGAGAGCAAGAAAGTAAATGTAGTGTGGAACAACACCGTAAATGTATTTTGTTGTCCATTCTGTGTGAATACAAACTATTTGCAAGAGAAAATAATGCATTTGACAAATCAGTGGCTGCATACTATGTGCCTTAGGCCCTTGTAATCTGCTCCAACCAAGGTACCACATCTGCTACAACAGCTACAATCAGGGCTATCACTTGGGTAAGTTTGCAGTAGTACAAAGTCACTCTCCAGAGTACATGTGTTTTCAGAATTTAGTGGCAATATAATAATGACTACCACTCTTACATCCTTAAGAATAGAGCTAATCTCCACCATCCCCCTGGAATACCATATTGTATTAATTAGTTATATTTTGGGAGAGGAGGGGAACACTTTCAGAGGCTTCTGATCACTCTGATTCCACGGGACCATGATCTTTTGTAGGGCTTCCATCAACCCCTGAATATGTCAATTCCAATTATATAGTCAAGGACCTGCTAAGTGACCATTTCCATTTACGATGGACTGTTACTGGGCCTACCTGACTTTATTGACCTGGTAAGTGTGACAGAGTCCAACTCAAAATGTAGAGTTCTGGATGCATCATCACTTGGTGTCCCTTTACGGGACCAGTAATATTAGATAGATTCACAGAACCAGTAGTTCTGCTGTAAATATACCTTTGGCAGGACCGTATTTGTTACCTGCTTCCTGTAGGCTCCCACTCCAACAAGATCCTTGATAATACTTTGAGGCTGCAAGTATCAATGTCAACTTAGACCCTGTGTCCAGTAGCCTTCAAAAAGTCTAGATATTATTTTATTCCTGAAACACAGTGATCTGAGTAAATGACTAGGCGACTGAGAACACCACAGTCTAAATCTGCCAGGGTGTTGCATGGGCCTCCCTCCTCAGGATCTAATTACCTGTTTAGTCATAAGGTTCTGGGTCTGAAAACTGACTCAAGTTGAGAAATTCAGCAAAAGATCATAATTTCCAATTAAAGTGGTCCATCCACAGTCTCTTGAATATTCATGCTTACCTTCTTTTGATTGCCTATATTAAGCAACACTCTTGTTGGCTGTTAATCTATGTTACCATGATAGTGTAGTCTATTAATAATCTCCAAGCCTCCTCTTCTGCCTCTCTGACTTGTCAGTCATTACATTAATTGCAGTCTCCTTCCTGCAACTTTGGGACCTCATTATCTGTATTATTATATTATTTTTAAAAAATATTTTATTTATTCATGAGAGACACAGAGAGAGAGAGAGACAGAGACACAGGCAGAGGGAGAAGCAGGCTCCATGCAGGAAGCCCAATATAGGACTCGATCCCAGGCTCTAGGATCACACTCTGGGCTGAAGGCAGGTGCTAAACCACTGAGCCACCCAGGGATCCCCTGTATTATTATATTAATAAGCCAAGCTTGTGCCCATCGGCCAGCGATGATGGTGTCCATCTCTCCAGTGCATTCTTGAAGGCCTTAGTAAGTTATGTGTTTCCTAAAGTTTCCCGCTAAACCTCTGATGGCTCTTCTGTTCCAGCATGTCCACTCCCCTCTGAGTCTTTTAATCATTTCATACACTGTTGACCATGCGTGCCTCCAACAAGTGTGTAACAAGTCTCCTGATGTAACAGACAATCAGAGGGAATTTTTCGTCATAGAAAGGGAATTTTTATGAGCCACAACTTAAATGTCCTCCTGTTGCTTTGTTGTTTTCAGAAATATTGCAAGCCACCGATCAAGTAAGTTAGAAGACATTTTTGAAATGTCTTGTTCATTATTTATTATGCCCTTTTGTTTTATATTTTATTAATATTTGTGTTTTTAAGCAAGTCAGATGGTCCAGTATGAAGCATCTTTGCAGACATGAGATGGAAAAGGAAGATTCTAGAGTTAGGCCTATGAACAATTCCCATACAGTTCGTGATAAAGAATTACAATCTTCTTGGTGGTTTCATTGCACTAGTGTATCAAGCGAGACAAAGAATAAATTCCTCTCTTACCAGGGAAGCTATTTTTCCATGGATTTTTACATGGGCTGGTAATCCAAGTTGTTTTGACCTGTTGCATGTTGTTTGTGGCAGACAAGTTAAAGATTTTTTTTATTTTTTAAAACATTTTAAAAATAATCTCTACACTCAACATGGGGCTTGAACCCACAATCCCAAGATCAAGAGTCTTATGCTCCACTGACTGAATCATCCAGGCACCCCTGTGGCAGGCAAGTTAAAATGCTGCACTGCCTCCAGAAATCTTGGAAAGACACTTAAGTACAAATTACATCCAGTTGACAAAGAAAGATGATGATTATTTTAAGCATCTATTGGAATTTCAAAATAGAGTAAAGCTTTTGTCAAGAAAAGGTCACACTCATTGAAAAGTCTCAAAATCAAGTTACTGAGCAACAAAACATTGCCTAGAAGAAAAAAAGTTACACAACTGGTGAAAAAAACTGCCAGTATATAGTAAGTAAATTAAGACTCAGCAGGAGGAATTGAAAAGATTTCTCATGAAAAAATGTCAATACAGGGTTGACATGTCACATAATATCAAATGGAATTTTGTATAATAAACTGAAAAATGAGGTTTTCTATCCAGGTTGATGAAGAAACGGATGTCACCAATAATGTCATGTTATAGGATTTGTAAGATTTGTAAATGATGGAGAAATTTAAGAAAGATTTCACTGCTGCCATACATTGCCCAGAACAGAGGTAAAGCTATATTTAATGTTTTTTTTTCTTTATACTTGGAAAAAAATAAAGACGTGTCTTAGAGGAATTACATTGGCATCTGTCCTGATGGTGCCCCATCAATGGTTGGTTCTGTGAGAAGGTTTCTCTCTCTAATTGTTAAAAAATAAAATTCTAACATTGTATCCACACACTGATTTTTTTTGCAAGAGGTAAAGATGAAATAAATTACATTCTTGCTGATGCTACAAAAGTAATTAGCTTTATTAAGCAAAGACCAGTTTACTTGAAAATGGTTTAAAAACCTGAACAAAGAGCTTATAAATTTCTTCTAAATGCAGAAATCTGGCGGCTTAACAGAGAAGAGTTCTCAATACAGTATTGGAACTAAAATATATATTGTAGGAGTACTAGGATTTTCAAAAAAAAAATAGTAGCTGGATTTTGCTGAGTGGTTTGAAGAAGAGTGCTACAGAAACTAGCTACTGAAGAGAGATTTTTCTTCACGTGAACTGGTTGGACAAAATGGAAAGATTCTTGGCCTTAAAAGGAAACTGAATTTTGTGAGGAAAAATTTCAGGTTGCAAAAGAAAATCTTTTAAGTTTCCATTGCTGCCAGAGCTTGAGAATAGGGGGAGGGAATCAAGTTATACTGAAAAACCACTTAGGAAAACTGCAACAAAAAAAAAAAAAAGTTTTTCTTTTCTTCTCTCTTGAACACCTATGTATGACTGGGTACTTTCTCTGTACCTTCTGCCTTGCCTGAGAACTTTGCGTGAAGAAAAGAATCTTCTGAGCTGCACACTGATTTAATACTCAAGATGATATTTATTCACTTGCCTTAGAGAAGTTCTAGGTTTCTGTGAATAGAGTACCCTGCATTCATTGGAAAGCGATGAACACTGACCTGACATTTTCAAACTTTGATATGTGTGAGCAAGCTTATTCATTTAGCAATCATCAAGAGCCAAGACAGAAACTCTATTTCTGTTGAACATAAAATCTGTGTGTGCTTACCTCAAGCTTCATCCAGAATTAAGAATTTGTGCAGTGAAAATGAAACATAGATTCTACATTAAAAGGTAAAAGATTTCTTTATTTCAAGTTTCAGAAATAACCCTTTTATGTATATACAGGTCTATACAAGAATAGGAAACCAACACATGTGTATAATAATTTTGCAACTTCTAGAATTAAAATAGAGCGAGGATTAAAGTTGACACGATCATATGTCACTCAAAGAAATTAAAGGCTTGCATGCACTGTGTTTCAGGATATATATCTTATCTTATGGTTTTAGTAAATTTACTATATTCATTGTCAACAAATCTTACTGTAACCCATATTACTTAAATTAACATATTATCTTTATTTAAATTAAATTTCCTGAGCCTACTTTTAAAGGAACTAAATCCTATTTTGACTTAAGCAACTTTTTAACAGAGGCAAACTATAGCCCATAGGCTAACGTTGGCCTATATATATATATATATATATTTTAAGATTTTATTTATTTATTCATGCGAGACAGAGAGAGAGGGGGGGGGGGGGCAGAGACACAGGCAGAGGGAGAAGCAGGCTCCCAGGCAGGGACTCGATCCCAGGTCTCCAGGATCAGGCCCTGGGCTGAAGGCAGCGCTAAACCCCTGAGCCACCAGGGCTGCCCAAAGTTGGCCTATATTAAAACATGTTTTCACTAATAAAGTTTTATTGGAACACAGCCATGTCCATTCCCTTATGTATTTTCCACGGCTGCTTTTGCTTTACAACAGCTGACTCGAATAACTGCAACAGAAACCATATGACTTCCAAAGCCTAGAATACTTATTATCTGGTCCTTTACAGGAAGAGGTTGTTGGCCCTTATCTAACAGAAATTTATTATGGTTACCTTGTGATTCTTTATATCTTTATGAAGTTAAGAAAAAAGCTAAGCTAGGCTTAACAATCTGGTGGTTCTGTTTTGTTTTTTCCCCAACATGTTTAGCTATAAAGTCATTCTTGGTTTAAATGGAGAAAGGCCTGATTAACAGTTTGAATAATAAAAATATGTGCAAAGACCTTTAGTCAAAGGATAAAATTCTTAAAAATCAAATAAGAAATTTAAGAAAGGGAACACTTGAACTTTTGTTTATCAATATTACTGACTTCCATAAAGTTTATTTCCTGTGTGGACCAGGAGAACTATAAACATAGAGTAATAATTTGGCCAAATAGATCCACAGGAAAATATCATTCTGTACTCAAAAGGACATTGCCAATTATTATAAGATCACTTCATCTATGTGCCAATAGTCCTAAGGCATCCTGAACTATTGCTGTAATAATTTTTATGGAGAGGTTCCCTGAGAGCCCGCAATTATTTCAGTAGTTCCTCCATGGAAGGAGGATTGAGAAAGGCTGCCCTAGAGAGGAAGCACAGTGGAAGGAACCCAGAGAATAAGCTGTCTGTGAGCAGGATCCCCTACCACCATCCTCAGATCATTATTAATAGATAGCCTGCCTCGTAGGAAATATGTAAGCTTCCCTGTTACAAGTACAGAAATTGTGGACACAGGAAATAAGCACATAGAGATAGAAGTAAGAAGAACCTCACCATCCCACTGTAATAAATCTGATGGAAGCAGTTGAAAATGTTTCTAAGAGTAGCACCTGCTGAGAGAAATTCATCTCTCCCACTACAGAAAGAAAGGAACATTCCCTTGACTAGAAAAGAGAATGGGGCAAATTATGAAGTAATGGAACAGAGTCCAAATATTAATTCCAACGTCTTACATCCCTGAAAGTATGGGATGAAACACAGAGACAAAGAGATACAGCTGAGAAGACGTAGAATGATAGGATGAGGCAAGAAGATGCCATAGCTTCCCCCTGCCCCATGCAATACAGTTGACCCTTCAACAAACCAGGGGTTAGGGACAATGACCACCCTCACAACAGTAAAAAATCTGTGTATAACTTTTGACTCCCCAAAAGCTCGACTAATAGCTTATTGTTGACTGGAAGCCTTATGGATAACAGAAATAGTTGATTAACACATATTTTGTATGTTATATGCTTTATATACCATATTCTTATGAAAAAGTAATCTAGAAAAAAGAAAATGTTATTAAAACCATAAGGAGGAGAGAATACATTTAACAGTACTATATTTATTGAAAAAAAAAATCAGTATATATAAATAGACCCGCACTATTCAAACCTGTGTTTTTCAAGGGTCAGCTGTACTTTCTTCCGGAGTACTGGCCACGTGGGTAGGTCATCTGTAATGAAGGGCCAAATGGCATCATCTTATAGTATTATTTTCTTAGTGGGGGAAACCAGACATTCCACGTAGTAGGTGGATCTCTATGGCTTAGCTCCTCATGGCTGATACCAGTCAGGTCATTTTCCAATGAATGGAAATTACGAATACTCCCTTTGCTACAGATTAACTTCATCTTGAAGCCTATTTGCTTACTTTGTTCCACTTGAGACCGAACAAGTTTCTTAGAAAAAATAGAAGAGAGAAAATAATAAGAGAGAGAAAGAGAGAGAGAGAGCTGGTAAATTTTGGAAACAGATTCCAGATTTTTAATGATGCCAAAAAGAAGGGGAGGCATGTAATTTGTAAAGTACCCTCAGGGCCCTAAAACATGATTAGTCAAACACATAGAAAACATTTTCAAACCTTTTCTTAATTGTAACAGATGGTTGAGCAATACATTTCTATTTCAAGCTAAGGGATGTTCTGCAAATATATCTGGCTGGAGCCCAGACTGGCCAGGATAGTATTCCATTGCTCAAAGAAGTTTGTGTGTGTAGTGAACTGTTAGAATTGCTACCACTAGCTGTCTGGGTGAGACTATTATTATTGAAATTGAAACCCTTAGTGTAGTAAAATTTCAAATTTAAAAAGAATAAGCCTTCCATATCCCTCTCATTTTAGAGATTGAAAAACAACAACAACAACAACAACAACAAAACAAAACAAATGAAAACTAAGATTTAGATCAGCTAAGTGAAATACTCCAAACCACACAGCTAATTGCAGAGCTGAAACCCAAACTGGAAACACCTGGTTTTTCGTGAAGCACTACCTCCACTCACCATCACATGTGTGATGCCACCAGTAGTAATGAGTATCAAAGAGGTTAAAAAGTAGTTCATCCAAAGTCACATAGCTAGTCCACACATAACTAGTCCATCAAGATCCATTTCTGATTCTAAAATTTCTGCCTCATAAAATAATTCCCAGGGCTATTAAATCTCTGCATGGGGCAAAGAGAAGAAAATTGACTTTGGAATTAAAGAGACCCAAATTCTTTTTAAAAACTTATTTTTATTCGAGTTGATATACAATGTTACTTTAGTTCCAGGTGATTGAACTTTGCTTTATCTTATGCTCTGCTCATCACAAGTGTAGCTACCATCTGTCGTCATACAACGCTATTAGAATATCATTGATTATATTCTCTATGCTGTGCCTTTTATTACCATGACTTACTCATTTTATAACTAGAAGTTTGTATCTCCCACTCCCTTTCACCCATTTTGACCATCTCCCTACCCCCTCTCCTCTGGCAATTATCAATGTGTTCTTATATTTGTAAGTCGAGTTCTGCTTTTGATTTTTTTTAGATTCCACATATTAGTGAAATCATATGGTATTTTAAATAGACCTAAATTCTAAACTCAACACTATCACTTGGTAGCTGTGTGCACCGTGGCAATATACAAGTTTCCTTAAGTATCAGATTATCAGTTAATCATCCATAAAATTAATATTGATTAATCTTAAAATTGATATGAGGTTTTTTTGTTGTTTTTTTTTTTAAGATTTATTTATTTGAGAGAGCAGAGAGAGGGACAAAGGGAGAGTGAAACCCTAAGCAGACTCTGAGCTGAGTACAGGGCCTGACTCGGGCTAGATCTCAAGACCCTGAGATCATGACCTGGGCCAAAACCAAAAGTCAGACACTCAACTGACTGTACCATTCATGTGCCCATTAAAGTTGATATGAGTTTTAAATAAGAATATATATATATCGGGATCCCTGGGTGGCGCAGTGGTTTAGCTCCTGTCTTTGGCCCAGGGCGCGATCCTGGAGACCCGGGATCGAATCCCACATCGGGCTCCCGGTGCATGGAGCCTGCTTCTCCCTCTGCCTGTGTCTCTGCCTCTCTCTCTCTCTCTCTCTCTCTGTGACTATCATAAATAAATAAAAATTAAAAAAAATAAAAAGAATATATATATATATATATATATCACAGTGTCTATCATATATCAAGTACTCAATAGTATCAAGTACTCAATATATCAAGTACTCTCTATATATATACCACAGTGTCTGTCATATATCAAGTACTCAATAGATGTTATTTTCTCTATGTCAACATGTTCTTTAATTATGTATTGCCAGTATGTCATTAATTTGAAGTGGGGAGAACAAATTCTTCTATTCTGTACAAACCACATCATCCACCTACTTAGATCTTCAAGTGAGGGGGAGGTTGACATAAGAAGAGGAAGTAAACAGGAAGGTAAAAAGAGTGTATTCAGAAAATTTGCACCCACCCACAAGTGAATAGAAACATCAGAAAATATAGAGGCTTTGAACTCTAGTGCTATCTATTTCAGCCCCTGTAATTAGCGGTGATTGATGATACAACCTGTCCTTAGGAAGTCTTTCAAACACCAACTATACCCAAAGCTTTGTAATGGAAACTCACTTCACCCCCTTACTGTCCTGTCCACCTACTCATGCATCTGAAAGAAATATGAGTCTCATCCTCCAGTCAGATGTGAAGCCCTGTGAGGAGAGCAAATAATGAGAAGAAGCCCTGTACACTGCATCCCTTAGGAGAAGCTGGGTATCCTGGGTATCCTGAGGTTGGGTATCTTTTTGCCTATTACTACCTTGCTTTAAAAAGCCAAAGGCATATATATATGAGATCCCTGGGTGGCTCAGCAGTTTAACACCTGCCTTCCGCCCAGGGCGTGATTCTGGAGTTCCGGGATCAAGTCCCACATCAGGCTCCCTGCATGGAGCCTGCTTCTCCCTCTGCCTGTGTCTCTCATGAATAAATAAATAAAATCTTAAAAAAAAAGAAGTCAAAAGGCAATCTCAAATCCTGACCTAGTGAGGTTGTCCTCATTACTCCCATTTTATGTATAAGTAACTGACCCTCTGACACTGTGTAAAGACTTATGTACTTATCAAATTCATACAGCTTGCAAGTGACAAAATCAATATTGCTAGGGTATACTTTCAGGAAAAGGGGATCTGGGGGCACCTGAGTGACTCAGTTGGTTAAGCATCTGCCTTCGGCTCAGGTCATGATCCCAGGGTTCTGGGATTGAGCCCCACATCAGGCTTCCCTGCTAAGCAGGGAGTCTGCTTCTCCCTCTCCCTATGTTCCTCCCTCTACTTATACATTCTCTCTCTCTCTCTGTCAAATAAATAAATAAAATATTTTTTAAAAAAAAGAAAAGAAAAAAGGGATCCAGAATGGGTAATTAGAGCAAGAATTAAAGAAAAGATACAGGAATTAGAACCAAATGACCCAGGAACATAAGCAGCAGCCATTGCCTACAATGGTGCTTTAATATCTATCATTCTGGTAGAACTAGTGAACGGACATGATGAATACCAATAATGTTAATCATGGTAATCAGTTAATCATGCATGAAAGGGTGACATTAACACCAACATCTTAAAATTTTTTTTTAATTTTTTTTTTTTTTATTTATGATAGTCACAGAGAGAGAGAGATAGAGAGGCAGAGACACAGGCAGAGGGAGAAGCAGGCTCCATGCACCGGGAGCCCGACGTGGGATTCCATCCTGGGTCTGTCTCCAGGATCGCGCCCTGGGCCAAAGGCAGGCGCCAAACCGCTGCGCCACCCAGGGATCCCAACATCTTAAAATTGATATGAGTTTTTAAAAAAGATTTATTACTTGCAGAAAGCAAGTAAGGGGGACCCCCAGCAGAGATTCCTTCTTGGGCATTTAGAATGTGGACCTTTGCACAGGTGGTTTTACTCTACCTGGAACACTTCCATCTCTTTTCAAATGGATCTGAGATATAAATAAAAATATTAATGATGCTAAATGTTTTATCTGTTTCATTAGGGAAAAAGCATTGAAGTTCTCCCAATAGTGTGCACAGAGATCATCTGGACATATCAGATTGTCCATAATCTTTATGGCTTAAAGCAACACAAATGAATTTATGGTTCTTTTTTTTTTTTTTAATCTTATGGTTCTAAAAGTCAAAAGTCAGATATGGGTCTCACTGGCCTACAATCAAGGTATCTGTAGAGCTGCCTTCCCTCTGAGGCTCTCAGGGATAATCTGTCTTCTTACCTTTCCTAGTTTCTAGGGGCCATCTGCCATGCTCACCTTATCGTCTCTTCTTCCACCTCCAAAGCACATCATTCTGACTCTACTTCCATCATCACACTCCCTCTCTCTGACCTTGGTTATGTTGCTTCCCTGTTATAAGGACAGTTGTTATTACATTGAACCTACCTGAGTAATCCAGGATAATCTCACCTCAAAATGCTTAATTTAATGACAGCAGAGTCAATATGTTGCATGTTTACCATGTAACATATTTATAGTTTCTAGGGATTAGGATTGGAGCATCTCTGAGGGGTCATTTTTCTATCTACCAAACAGGTCTTAATTATTTTTCTTTATCTGGAGTTTTCAAACTGAGTGGAACCCCATTCCTCTCTTTATGTTTACTTATAGCATGTTTCTCCTGATCTCCCATGCAGAAACTTCAAAACTTGAAGTTTTGAGAGAGTCCTCCCTCTCATTCTTTCTTGCATCCAAACTCTAAAACATCCCCCAAATTTCCCTTCTCTATCCCATTTGCATTCTTAATTCAGGCTCTTTTAACTTATTGCCTGGATTATTTCAAAGGCATCCAAACTCAACCTCATGCAACAATTTCTCCCTGCTCCAATCCATTTTGCAAAGTTCTTCCATAATTAACACGCAATTATGTGTCAGACTCTTTTCTTAAGGCCACAACTGAGTTAGGGACAGATGGAGCTAGGCAGAGAAAGATAAGGGAAAAACCCAGAGTGAGGGTCCCAGAAATCTGTAGGCTCCCATAAATCCCAGGGACACTGAAAGGCCCAGAGTCAGGCTCCTACCCATGCCAAGGAAACAGAGATAAGGCAACAAAAACAGAGAAAAATAAAATAAAAAATAAATCTGTCCCCCTAGCTCCAAAATGTTAGAGAGTATCTTCCTTTGGTGGCTACTGATGGAGAATCACAGAAACTCACCAGACCCCAAAACAGCCATATGTCATTCACTCAAGACAGCACAAAAAATCTCAAGGCCATAAATTTTCTAGTTAGGTTCTCAGTAAAAGACCAACTCTACAAGCCCTCAGTCATAACCCTGTCAGGACCCCTTCTAACTTCTGAGAGCTTTCTCTGTATCTTTGCTTAATAAACTTCTGTCTCTTTACTCACTCTCCATTGTCCTCTGGATTCATTCTTTGATTCCCTGAGACAAGAACCTAGCCCTCCTATATCACAACCGCTCCATACACCTCAACTTGGCAATCAAAATCCCTTCAAAATCTTACTGCAAACTTCTTCCAATCCCCTTTTATATACCTTACATCCCAGCCACGCGGAACTTTGCGTAATTTCCCAGTAAGATCTCGGAGCAGTTGGAGATGCTTTGACTTTACTCATTGTATTGCTGAGTATCCTTAATTTTTTTTCTTTACCGGTGGAATTCAGATCAGCCTTTTCATACACCCACCAAGTATATGAAATTCACCTTGTCCATTCCACCAGGTATCTCTTCTCCAAATGCTGTACCATACTAAATTATTCATTTCCATGCCTGTCCCCAACAATTCCTAGTTTTTTATTATGGCATCTATGACATTCTTTTCTACTACTTGCTTATCATCGTATGCTATTTCCCAAACTACAAGCTCATTGAAGAAGGCAGGGACTGAGTCTCATTCTTGTTTTATTTCCTATCTAGTGCTTAATCTATTTCTGATCTAGTGCTTAATCTAGCCCTGGCTCATGACTCAGCTTTTCATTCTGAGTAAAATTGGGACTTAGACTTGGCTCTTTACTGAACAGTGGATTAGTGACACCGGGGAAACAACTTACTAGTATGTATTTTCAATTTTGTTTGGGGGAGATTGATAAAAAGAATAAAAGAGAAAGAAAGAATAGTTTCTTAAATTTACTTTTTTTTTCTCTCTAATGTTTGGAGAGATAAAACAAAAAAATGGAAGACAAAATATGCCTGTTCTGATCCAGCCTGAGAGCTAGATCTGACCTGGATAGAAAGAGCAACAGCAGGAAGGAACTGAAGGGATTATAAGATGTAATGTTGTAAAACTTTAGAAAAGAAGTGCTATTTTTGAGTCCCAATGGAAGAATTTCACAGAAGTGGGTGCAAAGTAATTGCCCTACCCTATCACAGTCTGTAGTATGAGAATGTTTGGAGCAGTGACCCATGAAAAAAATCTCTGTTATGACCAAGTAATAGGGGAGATTATTGGCACTCAGCAAAAAGTTTCACTGTTCTAGAATGCTTCAGTGGTCATACTGGGGCAGAGGGCCTTCCCACAAGTTTTTGGGCATTAGACCTTTGGCAAATACACCAGAGCAGAAGAACATGAAAAAATTTATTCCGAGCTCATATAAACTCCCTTTTGGGGATTCCCAGATATAGTTGTATTTATTCCCAAAGAATTAAGCAGACTGAGGTTGTGTAATCGTGCAGATTAGAATGAGGAGTCATGAGAAATTTAGTGTTAAAGTTCATGCAACCGGACACTTAACCAAAGCTGGTAAGGTCTAAGGTCATTCAGGTTACATAAAAGATCTAATGAATGAGTGAACAATAAGTGCTTGATGTGATGGAGGTCAGAGTTTTTTCACTATTACCAAAATGCAGGTTTTATTTTCAGTACCAGGCCTATCCTTTATAAGAAATGATGAACTCATGTCATTGAAGGTCTGTTTCCAATAGGAGTTCATTATTTTAAAAGCTTAATTCAGTGGCTGGCACATAGTCTAGGTTTGATTCCTGAGCCTTTGTCCTCACCTAGAATCAACTGCAAGCCTTTTATAACACTATGTATTTTTTTTTCATCGATGGAGCAGTAGTATCAGTGAACTACTATTTATCCACTATATGGTACAAAGGAAAGCTACATATGTAATGTGATTTGTAGTAGGAGATAAAAGAATCTCTATCAAATAAAGCATGATGATCTACTTAGCCTTACTATTAACTAAGGGGAAAACAAAAAAGTATACAGAGTTAAAAATAAATGAAACATTAATATAGTATATCTATTCTGTTGTGCAAGTGCCTATGAGATGTTAAGTTGAAATATTGTCTAACATTTTGCCGATAGGGGGAAAAATAACAGCAGATGGGCCAAGCAGAAGGCAGAACAAAATCATTTTATATTCTTTTCAACATAGTTTTTTTTTCAGTTTCATTACAGATAGGACTGTGATAGATAATTCTACATCAGAAGACATGCATCAGATATTCTTGCAATTATACACATGTGTTACTTTTAGGGCTACTTTCACAAGTAAGATATTACTAGTAAGTTCTTTTCCAGGAGGCATGGATGAAATGAGGAATCCCTGAAGAGTACAAGAATTATGCAGGATGGTAAAAGTGGAGAGGCTTCCACTAGGAAGCTGCATTCTGTGATGCCACTGCCCTGCATTTAATATTGACTGATTTTAGCCATGAAGATGTTTATTAGTTATCATGCACTACTCTGATCTTGTTCAATTTGTCATCAGGAGCAAAGTGGTATAACAGCAAAGACAACAGATGTTGGGGATGACAAGCCAAATTATTGGAAACTCAGCCAATAATTTCTCCTCAAAAGTAAATGGTTTGACTTTATAATCTCCTGAATTCATTTCTTTCATAAGCAGCCCATGGGTTTGCATTGTTGAATTGGAACGCCATCTGTTTCCTGGACGCAGATAACCTTGGTTCCTGCCCCACATGATAAGTCCACCCGTCACAGTTCAACTAACATTCTCCTGTTATTATAAACCCAAGTGCAGCATTCTCAGTCAGGACCACAACTGGAAGACTGATAATATTCCCCCAGGAAATTCGCGTATTTTAGCACGCTCCTTCAAATCCAAAGTTTTGAAACAAACGTTGTCCAGCCTATTTTTAAAATGTATTTATGATGGTAAAGAAGCATGTTTATAAGAAGTCTTCTGTAAATGTTTATGTTGAGGCACACTCATTTGTTAGTAATGGAAACTAGTTTTATTTAAATAATACTTTATGCTGGTTCACTATTGGCAAAATATATATTAATTCACATTGATTATAATAATCCTATGATTATTATTCAGGATTTATAGAAGAGGGAATCAAGACTTGAGAGTTTATTTATCAATTCTTATTGAGAATTTCCTGGGTGTTGGATAGGAGAGGTATTAAGGGTTTAGCTATCAGTAAAATGGACATAGATTCTGACCCCACGAGTCTTAAATCTAGTAGAGGAGACAGGGCTTAAATATGTTATATTGGTAACTATGAAGAAAATTAAAGGGGTATGATCAGAGAGTATAACAAGATGGTTTAGTTTAGAAGGGAAGGTCAGGGAAGCCTTCTCTGAAGAAGGGACACTGAAGCTGACACCACAAAGATGATTGGGAGTCACCCGGGCAAAAAGTACAAGAAAGAGTGGGGTAGGCAAAGCTTTAGGAAGGCTTTCGGTGGGAAAGAGGTTAGCTCTTTCCAAGAACAGATGAGAGACAGTGAGCTGGCTCAAAGGTAAACCAAAGGAAAAGTGAGATGAGGAAAAATGAAGTAGGAAACAGGGGACCTATGGGGTCACATTCAACATCTGCCTTACTTGCTCAATGTCACACACATAGAAGTTGGCCTCACTGAGATTAAAACTTGTCTCTTAAAAAAACAAACAAACAAACAAAAAAAAAAAAACAAACAAACAAAAAAAAAAAACTTGTCTTTTTATATCTGTTCTATTTCTCTTCACTTCTTTATGGTACTTTCTTCATTAAAGAAAAAAATTAAGCACTCGTATAGGACCATAGATTTGCGTAGATGAACAGAGGCTGCTGTGAAAACAAACAAAACAACAAAGCAACTTGTTGCTCCTTCAGGTTTGTTGCCTGAAAACCTGTTTGTTGTTTTTGTTTGGTTTGGTGGAGGACTTAGGTCAGTCATGTGATGATTCAGTGATGAATAAGCTTGTTTCCTGCCAAATTATCATGGGTAGAGTGGTTATTTTCCATGAGCAGCTTTGTGTCATTGTTACTTTAAGCCAGATAACTAATTTCTTTGGGGACAAGTTCCCTCACCTGTAAGAAAAGGCTGAGAGAATTTCCTAAGAAACTTTTATCAATTGCTCCTGGCAGTTATCTGCCCACCACAAGGGTAATCAGCCTTAAGTTGCAGTTGCCCTGCAGATAACAGAGCAGAGAGAACAGAAACCCTTAATGAAATCATTGAGCCTTTGTATCACTCAATGTCAAAGCTTGGTCTAGCTCTCTGCTTTCTGTAACGGGAATGAAGAAAACAGTAATGATGGCATTTCTAATTAAGCTGATTGAAGTGAATTTCTCTATAGCTGAAATCATCAATGTATGTACCTTTTCTATCTTAACATAAATTTGAGGCTCTATTGCATGTGTTCTAGTATATTCTGGACTTGTTAGTACACATTTCAAAGTCATATTTTTCTGAGTACTTCAAGAGTGCAAAATTTTATACTAGGGCAGAGATGAATGAGGTGGGGTCTTTTCCCTTGAGTTGCATACAAACATGAAAAGGGGCAAATGAAATGTACAAATGCCAGTTATCTAAGGCAGATGCATATATATTATGAACATAAGTAAGATGTGATGCCTAGGGGTGCTTGGGTGGCTCATTTGTTTAAGCATCTGACTTCAGCTCAGGTCATGATCTCAGGGTCCTGGGATTGAGCCCCATGTCTGGCCCTGTGCTCTGCGGGGAGCCTGCTTCTTTCTCCCTCTCCCTCCCCCCTCCACCTGCTCATGCTCTCTCTGTCTCTCTCAAATAAATAAATAAAATATTTTTAAAAAATAGATGTGATGCCTATTAATCCCACTTACATCCTGTGCCCTATCTCTCCCCTTCCATGAGTTTTTTGGTTGTTTATAATATCTAATATGTCAAATCCATACCTTGATTGAGCCGACAGATGTTTTTTAGGAAAAGATATTTTCTTTATATGATACATAATACATACATTTGGACTCTGAAAGTTGTGATAGTGAGTTTCCTTTTCATCTCCTTTTTCTTCTTTTTTTTTTCATCTCCTTTTTCTATGCATTGTAATTCTCTTCTCTACATCAGCTGTGGTGGGTTGAATAGTGTTCTCTAAAAATAAAATTAATGTATACCCATAACCTCAAAATGTAACCCTATTTGGAAATAGAATCTTTGTAGGTATGATCAAGGTAAAGACTGAAATGAGAGGGTGGTTGTTGAACTATATTTCTTACCAAAGAAGAAAATTTTAAAAATGAGAGTTCCTCTGTGCTGTGGGTAGAGGATGAGCTGAAGAGCAGCCAGAGAGCTGGCACTGAAGGAAGTCTCTAAAACAGAATTCTGAACTCATAGCGTTAAGAGAGAGGGTGGTAGGAGACCCATAACGTGTGTGGCGACCCAATAATAGAGGAGAGCTATATAGTCTCCCTCAAAAATAGCAGTAATCAGGGGCACCTGGGTGGCTCAGTGGTTGAGCAGCTGCCTTTGGGCTCAGGTCGCGATCCCAGGGTCCCAGGATCAAGTGCCACATGAGGCTCCTTCCCGCAGGGAGCGTGCTTCTCCCTCCGCCTATGTCTCTGCCTCTCTCTCTGTGTCTCTCATGAACAAATAAATAAAATCTTTTAAAAAGAAAAAGCAGTAATTATAATAAAGCTGGGACCCTGATAAACCATAGCAAGAGTTTCCCATGCCACCATAAGATGATTGCAGTAGAGCTGGTTGCCTAGGGTTTCAGGTACCTAAACTGCTGAAGCAGCCCCACTAATTTCCCATGGCCCCAGGGAGGCCTCACTTCTTCCCATCCTCTGAGATTAACAAGGAGATTAACTGGGAATAGACAGCCATAGACTCTCTATCCTATGCTAGAGCTTTCCCCAGAGTATTCCTCCCAAATGCAAACGTGAACACATCAGCAAATACTAGATGAAGGAATGATAATGGCCAAAGGCCAGTCAGGACTCTGCATTTCATGGATGTGGGTCTGTGTTCCGTATTAACTTTCTGTGTTATCTCGTCACCATGTGGTCACCTTACCCTACACCCAACATTCTCTCTGCACGGAGATGCAATTACAGGAAGAAGTGCAAGGGAGGAAATATCGATTTGAGGGAATGGCAGTGAAGTGACTACAAGCAAACTTGAATTTACTGGTTTTACCTAGAATTGCCCAAATTAAGTTTCTCTGACACCAGGTTAAACAGTAGCTTAAAACAGAGATTAAATTTAATTATAGACATGACATCTAATTTTCCTATTTTGTTATCCAAAGTCTGTGGACTTCATAATTGCATTTCTATACAACAAAATGTAAATTAGTTGTAATAAGCCAAATACATTTATATTTGTTATAAATAGCCTTACCCAGCTATAAACTTTGATAGTGTACAGAAAATAACTTGGTCTCTGTATATTCTCTAACAACACATTTTCTGTATGATTTTACCTCTTTTCTAAGGTGTAAAGATAATACATAATATTCTATAAGCAGTTCTTTACACAGACCTGTTTTCTTTTTCTCACTTTCCAAGGTGAGATAATTGCAAACAGAACTTTAACAAAGCCATATACAGTAGATTTTCTAAAATGGATAATTGGACATATCTTAAACACTTAAATATAGAATAATAAAGTAAATGAAGATATAGTGTGAATTAGTGTCGGTTACTAAGAGTCAGAATTTCAAAAAATATTTAACAGTGGAAGAAAAACACTCAGTATATATTAACCTGACAATGATATAGAAAGTTAAACATATAATTTTTCAGTTTTAGTATATTTATTCCTTTCTTGTTTGGGTAAAGTGTGTTTGTTTTTCATCCATATATAAAAGGCCCCTCTTCACTGATTATCAGTCAAAATGAGTCAAAATCATCCTCTTTTGTGCTTCATCTATGCTCTGCACTTAGATTTCATTACACTGGTGGCTTGTCTTATTTCTAATCTTGCTGTGTCCTATGTATCTTTGTATCACCAACCACTAGCATTGAGATTACCCCCAATTAGCTAGTAATTTGTTTGTTTAGGGCATAGAAAATAGACAGGACCCTGATTTTAGATCACATATGCAAAACAAGATTTTTGGTTAATTGAGAAGTTTACACTTTAAATGGGAATTGTCAATATTGATAAACACTAAAATGAGGAGACAAAAGAAAAGGAAAACTGGCATTGATTTCAGGATTTGCACACAAATTTATTGAACATTCATAAAATGAAATCCTCTGAAAATGCCATGGAAACTCTGAACGTATATTTGAAGGAGGGTATATTTCTTCCTTGGATTCTGTCAAGAGGTCAATTGATCAATTAGAGAGCTGTCACACCAGCGATTTATCTTAGAACTAGACTCCTCTTACCAGCAAATTGTTTGATGAGCATTAAAGTCACAAGACTGTGTTTCATTTGAATTGTTTTTCCTTTGTTAATTTTCCAGAAGGGAGGAAATTAGCTAAAATGAAGAAGAAATTGTGTAAAGAGACAAATTATGGACTAATCATTGAAACTCCAAATGTCATTTATTTCTGTTATTTATCAAGAATTCAAATTGGGCTTTCATTAATATTATACCTCAGGACTCTAAGTCTATACCCTGACTAATATAAGAATCATAGTTCTGATTCTCAATATATAGTACTTTTAGCTATTTTAAACTCTATTTGTGATCATCACTAGCTTAAATTTCTGCTAATAATGGAATGCTTACCAGATCTTGATTGGGTCTTTCAGTACTTGCCATGGGTCTAACTAAAAACCTCTCTGAAGTTCTTGTATTAGGCAGAATTGAGGTATTTTGTAGATTGGGGTTACAGAAAACTGACAAAGCAATAAGGGTTAACAGATCCTCCTTCCCTATCCCCCCAAATCCCTATCATGCAAATTGATGGTCTACTCAATTGTAACTAACCAATAGTGTGAACCAGGGCCTTCAGGAAAAGCCTGAAGTAGAAGAACCAATAACCTAGGACATTTAGAGGGAGAATTTGTTTCCACTTGATTTTATGCCTTTCTACTTCTGTCTGCTAAGTTACAATTTAAAATTACCTCTGAAGAATGAGACTCAGCAATACCTACAGCTGAGCACCAGTCCAGCTGATGGACAGATGTCCTATAGTAATCTCGCTGTTTTGAGTTTTAAACATACTAGCTCTGAATTGCATTGCCTTTTAAGTTCCTGCTGACTCCATGAAAGTAATAAAGAGCAATAGACCAGAACTACAGCCATTATCTAACCTGGTGGTTCTCATCAGGAATAGTCGCACATTCCAGGAAGCATTTGAGAAATTTGTGGGTGCATTTTTGGATGTTGCAATTTTTGGGGATCTGACTGGTGTTTAGCGAGTGGGAGTCAGAGATGCTCCATAATGTGTGGGATAGCTACCCACAATGAAGATTTATCTCACATCCTAGGTAATTTGTAATTTGAAGATCAGTGGTTCTCAAACCTTAGCCTGTTTCAGAATCTCCTGGAAGGCTTGTTAAAGCGCAGACAGGTGGTCCCCACTCCCAGTTTTTGATTCACTGTGCCTAGGATGGGGCCAGCGAATTTGCATTTCTACCAAGTTCCTAGGTGATGCTGATGCTTCTGGTCCAGGGCCCACATTTTGAGACCTATAGCTCTAGATAGGTAGTCATGTAGGTGGGAGACTGTTTATAGCTCTGGGTCAAAAAACTAGATCCACTTTACATATAAAAAGCTATTTTTGCATGGTTTTAATATACATTGAATATTTTAGTAATGTAATACCATATAATTTAAGAGATATGAATTTTGTTGTGTTTAGGCTTTAACAAGAGTTATTTAACAATTCAGAAAGTCCTTTCACCCAGAATTAGTCATCATCAATGCCAGGCCAGCACCAGCACCACCTACCTCTGTCTGCCTATATTTATAGCTTTTGCATCTAAATATGTAACAGAGATTTGAAACTTCTTTTAGAAAGCCTACAACTAAATATTAAATCAGTAAAGAGATATGAAAATCAGATATTTCTCCAATATTTCATTAATACGTTATTTCAAAATATTTATAAACACCCTAGAGCAGCGCAGATGTAAAATAGCCAATCTATTATAACACACAGATATAAAAATTACTGAAATCATTCGTTTTGAGTATGCTAGTTGATTTTCAATCTTATTCTTTTGTTTTGTTTTGTTTTTAAGATTTCTTTATTTACATGATAGAAAGAGAGAATACAAGTGGGAGGGAAGGGGCAGAGGGTAGAGGGAGAAGCAGACTCCCTGCTGAGCAGTGAGCCTAACATGGAGCTCTATCCCAGGACCCTGGGATCATGACCTTAGCCAAAGGCAGATGCTTAACCCACTGAGCCACCCAGGTGCCCTTCAGTCTTACTCTAGTATTATTCTCAGAGATCTATTACACATCTTCTCTACTTCCTCTTCATTGCTGTTTACTTTTCCAGTCCACCTTCTATTCCCCACCACATGTCAAAGGATACAATTTCTAAGGTCCTTTTAGATATTATAGACCAATAGAAGGATTTCAAGATAGGGCATATTTTTTCCTACACCTAACTTTTCCATGTCATAGAGTAATTATATGGATACTACACTTAAAAATAGGATGTGTTTTATTTGTAATGATAATATATTCCCTCATTGTATCTACTTCTCCATCTCTAATCATTGTCATGTTAACTTGTTTTTAGCTACCATTATTTCTCTCCTTTTCCTACAATATACAGGTAAGTCTGACCTTTTTTTAATTAACTCTAACACTATTTTTCTTATTTCAGTGTGCACTCTTGTGTCTCTTATTTTCCTATGCTTCTCTTATGGAATGGTTTCTGATCACCTGGTATCCAATAAATCCAAATGTTCCTTGTAAGGAATATAATTTTCTGACCACTTCAACATGTCCTTCTGTAAAGCCATGACTGAACATTTGCCAATTGAAATATACATATTATTTTATTATGAATTACTTTCTCTTCAGTTCATCTTTATGTATAGTTAGTGTGATACCTATTTTGGTGGTAATTTTTCTATAGTAGATTATATTACATACGAATTTCACTTCAGGATAACAAAGAGGGCATTAGAAATATTTGTTATAAAAGGGGATGTTGGCCTGGGTAGAACTGAGAACCAATGATCTAGTCCAATCCCTGGTTGTATTTTTCATAAATTAGGTTCACAGTGAAAAACTTTAATGTATTTACATGAGAACCCACAGCTGTTTAGAGAAACTGATGCTTCTAAAATCTGAGTGTACCAATTTCAAGTCCAATGACCCTCCAACTAGAACGAAAATAATGTAGTTGCTTTGTCCTTTTCCCTATTTCAATGTAAGAGGCAAGAAGCTGAGTACAGAGATTTATGCCATTTCTGATCATGGATCATAACAGCAACTGAATTTTCTTTATGGCTTCAGGTATAATTTTTCTATGGCAAATTTCACTTATTGGTTTTTCTCCATCTAAAATCTATAAATCCACAGGTTCTTGTTTGAGTCAAAGAAATTGTGTTGTAGATGATCCCTTTTTCATTATAGCATACCTTTGCTCTGCCTTCCAATGCTAAGAAATTGGTTCAGGCAGCACTTTGAAAGGGATACATTTCCCAGGAAAAGGCACAGAAATGGAGGCAATCATCTTCAACTGACAGAAAAGAGTGGTGAACTCAGAAAGACTGAGAACATAATCAATACTGAATCAGACTAAGCACAATGAAGTACCAGATTATTAGAGAGCCGTCTTTAAAGTGTGATACTTACAATCCAGGAGGAGCCTGGGTGCTTTGGAAGCTTGGCTCAGCATTTATTAAGCACTCCCATCGCACACATCATGGATTGCTGAGAGTTGGTCAAAAGTTTACTACCACCAAATGCAATAATTGAATATGTCTTTGTGTGTGACCTGGAGAAATGAATCATTTTCAGCAGCTTATATTTTTAAGACTTATTACTTTAGCGTTCTATAGAGGATCAATGCCCCTGCATTGGTTTTATTTCTGTTATTGTTATTGTTATTGTTGTTTTATGGTTATAGTTTTTTGTTGTTTGTATTTTATGTTGCTCTCTCAGAAATAAGGTCATTATAAGAAACAACATGAAATTAGTGCAGGGAAAAGCTTTGGTTATTCTAAGGAACCACATAATTTTGGTTTTCTCCCTCTGATCATAAGAAATGTGTAACATATCTAGTCGCTCCTTTCATCTTTTCTGCCTGAAATCTCAGAGCCCAACTTGGAATACAACTATACAAAATATTTGGGCCATTATTATAGGCATATTTGTCTTTTCTGTCCCACTCCTATGATTTTTTTTCTATTTTATTATAATTTTATAGAGTTCGTTATTGATGTAGTCTGTTTTAAATTTTTCATTGAGGGTGCCTGGGTGGCTCAGTGGTTGAGCGTCTGCCTTAGGCTCAGGTTGCGATCCCGGGGTCCTGGGATCGAGTCCTATATCAGGCTCCCCGTAGGGAGCCTGCTTCTCCCTCTGCCCATGTCTCTGCCTCTCTGTGTGTGTCTCTCATGAATAAATAAATAAAATCTTTTAAAAAGAATCTTACATTGAATGATGTGGAGGATAGACAAATAGATTTGAATAAATAGGGTCAAAATGCTCGTCTCACAGGCAACCACTTTGATTCCAGTAATGCAAGAGTTTGGTTTCTTTTTTAAAGTGTCCACTTGTCTTAAACTTGAGAAATAGATGTAGTGTCTTAGAAAAAGCAAGTACCTAAGGGCATTTGCTTGGAGCATTCAAAAAGGATCACTAGGGAAGAAACATTCATTAGACAACAGAATAGATTTTATACCTAATTAAAGAACATTCTCAAATAAAATTAAGTAAGTTCATAGAGATATCTTGGTGCATAGGTTGACACAGGAAGAACTGTGAAAGACATCCTACTTCTGTCCCAGCAGAGAAAAGAAGAGGCAAAGAGATAAGGGTATCTCGGAATCAGCAAGCTCACAAATGAGGTGACATCGCATCTAACGCTCATGATCTTGGCTCTAAAATTTTGTAAATCTTTTAAAGAAAGTAAAGGCTGCCATGAGAGAAAATAACAGGATAGTTAGTAGAAGTGTCTCTGAAGAAACAACATGTAAGCAGACTAGAAGGGTAAATTCAGCCAGCCAGGTGAAGAGTGGGCAATGGAGAACATTCCAGGCAGAGAATAGAGATCCCAAGGTGGGAGAGCACTTGATGCCTTTGGAGACTAGAAAAGACTAGGATGGCAGATATATAATGAGCTAGAGTAAAAGTAGGGTAGCATTAAGTTGAAGACCTGGGCATGGGGAGAGTTTAAACAGAGCAGAGGCGTAATCAATTTGCATTTTTAAAATACCAGTTTGGCTTCCATGTATAGACAACACTGTGTGTGTTGAGAAAGGAAAGGTGGGTAACAGAAGACACAGATAAGAGACTGTTGCAGCAGTCCACAAGAGAAAGAATAATGGCTGAGACAGAGATGATGTCTGGAAAGTTGGCAAATGGGGGGCCAGATTCTGGATGTATTTTGAAGGTAGAATTGATATATCATGGGAGCAGAATGAATATAGGGTAAGAAGGTAGGATGTCTAAAAATGGTTCTCGGGTATTTGGCACATAAACATCTAAGCGATTATGATGTTTAACTTGATCAGAAGATTAAGGGAATTGTGGGAATAGAGTAGGAAAATGGTGATAGGTTTTATTGGAGCAATCCTAATATTGGCATGTCTATAAACCATCTAAGAGGAGGAGCACCGGGGTGGCTCAGTCAGTTAAGTGTCTGCCTTCAGGTCAGATAATGATCCCAGGGTCCCTGCTCAGTAGGGAGTCTGCTTTGCCCTCTGCCTGCCATTCCCCCTGCTTGCACATGCCCTCTGTCAAATCAATCAATCAATCAATCGATCGATCAATCTCCTCTTAGATGCCATGTGATTCATTGGATAACTAAACCTGAGGTTCAAATATGATCAGTAAAGATATACATTTTGGAGTCAATGGCATGTACACGACTTTTAAAACCATGGTAATAAATGCTGTCACCTAGAGAGAGAGTATAGAAAAGAAAATTCAAGAGTTCCATACTTCCCTGTCTTTTCCTTCTTCTACCTCTTTGCTCCTAGGAGCAAGCCAAGGGAAAAATTACAAAGAAACCCATGCTCCATCAGATCCTGGGGCTGTAATTGAGTGGATGATACTTCCTTATCACCCAGATGCCAGTTATGCAAATTCTGTTAATTGATTCAGTGGAGATTTGCTTGACAACTGGATTGTGATCTTCTAAGAACTTTATCTCATGGGTGTTTTTAGTTTGTTTTTGTTTTGTTTTGTTTTGTTTTTGTCTTTGCTTTTTTTTTGCATTCCACTTCCTACTCATTTGAGCAGTGAAAAATACCAAGGACCCATAATTCTAATTTTCCCATTATCACTAGCATTGTCTTTAAACAAAATTAACAAAGACTGCAGGACCAGAAAAGGCAGCGGAAGGAAAGAGTCACAATAATACAAAGGAAGCCTAAAGAAAATAGATGTATATTGGGTTTTCAATATTTACAGGGCACACTCGTCTATGCTTTTCCTATAGCAAATATTTGGGGTGGAGTTATCTGACATGTCCCAATATCTCAGGTATCATGTGGACACTGGAGGTGGAGGAGATAGGGATAAGCCTTCCAGGAGCTTACACAGTATTTCATAGTGTATTGTATTTTATCTAACTTTCAGAACAGCATATACTTTTTTTAAATCTCCCATTTAACAGGTCCAGCAATTAAAGCTAATTTGTCCATCAACACCCCAAAATAAGGAAAGAACTAGTATAAAATTTTGTATAGTAGCTATGTTCCAGGATTAAGTGATTGAGTGAATAAAGATATATATAGGCAAAAGAAAAAAGTGTATATATTATATATAATATATACACACATATCTTTGCAAACATACATGTGTATATGTATATTTGTGTATATATATTTGTAAATATATATGTGTATATACATATACACACACACACACACATATATATTAGAAAGCAGAATCTCAGAGTCATTTCATTGAATGAACCCCTGTTTTTATATAATTAAACAAATTTCTTGGTTATAGCCAGAGTCATTACAAACTAAAATCCATAGCCATTTTAAAATAAGCCCAGGAAAGTGAAGCACACAGTGCTTTTATCTTTTCTAAAGATATGGCAAGTTTCATTCACGTCTTCAAAAAAATGTTAAATGAGACTTTACATCAAATTAATTATTGAAGAAAGAGAAAAAAATCAAATTTTGGAAAATTGAGAGAGCATAAAATCCTGTTCTATGAAGAGGTCCCTGTACAATTAGGTTTAGTACATTACCTGACTGTGTGGCTAAAGTAGTCTTTTAATAGAGATGCAAAACAGGAATCTGGGCTAGTTCTAGGATAATGGCTAAGTGTTCAATAGGGATGGATGTTAAGTACTCTGGTTTATTACATTCTGTTTATTGCATTTTGAATACCTTAAAATGACAATTTAATGTAACTGAAATTATAAAGAGTGGATTTTATGCCAGCCACTTCTTAGCAAAAACCTGTGAGATATGACCAGAGATCAGAGGCTAAGTCTTTATTACATTATGGAAACAAGAATGAATTTCTAAAAATGAAAGGGCAACTCCCAGCTGTGAAGAGTTTTATGTTTGTTTTTAACAGACTTTCACTCCCAAGCCATGACTCACATTTAAGAGCTTCTCACTCCAGAGCAGACCCTCGAGGCAGGGAGTTTTAAATCATAAACTTAAGGAAACATTGATTTGTTGAAACTTTTGAAGGCATTAAATATAGCCTTTGTGTGACCTTAGCCAGAATGGGAAAACATCGGTCAATCTTGAAACATTGACTCACTGGAAGGTAAAAACCTTCAGTAGAGTATCATGGCCAAGAGAAAAATTTCATGTGATGGTATTTTTGTGTTTGTTTTTAGGAGAAAGAAATATAAAATATTATATATCCTGGGGCGCCTGCGTGGATCAGTCAGTTGGAGCATGCGACTGGGTTTCAGCTCTGGTCATGATCTCAGGGTCATGAGATAGAGCCCCACGTCCAGCTTCCTGCTCAGCATGGGGTCTGCTTGAGATTCTCAGTCTTCCTCTCCCTCTGTCCCTCTCCCCTTGTTTGCATGTACTTTCTCTCTCAAATAAATACATAAATAAAATCTTTAAAAAATATATATATATATACATCGTACATTCCCCTCAGAATATATATATATATATATATATATATATATATATATATATATATCTCCTGGCTTTAGATAGTAAGAACAGAAAACATAAAACCTGTATCTTTTAACTGTTATTGTCATGGGATGATTCAACAACAACCAAAGTACATTTACCACTCTTACTGATATTTAAGGGAAGTAAGGAAAATAGGCAAAAGAAAAAAGAGATGAGATCAATAAGAAGGTGAAGGTAAAGATGAAGAAGAGATTCCACCTAAGAAGCAAGGAGGAGAGAAAGAACATGTGCTTAAAAATATTTTAAAACCCTTTATTCTTAGGATTAGGTTTTGCTGAAGATAACCAAAAAAGTGAAAATAACAGTGGCTTAAACAAAGTAGTATTTATTTCTCTCACACATAAAAGCTTAAGCAGGCAGGACAGCTCTAGTATTGGGGTCCCACAACCATCAGCAACCCTAATTCTTTTTTTGAAGATTATTTATTTATTTATTTATTTATTTATTTATTTATTTATTTATTCATGAGAGACACATAGAGAGAGGCAGAGACATAGGCAGAGAGAGAGAAGCAGCCTCCCTGCAGGGAGCCCGATGTGAGACTCAATCCCAGGACCCCGGGATCATGCCTTGAGCCCAAGGCAGATGCTCAACCACTGAGCCACCCAGGTGCCCCTTGGCAACACTCATTCATTCAGTCATATTGCCCTGCCCACGGTGATATCGTGCCACATGCACCAGGGTGGCTGCTCATGTACACCCCACCAAGTCCATATTCTAGGTGTTCTTTGGGAGTAGAAGAAGGAAGAAAAGCATTTCCTCTTCTTCCATTAGTCAAGTTTCCTTAAAGTTGCATGTTTTACTTTGTCACATGTCTATACCTAGCTGTAAACAAGTCCAAGAAATGTAAAAATTATTTCAAGTTTAAAATTGGAGTTTCTGTCACTAAGTAAAAAGGGAAGAATTGATATTTCTATGTATAACTAATACTAATTTCCACCCAAACTCATCATTTATTGGCATTTTCTGGGATCACAATTATTAGGTTTTTGTGAAGTTATAACAAACTAAAATGCCCCAATTCTTCTGAACAGTCCTATTTTCTACATTTGATCATTAAATAATAGTTTGGAAGACAATTTGTATTTTCCCATGAAGTTTTAAAATTTTTCCTTAGAGGTAGAAAGGAATTACTTTGAGATTTTAAAATTTATTCTGAGGCTCTTATACTATTCAATCAATTTAACTGTGTCTGCTCATATCTTGAGTATTTTCTTCCTCCTGTAGTTGTGATTTGCAGTGGAATCTATTGGTGTGATTAGCTAAAGCATCCAAATTTCAAGTGTTCTTTCAAAAAAGATAAATTATGAAATATAGTATTAAATGTAAGTAATTTGCTATTTCTTTGTAGGATACTATATGTAAAAATATAATTAAGGAGAAAATTTTGTTTGTAATCCATATGCCCCTAGCTAGAATTAAGGAAATCAAGCTGTTCCTTCTATTAGTAATAACTCTAAAATAATTTGGGTTGAGGAAAAAATAACAGCAAGAATTATACTTATATAGTATTTACCAACATTGGAATGCATAGTCAATTTTTTAAAATTCTGATAAATAGAACACTAAATGACTTTCAAGGCTAGACTATGAAAAGCTTCTGCCTGGCTTTCTCTTTCTCTCAGGACATGAAGTCTTGCAGCTCTGAGCTGCCATGTAAGAGCCAAGCTAGCCAGGCCACCATGTCAGAGAGACTCTGAGGGAGACTACATAGAGACAGAACAAGATGCCCAAGAAGCCCCCATTGTGAGGTGTGGCACTGACATAGAGGCCGGACATAACCATCTCCTTGTCCAAAAATAGGCATTATCTAAGATGAGACAGTATATGCCAATGTTTATTGTATCCATTGATTTGCTATCTATTTCTGCTGATTGACTTGATCAAAATATATTCAGTAATGACCTGAGACCGATCTCTGCAAAACTTGAAGTGGGTGGTTAAAAGAAAAAAAAAAAAAAACAACTGAAGACTTGCACAGCATTGGACATATATTTATTTTGCTTCAAAAAATAAAAATAAAACAATTCAATGAACAAAACAAAACCTTTCTGAGGCTTTGTAACTTTTGCTTACAACATAGCCCTCCACTTTTTTGGAAGAGAAGAAAACGTGACATATGGAGGAGGTATAAATCCAGTGGAAATAATAATGTTTAGTTGTAGAGCTCTTTCTTTCCTAGGTATTATTTTATTGAAACTTCACAGCAGTTATCTATAGAATTAAACATAAGTTTTATTTCCACTCTAGAAATGAAGAAACTGAGGTTTCAGAGAGGCAAAGAGCATCTCTGTTCAAGAACCACTCCCTCTACAACCACCCAAAGTCAACTCTTTCATGAGTTGGTCATGAAACATAGGACCGTGTTCCTCCTTCATAGGGTAATAGCATTTACAACTTGCACTTATTTGTGTGATTAGTTACATATTAAACTTGTCTTCTCCACAAGATTGTACATTTCATTGGAACACGGACTGTGTTTGTTGTAACCATTGTAATCTAACCATTGTAATCTTCAGCACTTCCCACGTGTCTAGTTTATTATTAGTATTCAATAACATTTTATGAATGAATTGACAAAGTCATGCTCTCCAGCATTGATGAAATAATATCCAAAAACACCAAACTTTTGAAGTGACTCTGAGCTTCTAAATCTCTAGCTTTTCAAGTGTTTTAAAAAGACTTTATGTCAAGGATATTTATGGTGAAAAATCATGCACTCTCACAAGATATATTTTTAACTTTTTAAAATATGTAAATTAAATTAATTAACACATAGTGTATTTTAGTTTCAGAGGTAGAGGTCAGTGATTCATCAATCTTATATAATACCCAGTGCTCATTATATCTCATGCCCTCCTTAATGTCCATCACCCAGTTACCCCATCCCCCTACCCCTCTCCCCTCCACCAAGCCTGTTTGTTTCCTATGATTAAGAGTCTCTTATGGTTGTCTCCTCCTTCTCTGATTTCATCTTGCTTTATTTTTCCCTCCCTTCTCCTATGATCTTCTGTTTTGTTTGTTCAATTCCACATATCAGTGAGATCATATGATAATTATCTTTCTCTGATTGACTTATTTCACTTAGAATAATACCCTCTAGTTCCATCTGCATAATTGCAAATGGCAAGATTTCTTTTTTCAATGGCTGAGTCATATTTATATATATATATATATATATACCACATCTTCTTTATCTATTCATCTGTCGATGGACATTTGGGTTCTTGCCACAGTTTGGCTATTGTGGAATTGCCGCTATAAACATTGGGATGCAGGTAGACCTTCGGATCACTACACTTGTATCTTTGGGGTAAATACCTAGTAGTGAAATTGCTGGGCCATAGGGTAGCTCTATTTTCAACTTTTTGAGGAACCTCCATACTGTTTTCCAGAGTGGCTGCAACAGCTTGCATTTCCACCAACAGTTTAAGAGGGTTCTCCTTTCTCTGCATCCTTGCCAACATCTGTTGTTTTCTTTCCTTTTCTGCTTTTTTTTTAAAGATTTATTTATTTATTCATGAGAGAGAGAGAGAGAGAGAGAGGCAGAGACACAGGCAGAGGGAGAAGCAGGCTCCATGCAGGGAGCCCAATGTGGGACTCAATCCCGGGACTACAGGATCACACCCTGGGCCAAAGGTGGGCGCCAAACCACTGAGCCACCCAGGGATCCCCCATCTGTCGTTTTCTGACTTGTTAATTTTAGCCACTCTGACCAGTTTTCACAAGATATTTAAAATGCTCTTCTGCTCAGCCACAATTCAGATTTTTAAACTCAGTCATCAGAGGGAAATAATCACTAACAAATCATAAAAGTAGAGGTTTGCTTCAAAGGAAGTTTTTTCATTTATTCATGTATTCAATTATTTATATATTTTTTCCAACAAGCATTTTATAGTGTCTCCTATGTGTTTAAAACCACATTAGGTGCTATAGGGAATGGGAAATTAAATATAATATACAATCCCTATCTCAGGATCCTTATAATCGATTTTAAGAGACTAGAAAATCATTTGTCAACTTTTGAAATGGAAGATTATTAACAAATAACTAAGTTTCAAAAGTATTGTGCAGGGAATTCATCCTAGTAGACATTTATTGGAGACTGAAGTTGTTTAGATGTATTTTCATCGAAAAAGCCAAAGCGAAACAGAACAAATTATGGACTGATTGTGGAAACTGCAAGTATGGCTGGAACAACTAAAGGGTGTGTGGCAATATAGTTGGGAGAGGGAATGAGGTGATAGCGATGAAGTGGTAGACAAAGTCCAGATCATGAAGGGCTTTATGTTCTCTTAATCCCAAAATCTGTTGGAAACCATGGCATACTTTTCCTGTTACCAAGCCATCCTGGAAATAATGCAGGTGATAGAAAGGGATACGGCAGCAATGGCTTATACAAGGCAAAGAGATAAGCTATGAGTATTCTAGATAATATAGATATGAAACATCAGAATATGGAAGCTACAATTTTTGGTTATTGAGTGAATACCATGAGGTGGAAGGGGTTAAGTAAGATGTGGAAATAGAGTATTATTAGGCCTAGGATTCTTGTTTCAGAGAATGGGAAGAAGATGGCACTATTTATAGAGAAAGAAAAAAGAACTACCAAGCATAGCAAATTTATGGTTAATCCAAGATTATTTGACTACAACAGAACTTTCAATATATTGACCCTCCCACTTTTTGCATTATTCATTCACCCAATCCATGTCCTCACTTTCTTTTTATCCAGCTCAGACTCCATGCTTAGCATTAAAATAATCCTCTTGCATATACTCACATTTCCTTTCTTTCCTCCACTCTCTCTGAAGAGTTTATTTTATTTTTTTTTTAATATATATTTTTTAATTTTTTTATTTATTTATGATAGTCACAGAGAGAGAGAGAGAGACAGAGACACAGGCAGAGGGAGAAGCAGGCTCCATGCACCGGGAGCCTGATGTGGGATTCGATCCCGGGTCTCCAGGATCGCGCCCTGGGCCAAAGGCAGGCGCCAAACCGCTGCGCCACCCAGGGATCCCATCTCTGAAGAGTTTACATGGTAAAACCCCTTCTCCTACTAGTCACAACCTTCTACCTATTTCTTCCTCTGTACTTGAGCAGCTAAATGTACTGGGGAGAAAAAGCATAGTCATGTTTATTTGTCACACTATTTGGTTTAAAGCCTACAGCACCTGGTCTTCCCAGGCAGTTTCCCATCCTAGTACTAACCAGGCCAGATCCTGCTTAGGTTCCAAGGTCAGACAAGATTGGGCACATTCAAGGTGGTATGGCCATAGACCATTTGTCACACTATAAACTCAAAACCACAAATGCATAGCAGATTTTTACCATTGCTGGACAACCCTACAATATATCCCTAATTTATGTACTCTCTTTCTCTCCCATTTCACATTTTTTCCCTCCTCTCCACTCGAAATGTCAAAGCCCTATCTCCTTCTCACTTTTAGCTGATGCCCTTCCTTCTCACTTCATTGATAACCAAAACTACATAGAGTCAAATTCACCTTGAAAATTTCTTGGAGGGGCACCTGGGTGGCTCAGTGGTTGAGTGTCTGCCTTTGGCTTCCATCATGATCCTGGAGTTCTGGGATCAAGTCCTGCATCAGGCTTCCTGTAGGGAGCCTGCTTCTTCCTATGCCTATGTCTCTGCCTCTGTCTCTGTGTCTCTGATGAATAAATAAATTTTTTTTTAAAAGACAATTTCTTGGAAATTCCCACATTGGAGATGGACACATCCTCACTTAGGAAGTCTAATACAACCAGTTTTTGCTCTGTCATTGAAACTTTCCCTAGGTTAGTACCAGCTAAAGTATATAGACTACATTCATAGTCCTTATTTTCCCAACGTCTTTAGACATTATAATCATACTTTCTACAGCTAGATGCTCACACTATGAGAGCTGTATGAGAAGTGACATCAGCTAGGGAGGGCACATATTCACCTCTCTCATCTTATTCTCATTCTGGGGCATAGGCTCACTGAATGAAATGGAAGGAAAATGTTTAGCTTTTTCTATAGCTTTTTAATCTCTCATTTTTTTGGAGAGTGGGAGCTGATGAGTGTGAAATGTTAACTCACATTTTATTCACAGATGTATGATGTGACCTCGCTGAAAAACAGGATGCATTTTCTGCTTCTCGTTAAGTGGAGTCATCTATTTAAAATGCTGAGCACGGTGCCTGGCATATAGTGAACAATAAGTGTAAGCTATTAGTAGTAGTGTTAATATTCAAGAGTTTATGTTACAGCTAAATGGAGAGGACATATGAATATAAAGATAAATGGTGGCATACAAGAAATACTAAGTAACTATTATAGGTGTTTCAGAGCAGAGAGAGATCACCATCAGATAAATCCTCAATTAGATTTAAAATGTTATATATAAAAATGCATGAGATTATAACAAGAAGAAAGCTACCAGCTGTGAACCAACAGTTCAGATCAGAAACAGGACAACACTGGAGATAATTTCCAGACCATTTCCAGGAAAAATAAGCCACAAAATCAAAGTTTATACACAAAGTTACACACATATGCTTTATGGGTTTCAAGAAATTAACTGAAACTGTCTTCATTAACTGTCTCATTTGGTGCTCATGGAACTTAGTTGGTGGAAGGGAAGGTACTCCTGTCCTCATTTTACTAATGAAGAAACTGTCCCTTGGAGGTCTATGACTTGCCTTCCTTCTACTCGGTAGCAGAGCCTGCACAAGAGCTGCATTGGGTTCTCTGACTCTAAATCCAGCACCTTATCCATCTCATTCTTCTTGTTCCGCCTGCAACCATAATTCAAAGAGAAGAGCATGTGCTCTGATAATAAGTGCCAGGTTTAATATATTGCTTAAAGTATTTCAGTGTGTTGGCAAAGTCCATTTAAAAAGAACAAGAAAATCCTTAAAAGTTGTGCAACCATCAATACTGTTATTCCATTAACTAGACATGCTGGTATCATCTTAATTTAAATATTTGTAAGCAGAAAAGAGATGCTCATTTTTATTCACAATGCCTTTCCTACCCCATCTGGCACAAGCAATTTCCTTTTGTGTGCCTTTAAACTGTGTTATAAAGAAATTAATTTTACCCTGAGGGCTTTCACTGTGAATCTCACAACTTTCATTCTGGTTATTTCTCAGTTTCATCATCAGTAACAAATTGTTCTTGTGGGGGGAATTGTGCCTGTCAATTTTTCTTGTTTAGCCCATCAAATTTTTCATTAGGTGTCGCCACTAACAAATGCCTTTGTTTTCTTTCCAAAGTTGTTGGCAGCTATTATAATTATTTTATCAGAAAAACACAATTTATATTGGTATATATTTATTAATTGGAAAATTACCTTTCAAATTAGTTTATAATGAGAGTGATTATGTTTACTATCACTTAGACATGTGGTAAATAAAAGAGTCAATTCAAATAAAGGATGTGATTAATAATTAAAAATACAAATGTCAGTATTGTAGTTGTTTCACTGTCCTTCCTATGCAGTTTGTCTTAATGATTTCGGTAGGTGATTAGAAAAATTTGCTGATGCCTAACCTCAGCTTCCTAAAGGTCAGTGGCCTTTGGGAGATGAAAGACAGAAGATAGAAAAATGCTATTACTTTTCTTTTTTTTTTTTTTTTTTTAATTTATGATAGTCACAGAGAGCGAGAGAGAGAGAGAGAGAGAGAGGCACAGACACAGGCAGAGGGAGAAGCAGGCTCCATGCACCGGGAGCCCAACGTGGGATTTGATCCCGGGTCTCCAGGATCGCGCCCTGGGCCAAAGGCAGGCGCCAAACCGCTGCACCACCCAGGGATCCCCTGCTATTACTTTTCTAAAAATATTTATTTATTTTATTTGAGAGAGAGAGAGAGAGAGAAAGTGCATGTTCAGTGAAGAGTCCTCAGCAGACCTGCCCATGACCCTGGAATCATGACCTGAGCTAAAACCAAGAGTCAGACGCTTAACCAATTGTACCACCCAGGCTCCTCTTTTATAGTAATAAATCCTATGACTTTTATTAATTCTTTCTCTCTTTTTTAAAGATTTTATTTATGTATGCACAAGAGACACAAAGACAGAGGCAGACATAGGCAGAGGGAGAGGCAGGCTCCCTGCGGGGAGCCCAATCCAGGAACTTGATCCCAGGACCCCGGGATCATGACCTGAGCCAAAGGCAGATGCTCAACTGCTGAGCCACCCAGGTGCCCCTATTAATTCTTTTTTTCTTGATTCACTTCTCTAAGTTGGACTTGGCTTTGTCGGCAGGACCATGAAGATAGACATGGTGTAACTCCTGGCTTCAAAGAGGTCAGGTCTAAAAATGTCACAATGTCAACAGCTATCAATCAATCACCCAACATTTTCTTTCTTTTTTTTTTAATAATAAATTTATTTTTTATTGGTGTTCAATTTGCCAGCATACAGAATAACACCCAGTGCTCATCCTGTCAAGTGCCCCCCTCAGTGCCCGTCACCCATTCACCCCCCACCTCCCGCCCTCCTCCTCTTCCACCACCCCTAGTTCGTTTCCCAGAGTTAGGAGTCTTTATGTTCTGTCTCCCTTTCTGATATTTCCCACACATTTCTTCTCCCTTCCCTTCTATTCCCTTTCACTATTATTTATATTCCCCAAATGAATGAGACCATATAATGTTTGTCCTTCTCCAATTGACTTATTTCACTCAGCATAATACCCTCCACTTCCATCCACGTCAAAGCAAATGGTGGGTATTTGTCGTTTCTAATGGCTGAGGAATATTCCATTGTATACATAGACCACATCTTCTTTATCCACTCATCTTTCGATGGACACCGAGGCTCCTTCCACAGTTTGGCTATTGTGGACATTGCTGCTAGAAACATCGGGGTGCAGGTGTCCCGGCGTTTCATTGCATCTGTATCTTTGGGGTAAATCCCCAACAGTGCAATTGCTGGGTCGTAGGGCAGGTCTATTTTTAACTCTTTGAGGAACCTCCACACAGTTTTCCAGAGTGGCTGCACCAGTTCACATTCCCACCAACAGTGTAAGAGGGTTCCCTTTTCTCCGCATCCTCTCCAACATTTGTTGTTTCCTGCCTTGTTAATTTTCCCCATTCTCACTGGTGTGAGATGGTATCTCATTGTGGTTTTGATTTGTATTTCCCTGATGGCAAGTGATGCAGAGCATTTTCTCATGTGCTTGTTGGCCATGTCTATGTCTTCCTCTGTGAGATTTCTCTTCATGTCTTTTGCCCATTTCATGATTGGATTGTTTGTTTCTTTGGTGTTGAGTTTAATAAGTTCTTTATAGATCTTGGAAACTAGCCCTTTATCTGATACGTCATTTGCAAATATCTTCTCCCATTCTGTAGGTTGTCTTTTAGTTTCGTTGACTGTGTCCTTTGCTGTACAAAAGCTTCTTATCTTGATGAAGTCCCAATAGTTCATTTTTGCTTTTGTTTCTTTTGCCTTCGTGGATGTATCTTGCAAGAAGTTACTGTGGCCGAGTTCAAAAAGGGTGTTGCCTGTGTTCTCCTCTAGGATTTTGATGGAATCTTGTCTCACATTTAGGTCTTTCATCCATTTGAGTTTACCTTTGTGTATAGTGCAAGAGAGTGGTCCAGTTTCATTCTTCTGCATGTGGATGTCCAATTTTCCCAGCACCATTTATTGAAGAGACTGTCTTTCTTCCAGTGGATAGTCTTTCCTCCTTTATCGAATATTAGTTGCCCATAAAGTTCAGGGTCCACTTCTGGGTTCTCTACTCTGTTCCATTGATCTATGTGTCTGTTTTTGTGCCAGTACCACACTGTCTTGATGACCACAGCTTTGTAGTACAACCTGAAATCTGGCATTGTGATGCCCCAGATATGGTTTTCTTTTTTAAAATTCCCCTGGCTATTCGGGGTCTTTTCTGATTCCACACAAATCTTAAAATAATTTGTTCTAACTCTCTGAAGAAAGTCCATGTATTTTGACAGGGATTGCATTAAACGTGTAAATTGCCCTGGGTAACATTGACATTTTCACAATATTAATTCTGCCAATCCATGAGCATGGAATATTTTTCCATCTCTTTGTGTCTTCCTCAATTTCTTTCAGAAGTGTTCTATAGTTTTTAGGGTATGGATCCTTTACCTCTTTGGTTAGGTTTATTCCTAGGTATCTTATGCTTTTGGGTGCAATTGTAAATGGGATTGACTCCTTAATTTCTCTTTCTTCAGTCTCATTGTTAGTGTATAGAAATGCCACTGACTTCTGGGCATTGATTTTGTATCCTGCCACACTGCCAAATAGCTGTATGAGTTCTAGCAATCTTGGGGTGGAGGCTTTTGGGTTTTCTATGTAGAGTATCATGTCATCGGCGAAGATGGAGAGTTTGACTTCTTCTTTGCCAATGTGAGCCTTTAATGTCTTTCTGTTGTCTGATTGCTGAGGCTAGGACTTCCAGTACTATGTTGAATAGCAGTGGTGAGAGTGGACATCCCTGTCTTGTTCCTGATCTTAGGAGAAAGGCTCCCAGTGCTTCCCCATTGAGAATCACCCAACATTTTCTACATAATGGGCCGAAGTCCAGGTTTTTTCACAAGGTACATAAATACTTTGTTATTTAAATCTCAGATTAATCTTAGAAGTAAAACACACTGTGAGGAATATGAAATTTGCAGAACTTACCTCCTAAAGGTTATGGACCTGGGCAGTGGCAGGACTCAGGCTGTGAACCTCAGTCTCTCCATGTCTCTGTGTCTGTGTCTGTCTCTCTCTCCTTCTTGAACTACCATGAGTAGTGGTGGAGCCACCAGGCTATACAAAAACAGACAAGTCTCTGCCTTACTTTTCTTGGCTCCTGCTCCTCAGAAAGACCTGACCCCAAATGCATTGAGCTCACCATTTTTCTAACACGCACTGTCATTAGAATATCCTGGAAGCAATGCTTGTGTCCACAGCATCCCTCTCCACAAATCACCAGGTATCGCTGAGGCTTTTGGTCAGAACTTCCAGATGTCACCATGGTCTCTGTCTAAGCCATGACCAATCAAATTCGCACTGTCGTATCACATCCCATCGTAACTTCAGATAAACAGATATTTCTAATTATGTGACAGGAACTGAACTAGGAGATAGAGATAAATGAAATGTTAACATGTGATATCTGCCCTCAGAAATTCTAAGGGAGGACACACTATAAACTCATTTTGATGAGGATGAAGAGCACAGTCGAAATTTATTCAGAGATAAACAGCCAAAAAAAAACCATTATTTTTTTGCATTAGAAATGTCCAGCCCTCCCCACTTTGGGGAGACACCCTCTTGGAGATCCCTGGGTGGCTCAGCGGTTTAGCACCGCCTTCAGCCCAGGGCGTGACCTTGGAGCCCCGGGATTGAGTCCACATCAGGCTCCCTGCATGGAGCTTGCTTCTCCCTCTGCCTGTGTCTCTGCCTCTTCTCTCTCTCTCTGTGTCTCTTATAAATAAATAAAATCTTAAAAAAAAAAGAAATATCCAAATCCTGAACATGGTCAGACGTACAAGAATGTTCTTCCTTGGGGGCACCTGGCTGGCTCAGTTGGTAGAGCACGAAGTTATTGATCTCAGGGTTGTGAGGTCAAACCCCATGTTGGGTGTAAAGATTACTTAAAAAAAAAATCTTAACACAAAAAAAATGGTCTGCCTTGGTTGGCAATAGGCAAGAGGTGGGGGGAAGGATCTAAATGTAGAACATTTAAATATTTAAAACAATTCCTAAAAATATGTGTCACAATTCAAATTAAAGAGGTGTGAAAGTGCAGACTGAGGTGGACAGATTAGATTTAAAGCCTGGTTTACTACTTCTCTTAGACTCAGTTTCCTCTGAAAAAAAACGTTAGGAATGACTTCCACATTTTTTATTGTATATCTGATGCTAGAATGAGATAATGTGTGTCCTTGCTTAGCACAGTATCTGGCACTTACTATTGAGTCAGAATATGCACATATAACATAGAATTAGTATTTAAATTTTCAGGACACATGTAAGGTACCTTCAGAGATTCTGGCTCATGTAGGATATAGGATATCAGACTGTTTTGACAATTATTTTAGACGAGTATGTCCAATATTTACATGTATGGAAGGGAATAGAACATCCAAAATAATAGTCCGTGTAATCTTATGATTGATGAAATATCAGGTAACACTGCTTTTTTTTTTTTATCAGAGAGTTGTTATGAATGCTTTAAGCTTGAAGACCTCACGTACTCAGTATAAACCTGTATTTACACAATCCTACACCAGTACGTTCTCACCTGCCAACATGAGTGGATCACAGTTACTCCATAAATGCCTGTGGCACTACTGCATTGTGGGTTTCTCACAGCAGGGACCACGACTTCTGTCTTTGAATCTTTAGTGCCTGACATGTACCAGGTACTTAATAAGTACCGGTTGAAAGGACACTAATAACTTTTACCCATTTAAACATTATAAATTTCATTTTTTATGATAGGTACACACATGACATAATTTCAGTTTCTAATGACAACATAATAGAATTATTGAGGAAATCACACAACTGGGGAAATGGATGTAATTGGTGTCACTTGAAATTCATGAACACCTTGATCACCAGCCTTGAATAAATATTCACTTCTAGCATGCAGTGTTCCTGTTTCTCCAAGAAGCTTATTTTTCTGTTCTTTACTCAGATTGTTCCTTTTTGTTACTTTGTACACCGCCCAGCACCACTTTATTATGCTGACCTGGTCTCATAGCTCCCAGATAGAACAGAAGCTATGACATGGGAAGCACCCCCTCTTCCTATCACTAAGTCAGCAACCCAAGGGCCTGACCTGCCCTTACTTTTTCTACCTTTCAGATGCAATGGAGAAGCTCCCCACACCAGCTGAAGTCATTCCTTCACCCCATGCCCTGTGGCCAGTCACCTTTAGAGGATTTTGCTTCCTGATTATTCCCCCTCTCTTCTGCATTATCAGTCTCTCCTTCTGTCATGAATAATTCCTGCTAGCATGTAAAGATTGTCCATCATCACATATATTTAAACAATATTTCCTTATGTCCTCTTTACCCACTCCCCATTTTTCTGCTCACTTTCAGAGCCAACTTCTTCAAGAGTCGTCAACCCAAACTGTCTATGCTGCTTCTCCCAGCAGCTCACTCTTCAGTTCCCTACTGTTTAGCCTCTGCCCCCACCATTTCTCTAAAATTATTCTTGTCAAGGTTTCCAGTGACCCTCATGCTTTCCTCTCTCACTGGATCTCCAACCACGGGACCGACTATTCCCTCACAAATTACTCTTCTTTCATAAAATCTGCAGTATTACTTCGCTCTAACTTATTTTGTCCACCCTCTGCATCCTCCTCAGTGTCTTTGGTCTTCCTCCAGTCTACAACCTTCTTTTCTCTCTTCTATCTTTCACTGGGTGATCTCATTCATTCCTATGACTTTAAATATCATGTATGTGCCAACCCCTCCAGTGTAATATCTGTGGCCCAAACCTTTCCTCATCCCGAACCCCATTAAACTGAAGGCATTTAACATATAAATGATAAAATACAAGTTTTTCCTTTTAACAGGTATTTTTCTCTATATTTTTCCTATTTCAGTAGATAGCATGACCACCTACCCAAGTGCCCAAGCCATAAATCGTAATATCATTTTTAATGCCACCTTTGGTTTATCTTTTACATTCTGGTTACCAACAGATAATTTATATACCTTGAAAATTTATCCCTTCTTTTCCTTCTTTCTTGCTACTATCTGGCACCATGTCACCATCATCTTCCTTCCACCCGAGCAACTAAAACAATTCTCCCACAGGGACACTACACTTTCCTATTTTCCCCCCAATTCTCAATGTATTTGTTACACATTGGACAGTAATATTTTGTAAAGACCCAATCAGATTGTGAGACTCCTCTGCTTAGAACCCTTCTACATAATTCCATATTATTTATAATGAATATAAATTGCTTTTGATAGCCTGCAAGGAACACTGTGATCTTTTATACCTCTCCAGCTCACCTCTGGCCATTTCCAGCCTTACCCCCTATACTTGTAACACATAGGCCTTTTCTCAATTCATGAAACCACTAAGGTCATTCCTGCTATAGGGCCTTTCTCTTCCTGGAATGTTCTCCTTTTGGTCCTTTAGGTAGTTAAATACTTCACATTCTCAATACTGCTTCCTCATAAAGAAACTTTAGGTATCAACTGCCCATCTTACTAAGTAGCATTACTCACTTCCCCATTATTCATCATAAAAACACCCTTCAACGCAACTTTTTCATCATATTCATTGGTCAAATTCAGCAGTTGATTTCCAAGTCGCCAATCTAGTGACCATTTCTTAATATTCTTCGTGCTCATTCTATTAGCAGCATTTGGAAGCTTGTTAGTCCCTCTTCCTTTAAAAATCTTATGTACCTTTCAGGTGGGCAGTGGTATACTAGAGCTTGCTTTGCAAGATACAGCTGTTAATTTTTTGGAATTTTGTAAGCCGATTGCTGAATAATGATACATAGCATAAAGTTGGTTATGGTAGAAGTACTTATACCACAGAAATTGGCAAGCATTAAAAATTAGGGCTTTTAATTTTAGAAGGCCGTTTGTTAAACATTTATCATCACACCATTGACTCTGGAACATTGCTCTTTTAGATCTTCTCCTGCCTTGCAAAAACGTATTCCTGATCTTTGAACATTGGTGTGCCCCAGAGCTATGAGTTCATGGACCTCTTTTCTTATTCATCTATATTCATTTTCCAAGGGATCCCATGATTTTAAATACCATCTACTTGATGACTCCAAAGTTTTTATCTCAAGCCCTAACTTTTCTGCTGCACCTCATATTCCATCTATCCAACAACCTTACTAACATCCTCCTCCAGTGTAAGCACCTCAAACTTAATATTCTGAAACCAAATATTTGGTTTACCAACTCTCTTTCATGTATGCCCCTCCAAAAGTCTTCCCCATGTCTCTGGCCAAAACCTTAGAGCTTTTCTATATTATTATTATTATCTTGCTTCGACACCCCATACCTAACCCATCAGCAAATCTTTTATGACTCCATCTTCAAAATACATTCTGGATCTGACCACTTCTCACCATCTCCTCTGCTACTTTCTGACTTTAAAGTTCTATAATTTCTTATCAAAAATTTTATAATTGCTTTATAACTAGTATCCCTACCTCCTGCTTGCCTGACAATAATCTATTCTCCACTCATCAGTATTAAAAATCCTCATGGGGCACTAAGGGGATGAGCACTGGGTGTGAACTTCAATAAAAACAAATTAAAAAATAAATAAAACAAAAACAAAAATCCTCATGACTTTCTGCCTCAATCAGTGCAAAATTCAAAGTGATCACCAGGACCCATAAGGCCCTATGAACCTGGCCTCTGGCTGGCTGGCTGACCTTGTTACTTTCCACTGGCTTTCCTTGTTACTTTCCTCATTCTCTAGGCTCCAGACACACTGGTCCTTCTGATATTCCTGCAAGTTCAAGAACACTTCAATAAAAACCTTTACACCTGCTGTCCTCTCAGACTAGAATATTCATTGCCTGGATATCTGCAGGGCTCATTTCCTTCAGCTCTTTACTCAGATGTCACTTTATTGGAAAAGACTTGCATGACCACCCCCAATACTTTTATTTTTCTTTTATAATCTTTATCAAAATATGTCATAATACCACATTTATGTGTTTATCATGATTCCCTCCATTAGAATATAAGCTCCAAGAGGTCAAAGATTTGATCTGTTTTGTTTATTGCTAATTCCTCAACTTTTAGAGCTGTCCCTGACACTTGCTAATTATTTACGGAGTAAATGATGAATTAAATTTTTTTGCTTACTTGTTTATTTTTGTGGAGTTCTGTGTTTTGGCTCCATGAAAGTCCACCAAAAAATTGTATTTCTAATTATCACAGAAGCTGTTGATAACCCTAATATACTTCCTTATACTTTCACCTAATTTCCCCAATAGAACTAAATTCAACATGTCAAAACCGAACGTCACATTCTACCTATCAAAACAAGTCTTTCTGGCCTTACCGTTTCCATTAGAACAATATATTCTCTCAGTAATGCAAATTTAAATATTTAAAGCCTTTCATCTTTTATTCTACTCCCTTACTGTTATGAACAGATGCCAAATTTTAAATTATTACTTCTGTAAGAACTCTTTGCGTCTTTCTTTCCATGCCTGTTGCCACTATACTAGTTTAGACTTTTTAAAAATCTGTTTTAGTCATCTTCTAACTAGTCTCTTGGTCTTTACCTGTAAATGTTTTTTTTGTTTTTAATCATATTATATACTGATAAGTCACTCTAAGTCATAGCTCTCACACCCAAATCTTTAAACGTCTAAAATGATCTATTTTAGCTGCAGTGACCATATAATTTATTGTCCAAACAGGAACACTTTTGAGAGTGAATTAATGTATTATTAATTACATTGGGATAGCAGGTATGGACCAGAACTCAACAGGCAGACCAGGATATATGATCACCATAACTTCCACAGGGACTGTTGGTTGCCTACTCAGCAATCATCATGCCTTTCTTCTTCTTCTGGAAGAAAAACTGCATCTACTCCATCAACATGAATCAGTGATATAAATTGAATCATCTTAGCCAGCATGAACATCCCATTCCTTTTATCAGTAATTGCTTTAGGAAAGAGCATGTGATCTAATTTCAGCCTGTGAAATGTGAGAGGTAACTGCTTCAGGGAAAGTGATTTCTGAAAGACGCTTCTATACACCTATAAAGACAGTTCTTATCCTTCTGTTGGCTGATGTCTTGTCTGCATTTTGTTCCCAGAACCACAGTGGGCAACTTGTGATCTTGGGTGGCTGGCAGTGGACAAAGCTGACATCTTTGCTTCAGCAAAAGAGAAAGATGAAAAAAACTGTGGGTCTTTGATTATATCATTGAGATACTGAATCAACCAAACCTGAGGTATGTCTCCAGAAGCAGGGTAGTCTTCTACTGTGTGAGATAATACATTTTCCTTATTGTTTAAATGGGTTAAGACAGAATTTTCAGTTACTTACATTCCCATTTACAAATTCCCATTTAAATGGGTTAAGACAGAATTTTCAGTTACTTACATTCCCATTTACAAATTCCCATTACAGTCCCATATGCAAATCTCTGTCTCTCTCATCTTCATGACCCTTCGCCTTGTGGCCTCTCTCCCCTCTCTCACTCCTGCTTACTACAACCTATTTCAATACATTTCACTTTTGAGCCAAACTGAAAGACTACGATCTTTTTTTGAAAATATTTTTTTTATTTCCCATGACCACACCTTCGTATAGGCTGGCCCACATTTCAGAAGTGCCCTTTGCTCCATTTCTGCATGCTAAAATCCTTAGGACCAATTCATCTCAGAAAATATCTCCTCATGAAGGTTTCCTGGTTGCTGGAATAGTCTTATCCTTCTCTTTTGAACCTATGTTGCAATGAGTTTATATATCTTTTATCACTCAAATTTGACCCCATCCTATAGTATCTCATACCACTCTAAATCTTCACCCTATACTTTCTCTCCTCTGTAAACTTTCATAAAACATTTGGCACAGGATTTTGCATGTGCAGGAAATATTTCTTAAGTTGAAATTATGAAAATATTTCGCTATCTGTAGTTATTACTGAGTTAGTAACATTTTCTTGTAATTTACAAGGCACCACTCTTAAAATAGTTGGATCTCTGTCCTCAAATCACTATCTAAAAATATAGAATAGGGGAAAAATTAGTATCTAATGATTAATAAATTTTTGATAGGCAAACCCTTGCTACAAGTAATGTAGTATTTCTTTTTCACACACCTGCCCTAGGTAACTAGTTGGTCAAAGCGATTATTTTATTGACGGTATATTTCTACAATATATGTCAGATACTTTAAAGAGATAAATGGAACCTTGCCATACATGATGACAACTTCTTTATTGAATTGAAAGGAACAAGAGAAAAATACAGAAACATGTATCAGTTTATGGTTCTACGTCTCCCTCAGATAAAATACCTCTGATTTAGTCGTTAATGTTTTAAAGAGACTTGAAATTCTGTTATATCTGTTTCAATTTATTTATTTATTTATTTATTTATTTATTTATTTATTTATTTATTTATAATTAATGCATTATGTTTAGCATTACATACGCTTAGGTCAAAAATCAGCCTTACAAGACACCGATTCCTTTATTTTAAAATATTGAATTTGGCAAGAGAGAGAAAGGCAAAGGGCAGGAAAGGACTATACTGAATGAGTATCTAGGCACTAAGTTAGGACCTTTGTGTACATTTTCTTTTTTATCCTCTGAATAGTGCCCAGTCCCATGAGCCTAGGTGTTTTTATCTCTAGTTTACTAATGAAAAATTTGAGGCACAGAATAGTGCACAGAAATACAGTTGTTAAAAAATGGATCTGAAATTTGAATGAATGCAAGTCATTGATTAACTAAACCCAGGTCAACTTTACCAAATATATAGGCAACTTAATATTTTAGATTAAAGGTCAAAAGCTCTGTTTAGCAGTATAGAATTTTTAGGATATAAATTGAGGAACTCACAAGTTAGTAATAGATGCAAATGTTCATAAATAATATAATATAAAGAAAAAAACCAATAAGACCATAGGACTTCAAAATCAAAATGCTACGGTGTCTGAATTTAGATTCCCCTGAAGTATTTGGGTTGGAAAGGTTATTTATAGGCCGAGTGCAGAAAGCACATGTGAAAGAATGCAGAGAGGGAGACAGAAAAGGGCAAGATATCTATAAATGGTGCATTAATAAACAGACACTATGAGCAACTGATGCTTAATCCCAATGGGAGCCTCTGAGGAGGTGTGGAATGCACTTCAAAATTACTCGACTAGCAGATAGGGAAGCTGGAGTCTTTACCCACTCACTCTCTTCTCTCCTTGTTTGAGGATAATCCCTGAGGGATGTTAAGTCCCCAGCACTTCTGGGCTTCCTTGCACTCTAAGCACTGGAATGCCCTAAGGCAGAGAGTCAGTGAGGCAAGCACTTGAGGCATGGAGCTGTCAGACTGCATATATGCAGGAGCATAGGATCTGTCTGCTACTCAGAGGGATTTGGGGAGAGCAACAATACGAGCCACATGTGGGAATGTAAAGGAAGGAATGTTTATGGAATATTGAGGAACTCAGGGAGACATTACAAAGGAGGTGACTTCTGAACAGGGCATTGAAGGACGGTTAGAATTTAACTCCACTAGATGTGGTGAGGAAGAGAAGCAGGAAGTACCATTGAGTTTTGTTCAATTTCAGTCTACCCTGACCACCCAGTTTAAAGTTGCATTCCATCCTTCCCGGCCATTCCTTACCACAGTCCTGACTGCCCCCCTTACTTGATCTACCTGTATTCCACAGCAATCATGAACACACTACATAAATTATTAATTTGTTGGGCAGCCCAGGTGGCTCAGCGGTTTAGCGTGGCCTTCAGCCCAGGGCTTATCCTGGAGACCCGGGATCAAGTCCTGCATCGGGCTCCCTGCATGGAGCCTGCTTCTCCCTCTGCCTCTGTCTCTCTCTTTCTCTCTCTGTCTCTCATGAATAAATAAATAAAATATTTTTTAAAAATTATCCATTTGTTGTGTTTATTGTTTTTTTTTAAACTTTTTTTTTAAATTTTTATTTATGATAGTCACAGAGAGAGAGGCAGAGACACAGGCAGAGGGGGAAGCAGGCTCCATGCACCGGGAGCCCGATGTGGGATTCGATCCCTGGTCTCCAGGATCGCGCCCTGGGCCAAAGGCAGGCGCTAAACCGCTGCGCCACCCAGGGATCCCCCTGTTGTGTTTATTGTTTACTGTCCATACTACTCATCTTCACTAGCATATATGTTCCAGGAAGGCAGGAATGTTTGTCTAGTTTGTTCACTAATGTATCTTAAGGGCTCAGGACAGTGCCCAGCGCTTCAGTTGTTTAATAAGCATTTGGTGAATGAAAGAATGAACCTTACCATACAGCTCTTGAACTACTGGATGGCAATCTCTAACTTTAATGAAGATGGAGATTCTGAAAAGAGAAGGAAAGAAACATCAGAAAAAAATTAATGTGTTTAGCGTGGGACCCACTCGAATCCAATGAGAGATCCCAGTCATGTTTCACTACCCTGAGGAAGAGAAAGGGCAGGAATCAATGCTTGCTTACCATTCTGTCTCTGCTGTTTGACTTGATATTCAGCATCATACATCTGGTACATTTTCAAGGATCTTGTTCCTCAGGAAATTAGCTATATTTATAGTATTAATATACTCTGGCAGGCACAATAATCTCACATTTTTCTGGCATCATCTATCCTCAAGGGCCTCGAGGCTTCTGTGCTGGAAAGTTATTTCTCTTACAGTTTTGCATTTACTTCTTTCAACTGAGAGCATCTGTTACAGGAGTTGATTCTATTTGGCAGCTCCCACTCACTCAATAGTGCCCTTAGTATCACTACTAAACTCAAGAGTCTGCTTTCCCTGGGAACTCACGCTTCTGCCCCAATATGTCACAGAATTCTCCTCTGACACTAGATGGAATTATGAGGTACAAAAGCTTTAGAAGTGGACACTGTCCTTTGTGTGTCGTGGGCAGTCTTACAAGCAAGATATCCGCTAGCTAGAACTGATACATATGCTAGTTCTTGGATGATCAAACAGACATAGGTTCAGCGACAGCCCATGTCCACTTCTGACATCAAGTTTATACCTGCGTCACCCTGGCAAAATGAAATGCACTTATGCAGATCACCGTAATTCAGAAACTTTCTTAATTACGTTGCTGTTTACCTTTGTGCTGATGATGAAGAAATGGTTTGTTAAGCAAATTAATAGAGGAAAACCATTGTGAACAGAATGCTTGAAGTTTATAACTAATTCAAAGAAGAAATTACTTTCAGGCAACCTCAAGTTTTTTAGAAGCATCGTTTCCATGTAAATACCTGGGATAATAGGCTAATTACAATAGTTTTTATTTATTCATTGAAACTATTTCCCCAAAACAGTCTCTTAAACTATATGTTCACATTCTATCATCTAGTTTCCTTAAAAGTAAAACAAGTGGTTTTTTAAAAATATTCAATAATTTAGATTTGTCACTAACTATGCTACTACCCAATTAATGAGGTTTGCCAACAGCAGATTCACTGGTGATGAAGCAACACCATCAGATAAAAATGTCAAAAGCTCAATGGTAAATCTCAACATCAAGCAATTCCAGGTTTTATAGAGTTGTTTGAAAAGAAAAAGCACCTAGTGGGTTTTATTTAAACCAGCTGCTGCAGAGCCCCCTTGCAGACTACAGCACAGCAGGGGAGCCATAGCCTTGTAAAGCAATTCTTTGATGGAACCCTGTGCCTTTAGCGGGTGAAGGAGCAAACACATAAAAAGTTACCACCCTGTGATGACTTGCTGCAAGGGCTTTCTTGTCTGACCACTGATGTTTCCATTGCCTGTTTCACTCTGCAAACTCTGACATCTTTTTATCTTAATAATTACAAGTACTAAGTGGCATCTCTTATGGATATTATGTGGCTGGGTTCCTCCCTCCAATTATGGTTCTGCCTCTGCTTCAGCCAGAAGTCCTCCCTATCTATCTACTTCACATGGAACTGTTCGAAAAAGAATTGGAAAAACATGTCTTTAGTGTTTTTCCTAGTAATCAGTGTGATGATTTTAGTTTTTGTGTTTGGCTCTTTGATGTGATTGTATGTAACATTACCCTTTAGGATAGAGATCCAGTGAATGAGTTTTTCTACAAATAGTCATTCATACCAATTTTTCTTTCTTCACAAAATTTTTATTCTAAAAGGAAATTTACAAACCAAAGACTGAGGAGAATTACTGACTGGGACACTGGTGAAATTAGAGGAGTGTGAATGGGCCAGGCTTACACAGAGCTGATCAGTTGTGTCTATGCCCAAATTAGCTCTAGCATCTGCTAAACAACTGAACAAGGCAATTTAGTTGTTTATGCTTGGCTTAAACTCTTTTCTGTTGTTAGACCCCTACACTGATCCAGAGAAGCCATGGTTCTCTTTCTTTAGTAACAATATTTCCATGTCTCCTGCAGGGTGTGGAGGAAGCAATAGCTGCTGTTCTTGTACATTTTCAGGCAGGTCTCTCATTTTCATTTACCCCATCCCCTTTATCCCTCCTGACCCTTTGTGGTAAGTGATGCTTCTAATTCTTTAGGCCTTTCCAGAATGCTATGGAGAAGATAATCATCTCGTTGTCATAGTTTCTCTCTCTGCAGCCTCTTAGATTTGAAAATTTTCATTTTGTTAAGTGAGGTGCTTATTCCACATCCATTTCCATGTTCATATGTTTTAGCTTACAGATATTATCCAGAATATGTGTTTAGAGTAGGTGTTTCTGTGTCTTTTTCTGTGTTGGCTGTGGGTGATTTTCCACAAGGAAAGGGAATTGAAACCTGAAGTTGAGCATTCTATCTTAGAAACACCTGAAGTTAAGTGAAACAGGAATTAAGGGAATGGGATTCCAGGAAAAGTTTTTCAAAGCCACTGGAAGGTGTATTTGTGGTAAGCAGAATATTGTCATGTCCATATTATTATTTATGTATTATTTTAAAATTTATTTCAAGTTTTTATTTTAATTCCAGTTAACGTATAGCATTATATTTATCTCAGGTGTACAATAGGTAATTAAAAACTTCTATACATCACCCTGTGCTCTTCACAAGTGCTCTCCTAATCTCTATTTAAATGCATTCCCTTCCCCCAATCATCGATTTGTTCCCTATAATTAAGAGTATGTTTCTTCCTTTGTCTCTTTCCCTCTTTCATTTTTTTCCTTTTGCTTGTTTGTTTTGTTTCTTAAATTCCATGTATGAGTAAAATCATATGGTATTTGCCTTTCTCTGACTGCCTTATCTCACTTAGCCTTATATACTGTAGCTCCATGTTGTTGCAAATGATAAGAGTTCATTCTTTTTGGTGGCTGAATAATATTCCATTGTGTATATATACAATATCTTCTTTACCCATTCATTAGTTGATGAACACTTGGGCTGCTTTCATATCTTGGCTATTGTAATAATGTAATAATGCTGCTATAAACATAGGGGTGCATGTATCCTTTTGAATTAGTGTTTTTGTATTCCTTGTGTAAATACCTACTAGTGCAATTGCTGGATCATAAGGTAGTTCTCTTTTTAGCTTTTTGAGAAGCATCCATACTGTTTTCCACAGTGTCTGCACCAGTTTGCATTCCTACCAACAGTGCAAGAGTTCCATTTTCTCCACAGCCTCACCAACACTTGTTTCTTGATTTTTTTATTTTTGCCATTTGACAGGTATGAGGTGATATCTCATTGTAGTTTTTTATTGTATTTCCCTGATGATAAGTGATGATGAGCATCTTTTCATGTGCCTGTTGGCTGTTATTCATTCCCATATTAATCCCCAGAATATAATACCTTACATGGCAAAAGATACTTTGCAGATATAATTAAGTTAAGGATCTTCAGATGAGGGGATTATCCTAGGTTAGTCAGGTGGGTCTAATTGAATCACAAGACAGTTAAAAGGTAAAGAAGGGAATGTCAGAAAGAAGCAAGATTTGAAGAAAGCACACATCTGGCTTTGAAGATGGAGGAATGTGCAATAAACTTGGCCTCTAGAAGTCAGAAAAGCCAAGGAAACAGATTCTTCCTTAAGCCTCCAGAAGAAATGTGCCCTACTAACCCATTTTGAACATTTGACATTCAGAAATTGTAAGACAATAAGTTTGTGTTGTTTTAAGCCACTAAATATGTAGTAATCCTTCATGGCAGCATTAGAATACTAATACAATATATATATTAGTATACCAGACACCAGTCTTAATTTAAATTAAGAAATTAATTTAAATTAAGAAATTTAAATTTTACCCTGAATGACAGTAATGACCACAGAGAGATTTTAAGCAGAGAGATTTCACAATTAGCTTTGCACTTTAAGTTTTCCAGTCCAACAAAAATTGGGACGGGGAACAAATTAGAAGGGCCAAAACTAGAAGTAAGTAAGTTGATTTGGAGAGTATCTCCATAATCCAGTTAATTAATGCTATGTTTATTAGCTAAAATAGCCAATGAAATGGAGAAAAAGTGATAAGCCTAAAGACACATTAACAAAATAGAACAACTGATTAAGTCTAGAATAACTAAATAAAAACCAGAATTCTAAAGGACTCACAAATTCTGTGATTGGGAGGATCTTTTATTTTTCTGGAAGATAAAAAGTAGAGAAGAGGGTTTAGATTTGGTAAAGATACAAGCTTGATTTTAGATATTCTGTTTTTGAGGTGCCTATAAGGTTTACAAGTGAAAAAGATATTCAATAGCAGATGGATATATGAGAAATGGATTAGGTTTTTCAATGCTCAAAGATAGAAAATAAGTAACAAGTGGGAAGGAATTATCATGAATTATTTAGAGAAGCTTCCCATTTCTTTTAACCACACTTATATCCATGACTTTTACTAATATTTATAAACCAATGATTCTAAATTTATAGCTCTAGTTTTAGTTCTTATAATCTAATCTGCACGAGATCCCTCCTTCACTATTTTTGGACACTACCTTGACATTTAAAGGCCTATTAAATCTCATCTTTCATCATCCTGTTTAAGAGAACTACCACTCCTTGGTTTCCAAGCCAGAAATCTCATGTCCTCTTCAACAACTCCTTCTTTCTCACTCATATCAAATTCATGACCAATTTCTGTCCATTTTACTTCTCCAGTGTCTCTGAAGCCCTCTGCTCTATCACCACTGCCATTTCTTTGGCTCAGACTCTGATAGCAACCTTTTACTCATTAATGCATCCTCTTTTCTCCAATCTGTCCACTGCGCTAGCACAGAAGAGACAAGATAGTAAGTATCATTGCTTCAACATGGCTTCCTGCATAAGGTCTACACAAAGCCCCTGTAAAGTAGGAAAAAAAAATCTTGCCTTCTTTCCTTTTATCAGGGTGCAAATTTCCTTGCAGGAACCCAACCATTCCAAACACTTTATTGGCCAGAACCAGGTCACTTGTTCAATCCTTCACCATTCATTAACCTAGGGAAATGTTTAGCTTAGACTACTTATGCTTAATTTTATGAACTTAGCTTGTGACCTACCAAATAAAGTCAGGCTTATTTAATGGAGGAAAGGTGTGTGGATAAGGATCACGGTTTACAGACAACCAATATCTCCTGCATCCAGAAATCAAGAAATAATAAGGTGGTAGATTTCTTCCAGATTTAAAAATAAGTAAATAAAGAGAAACATGTAAATACAAAGGTTAAACAATGATATGCATCTCTTTATTTTTAGGAAGGTTCTTTCAATCCTCATTCTGGAAAAGTTTTTATACTGCTGAAAAATATGTGTATTGAATTCCCCGTAAGTATATTTGCATAAAAATGTAAGGAATGGATCAGGATAGTAATACATTTTTATGTTTAAGCATGTGAAAGCACAGGTGCACACATAGGGGTTGGATCTAAGCTCACCTAAATAGACACCACACAGTTCATCTCATGTCATTCATCCAAAGATCCTGCAAATAGTTATTTGATCTCTGTATGTCTAGTCATTCTTTTCATATTCATTTTAAAAGCTTAACCTAACACATTCTGTGTTTATGTCTGTGAATACTGCTACCATCTGCCCATTTAGGGGCAGCGCAGCAATTATAAAAAATGGTCATTGGTGTCTCAATAAAGGATAGATGGGGCCAAATGAAGAGAAGAGATTATCACAGACTTTTAAAACCAGGGGCTTCAAAATGCATTGTTTGTATGACACATTTTGAATGTCAGTAGCTTCTGTGTTATGGTTTCTTTACTTGGCCCTAAGCTGGAGCTCATTTCTGTTTTTCAGTAATGTATTGTCTTGTTAATTATTTTACTTTCATGTAAAGCATCGAACATTTTAGATATCCTCGCACATACATTGTAATAAATAATAATACCTATTACACCAAAAGGCTTAAGTTTCTTAAAGTAAGTTAACAGTACCATCTACCAAATGTCCATTACTCACATTTTTCTTCATGTACATTCCTCTTGGGTCTGTCTATTCTAGAATTTGTGCTGATAATGAGCTTTTGAATACTGATTCTATATGACACAAGGTCATATTTGAAAGCTTTTTATCAAAATAACTGAAGATGTGATCTTAAATACACCTCATCAATACAGCTGTCTCTAATCTCTGGGGATAAATAGTGACAAATGAGGCTTAGTTTTTGACTTGTTTAGCTGCTGCTGAAACAGAGTAGCTGTTTTAATGGAGCTTTTAAGTGGATAATAGGCATGCAGTAAACATTCTGAGGTATGATAATGAGCTCTATGTATGGATGCAGGACTATATTTTTCACTGTGTTTCTGCACAAGAAAGTGTTTGCAATTTATAAAAGAATCAGAAGTCTATTTACATGGCCACTGGGATGTGTGCTAAATTTCCTTATGCATTTAAATATCCCTATTTTCACACCCACTACAACCATTATTTAGTTTGCAGATTCATTAAACTGTATAATGTGTTCTTATTAACTGCCAAAGAAATCATGTCAAATTAGGTGTGGATTTTTATTACTTTAAAAAAATAGCACGCAATAATGCAACATGCTCAAAATGTCTGAATGACAAAATGGGTATGAGAAGAAAAAACTTTGCATAAAAATCTTTCATCCTAGCCTTCAAATTAATGTATTTAATGTTAATGTACTCCAATTACAGAAAAGTACTTGCTGTGATTTCAGGATAGGTTTGATGAAACCAAATCTAGATTCTCTAATTGCTGAACTCATAAATGATTACGACCAGAATACAGGAGCCATGGAATCCTGACAAAGAAGTAGAAACTCTTGCTCTTGCAAATCTAAAATGTAGTTGGTATAAAGGAAAGATTAGCAGAGGTAAAAGTAAAAGCTATGGTTGAGTGCTCAGACAATAAAATATTCTGATTTCCTAATAAAATCAACAATTGGTTTCCTGAAAATAAGATGATATGAAAACACATACAAGAACAAAAAATTTTATAAGACCTCATATTTCCCATTATATGTACCCTACTGAAGATGAGAGTATGGTTTTGGGGAAACAGCATGGAGTTTGGTGCAGACAATTCTTCCTACATATAACACTTCCTAGCTATGTGGTTGTGAGCAGATTACATATCACCCTTATTCTCAGTTTTCTTCTTATTAAAATGTGGCAGAGTGTGTACTTCTAACTCAAATGATCAGGTGACTTCTGTTTATAACCCTGTGGAGTCAAGATATTCTGAAGGGCCTTCTAAATACTAAACAAATAGGTATTGTATGTATGTATTTGTGTGTGTATGTATGTATATGCTTTTTAAAGCATTACTGGATTATAAGAAATAAAAAAAATTTAATAGCCACCTCTTAATTTTTTTAAATGGAAAACCAAAAGGTCTGATTGCCCCAGTACAAATTCCAGCATCAGAGCTGCTAAACCAGCTACAAAACATTAGCAAATCTAACAATATATGAAATATCCATAAAAATACATAAAAAGGATACATTTTGTACAATTAAGTGACCATATTAACAGACTAAATAAAAAAAAAACCTATGCAATTATCTCAATAGATGTAGAAAAATCATTTGCCAAACTTTATCATTCAACAAAAAAACTAGGAATGGAAAGGATTTTCCTTAACAGAATAAACAACATCAAAATATAAACCTATAGCTACCATCCTACTTAATGGTGAGAGACTGAATGCTTTTCCTCTAAGATTGAGAAAGCAAGGATGTATCTTATTACCCCTGATCAACATGGAACTATAAGTACTGACTAGCACAATAAAGCAAAGAGAAGTAAGACTAGTAGATTGAATAGAAAAATTGTATTCACAGAGGACATGTTTGTTTATTTAAAAAATTCCAAAGAATCTACAAAAATAGCTCCAATAACTGAGTGAGTTTAACAAGGTCATAGGATACAAAGTTTATATATAGATGTCAATCATATTTCAAAATACCAGCAATGATGGGCAGGTATAGGATAGATATTCCCATTCCAAAAGGAAGAAAGGAGTGACAGGTTTCAACTAAGTCCAAAACCCAGCAAAGCAAACTCCATTCAGCCTTACAGCTCAAAAATAATCCTCTTTGGTTTGAAGCTCTGACTTCCAGACCCACTGGAGTGGCAACAAGAATTTGGTTGGAAGCTATCTGGCCTGTTGAGGTGGTCACCAGGATGATATCTGGATCATCCTTGGGGTCCTTCTTCTCTTTTCTTGAAGGACAAGTTCACACACAAAGCCAAATAGCTTTATGGTCCAGTCCTGTAGGGTCTAAGAAGCCCAGCAACCTTCCTTCATTTCATCCCACTTTCTCTGTTCTCCTAAATTCAAACTGGCAGTATCTTCTGGTGTAATCATTCCCTATTCTTTGCCGCCTTTGAGATGGCTAATAAGATCTGTGGTTTATGCTCAAACTTAAACCTCCTTACAAAAAGGACAACCTTGGTGTTCTCATTTTTTGCGATATGGACAGGCTGAGAATTTTACAAGGCTCCAAGTTCTGATTTCTTTATTGCTAAACAATTCCATCTTCGATTTATCTCTCTCCTGTCATATTTTAACATAAGTAGTCAGGAGGAACCAAGCCACTCCTTCAATATTTTGCTTAGAAATCTCAGCTAAAAATCCGATCTTACTGCTTGCAAGTTCTGTCTTCCAGAAAAGACTAGGACACAAACACAATTCAAACAAGTTCTTTGCTACTTTCTAATGGGGATTATCTTTTCTCCATTGTCCAGTCACATGTCTGAGACCTCATTGGAATGGCCTTTACCATCTGTATTTCCACCAGCATTCTGTATGTGATTATTAATGTATTTTTTAAGAAGATGGAAGCTTTTTTTTTTTAAGATTTTATTTATTTATCAATGAGAGACAGAAACAGAGAGAGAGAGGCAGAGGGAGAAGCAGGCTCCATGCAGGGAGCCCGATGTGGGACTCAATACCGGATCTCCAGGATCACGCCCTGGGCCAAAGGCAGATGCCAAACCACTGAGCCACCCAGGGATCCCCAGAAGCTTTCTTTACAGTTTTCCTCTTTCTATTCTGAGCCCTCACCAGAATTACTTATAAAAATCTTTTTATAGCAATATTGGATTTTGCTAGCATTGACCTCAAAACTCTACAACCTCTGCCCATTATCCACTTCCAAAGCCACTTCCACATTTGTAGGTATTTGTTAGAGTGGAGAGCCCCCCCCCCCACTCTCAGTACCAATTTCTATCTTAGTTCTAGCTCGCGTCATGGGGTCTCTACTCCTATGACTGAATGCAACCTAATTACTTCCTAAAGGACCCACCTCGAAATCCCATCACATTAGTGATTAGGAAGTCAACATATGAATTTTGAGAGCAGAGGAACATTCAATCCATAGCACTGCCATAGTGCCCTACCATAAAATGTATCAAATTATACTGTTATTGCCTGTTCACTTGTCTGCCTTTCCTATTGGACTGTGGAAGAAGATCTTTGTCATTTTTATGGTTGTATTCCGTGCATCTAGCCCAATGACAGTAGGCCCCAAATAAATATTTGTTGAATGACCAAGGAATTGATACATAGAATAGAAAGATAGTAATCTTTTCTTTTTGTAATGAATATTTTAAATATTTATTAATACCTCCCTCAGGAGTAGCAAATGCAATTTTATCATTTTATATTTTTGAGTGAATTTGCATTTCTTTTCATTAATTTATAGTTTGTTATAACTTTTTCCTGAGAAGCAGAGGGAAAGGAAAAATTACTATTAGCTTATAAATAAGATCATTGAAGCTCAAAGCAGGTAATATCTCTTTCAAAAGTTAATGCTAGCTTTCAGATTGAAATCTCCTAAAAATCAGCATTCAGCACACAAAAAAATGATTCTTTCAAATGTTCAGTATTATGATGGTTCTTTCTGTGATGTGGATAGAAAAAGAAAGAGCTCCATATTCCTTATAAAGAATTGTATAACTTAATGTGGAATGTGAATGATGTAATTAGCTAAGATTCATACAGCTATTATTGTTGGGAAAAAAAAGTGTTCTCATTTTTTTCAAAACATAACCCATAGACACTGAAAATATCATTTTCAATAATTTGTTTTTTCCTTTTTCCCAGTCCAAGATGTAGTGAAGTGTTGATGAACTGGTGAGTAATTGTCTTATCATTCATTCTAAATTCTACACAACGCAGACTGCATAAATTCCAGTCTATTATTCTTACAGTATTTATTTCAGGTTGATGTCAATTTACAGCTACAAGAACATTTAATTGAATCTGTTGAAGAAAGGACGTGAAGCATTTCTGGATATACGAAATTACACTGATATTGGTAAACTGTAAACAATCAACCTGTAGGTGCCTTCAAGATCTAACATAAGAGTAATTAGTTCCATATTATTAATTTCTAATTCTGTCTTCTGTTTGTAGCACTAGAAGCATTAGACCAATATGAAAGAGAGAAAGAAAAAGAAAAAGAAAGAAAGAAAGAAAGAAAGAAAGAAAGAAAGAAAGAAAGAAAGAAAGAGAAATCTCTTGCAATTTCATCTCACCAACAAATCCTTTGTTTTCATATTTTGTGTTTTCTGGATCATGGGAAAACAATTTTATGTGTTTGGAAATATAGTGTAGATTTTAATGTTTTTTTTTTCACTTGACATGATGTTATAGACATTTTTATATGTTGCTATTCTTCACAGTAGTACTTTTTAATGGATGGTTTCTAGCTTACAAATTGATATTCTGTTATTTACTGAACCATTTCTCAGTTTTAGACATTAAACTGCTTTCAGGTTTTTCACTGTTATGAATAAGTCAGCAATGAGTCCTTTTGCATGTGATTTTTACTTTTTCCATAAAATAACACGGTGTCACCAATAGCAACAGCAGGTCAAAAAACTTGAAAATTTTCCAAGTTTTTGCTGTTTTGTTTTCAAAAGATAACTACAGTTTATACTCTCACCAGGGTGCATTAGTGCCCAGTTTCAACACAAACTCACTTGCACATATTTGTTAATAGTTGTAAAAAGAGCATTGGATTTTACTTCTTTAATAAATAGTCATACTAGTTTTGTTTCATATGTGACTGTAGGTGTGAGGATTCATCATCCCCTTCTAGATGTAGCTCCCTGACATAAAGACTCTTAAAACAATGACAAGTTTACAAGGGCAGTTGATAAACCTCTGAGGGGAAAATGATCCCACCCCTAATTTACCCTTTCCCAATGTGTTGGTCCATATTCAACTGTGTTTTTGTTTGTTTGTTTATTTGTTTAATTTTTTTTTGTTTTTAATATTTTATTTATTTATTCATGAGAGACACAGAGAGAGAGGCAGAGACATAGGCAGAGGGAGAAGCAGGCTCTCTGCAGGGACCCCAATCAATACAGGACTCAATCCCAGGACCCCGGGATCATGACCTGAGCCAAAAGCAAACACTCAACCACTGAGCCACCCAGGCACCCCTCAACTGTGTTTGGTAGGGATTCATTTTTCATTTTATTCTTACCACAAAATCACTAATTCAATATTTTTTGATGTTGGAACATGATCTGTATCATTCTGCATTTCATCTTGTAGAGGAAGTAAGGATTGAGATGAGTTTCTGCATCCTCCATAATTGCATAATAGCATAAATATTTCTATTTGACATATAATCTAAAAAATCGTATCAGTAAAATATGAAGAATTACTGCACTTCAGAGCACCACTGAACTTAGTCATGGTTGTATCCATCTTTAAGGTCACTATTGAAACTTTGATTCTAAGGGATTTTTTTTTAATGTATTAAATGTTGATTTTTGTAAAAATAGCTACTGTCTACCAAGTGCCTACTGTGTGCTGGACATTTCTATATACCTTATATCTAATTTTCCCAGAAATCCTATGAAATAGATATTCATTGTCTCCGTTCTGCTGGTTATAAAACGAGGACTCAGAGATGCTAAGTGTCTTGTCCAGGTCCAGGCAGTAGATGACTAAACTGAATTTCACATCCAGTATTGTCTCTCTAACATCTATGACCTTTCAGTTATATTGAGTCATTTAAAAGGGTAAGTATATTTTATCCTCCAAACACCAATTTTTTATAATAAATTATGCTTTGACATTTGTATATTTTAATTTAAAGTTATGAAATTATAATCCAAGTAATCAAAACACTCAACCAATTTACTATTTTTGCTTATAAAGTAATAACAATTTCTTTCCATTTAAATTTTCATCTGAATGCACTAAAAAACCTAGCATAAATAAAAACCACTCTTGGGGCATTATCTCCCAATGCTTTTTTCTGCCAACTGTACTTTGTGGGTAACAGCCTCATTGGCCATTCTTTGAACATGATTTTCACCTTCTTGCTTTTAGACCTTAGCTCATTTTCAACTGCAAGCCTCCTTCTCTATTAAGGGTGCAATCCAAAGAATATCTTCCTTATAATAGCTTTATTAATCATGTCAATCAAAGTTACTCCTCCCTCTTTGCAGTAACTATACTACTTTGGTCTAAACATCTCTATATTATTTATATCCCATGCAGTGTATGGAAAGAACACGAGCTTTGAAGTTACACAGGTGTGATTCAGTATTCACCTCTAATCTAAATCGTGTCACTTTTTTGAAGATCAGTGTGTAATTGTTAACTATTGCTGGGTAGCAAATGACTCCAAAATTCAGTGGCTTAAAACAATAGCATTTTTCGGGTGCTGGGTGGCTCAGTCGGTTAAACATCTGCCTTCGGCTCAGGTCATGATCCCTGCTCCCCCACCAACGCATGCTCTCTCTCTTTCTCTCTCTGAAATAAATGTATAAAATCTTTAGAATAAAAATACAATAAGCATTTCTGAATGCTTTTTTTTAAGAAAATGAAAACTTTTAAGATTGACTTTTAGCAACTTTTAAATATACAGTATTGTATTATTTATTATAGCTTTATTATTGACTTAAAGTTCTATTTCTCTTAAATCTTGAGTAAGCAAGGTGGTTCTTTTGGGCTTGGCTGGGCTTACTTACATATCTGTAATGAGACTTGTATCAAGGGTGCAGCTTTCTTATCTTGGCTGGGTTCCTTCCCATGTTTGGTAGTTGGCTGGCAAGATGATCTATGATAGCCTCAGGTAGGACAACTGGCTCTTTCCATGTAATTTCTCATCCTCCAGTAAGCTAACCGGAGCTATCTGTGAGAATAGAATGCCAAGAGAAAGCAAGTGAAAGATTTCCTAGAGACTGAGCTCAGAAATGATAGTCAATTCTACTGCACCCTGTTGACCAGAAGCTAATCAAAAGTGAAGTTTAGATTCAAGTCATGGAAGCACTTGATGGGAGGAGCTGCCAAAATCAGCGTAATGGGAATGTCTACATTTCAGAGCTACTGTAAAATAAGATATGATTAAAAAGTACTTCGCAAATGCTTTGAATATATAAATTTGATACATGTTAATTATGTGTTCCTTATACATCTTGGTCCCCCATATCCTATGCATGGTAAGTCTACAAGAAGTACCAAATGAATGGATTATAGAAATATATAATTTAGAGGACTTTCTGAAAAGTTTTAAAAATATTTTAATAAAAATATGCAATTAAATAGACACCTTATTGCCTCAAAATTGGATTTAATTCAAGTTATGTAAAATACATAGCAAAATAAAAACTGGTGCTAAAAGCCAGGACAATTTTAACCATTTTTCTTCAAACTCTGGTTTCTTAATTTATATTTTTATGTCATATAAAAAGTAGGAATTTTAAAAGGAGGTATTTGATCATTTTCAATATATAATTTGTGCAGGACCATTATTTTTAGCGATAGATTTTCTTTTATGAGAGTGAAATAGAGTATATAAATTCTGCATCGCATGCTGAGAGAAAATCAGTATGGCTACACACTTCTCATGCTTCAAGGATTTTTAGTATAATAGAAATCTACAGGAACATAACACCTTCGAACTTCACTGCCTCAATGTGTCTTAGACAGACATGGTAAGAATGCATTCTTGTAAGTTTTACTTGCTGAAATAAAGCACACATAGGGTTTAGTAGCCAAACAAATGTGCTGACTTTACTTACAATTTTAGAAGCTACCTTTTTTGTCAAAGAGCTTGGAACAATAATCTGAAAAAAACAAATATGTCAATTTTAGAAATGGGTAAATTACAGAAAATTGAAATACCTGTGCTTATATATGTGGTAAAACTCAGAGCCAGAATATGACTCATACAAATGGATAAAATTTCTCTCATTCAATAAGAGGATAAAATCCTCTACAATAATGAAATCCATAATTTCCCTAATTCATCTCCTCTTACAGGTTCAGATGTTTCTACAGAATCCTGAAATTCTAATTCAATGTTTCTAACATTTGATTGGCATCTTATCTTTTATACATGTTAAAGGCAATTTTTATACTCATTAAAAAATATACAAGTTTGAATATGCAATGCTTTTTAAATTAGTGTTTCAAGATTAAGTAGTTAAAAAAAACTCAACAATATTGAATACCATAATAAAAATCATGTGTGTAGCATCTGGTTTTATCATACTTTCACATTATTCCATATTTGCTTTTGTTATAGTTGGGGTTCTCTCTACAATACTTGCATTTCCATGACCTTTGCTCCTTCTCAGAGGTAGTCTCATTAATTCAATATTTATCATTTTTAATTAGGTTTTCTACTCTTTCTATACTTGTATTTATCTCTAAACAATATATATTATAATTTTGCAGAGTTTTAAACTTTATATAAATGGTATCATATTACAGGTATTATTTTGCAAAGTGCTCTGTTTTATTTAACATTATGTTTGTGATCATCATCCGTATTAATATATATTTTGCTCTGTTTTATTTATTTTGACTGCTTTATATTTGTAAGATTCTATTCCATGACAAAATCACACTATTTTTTTCTCCTGCTGATGGACACTTCAATTGTTTCTAATTCTTCCCTTTTTCAACTAGTGCTGCCATAAATCTTGAGCATATTTCCTTTTATACACATATCAGAATTTCTCCTAGAAAAGAAGCTGCTGAGTTGTAGGGAATATACACTTTCAACTTCACTAGATATTACCAATTTACAATTCATTCACTGTTTATTAGAGTTCCCTTTATCCACATTTTTTTTTTTCTAAAGTAAGTTATGTGCTTTCTCATTGTCATGGAACATACTATGATCCTTTTTCCTCTTTGACCTCAGGGTATACTCAACTATGTAACTGTCAGATTCTTTCTTCATCAAGATCATGGATCATATTACACGGGAGAGAGGAACCATATCAGTTCCTCCACCACAATTGCAGCAAGGAAGACATTTCATTCTGTGGGAGGAAGAAATCAGGAATGCTGAGTAGGGGCACCTCTCTCTGATCCCATATGAAGGAAATGTTTGAGTAAAGGACTATCTCCAGGTGAGTCCTCTGCAAATAAGCACACAGATCTCACAGGACAAGACTCTTGGTACTATGTAGCCTGGGAGTCACTAAACATCCTTACCTATCTACCCCCAGGTTCTCCTAGAAAGCCTTATATTGAAAAGCTCATTTTGTCTTGGGAATGAGGCACCTTCGATATGTGTTGTGTTACTGTCCAAGAGTTAGCAACATTTGCAATCTCCCCCTATCCCCCCAAAAGTGATAAACTGATTTTGCCTACTGATCTGATTCCTATGTTCTGTGTAGCATCAAGTTTGCCTGGTTACAGCAAGACATTAACTCCTTCAATTTCTAATTGCCTAATTTACTATAGGAAAAGCAACTGGGAATAAGAGGGAAAGCATTTTCTCAACATAGCCAGAAAGTAGCAAATCCTGAAATGTAACTTGGTCCTGCTTCTAGAAAAATGCTTTTTTTCTATTATACCATTCTTCCAAAATGATTCCCTTTACGTTCTCTAGTTTTTCCTCTGAGTTTTGTGGGTTGGTTTTGTTTTGGCTTGGTCTAGCTTTTATATACATATTTTTTTTTCTTGAGAAAATTGCGTTTATAATGTATTTCTAGAAATAATATTATGTAAACATAAACTTTAGTCTCAGTATTATATAGGTCCTCTGCATGGAATATTCTATCCCCTGTCAACTCTTACAAGCCATAGAATTTCAGAGCAAGAAGGGATCCTCAAAAAGTTGTCTCAACACTCTCAATTTCCAGATACAACAGAGATGAAAAATTAAATATAAAGAGGGTATTGCCCAGTGTTTTCCTGCTCAGAACAGGCAGAGCCACAGTCATAGTATTTTTTTCTGATTGTAACAGTAAAGAATAAAATAAAACTAAACTACAAAATCCTACCAAACAGAGATAACTACTATTAAAATATCATTGTCTGCTTCTTTAATCAAAGTACCCATTAACACAATAGGTAACTAAATTGAATATTAATTTAATACCACAATTATTATTGTAATCCACTTGGGTTTAATTTCATTCTAGACATTTTTTAGATATGTGACCTTAAGCAAATTATTTAATCTTTCTGAGCCTCAGTTTCCCCATCTGTAAATATAGGGGAATAGTTTTGAGGATTAGATGTAATACATGAGAAAACTGAGAACAATATCTGCCAATAATCAGTGCTTGATAAAGCATAACTATTCTAAGTGAAAACACAGACTGTGTGGTTCATTATAATAGGAAAGATACTTTTATATTTCATTGTGTATTCTATTTGGCTATATACACATAGTTCTACATAAGATACTCAATATTTTTTTAAAATATGTATGTGTTTCTCTTTCTTTTTTATAAAGTAGACTCCATGCTCAGTGTGGAGCCCAACATGGGGCTTGAACTCCTGACCTTAAGATCAAAAGTTGGATGCTTAACGGACTGAGCTACCCAAGTGCCCTCAGTCTCCCTTTTTTATAAAGGGATCTATCAGATCAATCAGAAATTTGAGCTATGTTAAACATAATTTTATCTTAGGAGTTGGCATCCTACTGGGCCACACCCCAAAAGTAATTATGTCCTGGAACAGACAGTTCAGTGGAAGTATTTCCACCACACACCCAATCACATCTTCATCTTGAGCAGTTAGATTTATGTGTGCATTAAAGGTCAAAAAAAAAGTGACAAGGTCTACAAAATATGACCTTAGCTATAAATAAAAAATTTCTATGTTAATATTAAGAATATGTATATAATAACAAACATATATTTACATTAGGAGAAAATATACCAGGATTTTATCATGTACTTTTCTGAATTCCCAGGATGAATTATGGTACTTTTATAATAAGAAAATTCATAAAAGGAAAATGAAGGGATGTTTTCTCCCTTCTGTGAATTGTTTATATATGAAACATAATACATATTTTTTAATTGAAGACAATGACAAATCTTCAGGTGTCCAACTTAGACTGATTTAGTACTTTATATCATGAGTTAGGCTGCCTCTTCCTGGCTTTACCTGTGCTGTCCTAACAGCCTTATCTCCTTTTCTTCTTTTGCCTCCAACACTCCATTATCACCTAAAGAAGAAGCTTAACCATATCTTCAGATATAACTTGTTTCTTCTCCTGAATTAAGATCTTATTAATTACTAATAATTGGCCTTGTCTATCTTTGTGACCTACTGTGGCTTTAATATATATATATATTATGAACCTGAAATAATTTTTTGTACCTTTCCAAGGATATGTCTGTACCTTGGGATTACAAATTCTAATTTATCCTTGTTTCCCCAGTATTTAACAGAATAGGTGCTCTGTGAACATTTGTTAAGTAAGAAGAAGAAAGAGGGAGAAAGAAGGAAGGAAAAGATTGATTGTGTTAATTTGGAAACAGACTACTGTAATGGACGATAGAGTTTCTGCCAAGAGAATTGTCTTTAAGAATGGGAAGAATTAGTCCAAAAAGAAACTGGCCCCTTTCCATGTTAAGTTTTTATTTGTAACCATCCTAACCCAGCTATGATTGTGTATAGGTCCAGGGAGAATGAAAGGAGCTGTGTATCAATTGAAAGTTCTATTTCACTCGACTCAGTAATGATTTGTAACACAAATATTTCTGCTGTGGAATACTTCTTTTTACACCTGAACATAACATACTTCACAAGTGCAGAGGTATTAGCATAGTGGCAGCAGTAATGCTGGCTTATGCCATATGGGATACTGGACATAGTGCCATTAAATAAAGACAAAGCAGTTTTAGAGGCCAGCCCCTGGGAAATCTCCATGATATTAGTGATCCTGGCTATGACATCAGCAAATCTTGAAAATGGCCGGTATTCAGTAAGTAGTGGTGGTAGAGATGACCTGATTCTAAGGCCACTAAGAACAATCTCTGCTTAGGGCACATGTATCTTCCTGGGCAGTATCTCTGTAGCATTGTTGAGGCTGGTGGCTGTGGATTCTTGAATATTAGTTAAAAGAATTTAATTAGTTAATTTCTTCAATTATTTATCATATATTCACCTAGTGCCTACTCTATGTAAATCATAGACCTAAGTTTTTCAAAGTGCTGGACGTACACTAGGGAAGGAAACAAGTGAATTTTCTGTTCTCATGGAGCTGAAATTTTAGGAGGAAGAAGCAGAAAATAAGGAGATGAGCAAATAAGTAATAAAATTTCAGGTATATATACTCAGGATAAGAAAGAAAGGAGTCAAGGATGACTTCTAGGTTTTGGAGAATGTTTATGCCATTTGCTGAAATATAGAAGCATAGGGGTTTTAGTGGGCAAAATCAGGTATTTGGTTTCGGACAAGCAAATTTTGAGATGTGGACTCAATAGTAATGGAAATGTTGAGTAAGCAGTTGGATAAGGGAGTCTGAAGCTTGATGGATAAGGGGGATCACAGCAGTGACTCTCCAATGCAGCAAGTCTGGAATTAGGGATAGGAACATTGGTAGTACAGCCTGGAGCAGTAAATACGAGCTGACTGCCGCTGGCCCTCTGGACTGACTTGTAGTCCGTAAATCCCACCTAGAGGCATTCCCATATGTGTTCAAGGACGGTTACTCTGAAAGGAAAGGAGCTGGAATTGGTGGAGAAATTGGTGGGGAGCTTGAAGCAAGTTAGATTTGAGTGCTAGGGAAGCCTGGGTGGCTCAGTGGTTGAGTGCCTGCCTTTGGCTCAGGATCCTGGAGTCCCAGGATCGAGTCCCACATCGGGCTCCCTGCATGGAGCCTGCTTCTCCCTCTGCCTATGTCTCTACCTCTCTCTCTGTTTCTCTCATGAATAAATAAATAAAATATTAAAAAAAAGATTTGAGTGCTAGTGCTGAGGTGATCTCATTGATACCTCCAACCTTAGTAAGGTATGGTATGTTCTGGTAATAAATGTACATGCAGAATGCCATATCCTTGTCCAACCAAGTGTCCCAATGTGATTATACATTTTTACTGTATAATTAATTCACAATTAACATTTATTAATGTCTGCAGATTAGTGATGTTATACTAGTGGAGACAGTATGGGATAATAGGAGGGCACTGGACTTGGAGCCAACGTAATTTTCCTTTAATGAAGAACTTGTTGCCTCAGCTTCTGGGAGTCCTGTTGGCAGACAGTATTCAGCTGTCACCACCTTCAGTGATTGCTTCAGCTGCAGAGAACTGTGTCTGCTAAGTTCATACCCCTTCCTCGGGTAGCCCTCATCCAAAGCAGGAAGATTGCGGGCAGGCCACAGAAAGAGCTAGGCCTGAGAAGCCCCAGCAGTTTTTATACTGGATGTTGGAGTCATCCCAGCCCAGGCATCAAGCATGTGAATGAGATCTGTGAGGTGACCACAGCTCTGGTGATCACATGATTGCATGGTCCCAAGTAAAGATTGACTAGCTGAGCCTAGTCAGTTCTCAGATAAGCAAAATAAATGAGTGCCATTATCTTAAGACACCACTTTAAGGTAGTTTGTTCACAGCTATTAAATAACTGCAACAATAATCATTTTATTTCTTTCAGCCTCAATTTCTCTATATATGATATGGGAATAATTGTATTAAAACTACCTGGACCTATCTCATGAGCATGTTGCGGAAATAACTTTAATAGTTTATGTAAACTTGCTTTATAAGCTGTAAGAGGCATAGGACATGCAATTTATTGTAATTATCACCATAAATCATCATTAACTTGGAAGACAGTATACGGAATACCAAGAAAGCATGGCTTCTGATTTCAAGGAGCAGTGATACTAGCTTTCAGTTCATTATAATTTATCCTAAGCACATAAAGATTTGTGGTGCTATATATGGAAAAAAGTTTTTTTTACATGTAAATAGAAGGGTCTTAAATGGGAGGAGGGGAAATGAAAATCAAGAAGGGTTTAAAAACAATAAAAGACATTCACTTTTCCTTATCTAACTTTTCTACATAGGTTAAATCAGAAGAATGTTCTCAAGTGCACTTGTAGATGGCACAGATTTGTCCTGCCTAGCTTCAAACTTGACACTTAATTTCCTCCTTCGCACTCACTTAACATAGCCTGTATCCTGTCCTTGTTTTCTTCTCCTATATACTTCAAATGCCTGTTATCTCCAACTAGATACAAGTGTATTTAAGGAAACATTCCAGAGATTTTTCATAGTTATGCTCCAAGAGTAACAATCATAGCACTTTTTAAATAGAAGGTACCTAACAGGTGTTTATAAAATAAATACAAAATCTAAACAGTGCAAATATGACTTGAAAGTCAATAAAGGATCAGTGATTACTTACTACCAAGCTTTTTAAAAATTTCATTGAAAATGAGAATTCAGCTACCAGTTTAACCAGATTTTTTCTTTAGATTTTTTATTTTCTAGATTTCAAGATTTCCCCCGAGGCTTCATGAGTGCAGTCTGCCAATTATTCCAGCCCCTGTGGCGGTCTTGATTTTCCAGGCATCGTTGGGATTGCACTTCGTGAGCCCCCTGTGGTAAATAGTTGTGGAAAATTGTGAGTGTAAATAATGTTATTTTGGGTGGAGCTTTTTAAATTCTGGTTTTAGACCAGTCCAGAGCTCATGTTCCCTCTGGCAGAGATGTGTGAGATTCTTTTTTTTCTTTAAGATTTTATTTATTTATTTTAGAGAGCACCCGCATGCGAGCAAGGGTGGGGGGTAGAGAGAGAATCTCAAGCAGACGCTGCACTGATGAGGCATAGGGCTCAATATCCTGACACTGAGATCATGGCTTGAGCTGAAACCAAGAGTCAGTTGCTTAACTGACTAACCCACCCGGGTACCTCTCAAGTGGTTAAATTGAGAAATTTTACACACACACATACACATTTATTTAATTTCTCTAACTGCTTGAGGCACCCAGGTGCCTGAGAAATATAAGGTTCTAAGGGAGGGACTATTCCAGTAGACTACCTCCCTTAGTGATTATAACAAGCAGCAATACCTCTTCCCTCTGCTGACCTACAACGGATATATAGCATGAACAAGAAATAAGCCATTGCTTTTTAAGCCTTTGAGTATCTTTGTTTTTGTTTTGTTTTGTTTTGTTTTATTTTCCCACACATATCTTCCAGTTATAATCTTACTGATAAAGCCCCTAACACTTAGTGACCAGAACTGATTGATGGGCTTGGCAAAGCTTGAGGACAGCCGCATCGCAGCTTAAGTACAATTTCTCTCCTTTCCAGGTCTTTGTCAGTGGAATATAAATTGGTCTAGTAATTCAGCACTTAATTTGAGGTGCCAACTTGTTACCACAGAGACCAAAAGCCAGCACTTCTAATCACATATACTCTTTAGGCTTTCCAAATTCTATGTTAAATGTTGTTAAAATAGCCTATAGTGTCTCTAGTTATATCTGGAGTTTCCTTAGGGGGTTCCCCAGAGAATACAGAGAGTTCAAGAGATTGCTATGCAGAAAGTTAATTCGGGAGTGCGGTCCAGAACACCTGTGACAAGTGCAGAAAAGAGAAAGGCCCCAGGGAGATGCTGAACTGAGATGCAATCACCAGGTCCCTGCTGACTGTATAGGGAACTGTCTAGATGACCCTTTATATTTGTCTGGTTGAAGCAAAGGGGCTTTGTGTCTGTGCATCAACCAACCATTGGATGTAGCTGATCACAGAAGAGGAGGTATAATTTCCAGCTCGGCAGCTTTCTTCATGGGAGAGCAGTGTCTGAGGAGAGGCTTAGCTGTGTGCTATCACCAGCCACCGCTCCTGGCAGCTGAGGGAAATTCTGCCTCTGTCCTGAAGGGGATTCCATGTGGTACAACACAGCATCCACTACAAGAGTAATATAGATTCCTAATAAAATCTTTGGAGGCTGTACCAGGTTATCACCTATGGAAACCATTGCTTCTTAGTTTTTGCCCACAATGATCTGTCCACCTGAACCGTTGTTTCCCTACATCCAAATGTCAAAAGCATATTACCCTTAAGGATTCAGCTCAAACACCATCTAGGAAAAACCTACCAGGAAATGATGCTGTTTTCAGCCATGATTTCTTCCTTCCTCTTTTGTACTCTCTTGGCACTCTACACCAGACCTGTATTACAAGTTTGCTTTGAATGGGGAAAAGATCCACTAAGTGAATGACTATGAAGCTGCTCCTCAAACCTGAGGCATAGAAAAACTAAGATGGTAGATGGTAGCGGGGGATAACATGAGAAATTCAGATAGGATACTTCAGTGCCATTTATTTCTCTGGGGTCTCACACCAATGACCCTAAGCCTGGGAGTCCCAGAATATCTGCTGTTCCATGTCATGATTTGTAAACTAGGTTCTTCTTTCTTTCACCATATTCTATGAACTGTTTCCCCATTATTCTAAAGCTTCAGTAGAAGGTTGTATAAATGTTCCATTCTTGACTTGGCCTTGTTTCAGAGACTTAAAGGGAGAGCAGGTCACTTCAAGGCCTTTTGTCCCCATTCCCCACCCTGACCCCATCCCCATTCATGGCTGAATCCTGCATGGTGGTTGTGAATGTTAAGTATTGAAGAATTTTGCTGAGGGTGAAGGAAATATCAAAGAGTAAGAATCTGAGTTCTCAGGTTTTCCTGTTCTTTTTCCAAGCAGAACTCTTCCCTGCAGAGTCAACCTCTGATTATGTTTTAATTTTTATTTTGCAGGGAAGTAATTTCTTTTACATTGAATTAAAATTATTCATACGCATGTTTTATTTCTTCATTAGACCTTAATTTACTTGAGATAAAGAGTAAATTTAGGAAAATCACTAGAAGAGTTAATTTTCCCATTGGCCAAATGAGTGGCTATAATTCTTCAAGGGCTCTTCTGTCTGCAGAACTTACTAATTTTACGTGAGTCCCTAAAATGATAGGATGTCACAATTCTAGAAAGGTTGAGAATACCTTATCTCTGGTTTCCATATTAGTTTGTTGGCAGATATGCTGCCTACATCTTTCTGTTATTGTCAAGTGAAATAACTGCTCTGGAACAGAGGGTGAGAATAACAAAGAAAGTAAAACAAAGAAATTTCACAACAGCCATCATTAGGAACTCAAAGGCAATTTGACCTAAAGCAGCTCTAAATTTTATTTTTTTTTCAAAAGATTTTATTCATTTATTTGACAGAGAGAGCACAAGCAGAGGGAGTGGCAGGCAAAGGGAAAGGGAGAAGAAGTAGCCTCCCCATAGAACAGGGAGCCCAATGTGGGGCTGGTTCCCAGGACCCTGGGATCATGACCTGAGCAAAAGGCAGAGACCCAACTGACTGAGCCACCCAGCTGCCCTGCAGCTTGAAATTTTAAAAGAGAAACAGAAAATGCAATCTTTTCTCATTTGCTGTTTCTTTAAACAAGTACACTCTACCTCCCCAAAGATTTCCCCCTAAAAAGAAAACACATTGCACAGCTTGACCTGTAATTTAAATCACAATTAAGCTTCCAGTTAGATTTTTGTCATAAATCTGCCATAAATACCCCAGCATTCCGTTAAATTCCCTTACCCTCTTAAACAGCATGACCCCAGTTTTATTTTTCCTAGACATAAAATGTTGAATTTCATGGATTTATGAGTTTCATGAATAAGACTAATCCAATGGCCATTTGTAGAGAAATTCTCACCAGATACTCCTAGATCCCATTAATTAATAAAAAATATTCAAAATAAATATTACTGCAAATTAAGTAGAATGCTGGCAATATTGCTTTGTATAAAAAGATGCCACTGACTGGAACTGTGAGGAACATTTCCTCCTGTTGTCCCTGCTCAGCACTTTGACCTATGCTACATCCAAGCTGCTTTTTACAAATCTACCTTTTATCCTGTCATTTATTCTTAGTGAGATACTACTTCTTCTTCACTTCCCTGAACACAAAGAAGTTGTTAAGATTTTACGTTTGTGACCTAAACCTGGGTACCCACTATAAATCCAAACTTGACTGAGAATGTCCAGCATCTGGTGAAATAGGTCAGCTGGGGTTTCAATGACTTGAGGGCTTCAGTAGTAACATGGAAAAGAAAGTTACCAGAGGCATTAAGACTGCTAGTTATTTCTAGGGCACTATAAGATTACTGCAAGAAGTTATGCTTTGTAATCAATAAAATAAGAACTGATATCCACTGTAGTATAAGCTCCGTGAGGCAGAAATTGTTGTACTCTTCACTGACATTGTAAGCACCCAAGCATTTGTTGAATAAATGGATGGACTTTAGTCCTGGCTTTTCTCTGTGATCAAAGTCTAGTTCTGTGATCCTGCTTCTTCATCTGTAAAATGGAGATAATTGGTTCAGTAGGTTAAGCATCTGACTCTTGATCTCAGCTCAGGTCTTGATCTCAGGGTTGTGAGTTCAAGCCTGGTGTTGGACTCCAAGCTGGGAATGGAGCCTACTTTAAAAAACAAAATAAAAATAAATAATTATTGAGTTACATAAAGTAACTTAGGAAAAGCGTTTGGAACTTGGCACTAGTATACATCAATATTTTAAGCAGTAAAAGTAATAAGATGACAAGCTAAGTCATAAATGAGGTGTTTTTTAAATGAGATTATTTTAAATCATTGAACAGCAATGATGGGCAAAACTGTTTGAAAGTTGCAAACCCTGTTTTTTTCCCCTAAAATGTGAAGGATTAAATTTTTAGGCATAAAAAGCCTTTGTTTTTGGAGAATCATCTGGATACTCAAGTTTATACAAACATTGAGCAATGGTTCTCTGCTAGATTTTAGATATATAGCACCAAGAAAATAAAGAGCTTTCCTTAATATAGTAACATATTTATATTAACGTAGGCAAAATCTGTTTCTCTCAAAAACATGTTTCTTTACTGTGTATGGATCTAGAGTAGTCTATGCCTGTACATTATTGCTTGTCCTTATAGAAGTCAATAAGCATTTTCTTTTTTCCAAGTAGTGACCCATAAAGATTGGGAGAGGAGAACTAGAAATGGCAAAAAAGACTGGCAGACATGATTTTCAATGCCCACTGACAAAAGATATAAAGAGAATTAGATCTGGATTGCTGAAGCTGCAATAAGCTATGCCATGAATGTCCCACAAATGCTGTATTTTGAAGGGGAAAAAAAAACCCCTCAAACTCTTAAAAATGTATTGATGTTACATTATCCTGGTCTGAAGTCCCTTGGGAAATAAAGGTCAGGATCCCACCATTTTGGGTAGGAGTGGGATTTGGGGAAAATAGAGTATAGGAAGAGTGAAGACTGAAGAATAGCCAGAGGGCTGGATATTCCCTATCTGCCACCCAACCGGAGTGGGGTATAAGTGGAGCAGAAGTTAGTGTTTGGAGATAAGGTCAGAGTTGGAAAGGGAGGAGAGAGAGTGATCAAGGTATACCTGAGTTTCTGTGCATGTTAATGTTTGATGGAGTATGCAGGTAATTACTTAGGAATTTTAAGAAGCATAAAAGGAACAAAACAACAACCAATGTTCATTTGAAAAATCTAAAAAACAGAATGCGTGTTCTCTAGTTTCAAAAGAATGCCCATCTTTATACTATGTTCTATATGTTCTTCTGGTTGTTCCTCAGTTCAGTAAACATTTATGGAGCACAACTCTGTCAAAGAACTGGGATGGATGCTAAGTATACAGACACTAATAAGACAAGACCACTGCTATGAAAGTGCTCACAGTGAGGAGAAACAAGAATATAAATGTATATAATGTATATAATTTATAATGTATATAAATATAATAACATGTAACAGGAGTCTGTGTATGTAATAAAGGAGCACAAAGGAGGGGTAGTAATTATATTGGGCAGCAACTGGGAGCTGGTGATACTTGAATTGTACTCTTTGAACCTGAAACTGCAGCTGTTCCATGGCATAATAGAAGCTTGTTTTTACTTTACAGGTTAAAAAGTAGGATGGGGAAAGTATATGGGGCTGACAGCCTCTGAAGCAAAAAAGCTAGGATGGATATTCTATGGTAGGTTACTCAGCTTTATGATGATCACTTGGTCACTGATGGTATTACACAAAGAGAATATGGCTAGCTGGCATAAAAAAAATGTTTCAATGTTATATCAATGGGAAATAATCACTACCATTAATTTGCTGAGCCTTAAAATATTGAATAATTTGAGGAATATATTATGTATTTCAATAATCTGCATTTTTCAATGTTTCTGCATTTTTCTTTCTAACCTATTCTTTTCCTTTACCTTAATCAGAAAGTAGGAAATGAACTCCCTAAACTTACTCATATTCAACCAGTATTTATTGTCCACTGTGTGCTAAGCCCTGAGGTATGTCACAAAGATATGCCACTATATGAATAAAGCTCAGAAGAAAAATCTGATGAAAGGATTAAGAGATAAAGAAGAGAATAGGAGCAATGTTTCCAGAAATGGATTAGATCTGGGTTTTGAAATAGACATAGAAATAGAAATACACATGCGGAGAGATATGGAGAGGATGGGCATTTCAAGTTTAGCACGTGCAAAGACACAGAGATGAAGAACATCAACATTTCAAGAATGACACAAAGTTCTTTAAAATGGCATACAAAATACTATATTATCTGAGGCTTCTGTGATCTCCTGTTCTAAATCTTGATAATTTTTACATCAAGCATTATGTTTATGTTCTATGCCTTGTGCCATCTACTCTATTTATAATGCCTTTTACTCTTTCTCTGGTTATGTCTTTATACAAATCATCTCCACTCAACTATGGACTCCTTGGGACAGGTCCACATCTTATTCATCTTTATATCCCAACACCTTACACACTTCTTGGCATAAGGTAGGCATTCTATAAATGCCTTCTGAATTCATTCATTCATCTATCCATTAACAAAGTTGGCATGCTATCTTTTGTCATTGGTTGGTTGGTTGGGTGGTTCACAGTAGTGAACAACAACAAAAAAAAAGACAAGGCAATCTAAAGAAGAAACAGGAGATGAGTCTGGGAAAGAAGGCTGAGAATGAATTATGAAAGGCCAGGCATGTCACCTTAAAGAGACTAGAATTAATTCTGTAGGCAGTTTCCACCAAGTATTTATACAGAGTGTAGAGATATCATATTTTTGATATAGAAGCATAAGTATTTTGTAGAACTTTAGAGAGGGTAGAGACTGGTACTAATAAGTATTTGCTGAATTAGGAATTTAAGTCAGAATTCAAAGAATAAGAAATACTTGTGACTAGAGGACTGAAGAAGGATGTCGAAGACTACAGAAAATGTTAATTACAGAAGGGACAGAGTTTGTGAACTAAAAATCTAAGAGTGAAAAGTCTGTTTGAATCTAGTAAGAACTAACAGTAATAAAAGGGAACCCACTGGAAAAAGATCAAGCAGATGTGCATGGATTTGAAATAAAAAAGAAGATACCATCATGACAAAGAGAACAATGAAATGAGAATCACATTGGAGAAAGGGGATCCAGTAATCATCTCCATGAAGGAAGGGGTGTGGCAAAAGAGAAGGAGTAGTTTTAACTATAAACCAATATGGAAGTGATAAAAGTCAAGGATTGCTGAAAACCTGCAATTACAAATAGGAAATAAGACCTTGGATTTTATGAGTATTATGTGAAAATATTTTCTTAAAAGCTAGTTGGTGCTGGACTTCTGTTTTTTAGGAAAAGCTACTTTATATGGAATATAAGAATCTGAAAGCAATGCTTGCCGGTGCAAAACAGAGATCACTGATGTTCTTCATGAAAAGTAAATGAGAATGATGAGGGAGTGGAAGGCAAGCTGAGGACAAAGCACAAGCTGACACCCCACAAACCCCCACCGCCACTCCTAGGTGGGATATATGTGATATTCCTCAGGCATTCCTAGCTGCCCTAAAACTAAGAAAAGGAAAAAACAAAAAACAAATGTTTAACTAATAGAGATCACAGTCCCTCAAGACAGGAGCCTCTATCAGTGTGTAAAAGTCTTAGTGATTTACAAGGAAAAAGCATTCTTATCAATAGCTAACTTTCAGAGACCCTTAGACTCAATTTCTTGGAGTCCTAACAACACCTGCCCATCCATAGAGATGTGGGAAACAAAGGTAGAAGGGAATGTAAATAAAATAAAATTTCCTGGGGATCCCTGGGTGGCTCAGCGGTTTAGCGCCAGCCTTTGGCCCAAGGCCCGATCCTGAAATCCCGGGATCCAGGATGGAGTCCCGCGTTGGGCTCCCGGCAGCCTGCTTCTCCCTCCTCCTGCTTCTCCCTCCTCCTGTGTCTCTGCCTCTCTCTCTCTCTCTCATAAATAAATAAATAAATAAATAAATAAATAAATCTTTAAAAAATAAAAAAAATAAAATTTCCTTATAACCTGCAGCCCATTGACAAGGACTTGTGATAGTCAGAGTATAACATCCAGGAAACTCCCAACTGTCTTAATGTTAATGCTTTGCTAGAGGGAAACACAACCTTGACAATGACAAAGCCTCCGATATCTGGTAGGTCCTCTTTAGCATATAAAAGTTCTTTTGAAAACCTCCCTTCTCCCTAACCTCCCCCAACTCCTCAGTATATATAATCAGCCATTCCTTACAATCCTGATGAAGCAACTCCTGCCCACAAGTCCAGTCACAGTGCTTTAATAAAATCACCAATTTGTGCCATAGACATCTCAAGAATTCTTTCTTGGTCATCAGCTCCAGACCTCACCCCACCAACACCAACTCACACGCATTCAAAAACTACGTCATGAAGACCTCCTCTAAAATGATTGACTGAACTTTCCTTTATAAAGTAATACTGGATAAAATATAATAGTATCTTTGAAGAGGCACCTGCACCTCAATATCTATGGCAGCAATGTCTATAATAGCCAAACTATGGGAAGAACCCAGATGTCCATCAACAGATGAATGGATAAAGATGTAGTGTATATACACAATGGAATACAACTCAACATCAAAAAAAAATAAAATAAAAATAAAAAAAATAAAAATAAGGGAAAAAAGAAAAAGAAATCTTGCCATTTGCAATTATGTGGATGGAACTAGAGGGTATTATGCCAAGCAAAATAAGTCAGTCAGAAAAAGACAATTATGATATGATCTCACTCATATGTGGAATTTAAGAAACAAAGCAGAGGATCATAGCAGAAGAGAGGGAAAAATAAAACAAGATGAAATCAGAGAGGGAGACAAACCATAAGAAACTCTTAATCATAGGAAACAAACTGAGGCTCGCTGGAGGGGAGAGGGATGGAGGGATGGGGTAACTGGGTAATAATGGACATTAAAGAGGGCACGGGATGTAATGAGCACTGGGCATTATATAAGACTGATGGATCACTGATCTCTACCTCTGAAAACAATACTACGTTATATGTTGATTGAATTTAAATTACAAAAAAATTGATGTAATAATTATTATATAAACCATATGCCAAGCTCAGTAACAAAAAGCAAAAACATGACAGGAAATTCTCAGTGCCAGAAACAAACTGATAAATTGCAGCCCTCCCACATTTTATACTTGGCTTTAGGGCTCGGGAGCCAGTAGCTGGGTTTCCGTGCACAAGCAGCACAAGGCCCAGCGCCTCAGTGAGGCAGAGGAATAGGAACTAAGCCCTCAGGTAAAACCTCGAGGCTTAAACAACTGCCAGTCACTGGGCCTGGAAAAATTCAACCTACTAGTCTGGGAAAGAGGCAAAGAAGTTTGTTCTTTGCTTGTGGCTTTGCATAGGGGTTAAAAACAAAAGGTACCTGTGAGAAATAAAAACCCCAGGCCTGCAAGATATAAATTTACAATATCTGCATAATTCAGAAACCACAAGCTGAGAAATAATCATTCACAAATGCCCCAGGATATTTAAGAGCCAAAGAACCCTGGCAGAAACAAATACATAACTGTTCTGAAGGGACTCTTTCACAACTCAGGGCATGAGAGACTCCCATTAAACAAAACAACCCCATCCCAGAACAGCACCATGGGAGGATATAAATCACTATGAGTAAAATTCAGCAAATGTTGTAAACAGTAGAGTTGGGAACTCAAAAGCTGGAGTACCTGAAAGAGAAAATAAAGTTATTTTATTAAAGAGGCAAAATAATAGAAATTATGACGAAAGAATACACAAAGAACCAAACAGAACATGTAGTACTGCAGTTTCATCATCGAAATGAAAATGAATGGGTCTAACCAGATCCCATAAGTGAATGAATATAGTCATCTCCTTTTCCATTCCTTATTTTTTTAAGAGATTTTATTTATTTATTCATGAGACACACACACACACACACACACACACACACACACACACACAGAGGCAGAGACACAGGCAGTGGGAGAAGCAGGCTTCATGCGGGGAGCCCGATGCGGGACTCGATGCCAGGACTCCAGGATCACGCCATGAGCCAAAGGCAGACGCTCAACCACTGAGCCACCCAGGCGTCCCACCATTCCTTATTTTGGATTATGCTCCGCTATATTTGTCAAACAGGTTACACTTGGTGTATTCAAAATGAGCTCCTGTGCAATACAATTTTACAATATGAACTTCCGTCATTATGAATTCATTCCTTTGAACCCCAAATTAATCTCAACAAAATGAATCAACCTTTCCTTACGTCTGCAGGGAAGGTAAAGTCCTTTCATTATTTCTTCTGTCCTAAGTTGCGGGGAGAAAGGAATCATCTAGGTCTCAAGGGCTACTTTAGAAGTCTAAAATTAGAAATATGCACCCAGGGATAGAGGGTTCTTCCCAGTGCCCTGGAAGAGTAGACCAAATCTTTTTCCTAAGTCCTTCCTTATGGCTTTATCAGTATGTTTGTTGGTGCTGCTGCTTTGGACATAGGACTAAAACTTTACCAGCCTGCCAATCTTGAAGCTTTCACAAGATCCATGGTGATGAAACAAGAACAGTGCTCTATTTTTATTACATTTACCCTATGGTCTATCCTTACTTCCAGCCCTTTTCTCTCCAAATTAGGGAGGTATTAGTGGCTTTGTGCCTTGGTCTTCCCCACTTCCCTATGATCTCAGGAGGGGGCTATAAGTCAGCCATTAGTTGTTTCCTCAAATCCATCCAATTTCACAGAAATTCCTTATGTACCTGGCATGCTGGAAGACTAAAACTGATATAGATCTCTCCCTTAATAAGCAATATTCATTTTAGGAAATAATTGCAATGGAAGTAGGTATGTATATTCTTTTAACAACTCAGAATGCTCATCCAGCAAAAGTGCATTTGCAGTTTTCATCCATCTGACTTAAATATATAAGCTAATTATTAAAGGCAAAGGCTAATAGTGTCCATTTTCACTCCTCAAAAATGTTTATTTTTCACAACCTGGTAAAACCCACTTCAGGGCTTGTTGGCAAATTAAAATGCTCTACTCACAAAGTGATGAAGGGGACATAGTTGAGAGTAAATGTATGTTAAAGTTGAATAGGCCATTTGCAACAACAGGGATGGAGTTAGAGTATTATGCTAAGCGAAGTAAGTCAGAGAATGACAAATACCACATGATCTCGCTTATACGTGGAATTTAAGAAACAAAACAAACCAGCAAAGATTAAAAAAAAGAGAGAGAAAGAGCAACAAATGAAGAAACAGACTCTCTACAGAGAGAGACCAAGAAAGAGACTCTTAACTAGAGGGAAAAAAACTGATGTTTACCAGAAGGGAGGCAGGTGGGGGGACTGGGTTAAATGGGTGATGGGGATTAAGGAGGGGGCTTGTAAGCACTGGGTGTTGTATGGAAGTGTTGAATCATTATATTATACTCCTGAAACTAGTATCACACTGCATGTTAGCGATCCTGGAATTAAAATAAAAAAACTTAATAGAAAATTGAATAGAACCGGGATCCCTGGGTGGCGCAGCGGTTTGGCACCTGCCTTTGGCCCAGGGCGTGATCCTGGAGACCCGGGATCGAATCCCATGACGGGCTCCCGGTGCATGGAGCCTGCTTCTCCCTCTGCCTGAGTCTCTGCCTCTCTCTCTCTCTCTCTCTCTCTCTGTGACTATCATAAATAAATAAAAATTAAAAAAAAAAAAAGAAAATTGAATAGAACCAATATAGGAGTTGTAGAATGTAGGGGCTGCAGGATTCAAGATAGACAAAGAGAAATACTTAGCTGTTAAAAGATGTGAGGCTAGTAACCATTGACATTACAGAAGGGGGTGGGATAGGAGAGTAAGTGAGTCTTTAGTAAATAAACCAAACCCCCCCAAAAAAACTTTTTTTGTTCCTTTATAAGTAGGGAAAGGGATCCCTGGGTGGCGCAGCGGTTTGGCGCCTGCCTTTGGCCCAGGGCGCGATCCTGGAGACCCGGGATCGAATCCCACGTCAGGCTCCCGGTGCATGGAGCCTGCTTCTCCCTCTGCCTGTGTCTCTGCCTCTCTCTCTCTCTCTCTCTGTGACTATCATAAATAAATAAATTAAAAAAAAAATTAAAAAAAAAAAAAGTAGGGAAAGAATTTCAAAACATAGGCCCATTCTTGGTAATTTTGGTAGTTCCACTGGTGCCCAATGCTGCAAAGCCATTCTGGGCCAAAGAAAGACCTTTCTTTCTTCCTTTTTCTTTCTTTTCTTTTCTTTCTTTTCTTCCTTCCTTCCTTTTTCTTTTCTTTTCTTTCTTTTCTTTTTTTTTCTTTCTGACATTTTAAATACGTGGTATAACACAGGGGACCGGGTGCACCGTGTTTTTCTGCATCACCTGGGGACAGTGCCCTCTGAGGCCGTCCTTCCTAAAGGACGGTTATTATCCGTATGCTCACCTCCGGCTGAAGTGGCCAGTTTGGTTAAGAACAGGACACGCTAATAAACACAGACCCCGGTTACGAGCGGTACTGGATTCTGATCTCGAAGAGGACCGGTAGGTCACCATCACGAGGACGCGCTGCGGGGCTGGACGCCCAGCCTCTCCGCTCACCTGTAAGAGGAGAACAACGTCACAGGTTTCAGAGATGCTGCAGGATTTTAAAGCCCTGGGAACCCAGCCTGACACACTGAGGCTCAACAAATACTAGCTGTCGGGTTTCCAAAGAAACTCTCGGACATGCTGGCTCTGCCACCGTTTTATAAGTGCAGGGAGCGGAACACCTGTTAGGCCACCCCCTGCTGCCGGCCGCACAGCTCCCGACGACCCCGAGTACCAATCTCCCTCCCCGACGCGAAATTGGAGATGAAAAAGCCCGCCAGGCTGGGGATGCCCGGGGGGCTCAGCGGTTTGGCGCCACCTGCGGCCCAGGGCGTGACCCCGGGGTCTCGGGATCGAATCCCGCATCGGGCTCCCTGCGTGGCGCCTGCTTCTCCCTCTGCCTGTGTCTCTGCCTCTCTCTCTCTCTGTGTCTCTCATGAATAAATAAATGAAATTTTAAAAAGATTTTAAGATTTTTAAAAGATTAAAAAAAAAAAAAGAAGCCCGCCAGGGTCCGGAGCGCGGAGGGGCGGAGCCAGAACGCGCCCCCCAGGCCTCCCAAACTCCGCTCTTCCCCAGCCCCCCAGAAAGCGCAGCCTCCCAATTTTGATAAATTTGAGCCAAATAATCAGGTAAATTCTGAGGCTTCTGCAGGACGATGAGGACACGGGGAAAGAGGCCGCCCGCCTCCCCGCCTCCCCGCCTCCACGGCTCTACAACTACCCCGGCGCGAACCAGCGAGTCCCGCCAGGATCGCGGGACTCGGGGGCGGGGCTTCTGGGGGCGGGGCTTCTGGGGGGCGGGGCCTCCGGGGGGCGGGGGCTCCGGGCAGCCCGAGGCCAGATGGGGCCTAAACGGGGGCGGGGCCGGCGAAGCGCGAGGCCCCCAGGCTGCGGTGCGGGGCTGCCCGCGGGATGCCGGACGCCGGGCTCCACACAAGCCGCGTGCTCCTTTAGTCCTCAGGCCCCCGCCGTCGCACCCCCGGAGCTGCCAGTGTCGTGACGCCCTTTCCTACCTCCTGGTCACTTTTACTGTTGGACGGGAGGGAAAAATGTAACCTCTACGTCAGGCATCTCCTAGGCACCGGCCAATGAACTAGGCAGCGGAGGTGGGGTCCTTTGCTCGCGCCGAAATTCAAAGGTATAAATATTTCCGGCCGGGTTGAGGAGCGCGGGCTGTGCGTCGGAGCCGCTATGTCGGGGTCCGCTTGGTAGCGTCCGAAAGCCCGGCAGAGTGGGCCGGTCTCTGCTTTTGCAACCAGGAGTAGCTTCTAGGGCACCTGAGACCCGGGCGGCTTGGCGCGGCGGGGAGGCGGGTGCGTCCGCGCGGCAGGTGGGGCCTAGTCGGGCAGTCCCGGCTGCCGAGGAGGACGCGTTGTTTCTGTGTGTGCGCGGCGGGGCGGCGGGTGGGGGGGAGACGGGTTCGCGAGAAGCGACCTCAAGCTAATGTTAGTCCTGATGGGTTCCCTGGCGGAGTGGCTCCTTTCTCTCTAGCCCGGGAGGAGGGCAAACAGGTGTTGGTAGAAAGGCCTGGTGGGGCGCGGGGACACGCCGAGTGCGAAACAACCTGGAGGGTATTGACTGAGGCCCCCCCCCCCCCCCCCCGCCCTGGAGTCTGGGGCCGAAGCGGTGGACATCAGCAAAGATCAATAGGAACTTGCATTGCGATGGTCTGGAGAGACGAATAGATACTGTTGAGTGTCATCTTGAAGTACGACGAAGGGAAAAGAGTGAGGGGATGGGGACAGGTCCGTTTTTAAATGGGAAAGTCAAAAAAGAGCCTAGTAAAGTGACATTTGAAGAAAGACGTGAGAGTGAGTCGCGTCAGTATCTGGAAACAGGGCACTACGGGCAGAGGGAGTGGGATGTGGAATGATCCGTTTCTGTTAGAGAATGATAAAGATGGGGAGGTAAGCCTGGGGAAGGAAGTCGGTGACTTCCAGGTTGAACTAATGGTTTAATTCACTTCCAACTGGTTAGATTGGAAAACGTGTCTTTTACATCAGAGGAAAGTAGCTCGGCAAGTGCCGGTTTTCTTTCTCTGGAAGCTGTCATTCTAATGTTTTTTTAGTCTTTCACGTACATTATGATTACAGATTTCTGTTCCACTTAATGTTCTCTGTTTTGTATAGAGCTGCTTTGCGGCCTGTTTGATTCCCAGCAGAAGTTTTGCCAGTCCTAGTCCCTGGTGACCATGCATGTCAAGTCCATCATTCTTGAAGGATTTAAGTCCTACGCTCAGAGGACTGAAGTCAATGGTTTTGATCCCCTCTTTAATGCCATCACTGGTTTAAATGGTAGTGGGAAATCCAACATATTGGACTCCATCTGCTTTTTGTTGGGCATCTCCAACCTATCTCAGGTAAACTTTCTGATGTACGTGAATCTTAAGTTTGGGGAGTCTCGAGGGAACCCACATTGAACGTAGAGACTATATTGCTAGTATCTCTTCGTTTGCGTTTTGAGCAAGTTTTATGTAAATCATTATACCTCACCGCAGTCCTTTAGAGGTAGATGTTATTACTCCACTTTCTGGTGAGAAAACAGAACTTTTGGGTTGCTTAAGGTTCATTTCCTTAAGATGTTTGGAGCAACACTCAAACTCAGGCATTGTTTAAGGCAGCCTTCTTCCAGAGTCTGGATTCCTACCCATCACTCTGCATCTGAACGGTGAAATTCTTAGATGCTGTCTTCCTAAATCTTTCAAATGAACTTCAGTTAAGAAATTAGTAGAAAACAATTCAATGGAGGGTTGGAAGAGTCCTGTGGAGAAAGGCCCTCATTTTAGGTGGTTTCCCATTTTCCTTTCCTCGCTTCTGAATGCAACTGTCCTCAGCTACTTAACAGATCCTACATGGGTGCTTTTCCAACAGCAAGTAACCCATTTTTAATGCCTTTTTGTGCAGTATGGGGTTTTGTAGATGATAAACTTTTCTTTTGTTTTAGGTTCGGGCTTCTAACTTACAAGATTTAGTTTACAAAAACGGGCAGGCTGGTATCACCAAAGCCTCAGTGTCAATCACATTTGATAATTCTGACAAAAAGCAAAGTCCTTTAGGATTTGAGGTTCATGATGAAATAACAGTAACAAGGCAGGTGAGTGGCTACAAAATATTTGGATACTTAAGAACTTATATCTGACCTGTTTTTTTGGCAATATGACTTTACTGGCAAAGTTGATGAGCAAATTGATCAAATAGACTCGACCTCTTAAGAATGTCTTCCTTATTTTAAAAATTTGATCATGCAAATTCCACCATTTACCAAGAGGATTGAAAGGGATCTGGAAACCTGTCAGTCGGTACAGGCACTCAGCTGTGCTTAAATCTTGAACGGTATTTGAGTCTTCTCTGCTGGGATACCTATACTTGGGATCTTGTTACCTTCTGAGGTAATCTACTCTGTTATTGGGCAGGTCTAATTAAAAAGTTATTTCTATAAAGTGAGCCAAAGTATTATCATCAAGTTTTACATATTAAATCTGGTTCTTTGAGATCATAATCCATATTTTAATATTTCGGTTTAATATTGAGGTGTTAAATATTTAAGCTAAATCTTTCTAGGTCTTTCAACTGATAAAATTGTTTCTATTTCCTTCACTTGTCTGATTCCACTGAATACAAATTTGCGCTAGGTTTTTTTTGCCTTTATTTCATGCATGGCGCCTTAAATTGCATTTACGAGGATTAGTCTCCTTAGGACAGGATTAAGCAGAATTGTCACTTCATTTTAAGTGCGATTCTCTTTTCCCCTATATGACATTGGAGAGTTCAAAATACATTATGAATTCATATCCAACTTACTTAAAAATCACCGTAATTTTTAAAATGTGTATTAGCTGTGTTACTGCCATTTCTATTTGTAAGAAGGTTTTTGAAACCAGTGCAGGACCAGACCTTTGTCCCTTTATCTTGTTATAGTCATACAATGTTCCTTTGTCAGTTTTATTTTTAAAAATTCTGTTAAGTCCTGTTTACTCTCTATGTTAGCATTATGTAGCTTGTAGATTCTGCTTTCTTTTTTAATAAAAACCTTAAGAAAAAATAAGGCATTGACTAGGTTGGGATAAAATCCTGTTCTGTGTCATTAAGCATCCATCAGATACCTTTTAGGAATTTTCATAAGTCTTCTACTAATCTACCTAAAATTCCTGTCCTCATGCAGTCCATATGCCTTTATTTTCACCAAAATTTTGTTATAGGGATTTTTAAAAAATATTTATGTATACTAGATTTCTTGTTTAAATATATTAATATATGATCTATTAGCTTAATACTCCTGTCAAGAAAAGAAATGAATTAACACTCATCCAGTAGTTTGCTGTGTGCTGGGCATTCTTAAAGGCACTGGGAAATACAGAGAGAAAAATGAGCAACATCTTTTTAAGGACCTCAAAATACTGAGGATGACATGATTATGTCCATTAAGTGACAGTATAAGGGCTATAGTACAGTGTGAACAAGCTGGTGTCTGGTAGAAGTTGTTCTTTGAAGCTCTATGGTTACTCTTTTTCTTTCAAGAATTCAAAAGTCATGTCTTTATTAACTCCTTTTAGAATCTCTCAAGGATTGTTATCAAACTGCTTATCTTTGGGGCATTTGGGTGGCCCAGTCGGTTAAGCATCTGACTATTGATTAGGGGTCGTGATCTCAAAGTTGGGAGATTGAGCCCCCTTGTCGGTCTCCCTGATGGGCATGAGGCCTGCTTAAGAGTCTCTCCCTTTCCTCTTAAAAAAGAACTGCTTGTCTTTAGTTTTTAGTATCTACGTTCTGTTCTTTGGAAATTAAAAAGTGGAGGAAAGAAGGGTTAACCTCTGAGGGTGGAAAAATTACAGAGAATGATCATGTGTAGAATATGAAAGACTCCTAACTCTGAGAAAAGAACTAGGGGTGGTGGAAGGGGAGGTGAGCGGGGGGTGGGGGTGACTGGGTGGCGGGCACTGAGGTGGGCACTTGATGGGATGAGCACTGGGTGTTATTCTGTATGTTGACAAATTGAACACCAATAAAAAATAAATTTATTAAAAGAAAAAAAAAAGAATATCGTTTCACATGTACTTGAAAACAAAGTCAGAAGTGACCTTAGAGATCTAGTCCAATGCAGGGGAGGTTAGGAGGATTGTGCTTGGTTATATAATCCAAAAGTCCTTGGATTAGAAGTCGGTTATCTTGATTCAATCTATAGTCTTTTGACCACCTCCTACTTCCTCCATTATTTACTTAGGATTGGTTTTATTTACCATTTGTTGGACAGAAGAAACAAGTGAAACATATTTGGGAATTTGTCATTTTAGTTCAAGATACGTGTGTTCATTTATATTTTTAAAAATACTTCCCTTTTAGGTGGTTATTGGTGGTAGAAATAAATATTTAATCAATGGAGTAAATGCAAACAATTCCAGAGTACAAGATCTCTTCTGTTCTGTTGGCCTTAATGTAAACAACCCTCACTTTCTCATCATGCAGGTATTTTGTTTATGGTCTTTATATAATAGTTTTGACATCGTTTATTTTAATAGGACAAGTGTTTCATTTTGGCTTTTCCATTTTTTATTTTCTGTTGCACTGGTATTTGGGTACCTGTTAAGAAGTATGTGTTAGTTATGTGTATTGATATATTCTAACATACACATTTGAAGTTTAAAGAATGTCTAGAAGTAATTTTCTTTGACTTATTTTGTTATTACAAGAATAATACATGGTCACTATAAGAATGTATTTATTTATTTTTAAAGATTTTATTTATTTATTAATGAGAGACACAGAGAGAAGCAGAGACACAGAGGGAGAAGCAGGCTCCATGCAGGGAGCGTGATGCGGGACTCGATCCTGGGACTCCAAGATCATGCCCTGGGCTGAAGGCAGGTGCTAAACCGCTGAGCCACCCAGGGATCCCCTATAAGAATTATTTAAAGTATATTGTCATAATGTATTCTTTCAGAGTATTGGGTTGAAGCATTTTATTATTTCAAATATATATTAAATTTTAAGTAATTTCCTTCCTGAGAGACTTACTCAAATGAAAAATAAGTGTTAATATTTTCTTGCCCTTATATTATCTCACTCGACTTATCCGCAAGGTCAATGGCATGATCCTGATGTGACCAAAATAACTTTATTTTTACTACATCACAGCCTTAAAGCTTAAAATTTATTTTAAATGAATCTAAATCCTTGGGATGCCTGCGTGGCTCAGTGGTTGAGCGTCTGCCTTTGATTCCGGGTGATCCCAGATTCCTGGGATGGAGTCCCACTTTAGGCTCCCTGAATGGAGCCTGCTTCTCCTCCCTCTGTCTGTGTTTCTGCCTCTCTCTCTCTGTTTCTATCATGAATAAATAAAATCTTAAAAAAAAAATAATCTAAATCCTAAGTAATATGATGCTCTGAGACTTAGGTAGTGGGGTTTTGTCTTGTTTTTTTTTTTTTTTTTTTTTTTGGTAGCGATATTCTGGCATTGAAATAAAAGATTTTACGATTCTTTTTGAGGCTCACAAATGTGCAGTCTATTTCTAGAAATTATCTTGGAGTGTAGCCTTTAAAAAAAGACGTGTTAAACAATTATGCTAAAATTTATATATTTATATACTTATTGGACACTTTTATATCATTAATGTTGCCTCAGAAATACGGTCTGAGTTAATTTCATATTTTTTAATAACCATATCACTGGTAAGTGAAAAGGTAATTGGCAAAATTATGGAATTATAAGGTACCTTTGGTCTCAAATATAATAAAAGAAACATCTTTTCATGTAGATTAAAGAAAGAACTCCTTAAAGATTGGTATATTAGGATGGAACAGCTTCAGTGAAGATAAACATGTATGCCTTTAGGTAGGTGATTAATTTATCATTATAGTAACTGCCATTTTATTTTTCAGGGCCGAATTACCAAAGTATTGAATATGAAACCTCCAGAGGTAAGGATGCTATTTGTGGACAGTAAAAATTATAATTGTGAATAGTGTTTTAATCTTTTAAATCAATTTTTAAAAATTTCTTCCATTAAAATTCTTAGAAACATTATTGATTTAAAAGTGGCTAGTAAAGAATTTTTTTTTTAAAACTATTTGGCAAAAAAATAAAAAAATAAAAAAAAATAAAACTATTTGGCGCTATACCTCCCTACCCATTTTTTTATTTGTTTTTTTTTTTTTTTAAGATTATATTTATTCTTGAGAGACAGAGAAGCAGAGACATAGGTAGAGGGAGAAGCAGGCTCCTTGGGAGCCTGATGCAGGACTTGATCCTAGGAGTCCTGGGTCACGACCTGAGCCAAAGGCAGATGCTCAACTACTGAGCCACCCAGGTGCCCTACCACTTCACCTTTTTAAAGTTGTATAACATAACCCTTCTGATCCTTTGTTTCTTTATCCATAAATTAGAGTTAGTAGTCCATACCTCATGTCTTTTCTGAGGATTAAATGAGGATGTATAAGAAAATGCCTGGGACATTGGGGCGCAGATTTTTTTTTTTTTTTTTTTTTTTTAATAGAGGTAGAAGTGGCATATTAGTTGGTATGCGATGTAGTGATTAAACATATGTAGATGTTGCAAAATGATCCTTACAAATCTAGTTAACATCCATAACCAGTTACAATTTTCTTTTTCTTAGGATAACTTTTAAGATTTACTCTCCTAGTAACTTTCAAATATATAATACAGTATTATTAATTATGGTCCTCATGCTGTAACATGGTGACTACCATGTATATCCCCAGGACTTTTATAACTGAGAGGTTGTACCTTTTCACCTGGACCTATTTTGCCCACCCACTAACTCCCATCTTTGGTAACCATGAATATGTTCTCTATAAGCTCAGGGTTTTTTTTTTTTTTTTTCTTTTTAGATTCCGCATATAGGTTATATGGTATTTGTCTTTCTCTGACTTATTTCACTTAGCATAATGCCCTCAAATTCTATCCACATTGTCACAAATAGCAAAATTGCATTCTTTTTTAAATAGCTTTATTATATGCCATTGTGTATATATGTATATATGTCACATCTTTTTATTCATTTATCTGTCAGTGGACACTTAGGTTGTTTCCATGTCTTGGTATTGTAAATGAGGGTGCTGATACCTTTTCAAGTTAGTACCTTTGTTTTCTTTGGATAAATAGCCAGAATGGAATTGCTGGATTACATGGTAGTTATATTTTTAGTTTTCTGAGGAACCTTCATAGTTTCCTATAATGACTGCACCCAACTTACATTCCTACCTGCCAACAATATGTAAAGGTTTCCCTTTCCCCATAGCATCACCAACACTTGATATTTCTTGTCTTTGTGATAATAGCCATTCCAACAGAGGGAATAGCTCATGGTTTTAATTTGCATTTCCTAGATGATTAGTGATGCTGAGTACCTTTCACATACACATTGGCCATCTGTGTATGTCTTCTGTGAAAAACTGTGTGTTCACATCCTCTCTCCGTTTTTAAATTGAATTGTTTGGTTTTTCTTCTTTTGAGTTGTATATACAAATTCTTCATGTATTTCTATGTTAGACCCGTAGCAGATTTGTGATTTACAACTATTTTCTCCTGCTCATAGGTTACCTTTTCATTTTGTTTATAATTTAATTTGCTTTGCAGAAGGTTTTCAGTTTGATATAGTTTTTGCTTTTGTTGCCTTGGCTTTTGGTGTCAAATCTAAAAAATCCCCACAATGACAAATATCAAGGAGTTTATTAACCAGTGTTCTAAGAATTTTATGTGCCCAATGACTGTATCAAGCAGCCCTTCTCAACCATTGTTCCATGTTAGACTTAAACCCTACAGAAAAAGAGTTGAGTGAAATTAATTCATTACATACAGTGGATTGCTTAGGGTATTAATACTTAATTTTAATTTTTTTCTTGAAACCCCCTTGAAAGAGTTGGTATGAAGGAATACGTGTTTTGTACAAGAACAAAAGTTACTCTTTTCTGTTGGGAAGAACTAAGAGAAAACTGATAATTGATAACACCAGTCTGTTCTGAACCTGTAGGTTATGCATATCTTCTTTAGATAACATTTTAAGGGGAAACTTCTAATTTGAAACCTAACAAATACATAGAAATCAAAAGTTTTGAGAGAAATAATCCTCTAGAGATAAGACTTGATGATGAATTGAAGCCTCTGAAAAAGAGTGCTGGCAAAATTGTTCTACTTATAAAATTGTAATTGATGAGTATTTACCTTTTTCAGAGTGGTTTTCACATAAATTACTTTGTGTAATTCTCAACAGTATTGTGACATACTAAGTATCCTATGGATGAAGAAACTGGCATAACAAATTAAGTTACTTGCCCAAGTTCTTAGAGCAAGTGCCATGGTTGGGATGCACATGTTATGTCACACTTCATCCTGTTGTCAGAAAGGATTACTCTAAAGCGACAACTGAATGTTGTTAGCCTTTACTTTTTTTAGATTTTTAGACTTATATTTGAAGGAAAAGAGAGAGGAGTTACTGGCTTCAATTTTATTTTTAAATTTTTATCTTTAGATAATCTCTGTACCCAATGTGGGGCTCAAACCCACAACCCCAAGATCAGCAGTCACATGCTCAGCCAACTGAGCCAGCCAGACATTCCTGGCTTCAATTTTAAAAGAGTTTTTACTCTACATCCTCAGTGTAGCATGAAGTTTGATTTTTAGGTTGGCGTAAAGGCCAGAAAAGTTTCTTGAATGTTAAGGCTATGGGGAATACATGCATTTGTATGTACTTCTTTGATCCATTTGGGGCATTATTTGGTAAGATATTTAGTGAAGTTAAGACCTTAAATGATATACTTAATGTAAACTCAAATGAAGTTCTTTATCTTGGATTCTTAAAACATTAACGTAATTGTCTTTCTAGATTTTGTCCATGATAGAAGAAGCAGCTGGAACCAGGATGTATGAATACAAAAAAATAGCTGCCCAGAAAACTATAGAAAAAAAAGAGGCTAAGCTGAAAGAAATTAAGACGGTAATTAAATTTACATAAAATATTTTTAAATATGAAAGTAATTTTAGAGTTTCTGTACTGCAAAGAGGAAATTCCCTCTCCCAATTTTTCCTTAGACTTCATAGTATTTTCCTTTCAAATTTTTTTAATGGTACTTTACATACTGAAAAATTTGATTTTCCTTTATTTTCCAGATACTTGAAGAAGAGATTACTCCAACCATTCAAAAATTAAAAGAGGTATATACTGTATAGAGGATTGCCAGCTAGAATGTCTCAAAATTGGTGACGGTATTTAAGATCATACAAATAAAGATGAAATGTGTGCCACAGGAATTTTTCTGTAGGATGAAATAAGGAGTTAAAGAGTTGATATTTGATCATCAGCCTTCTGCTTGTAGAAGACATGTTCTGCATATCTATTAATCATAATGATTTCAGAGATCACTGGTGATCCCAGAAAATGATATGCCAATCATTTTGTAATGATTCATAATGATGTAACACTTTGTTGAAGAGAAGTCTAGACTTTCTGAATAATTAGAATTGAGTGGGACATTTCTTGAGGTTATGACATTCATAATACTCCTGCTGGTAGAGTGGATAGTTTCTAGGATAATAGAGGCTATCGCTGTAATTATTGCTATCAAGAGAGTTGGTAAGTGAAGGGAACTGAAACATGTCCAGGATTTTTCTATAATTTTTAAAGTTTCTGACGCCATCAGCGTTTCAGTGAAAAAATGCATTGAGGGCGTATTGATTTTAAAGTTGTCCATTGGGACGCCTGGGTGGCTCAGCAATTGAGTGTCTGCCTTTGGTTCAGGTTGTGATCCCAGAGTCCCAGGATCGAGTCCTGCATCGGGCTTCCTGCATGGAGCCTGCTTCTCCCTCTGCCTGTGTCTCTGCCTCTCTCTATGTCTCTCATGAATAAATAAAGTCTTTAAAAATAAATAAAGTTGTGCATTTAGGAATTCATTAAATGTTCATTAAAATTCAATACTTCTCAAAGTTGTCTTCTGAATCCATATAGTATTATGGATGTTATTGGAAGGACTGAATAGTGATCTTGAAGGTATCCTGTTTATAGGCATGTTTTAGTAGAAAACACTAAATCAGAGTGAATTTATTTTTTTAAAAAGATTTTATTTGAGAAAGAGTGCACACAAGAGCACAAGCAGGGGGAGAGGGATAGAGGAGGAAGCAGACTCCCCACCAAACAGGGATGCCCCGGACCCTGGGATCATGACCTGAGCTGAAGGCAGACCCTCAGACAACTGAGCCACATAGGTGCGCCTAGATCATGAGTTTAAACCTGGGTTTTGGGCAGCCTGGGTGGCTCAGCGGTTTAGCACTACCTTTGGTGCAGGGCGTGATCCTAGAGACCTGGGATCAAGTCCCACGTCAGGCTCCCTGCATGGAGCATGCTTCTCCTTCTGCCTGTGTCTTCTCTGCCTCTCTCTCTGGGTCTTTCATGAATAAATACATAAAATCTTAAAAATAAATAAATAAACCTAGGTTTTACACCCGATTTTGCAAAATTCATTCTGAATCTGACATTAGGTCATTTAACCACACCAAGTTCATTTCTTCATCTGTAAGTTACAGAGATTTTCATTATTACTCTGTCTACGCTAGCAGGTCCTTAATGGAATCAAGTTAGTAATGTGTAAGCATATGTTTATAAATAAGTTACATAATTGATTGTTGGGTAGGTATCTTGATAATACTACTACAAAATACATGTAATAGTGTATTATTGGTGGTTGTATAGGTCATACTGATAAACTACTACCCTCAGTTTATGAACCTTTTATCTACATTTCTTTGTTAATCCCAACTGCCTGATTATATATTAGAAGAAATAGCCACATAGGATTCACTGGTGATGGTATAATGCTATTTGAAAAGCCACTAATGTTTAAGTTTCTATAATCCATGATCACTAACTGAAGATGAAAACTGTTATGGGAAGTTTTATACATGTTGCTATAGTTTGAGTCTTTCTAAATTTGTTGAAAAATATGAAGGTTGAGTTATACTTTATTGGTGATTTCTTTTCCAGGAAAGATCTTCTTACTTGGAGTACCAAAAAATAATGAGGGAAATAGAACATTTGAGTCGCTTATATATTGCTTATCAGTTTTTGCTGGCTGAAGATACAAAAGAACGCTCAGCTGAGGAGTTAAAAGAAATGCAAGATAAAGTTGTAAAGCTTCAAGAAAAATTGTCTGAGAATGACAAAAAAATAAAAGCACTTAGTCATGAAATAGAAGAGTTGGAAAAAGGAAAAGATAAGGTCAGACATACATAAGAAGAGATGATATACTGTAAAAAATTATGTATAGTAACTAAGGTTCGCTGGATGTAGTCTTCCATATTGATTTGTTAATCTTTATGATAAGCTTATAAAAAGTCAGTCTTGAAGTCCTATAAGAAAATGATGGCATGAGTAAATTATAAGTACTTTGATTGATTTGGATGCATTTGATTATAGGAAATTGGAGGTAAACTCCGATCTTTAGAAGATGCTCTTGCAGAAGCTCAGCGAGTTAATACTAAATCTCAAAGTGCCTTTGATCTCAAGAAGAAAAATCTGGCAAGTGAAGAGAACAAACGCACAGAGCTAGAAAAAAATATGATTGAGGTAAGTAAATACGGAGTTCAGTAAATATGAAGTCCATTTCATTAATATTTATTGCTTGTGTGTGCTATGGACCAAGTGCAGTTGTTTGGGCTACAGATAGAGCAGTGGACAAAATGACAGATTGGACCAGTGCCTTTTGGGTCTTCATTCCAATGAGGAAAATGATGATAAAATAGGTGAAATATATAGCGTGTTATATAGTGATAAGTGATTTGGAGAAAATGCAGGGGAGAGTTTTAGGAATATAAAGGAGGTGGGTACAATTAGGGATTTTTAAATTGGGTAACCACTGGAGATCTCATTGAGAGGGTGATATTTCATTAATAAGACCTGAAGGAAGTCCGAGAACCATGAAAATAAATTGGCTCTGGGGTAAGATGTACCAGTAACAGTTGTCCCAGGTACCTACGGTATTAGAAATAAAAATGCAGGGAGACTAATTGTGGCCAGTTAGCACTAAGTAGGAATACAGAAAGGTAAAAGGAGCGCAATCAACATGATTTTATAAGACGTGAAAGACTCTGATCTTTATTCGGAGTGACATGGGAAGCTACTGTAGCTGGCTAAGAAGAGAAGAACAAGATCTTTCATATTTTAATAGTACTTTCATGGTATTTAGAGAATAATATAAAGATAAGGGGAAGAAGCAGGTAATTCAGGTGGTAGGTGCCAATGATAGCTCTAGGATAGCGGTATAAATGGGTGTATTGAGAGAAATTATAGGATCTTATGAGTATTTTTAAGGGTAGGTCCAATAAGGTAGTCCAGACAGATTGGTTGCTGAAAGTGGAAGAAAGATCTGATGGATACTGAAGATTTTTGTCTTTGATAATTGGAAATAGCATTACCATTAGCTTAGTGGAAAATAGGAGTACACTGTGAACATAATAAGCTTAAGGTGCCTGTTAAACTAAGTAGAGATGTTGATTAGGTGGTTGAATATAGGAATATTGAATCTGATCTAGAGAGACAAATCTAAATACAAATGTTGGCATGCCCCAGGGCTTGTGCTCAAACTTCTTTTATATGCACTCATTTCTTAGGTAGTTCCATCCAGCCTGGTAGCCCTAAAATACCATCTGCATGGTGATGTTCAGATCTTTAACTAAACTGGACTCTTTCCCTGAATTCTATATTTATTTGTCCAGCTATTTGATTGACACTTATACATAGAAAGAGTCTAAAACTTAATGTATCCAAAATAAAAATTTTTAAGTTTTCCCTAACTACCCAAACCTTTTTCAGTACTGAATTTTCCCACGTCAGAAAATGGCACCACTATTAACCTAATTGTTGGATCTAGAAATTAGAATCCTCTTGCATTCTCTCTTTTTTCTCAAACTCTGTCAGAAAATTCTCCTGACTTTAAAAGTACATCCTTAATACAGCCACTTTTCATCACCTCCATCACTGCTAACCTGTAGGCCGTCACCTCCCAAGAGGGATGCTGTAATGGAGTCCTTACCACTTGCCCTGCTTTTACTCCTGCTGCTCTACAGTCTGTTCTTCACAGAAACTGAAATATAAATTGGATCACATCGCTCTTGGGCTTAAAGTTCTTTAATGTTTCAATGTCACATATATAATTAAATTCAGCCTTTACCACCTTTACCATGGTCCACAAGACTGTACATGTTAGGACTTCTGGCACCTTTCCACTCGGTCACTTTGCTCCAACCACAGTTCCTCAAACATCCAAGCATATTCTGCAGAGCTTGCGTAGTTGTGTCCCCCTAGCATCAGCATGATCACTCCTTTTATTTCATGTAGGTTTCTGCTCAAAATGTCATCACAAAAAGGCCTTCCGTCATTCTTCTTAAAATAGTAGTTCCCATCACTTTCTGTCCCTTGCTTTATTTTTTACTATGTCTTCCCCTCTAGAATATAGGGTCACTGAAGACCTGTGTCTTTAATGTCTAGAACAATGCCCAGTAGATGTTAAATATCTAATATTTAATGAATCATGAGCTAAACATGTAGGCCAAAATTTTTGGTCACTTTCTTGTAAATAATATAGCTGGATTCCCCGCCCCAGGCTGTTATCTTACCGTATATGGTGTTTTAGTGTATATAACTTAAACGGTATTAAGTATTAGTAATGCCGTTCACACAAGTATTTAATATTTAAATTTTATGGCTTTTGATAGTTTATAAATTTTCATGTACATGTTCTTAGTCCTACAATCTTCACTTTGAAGCCTGGAGTAGAATGGTTATTACTTTTTTAGAGCTCTAGAAAGTTATTTTTTAGTTTCTTCAAATGACTGGTTTGTGCTATTATTTAACTAATTTCTGAATTAGATTGTAGCATGTGGAATAAAAGTATTTCTGGTAGTATAAGGGTACATTTATCCCGAAAACAGAGAGGGTGAATTGAAAAATGGAAATAAAGTTTTAAAGTTAGGATGGTTAAATTATTTTCCTTTTAACCATGCCCACTTCAGAATGCTATGAAATTTGATGACATAAGGGCATAGGTATATAAGAAAAAATGGGAATCTTTCCTAAAACATAATATTTTCCAATCTGAAACTCTTCCTGAAGGATTCTAGAACTTTAGCAGCAAAGGAAAAAGAGGTTAAAAAGATAACAGATGGGCTGAATGCCCTTCAAGAAGCAAGTAATAAAGATGCTGAAGCTTTGGCTGCTGCACAGCAGCACTTCAATGCTGTTTCCGCTGGATTGTCTAGTAATGAAGATGGTGCAGAAGCAACTCTTGCTGGTCAAATGATGGCCTGTAAAAATGACATAAGTAAAGCTCAGACAGAAGCCAAACAGGTAAATATAGACATTAATGATTGTGTGATTGCTCTTTTTTTTTTTTTTTTTTCTTAAGAAGCTGCTATGCCTTGACAGTTGTTATAAAATGATGAAAATAATCAGATCGATGTGAAGGAATTTGTTATCTTGCTGCTTTATAGCACCTAATGAAATGAGGTGTTTTATAGCACAATGAAATTCAAATATGTTAACTGCTAAATATTGATGACAATAGTTTGAGATGCTATAACATTAAATACCCTCCTAGATTAGTTGAAATTGTAAATGCAATAAATGCTTTATTCTATTTGTAGTATTGTATGAAATATTTGAGGTTAGTTTGTTGTTTTTGCTGTTTTAGTGGCAACATAAAGTCACAGTCTTAAGCTCTAACAGGACAACAAACATCCTGCCCAATTCTGTGCCCCCACACTTAGTCCTTACCTTTCATCCTTGAGGTTATCTCTACCTCCCTCTTAGTCTTTCTAGTCTTCCATTTCCCTACACTGATTTCATAATCTTCAAAGCTTGTCATTCAGGCTTTCAAATTTGTTTAGATAGTTGTACAGCTTTTAAAGTCCTATACATGCAAGAGTTTTGAGGGCAGAAAGAAAAAATATATTTTTTCACACATTATCTTTTAAAAGAAGACTCCTCTTTAAAAATACAGATGTTTGTGTCTGTGTTGTATTACTCCTGTTCAACATTTCTGTTATGCATTTGCAACTTTTCCATTCAAAGATGATGGTCACAAGAAATTTGTAAGAGATCAATAACAAAAAAACTTGCTAGTCCTCTCAGATTTTCTGTAACTTACTGTATATTGGGAAAAGTCCACCATTATTCAGTCTTGGATGACACATCCAGTTCGATCTCAGAATATGAGTTCATGCTTTTAAGGAACAGTCCTTAGTTATATAAACTAGCATTTGAATATCAAACTTCTGGCATTGAAATTTCTCTTGTTAGTTTCCTGTTCCAGTTGAATTTTCTTATTGCTCAGTACAGTTTCTCCATTGTTAATTGAACAACACTCAAAAATACACAAATAACAAACGGGCATACGTAAGTGGAAAGGAAGAGAACTAGTGTTCTGATTACTAGATTTCTGTTGTGTTTTTAATTTAACAGCTAATGGCAGTTATTCTTCAATATAATTTTTGAACTCAGTAATGTCATCTTTTATAAGTATCTAAAAACGGATTTAAATTATAAGTAATGACTTATGTTAAGCATTTATTTGTCTAGACTGAGTTGTTTTCTGAGGAGAAAATACTGGGAAATGATTCATCTCTTGAAATATTAATGCAAGTCACCTAATAGTTACATTTTAAGTCTGATGTTTCTTAAACCAATCTGCATCTATGGTCATTTAATCACTAGCACTATCTGCCTCAAATAGTCTATTAAATTTTCAATAACAGGCTCAGATGAAGTTGAAACATGCCCAACAAGAATTAAAGACTAAACAGGCTGAAGTTAAGAAGATGGATAGTGGCTACAGGAAAGATCAAGAAGCTTTAGAGGCTGTGAAGAAACTTAAAGAAAAACTAGAAGCTGAAATGAAGAAGCTAAATTATGAAGGTTTGCATTTAAACACCTGATATTAAATCATTAGGAGGCAGTGATTGTTGATAGAAACTAAATTAGGGATGTCTGGGTGGCTCAGTGGTTGAGTGTCTGCCTTTGGCTCAGGATGTGATCTCGGAGATCCCGGATCAAGTCCCACATTGGGCTCCCTGCATGGAGTCTGCTTCTCCCTCTGCCTGTGTATGTCTGTCTGCCTGCCTCTCTCCCTCTCTGTCTCTCTGTCTCTCATGAATAAATAAGTAAAATCTTAAAAATAAAAATATAAATAAATAAATAAATAAATAAATAAATAAATAAATAAAGGAAATAGCAAGTAGGAATTTTTTTTGACTCTATTAATGGATGTTAGTATAAGTATAGAACAGTTGATCCCTGAACCTAAGTTTGAACTGCATGAGTCTACTTGAGACTTTTTTTTTTAAATAAATACAACTGGGTATTATAAATGTATTTTCCTTACATTTTTCTTTCTTTCTTTTTTAAATATTTTATTTATTCATGAGAGACAGAGGGAGGCATAGACATAGGCAGAGGGAGAAGCAGGCCCCCTGCAAGAAGCCCGATGTGTGGGACTCGATTCCAGACCGAGGGATCACGTCCTGAGCCAAAGGCAGACACTCAAATGCTGAGCCACCCAGGTGTCCCTCCTTACAATTTTCTGTAGCTTACTTAACTGTAATAATACAACATATAACGCATATGACATAGAAAATATGTGTTAACCATTTATCTTATCAGTAAAGCTTCTTGTCGATGTTTGGTTCATTAAGTTTAAGTTTGAGGATCAAAAGTTAAACACAGATTGAGGGATATCTGCTTCAGTTGGTAGAGCATACAGCTCTTGATCTCAAGGTTGTGAGTTCAAAACCTGTTTTGGGCCAGAGACTACTTAAAAAAAAGTTAAACATGGATTTAGAACTTCATGGGAGAGGGGTGTCAGTGCCCCAACCTCTCCCCGCAACAACCATCCCATTGTTTAAGGGTCAACTAAGTATAAAACAGCTGTTTTGTTTTGTTTTATTTTATTTTAAATCCCAGTATACTTAACATACAGTGTTATATTAGTTTCATGTGTACAGTGTAGTGATTCAACAATTCTATACATTACTCCGTGTTTATCATAAATGTACTGTTAAACCACTTGTTTCATTTCACCCATCCCCTTATCACCTCCCCATCAGTTTAACTATAGTTAGGAGTGGTTTTTGGGGGATACCTGAGTGGCTCAGTGTTTGGTTTGGCTCAGGGCGTGGTCCCAGAGTCTTGGGGTCAAGTCCTGGATTGGGTTCCCCACAGGAAGCCTGCTTCTCTCTCTGCCTCTCTCTATCTTTCATGAATAAGTGGATAAAATCTTTTAAAAAAGTGGTTTTTTGGTTTGTCTCTCTTTTTCCTTATTTGTTCTTTTGTTAAATTCCACAGGAGTGAAATCATATGGTAATTGTCTTTTTCTGATTGAATTATTTCACTTAGCATTATACTCACCAGATTCACCAATGTTGCAAATGGAGAGATTTCATTCTTTTTTGTGGCTGAGTAATATTCCATTGTCTGTCTATACTATATGTTCTTTATCCATTCATCTATTGATAGACACATGGACTGCTTCCATAATTTGGCTATTGCAAATAATTCTGCAGTAAACATAGGAGTGTGTATTTTTTTTTTTTTAATTCGTGTTTTCATTCTCTTTGGGTAAATATCCAGTATTGGAATTATTGGATTATATGATAATCCTATTTTTACTTTTTTGAGGAACCTCCATCTTGTTTACCAAATTGTTTACACTATTTTGCATCCCCATCAACAGTGCACAAGTGTTCCTTTTTTCCACATCCTTGCTACCACTTGTTGTCTCTTGGGTTTTTTTTATTTTAGTTAGCTATTCTAATAGGTATGAACTAATATCTCATTGTGGTTTTGATTTACATTTGCCTGGTGATGAGTAATGTTGAGCATCTTTTCATGTGTATGTTGGCCATCTGTATGTCTTGCAGAAATGTCTATTTGTCTTCTGCCCGTTTTTAACTGGATTATTTATTTTTTTAGTGTTGAGTTGTAGAAGTTCTTTACATATTTTGGATACTAACCTTTAATGGATATGTCATTTGCAAATACCTTCTCCCATTCCATAGATTGTCTTAATTTTGGTGGCTGTTTCATTTGTTGTACTGAAGCTTTCTATTTTGACATAGTCCCAATAGTTTATTTTTGCTTTTGTTTCCCTTGCCTTAGAAGATCTATCTAGAAAAATGTTTTTATGGCCAGTATCAGAGAAATTATTGCCTGTGCTTTCTTCTAGGATTTTTTGGTTTTAAAAAAGTCTCACATTATTAGGTCCTTAACCCATTTTGAGTTTATTTTTGTTTATGGTGTAAGAAAGTGTCCAGTTTCATTCTTTTGCAGACAGCTGTCCAGTTTTCCTAGCACCACTTGTTGTAGGGGCTTTTTCCTACTGTATATTCTTTCCAGCTTTGTCAAAGATTAATTAACCGTATAATAATGGGTGTATTTGGGGGTTCTCTTTTATATTTCATTGATCTATGTGTCCACTTTTGTGCCTGTTATGAATACTGCATCTTTATAGTATATCTTAAAATTTATGATTGTAATACCTCCAGTTTAGTTCTTTTTTTTTTTTTTTTTTTTCAAGATTGCTTTGGCTATTCAGGGTCTTTTGTGGTTCCATACAAATTTTAGGATGGTTTGTTGTAGTTCTGTGAAAAATGATAGTTATTTTGGTAGAGATTGCATTAAATCTGTAGATTGAGTAGTATGGAGAGTTTAACACTATTTGTTCTTCTAATTCATGAACCTGGAATATCCTCCCATTTGTTTATGTTGTCTACAATTTTATTCATCAGTGTTTTATAGTTTTCAGAGTATAGATCTTTTACTTCCTTGTTAAGTTTATTTCTAGGTGTTCTATCATTTTTTGTGCAATTGTAAATGGAATCTTTTCCTAATTTCTCTTTCTGCTGTCTAATTATTGGCATATAGATCTTTCTGCTGTTTCATTATTGGTGCATAGAAAGGCAGTAGATTTTTGTACATTGATTCTGTATCCTGCAACTTTACTGAATTCACTTATCAGTTTTTAGCAGTTTTTTTGGTGGATCTTTCGGTCTTTTTATACGTAGTATCGTACCATCTGGAAATAGTGAAAGTTTTACTTCTTTACTAATTTGGATGCCTTTTATTTCCATTTTGGCTGATCACTGTGGATAGGACTTTAGTACCATTGTTGAATACAATTGGTGAGAGTGAGCATCCTTGTCTTGTTCCTGATCTTAGGGGAAAGCTCCATTTTTTTTTCCCCATTATGATGTTAGCTGTGGTTTATTCCTATAGAGTCTTTATTATGTTGAGGTATATATCCTCTAAACCTAGTTTGTTGAAGGCTTTTATTATGAATGGATATTGTACTTTGTCAAATGCTTTTTATCTATTGAAATGATCTTACGGTTTTTATCCCTTATCTTGTTGATGTGACATATTTTTTTGTTTTGTTTTGTTTTTTATTCATGATAGGCACACAGTGAGAGAGAGAGAGGCAGAGACACAGGCAGAGGGAGAAGCAGGCTCCATGCACCGGGAGCCTGACGTGGGATTCGATCCCGGATCTCCGGGATCACGCCCTGGGCCAAAGGCAGGCGCCAAACCGCTGCGCCACCCAGGGATCCCGTTGATGTGACATATTACGATGACTGATTTATGAATGTTTAACCAGGAATAATTCACACTTGGTTGTGGTGAATGATTTCTTTTAATGTATTGTAGGATTTGGTTTGCTAATACCTTGTTGAAGATTTTTGCATCTATGTTCATTAGAGATACTGGCTCTTATTAGTTCTCTTTTTTGTGTGGTATCTTTGTTTTTTTAATCAGGGTAATGCTGGCCTCATAAAATGAATTAGAAAGTTTTCCTTTTCTATTTTTTGGAATAGATTGAGAGAAGAATAGGTATTAACTGTTCTTTAATATTTGGTAGAATTTGCCTATGAAGGCGTCTGGTCCTGGACTTTTGCTTTTTGGGAGTTTTTATATTACTGATTCAGCTTCACTGCTGGTAGTCAGTCTGTTAAAATTTTTTATTTCTTCCTGTTCCAGTTTGGTTAGGTTATATGTTTCTAGGAGTTTATTCTAGGTTATTCAGTTTGTTTGTATATATTTCTTCATAATATTCTCTTACAGTTTGTATTTCTGTGGTGTTGGTTGTTATTTTTCCTCATTTCTGATTTCATTTGTTTTGTCCTCCTTATTTTCTTATTGAGTCTGGCTTAAAGTTTTGGTTTCTTTTATCTGTTCTGTTCTTTAGTTCTATTTCATTTGTTTCTGCTCTAACTTTATTATTCCTTCTTCTGGTTTTGGGTTTTGTCTGTCTTCTTTCTAGCTCCTTTAGGTAAAAGGTTAGGATATTTGAGGTATTTCTTGCTTCTCAAGGTAGGCCATTATTGCTTTAAACTTTCCTCTTAGAACAGCTTGCTGCATTCCAACTATTTTGGACCATTGTGTTTTCATTTTCATTTGTCTCCATGTATTTTATTCCCGCCCCCCCCCCCCCCCGCCCCTTGATTGACTGATTCATTCTTTAGTAGCATGTTTTTGTCCTCCATGTGTTTGTGCTCTTTGCAGACTTTTTCTTGTGGTTGATTTCTAGTTTATAGCATTGTGGTCAGAAAAGATGCATGGCATGAATTTGTTGAGACTTCTTTTGTGGCCTAATATGGGATCTGTTCTGGAAAATGTTCCATGTGCATTTGAAAAGAATGATGGCCTTGGTGGACAGATGGCCTTGGTGGCCTTTCAGCACTTGAGAGTATCATGCCACGCCCTTCTAGCTTGCAAGATTTGCACTGAAAAATCAACTAATAGCCTATGGAGTTTCCTTGTTTGTAACTATTTTCTCTTGCTATTTTTTAAATTCCTCTTTATCACTACTTTGTCTTGGTCTGGACTCCCTGGGTTGATTTTTGTTGGGGGCTCTGTCTCCGGATCTCAATTTCTGTTTCCTTCCCTAGATTCGGGAAGTTTTCAGCTATTATTTCTTCAAATTTTCTGTTCCTGAAAGTTATTATGCGTGATGGTATTGCTGACTTCTGTAAGTCTGTTTTCATTTTTTATTTTTTTTCTATCACCTGTTCAGCTTGATTGCTTTCTGTTACTCTGTCCTATAGGTTGCTTATCTGTCCTCCTGCCTCCTGTAGTCTGCTGTTTGTTCCAACTTGTATATTTTTAATTTTGGTTATTGAGTTCTTCATCTCTGATTGTTTGTTTGTTTGTTTTTTAATGTTTTCTGTCTCTTTGTTAAGGGTCTCATTGAAGTCCAGTCTTTCCCAAGTCCAGTGAATATCTTTATGATCATTACTTTACATTGTTTATCAGGCATATTTGTGTTTCATTTAGTTCTCTTACTATGATTTTGTCTTCTTCTTTCCTTTGGGATATATCCCTGTATCCCCTATTTTGACTAACTTTGTGTCTGTTTTTATATGTTAGGAACATTAGCTAAATCTCCTGATCTTGAAAGTAGTGACCTTATGAAGCTGAATACCTATAGTGCCCTGCAGTGCAGTGTCTCCTGTTCACCAGAACCTGATGCTTTAGTGGTATCAGAACCTGATGCTTTAGTGGTTTTATGTCATGTGTGTAGCCTACTGTTATGGCTCAGCTGCTTTTGCCTTCAGTCTAGTTGTCTGGAATGTCTCTTTGCCTGTCATGGACAGGGTTTGTACCCTGTGTTGTTAGTGGGCCAGTCTGGGACTGCTTTGGGTTTGAGCTGAGTCAGACTAGGCGTTTGCCGGAGATGGATTAGCATGGAACTGCTTGTTGCTTTCCCTATGTTGTCCCCTGAGAGACTTTTCTTGGTGGGTGAGGCTACAGTCAGACCAGATGCCTGATCCCAGCCTCCTGCTCGGGCCATAGTAGGACTGGTGTATATAGTATCTTCCGAACCTCTCTGCATATGCCCTTCCTACCCTCTTTGACGTGGTCTCTTCTCTAAACTTAGCTGTGGAGAGTGTTGTGCCAATCTTTGGGACGTTTTCTGGGTTATTTACATTGATGTGTTTGTTATCTAGTTAAATCCATGGGACATGGGGAGATTAAGATTCTCCATTTTCCCAGCTCTGAATTTTTTAAAAACAACTACTGACCATTTCCTGCTTCGGTCACCAAAGTGCCACTTGAAAACTCAAAAAGTCATTTGTATGTTCCCATTCAGTTATTCAACTCTTATATTGCTTTCAGAATGAAAATTTCTGTTATTTGTTGGTAATAATGTCTATTTGACCTTTCATGTTAAGCATCCTTTTATTTCATACCAGAAATTTGTATTTTGCTTCTAGGAATGCTTTGGAAATAGAGATTACTGTTAGTTTCTTTAAAACTATAGAATGTTTGCATTTTTAAAAGCTTTATGCCAATTTACTTGTGATTTACTGTTCAGAAAACAAGGAGGAAGGACTTCTGGAAAAGCGCAGGCAGCTATCTCGTGATATCAGTAGATTGAAAGAAACATATGAAGCTCTCTTAGCCAGATTTCCTAATATTCAATTTGCCTACAGGTAAGATATTTAAACCTTAAATTTTAATGTGGTAATAGCCAAGATATATTTTTAAGCTGGAAGACAGTTTGAAAATTTTATTAACATCAGGATTTCTGTATGAAAAACATTGTAAGCTGTTTTCCTTTAATTGGCATTTTTTATTCTTATATTCTTAAATGTTTATTGAAATGTTTCAAGTGTTGGCAGTAGGAATTCTAAAGACCAAAATGAAGAAAATTAAATCTCAATCAAAATTTTCTTTAGATATCTACGTTAACATTTTACAATTTGTTTCAAAACATGGGTATTTTTCAAGGAATACTTAGAGTAGTATATGTATTACAAAGATTATAACATCAGGAGCGCCTGGGTGGCTCAGCTGATTGAGCACCTAACTCCTAGTTTTAGTTCAGGTCATGATCTCAGGATTCCAAGATTGATCCCCATGTGGGGCTCCAAGCCCAGCAGAATCTGCTTCCCCTCTCCCTCTGATTCTCACTCTCACATGTTCTCTCTCTCTCCCCCCCTCTCTGTCTCTGAAATTTTTTTTTTTTTTTTAAAGATCATAACATCAAAGTTATTTTAGTTTCATTGAAAACAGTATGTACTGAAAGATCTTTTGACTGAAAACAATAGTTGTCTAGTCAGCTGGAACATTTAAAAATTTTTGTTTTTCTTAAAAGCATATAAGCTTCTCTTTTAATGTGTTGTTAGGAAGAAATCTTACCTAGTAAAATACAACCTTTTCTGTTTTATTATTTCAGATTAATTTTTGTCAACTGTTCTATTTTAGAGATCCAGAGAAGAACTGGAATAGAAATTGTGTGAAAGGACTTGTAGCTTCTCTGATTAGTGTGAAAGATACTTCTACAACCACAGCTTTAGAATTAGTAGCTGGGGAACGGCTCTACAATGTTGTAGTAGACACAGAGGTAAATTAATTTTAATTAAAGAAAATTTACAGTTCTGTAGTTGAAAATATCATGAGCTGCTAGAATTGAGTAATGTCTCGATATTTTAAGATATTCGTAAGGTTGCTTATCTTTACAGGTACATTTATTCATTTAATGGCTTTTTATTATATTACTGATTATATTTGATGAACTGTATTCCCAAAGAAGTGTCATGCTTACTCAGGAATCCAGAATGCATATTACCAGTTTTAGACCTTTGATTGTTCACATAGTAGGCACTAAACATTTATTTTATTTATGTATGTATGTATGTATGTATATTTTTTTATTGGAGTTTGATTTGCTGACATATAGTATAACACCCAGTGCTTATCCCGTCAAGTGCCTCCCTCAGTAGGCACTAAACATTTAATTATGGATTCCTAAACTTGCATTCTTTCCCTCTGAATGTTTTCTGTCATTAATATCTTATGTTTTCATTTCAAATGCACAATGTTTTAGGTTACTGGAAAAAAGTTACTAGAAAAGGGGGAACTGAAACGTCGATACACTATAATTCCACTCAATAAAATTTCAGCCAGATGTATTGCTCCAGAAACTCTGAGGGTTGCTCAGAATCTTGTAAGTCTTCTTTATGTGTTTTATCTAAATCTTCGTTTTTTGTTTTGTTTTAGTTAGAGGAGATTAACTTGGGGGACATAATCATATGTAGAACCATAAAATGTTGTTGTTACCATGCCTTAAACATTTAAGCTTACAAAAAAAGAGTTGGCTTTTGTGAAATTAGATGAAAGGGGAATAGCAGTGGTAGAAAACTAAAACTACCTTTGATCTTTCAAAGTTGTAATGTTAAAATGTCTTTAAATCTTCAGTCAGGTTACATGACTATCACATGATAGTATTACATTTCTAATCTCTGAGTTGCTAGAATTACAGAGCTTATAAATACCAGAATTCTTCAGTTTTTTTCATGCCAGGCGCAGTTTAACTGCCCACAGTAACAACTGTTACAGGGGGTATCTATCAGCCTTACATAACAGGGCTGCTTCTCTGTGAGTTTCTCTAGGTTGCTTTCCATCCTGTGGACAAGCAAAGCAGAGAACCAGGCTATCCAGTCAGCTGCTGAGGTGGATCTAAAGTGTTATGGATATTAGTAAAAACAGACAAAACCAAAAACACAATAACAAAAAAGTAAACTCCAGAGGAACACAAGGCAATACATTTAAAAGGCAATTATAGTTGTGTAATATTGGGTAATAACATGAAGCCAATCCTTATGTTATCAGCCTTCACTGAAAATTATTTTAAAATACAGTTGTATTGACATGTATACTCTTAGGAGAAGGAAAATTAGTGCAGAGTAATTGAAAGGTAGTGTTTTGGTTAGTATTTTGTTTACTTTGAATAATCACCATTGGGTCTGGAAGGTTTTGGAAGTTACTTCATTTTTTTGGACAAGTCCAAAGAAGTAAATGGGGATCTCAGCTAACAACAAAAATACTTCTACGCAGGTCCCTTAACCAGACCTTTTTAATGGTAGCTGCGGTGTTAGAGGGCAATGCTGAACATTTATTACACAGAACTGCCTTCATTTTGATTTCTTTTGTTGCTACTAAGTTCCTTAAAGGATGCTTAATTGTTTTAAAAAGATGGGCAGAAGTACACATCAACAAAGGTTGAGAAGAGGCAGTTGGATCAAAATAAAACAGAGATTTAACATTTTTTTTGCCCTGGCAATTGTTAGTTGTGTTTTTCTGTAACTGATAGGTGGCTGCCCTCCCGTGTTTAACTTGAATGAAAAAGTATTTTCTTAGAACAAACAAATGACTAATAATTGAAACAAAACATTTTGTGTAATTGTGTTGATCTAGCAGTTGCTTTATTTTAACTAAGATGTGTCCAAGTAATCCATTTTGGATTTAGAAATTTGGTGCTGCCTTCTGCTGTTAATAGACAGTCTCATAATGCTTGGTACTTTAGTTAAATATTTTACCTAGCCATAAAAGTTTCATTGTTTAAACCTGAAATTTTTTCTAAAACTCTTGATTTTCCATAGTATTTTAGAAATTTCAAAAGGAATTGTAGTGCTAGGTAAGTTAATTAAACTTGTAGTATAGTAGTTCTGTTTTATAAAATAATGTAAGGAAGGTAGTAGTATGTACTGTGATATATCTGTTGTTTTCCCACAGGTTGGTCCTAACAATGTTCATGTGGCTCTTTCCCTGGTTGAATACAAACCAGAACTTCAGAAAGCAATGGAATTTGTCTTTGGAACAACGTTTGTTTGTAATAATATGGATAATGCAAAAAAGGTGGCTTTCGACAAAAGAATAATGACTAGAACTGTAACTCTAGGAGGTGAGGTATTTGATCCTCATGGGACATTGAGTGGAGGTAGGTTGCTTGCTTTCTTGTTTATTTGCAAAGAATAAAAATAGCTGATATTTATTTAATTCACTCTGTGCTAGGTGCTATCCATATTTGCCTTTTTTCTCATTTATTCCTTATAACTGTTCTATAAAGTAGTTTTATTATTTTTCCCATTTTTTTTAGAGGGAATGAAATTGAAATTCGAAAAATTTAGTAAGTCATTTAGTAACTCAAATAGTGTTAGAGCTAAGTATTTTAACTCAGAGAGCTAGACTTCAGAGCTAATGTTGAAAAGTTACTAAAGATTCTTTCCTCTATATGTTGAGAACTTAGGATATGCCAGGAACCATACCATTAGTTCATTTAGCTCTAGGAAATACGTAAGATTAAAAAAGGAGAAGCAGAAAATATTTATTAAGCATATCAGTTTACTAATGACTTAAAAATCTTATATTGAAGTGTAAAGATTTATGGATTTAACTTTTTAAAAAATTGTATTTATTTATTCTTGAGAAACACAGAGAGAGGCAGAGACACAGGCAGAGGGAGAAGCAGGCTTCATGCAGGAAGCCCTCTGCGGGACTCAATCCCAGGACCCCGGGATCATGACCCGAGCCGAAGGCAGATGCTCAACCACTGAGCCACCCAGGCGTCCCTGGATTTGACTTTATTTACTTTCAGGGTTGTGGGATTTTTTGGGGGGCTTTATTTTGGAGCTTAAATCTAATGAAAAAGAGGTAAAAATAAATATCTAAAAAGATACACAAGATATGAGACAAATAGCAATGAAAAGAAAGTCTAGGAGACAAGATTAATACCAAAAAAATACTCTGTACTAAATGAATTAAAAGTAAAAAGGAACTGGAACTTTCTTATACTATACACTAAAATAGACTCAAAATGGATGAAAGACCTAAACGTGAGACAGGAATCCATCAAAATCCTAGAGGAAAACACAGGCAGCAACCTCTGACCTCGCTGCAGCAACTTCTTTCAAGACAGGTCTCCAAAGGCACGGGAAGCAAAAGCAAAAATGAACTATTGGGACTTCATCAAGATAAAAAGCTTTTGCACAGCAAAGGAAACCGTCAACAAAACCAAAAGGCAACCTAGGGCATGGGAGAAGATATTTGCAAATGCCTTACCAGATACAAGGCTAGTATCCAAAAATCTATAAAGAACTTAGCAAACTCCAGAGCCTGGGTGGCTCAGTGGTTGAATGTCTGCCTTTGGCTCTGGGGGCCTAGGATTGAGTCCTGCATTGGGCCCCCCACAGGGAGCCTGGTTCTCCCTTTGCCTATGTCTCTGCCTCTCTCTCCGTGTCTCTCATGAATAAATAAATAAAATCTTAAAAAAAAAAAAAAAACTTACCACACTCAACACTGAAAAAAACAAATCCAGTTAACAAATGGGCAGATGATATGAACAGACATTTCTCCAAAGAAGACCTACAAATGGCCAACAGACACATGAAAAGATGATTAGCATCACTCAGCATCAGGGAAACACAAATCCACAATTAAATACCACTTCACACCAGTCAGAATGGCTTAATTTAACAACTTGGGAAATGAGATGTTGGCAAGGATGTAGTAAAAGGGGAACCTCTTATACTGTGGTGAGAATGCAGACTGGTGCGGCCACTTTGGAAGACTGTGGAGGTCCTCAAAAAGTTAAAAATAGAGGTATCCTACCACCCATCAATTTCACTATTAGGTATTTACCCAAAATTTACAAACAGTGCTCTGAAGGGTGCTCGCACCCCTGTTTATAGCCACAGTGTCCACTATAGCCAAACTCTGGAAAGAGCCCAGATGTCCATCAACAGATGAATGGATAAAGATGGTGAGTGTGCGGTATATGTATGCACATACACAAATAATGGAATATTACTCAACCATCAAAAAAATGAAATCTTGCCATTTGCGATGACATGGATAGAACTAAAGGATATTGGGATGCCTGGGTGGCTCAGTGATTGAGTGTCTGCCTTTGGCCCAGGGTGTGATCCTGGAGTCCCAGGATCGAGTTCTGCATCAGGCTTTCCACAGGGAGCCTGCTTTTGCCTCTGCCTGTGTCTCTGTTTCTCTCTATCTCTCATGAATAGATGAATGAAGTCTTTTGATAAAAAGAACTAAAGGGTATTATGCTGAGCAAAATAAGAGAAAGACAAATATGTGATTTCACTTGTGGAATTTAAGAAACAAAACATGACCATAGGGGAAGCAAGGAAAAATAAGAGGAAAATAGAGAGGAAGGCAAATCATAAGAGACTCTTAAATATAGAAAACAAACTGAGGGTTGTTGGAAGGGGAGATGGGTGGGGGGATCGGTTAACAGAGATTGGCATTAAGGAGGGCACTTGATTCAATGAGCTCTAGGTGTTATATCATTCCTTTTTATGGCTGAATAATTCGTGTGTGTGTGTGTGTGTGTTTAACCCACACACAGGTGACCTCTTTAGCCATTCATCAGTCAGTAAGTAGACAGGTGGGCTGGTTCCATAATTTGGATACTGTAGATAATGCTGCAATAACCATAAGGGTTTATATATCCTTTTGAATTAGTGTTTTTATATTTGTTGGATAAATACCCAGTAGTGTGATTGATAGACCATACGGTAGTTCCATTTTTAACCTTTTGAGGAGTCTCCCCCACTGTTTTCCACAGTGGTTGCACTAGTTTGCATTCCTGCCACCAGTGCAAAAGTTGCTGTTTCTTCACATCTTCTTCCACATTCGTCTGTTGTGTTTCTCATTTTACCCATTCTGACAGATAGGAGGTGATACCCTTATTGTTTTGATTTGCATTTCCCTGATGAGTGATGTTGAGCATCTTTTCCTGTCTATTGACCATCTGTATTTTTTACTTGGAGAAATATCTCTTCATGTCTTGTGCTCATTTTTTAATTGAATTTTTTGGGTTTGAGTTGTTGAGTTTTATCAGTTTTTTATGTTTTGGATACTAATCCTTTATCAGCTTTGTCAGGTGCAAATATCTTTTCCCATTATGTAGGCTGCCTTTTAGTATTGTTGATCGTTTCCTTTGCTGTGTGGAAGCTTATTTTCATGTAGTCTCAAAGGTTTATTTTTGCTTCCATTTCCCTTGCCTTGGGAGATGTGCCTAGAGAAGTATCGTTGTGACCTACGTCGGTGACGTTACTGTATGTACTGTCTTCGGAAAATTTTATGGTTTCAGGTTTCACAGCTCTGTCTTTATTCCATTTTAAGTTTATTTTGATGTATGGCAAAAGAAAGTGGTCTAGTTTTGTTTTGTTTTTATTGCATTACTGACCAGTTTCCCAACACTATTTGTTGAAGAGACTGTCCTTTTCCTATTGGATATTCGTTCCTTCTTTGTGAGAGATTAGTTGACCATATAATTGTGGATTTATTTCTGAGTTTCTATTCCATTGATCTATAATGTCTATTTTTATGCCAGTACCATACTGTTTTGATTACTACAGCTTTGTAATATAACTTGAAGTCAATTCTAGAATTGTGATGCATCCAGCTTTGCTTTTCATTTCAAGATTGTTTTGACTATTTGGGGGTCAATACAAATTTTAGGATTGTTCTAGTTCTGTGAAAAACCCTGGTTGGCATTTTGATAGGTATTACATTAAATGTATAGATTGCTTTGGGTAATATGGACATTTTAACAATATTTGTTCTTCCATTTAATGAACATGGAATATTTTTCCTTTCCGTCATCTTTCATTTCTTTCATCAGTTTTTGTAGTGTTTGGAAATACAGGTTTTTCACCCCATTAAGTTTATTTCTAGGTATCCTATTATTCTCAGTGCACTTTTGTAAATGGGATTATTTTCTTAGTTTCTCTTTTGGCGATTCATTGTTAACACAAAGAAGTGCAACATATTTCTGTACATGGATTTTGTATCCTGCATCTTTACTGAATTAATTGATCAGTTCTAGTAGTTTTTTGGTGGCATCTTCAGGGTTTCTATATATAGTATAATTCAAATAGTGCAAGTTTTATTTCTTTATTAACCTGGATGCCTTTTATTTCTTTATGTTGGCCGGTTGCTGTGGCTAGGACTTCATACCATGTTGAACACAAGTGGTGACAGTGGGCATCCTTGTTATGTTTCAGACCTTAGAGTAAAAGCTCTCAGTTTTTCCCCATTGAGTAGGATATTAACTGTAGGTTTTTCATAGATGGCTATTATTATGTTGAGGTGTATTCCCTCTAAACCTCCTTTTTTGAGGGTTTTTGTCATGAATGAATGCTCTATGGAATGCTTTTTTTTTTTTGCATCTTTGAAATGATTTTATGGTTTTTGTCCTTTCTCTTGATCATGATTATATGGTTTTTGTCCTTTCTCTTGATGTGATGTATCACATGATTAATACACAAATGTTGAACCACTCTTGCATCCTGGAAATAAATCCCACTTGTTTATGGGTGAATGATTTTTTTTAATGTATTTGTGGATTTAGTTTGCTAATATTTTGTTGAAGATTTTTTTTTTGAGTTGAAGATTTTTGTTTTTCAAAATCTTTTGTTCTATCTCTATGTTCATCAGAAATACTGGCCTATTCTCTTTTTTGTGGTTTCTTTGTCTGATTTCGGTATCAGGGTAATGCTGGCCTCATAAAGTGAATTTGGAAGCGTTCCTGTTCTGTTTTTTGGAATAGTTTGAGAAGAATAGACATAAACTGTTCTCTAAATGTTTGTTAGAATTTGCCTGTGAAGCCATCTATCTGGTCTTGGACTTTTGCTTCTTGGGAGTTGTTACATTACTGATTCAGTCTCCTTGCTAGTAGTACTCAGTCTATTCAAATTCTTTATTTCTTTCTGTTTCGGTTTTAGTAGTTTATGTTTCCAGGAATTTATCCATTTCTTCTAGGTTGCTTAATTCATTGGCATATAGTTCTTCATAATATTCTCTTAGATTTGTTTGTATTATCTGTGTAATTGGTTGTTTCTTCTCTTTCATTTGTAATTTTGAGTCCTTTCTCTTGTTTTTTCATGATTCTGGCTGAAGATTTATCAATTTTATCCATCTTTTAAAAGAACCAGCTTCTAGTTTCTTACTTCTTTGTGGCCTAATATGCAATCTATTCTGGAGAATTTTCCATGTGTATCTGAATAGAATGTGTATTCTGCTATTTAGGATAGAACATTCTGAATATATTTGTTAAATCCATTTAGTATGTCCATATTGTGTCTTTCAAAGCCACTGTTTCCTTGTGGATTTTCTGACTAATCGATCCATTGATGTAAGTGTTGAAGTTCCCTCCTACTTTTCTGTTAATATTGATTTGTTCGTTTTTGTTTGTTATTAACTGTTGTGTATATTTGAGATACCCATGTTGAGTTTGTAAATATTTACAGTTATGTCTTTTCATTGGATAGTCCCCTTTATTATTACATAGTGTCTGTCTTTGACTCTTGTTAGAGTCTAACTATGTCTGTTTCAGCTTTCTTTGACATCCATTCAGTATAATAAATGTTTCTCCGTCCTCACTTTCAACCTTCAGGTGTCTAGGTCTGAAGTGTGTCTTGGAGGCAGCATATAGATCTTGTTTGTTTGTTAATGCATTCTGTCACCCTGTTTCTTTTGATTTAAGCATTTAGTCCATTAGTACTTTCAGAGTAACTTTTGATAGGTATGTATTGCCATTTTGTTTCTTGTTTCATTTCTGAAGTTTTCCTCATCCTCCTTCTTTTCTCTTTCATGGTATGCTGGTTTTCTTTAGTGATATATTTGCATTCTTTTTTTTATTCCTTGCATTTAATAGTTTTTAGTTTTTGAATACCTTTAGGTTTGTATGTAATTTTTTTTTTTTTTTTTAAGATTTTATCTATTTATTCATGAGAGACACACAGAGAGGCAGACACCCAGGCAGAGGGAGAATCAGGCTCCATGCAGGGAGCCTGAAGTGGGACTTGATCCTGGGACTCTGGGATCATCCCCTGAGCCAAAGGCAGACGCTCAACTGCTGAGCCACCCAGGTGTCCCTGTATGTAATATCTTCTGCATATAGCAGTCTATATTAGGAAACAGTTTGCTTAAGTTTGAACCCAATTTTACTGCTCTCCTCCCCACATTTAGGTATTTGGATATTTTACATCCTTATGTTTTGTAAATTCCTTGACTGATTTTTTTTTTTTTACAGAGATATTCATTTTTATTACTTTTGTGTTTCCTACCTTCATACTGTCACTTTTGGTCTTTCCAGTTTCTTGTAGATCTGGTTTAGTGGTCATGAACTCCTTTAATTTTTGTTTCTGTGGGAAACCTCCTTTCTCCTTTTATTCTGAATGATAGTCTTGCTGGATAGAGTATTCTTGGCTGCATCTTTTTCTCATTCACTTTCAGTGTATCATTCCACTCCACTCCACTCTTGCGTGTGCTCTTCTGTTGTGTCCTGGCCTCTTTATCCTTTAGGCCAGTCGTCTACAGAGGCTCTCTTTGCCTATTGTGGGCAGTGTTTAGTCTCTGGCCTGAATGTGGAGCACTAACTAGGTGTGCTCTGGTCTGCTTGTGAAAAGATACCTATTGCCAGTGGAACTGAGGCCCTGTAAAATTCCAAGGCCAGGAGACATGGTCTTGCCAAGGCTTTGGACTGGTCTTCTGGGGGTGGGAGCCTGCTGTTCTGGGACTGAGGCAAGCCTGACTGGGAAGGGGGAATCCACTTGAGCATGGGAGATGGAGTTCAGTATAAGCATCTTAGGTCGCAAATGTCTGCTGGGTTGGTTCCCATACATGGCTCTGTGTTTATACGAGGGGTGGGTGAGGGATGGGTGTGCTTGTTCCTTTGTTCTAAGGGGAGATCTCTCCATGAATGCTGCCTTTCTGGGACTTGCTTCCAGATGAGCTCACTGCTTCCCCACTGTGTGCTCCAGGCACTCTTCAGAAAGCTGTTACCATGTTGTTTGTTTAGGCTGTTTACCCTGCTGTCTGTCCAAAGAGCAGCTCCAATACCCTTGGGGCTCTTCCAGAGCCAAGCACATTGACCTTTAAAACTAGATTTTAAGCTCTGCTCATTGCCACAACTCATGAAATTTGGCCCCTCTCACTTTTTTTTTTAATATTTAAATTCAATTTGCCAACATATAGTATAACACCCAGGGTTCATCTCATCATGTGCCCTCCTTAGTACCCGTCACCTAGTTACCCCATTCCCCTAGCCACCTCCTCTTCTGCCAACTCTTTGTTTTTCCCAGTTAGGAGTCTCTTCATGGTTTGTCTTCCTCTCTCATTTTTTTCCCTACTAAGTTTCTTTACTTTCCCTTATAGTCCCTTTTCACCATTTCTTATATTCAAAGCCAGTTGCTATGGGGATTTGTCTCCTGTGTGGCCTCACCCATGTGGCCTCCCCCAGGTACTAGTCTCTGGCCATAGCTCCCACCCCACCATGGTAGCCATTTCTCTCCCTAACCACATCTCCGCACTTCCTACCTTCTTAGACATGGTTTCTTTTCTGCCTTTACTTGTGGCGTTTGTTCCACCAGTCTTCAGGTTGATTTCTGGAGTATTTTGGATGATTTGATAGTTATCCAGTTGTATTCATGGTATGAGGTGAGTCTAGGGTCCTCTTATTCTGCTTCCATCTTCCCCGAAAATCTCAGAGGTAGGTTTTAGTTTATATCATTTTGTCCTCAAAATCTGTGTGGTAAAGTTGGATGAGACTTTTTGTTTTTCAAAATGGGAAATTGTGGGTTTGGAATGACTTAATCCAGAGTTTATTCCTAACTTAAGGATTCGATTTTCTTTTTGAATGCCTACTGTATCACAGCTATTTAATAATAACTGAGAAATTATGTTATAGCCCTCAAGGAGTTCATACTATAGTAATCAATTCTGTTGCTTTATTTACTCTTCTCAAGTAAATCTGTTCCTGCTTTTTGTTTTTGTTTTTGTTTTCTCTTGCATTTTGCCCTATTACGATATTCTAGCCACTGGAAAATTTTTTTTTAATTCAGTATTTTTACTTTACCCTTGCTTGAGAAATGTTGAGTTCTAAATTGTGTACATGCCACTGTATTTGGCAAAAGTAAGACAAATTAAATCTGCCCTTGAGATAAGATAATGATCATCATCATCTTGTTCTAGTATTTGCCACATTGAGTTTCCAGATCTCATGTTGAGTGATCAAGTACTAACAAACACTAAATAGTACTCCCTGTGTATCAGGCAACATTATAAGACTGTGCTGTCAAGTACAGTAGCCATATGTGGCTCTTTACATTTAATTAAGATAATTAGAGTTAAAAAAATAATTTACTCGATTGTACTAGTCATATTTCAAGGATTCTGTGACCACAAGTAGTTAACGGGTAACTGGGCAATGCAGATATAGAATATTTCTGTCATTTTATGATAACCTATTTTTAGGGCTTTAAATAATGAACTCCTTTCATCATTTAGCAACTGTATAATAGGTATATTGTTATCATCTGCAGTATACCGTTGTAGAAACTAACGTACAGAGTAGTTTAATAACTTGTGGGTAAATGGCAAAGCCCGGGATTTGAATTCAGGTTATCTGTTTTCACAGTTTGTGTTTTTAACCAAACCAAGAGACTGTATATATAATGCCTGTTGAGATATCACATGAATGAATCTTTTTCTAGGCCAAGAAAACAATAGCTAACAAAATGAATTCCATCAGCAAGTATCAAATTCCCCAGTATATACAATAAGAGGATTAGTATCTGTAATTGGAGGATAAAGAGAGATCAGATATTTTTAAATATGTAAGATAGAAGACACTTTTTAGATTTCATTGATTTGGATGTTCTTGAAGTTCCTTCTTTAGGGATGGCAAATACACATCCCTGTATCATATTACCAAAGTGCTCATAATACCATTGCTACTTGATCTTTGTATTCTCCCATCAAACCTAGAGTTTTCTTGCCAGTATAACTCAATCTTTTGTCACACAATTACAATTGCTTATAAAGTGAAATCAATTTTTCCTGCTTCCTCTGCTATATCAAAATTTAGGCCAGGTTATGATGCAGTAACAAATAGCACCCGAATCTCAATGGCTTCTAAAAAGTACCTACCGTAAGTAAGACTACTTTAGCTGTAGGTCATTTATGTCTGTTCAATGTTATTCTCATTCTGGAACCCAGGCTGAAGGGAAAATAGCTCCTACTTTGAACCTGCTTTTCTAATGGGAGAGGGAAAACAAATGGTGAATCATGTGCTGCTTTTTCAAGCTTACTTTCAAAAGAGGCACATTTTCCATTTCACTGGCCAGAGCAAATCACATGGCTAAGTTGATATCGGAGAGGAAAATGGCCCTGAGAGGGATGGGCCCAGAAGGAGCAGTGATTATTTTGAGTAAACAATTCACATCTGCTTAGAAGTATTTTCTTATCGACTATGTATGTCCTAAGATTCCAATGATAAAATGAACTCTGTATCTTTATAAGCTAACTATATAAGATTTACTATTGAACCTTTTCAAGTATAATTCTTTGAAAGTTATTTATTGTCTAAATATGTAGTAACCCAATGTCTAAGTCCTCTTAAAATTTGCTTTTATCAGGTGCTCGATCCCAGGCAGCTTCTATTTTAACCAAGTTTCAAGAGCTGAAAAATGTTCAAGATGAGCTGAGAATCAAGGAGAATGAGCTACAGAGTCTAGATGAGGAATTAGCAGGTCTTAAAAACACAGCTGAAAAGTAAGATTTCTGTCAGATTAAGTTGTATTTTTAAGTTTCTTTTTGGTCAACGATTTGTATGGTAGAAAAATGAAAGAATTTTATCTAAAGAATATAATTTCTGACTTTTCTCATAATATCCTTGGTATTATCTGAATAAATTGTGAGTTGATAACTTATCAGTTACTTACTTTTTTTCTGATAAATATAAGGTCTCTGTTATAAGAAAATAGGGAAAGCTAATTAAACAAGGAAGGAAAAAAAATCAGCCAAATATTTTTCTTTCCCTGTTAAGATATACTGTTAGCTTTCTCCTGGAATTGGTAGGGAAATCCATAGATACTCTGGAGGTTGATACCAGAGGATACTAAAGTCTCTGATTTGAAATGATATATAATGTAGCATCAATCAGATGTCAACATTAGCAGCATATGGCTGTCCTATAGATATTAAAGACTGCTGGGTTGCCTGCTGAGGAAGTACAGGAGTTCATGTCAGGAATTCACTGTTAAACTATTTCTAAAATTAAGAGTCAGACACTTAGAGTGTTTCTTCTCAATGGATGTGGATATAGATATATATGTGTACCTCTCAACATTACTTCTGTTTGTGTATGATATGGGTAAATACATATTTTTATTTTTTGAAATTGGGATCATGCTATTTAATATAACCTCTTTTTGTCAGTTAATGTTATTTACTACTGAGTGTCTCCTATGTGCCAAGTATTCTTCTAGGAGCAGGAATACAGCAGTGACCCAAACCGATAAATCTCTTCCTTCTTCTTGTGTGTGTGTGTGTGTATATATATATATGAAATCTGAGAAAATGCAATAAAAAAGTTAAATTGGTAAAACATATGTTAGGTAATGCTAAGTTCTAAGGGGGAAAATGTCACAAACTTTAAAAAGTACATTATTTGAAAGTTTCTAATTTTTTCCAGTCTGAAGATGACAAATGGGAACAGAGTTAAAATTAAAATCAAACAGTTTATTCAGAATTCATAATACTGAATAAAGGTTAAAATCTGTACATAGATAAACTTCAATATATATAAATTATTAGCATTTATCTTCTGAAATTATCAAAAGTTGGAATGGTGCCAAGACTTTTTAGAATATTATATATGTGGAAAGAGATGGGTCATAATCAAAGTGGCCATTCCAAGATAGAAATTGTATCAAGATGTCCACTTTCAAACATATACATGTAGAGCCTACTTTTACTTTCATTAACATAAATTACCAAAAAGTGAATGAACTTTTTTCTCTGTGAAAAAGATGGGAAGAACATTTCTGAGATCTGTGGAAGCTTTGGCAAGGCAATGAATTTGTAGTTGCACTTGACTTAGACTTAGAACTGTTAAATGATCCAATACCACTGAATAAAGTTATTTTGCAGAATTGTCTTGTAGGCTGATTATGGCATTGAAGTGAAGGAAAGAAAATAGATTTTTTTTTTTTTTTTTTTTTTTTTTTTTTTTTAGAAAATAGATTTTTAAAAATATGAGAGATGCCTCAGTAAGTAAAGTGTCTCACTCTTGATTTCAGCCCAGGTCTTGATCTCAGAGTTGTGAGTTCAAGCCCCATGTTAGGCTCCATGCAGGGTGTGGAGCCTACTTTAAAAAAAAAAAAAAATGAGAGTAGAAAGCCCTTCTTTCATGGACCATATTAAGAAAAAAGCTTATATCTTTTTTCAAGTTTCTACATCCCACATTTTTTTTTTTTTATTTTTTATTTTTATTTTTTAAGATTTAATTTATTTATTCATGAGAGACAGAGGCAGAGAAGCAGGCTCCATGTAGGGAGCCCGATGTGGGACTTGATCCTGGGACTCTGGGATCACACCCTGGGCTGAAGGCAGGTGCTAAACTGCTGAGCCACCCAGGGATCCCCTACACCCCACATTTTTAAATGAACTGAGAAATGGCTTGAGAATTATGGTTTTAATTGCTGTCAAGCATTCTTAGGCAAAAATACTTAGGTAGTATTTATGTTATATAAGTTGCTTCCTTCCTTTTTTACTCAGACCTCATGAATTTCTGGTGCCAACTGGAAATTTCACTACTGCTGAATTAGACAAATATTTTCCAAAGAAAGAATTTTCAGCAGCTAGAAATGGGCTAGAATTACAGGATTTGCAAGAAGAGTGTGCTATAATGTTTAAGTTCAGCACTGTGCCTTTTTAAACTATTGTCTCATTATAAAATATAGGGAACTTTGCTAATAACTTGAAAATGGAAACTGATAACCAGATTTCTGAAGTTTTGTGTGGTTGTTACATTTTAATGTATTTTTTTGGTAAGGAGCTACTGTGGACTCTTTCTTCTTGATACAAATCAGTAGGAGAGACCCTTTTTAAGGAAACCTATTTATTCCAAGGTTATTTTTAGTGTTTTCTAAAATTAAGAGTATTTCTATAGTTATTACCAGTATTGGTCATTTAGAGTCATTTACCTTAAGTGACCAAATCAGACTTGAATTTGATGCTTCAAAAACATGTCATCAAAGCTCTTCTTGTAACCAGTGGCATCTTATGTTGTTTATATTGTGAGTTTATATTAGTTTATATATAGTTTAAGTGCGTATCTCAAATATCAGAAAAGTTATAATCATTTATTGTAATCTTCTCTTTTTCTAAGGTATCGCCAACTAAAACAGCAGTGGGAAATGAAAACTGAAGAGGCAGATTTATTACAAACCAAGCTCCAGCAAAGTTCATATCATAAGCAACAAGAAGAATTAGATGCTCTTAAAAAAACCATTGGTAAGATAAAAACATTCTCTGTTTAATCTATTTCTGTTAACTTTATATATTTTAGATCTTATATCTATTTGATCACCCTAAATATTTTAATTATTATATTATCATAAATTGACTATATGCACATGGGTTTATTTCTGGGCTCTCTTTTGTTCCATTGATCGATGTGGTCTGTTTTTAATACCAATTCCATATGGTGTTGATTACATTAGCTTTGTATTATAGTTTAAATCAAGGAGTATGATTTCCTCACCTTTGTTATTCTATCTCAAGATAGCTTTGGCTATTCAGGGTCTTTTATGGTTCCATACAGATTTTAGGATTGTTTTATTTCTGAAAAAAAATGCCATTAGAATTTTGGTAAGGATTTCAACAAATCTGCAGATTGCTTCGGGTAGTATGGACATTTTAATAATATTCTCCCAATCCATGAGCATGGCATATCTTTCCAGTTATTTGCGTCTTCAATTTCTTTTATCAGTGCTTTATAGTTTTCCGTGTACAGGTCTTTCTACCTCCTTGGTTAAATTTATTCCTAGGTATTTACTTTTTTTTCTTTTTTAATTTACTCTTTTTGATGCAATTATAAATAAGATTGTTTTCTTAATTTCTCTGATAGTTCATTATTAGTATATAGAAGTGCAACAGATTTTTGTACATTGATTTTATACCTTACTACAAATTCATTGAATTTGTCTCTTAGTTCTGACAGTTTTTTAGTAGCGTCTTTAGGGTTATCTGCAAATAGAGATAGTTTAACTCCTTTCTTCTGTGGATGCGTTTGTTTGGTTTCTTTTTTTCTCCTCATTGCTCTGACTAGGACTTCTAGTACTATGTTGAGTAAAAATGGCAAGAGTCATCCTTGTCTAGTTTCTGATCTTAGAGGATAAACTTTCAGCTTCTCAGTGTTGAGTGTGATGTTAGTGTGGGCTTGTCTTGTATGGCCTTTTATGTTGAGATACATTTCATTTATACCTACTTTGTTGAGTTTTATTATAAATCGTTGTTGAAATTGGTCTAATGCTTTTCCTGTATCTATCGAAAACATGCTCTTTATTCTTCATTTGGTTTAATGTGTTATAACACATTGATTGCAGAAGTTAAACTAGCCTTTCATCCTTGGGATAAATCCACTTGATCGTAGTATATTATCCTTCAAATGTATAATTTAATTCAGGTTACTAATATTTGCTAAAGATTTTTGGGTCTGTGTTCATCAGGGTTATTAGGCTGTAATTTTTTTCCCCCCCTCTGGTGTCCTTGTCTGGTTTTGATACCAGGGTAATGCTGGCCTTAGGAGTTTCAGAGTGCCCTCCTCTTCTGTTTTTTGAAAGACTTTGAGGATAGGTATTAAATCTTTGAATGTTTGATAGAATTCACCAGTAAAGTCCTCTGGTCCAGGACTCCAGTTTAAGAGGTTTTTGATTACTGATTCAGTCTCCTTACTAGTAATTGGTCTGTTCAGATTTTCTGTTTCTCATGATTCAGTCTTTGTAGGCAGTAGGTTTCTAGGAATTAATCTGTTTCTTCTGGGTTATTCTATTTGTTGACATATAATTATTCATAATAGTCTCTTGGGATCCTTTGTATTTCTGTGGTGTCAGTTATAATGTCTCCCTTGTTTTTCTGATTTTGAGTCCTTTCTTATACTTAGACTAGCTTAAAGTTGGTCAGTTCCATCTTTCTAAGAACTAGCTTTTACTTTCATTGATCTTTTCTATTATTTTTTGGTTTCTTTCATTTTACTTTTCCTCCTTCCTTTTAACCTTGAGCTTTTGTTTTTTGCTTGTTTTTAGTTCCTTTACGTGTAAGGTGGTAGATTGAGATTTTTCTTATTTCTTGACGTAGGCAGTTATCACTATAAACTTTGCTCTTAGAACTGCTTTGCTGCATCCCATTAAGTTTTATATCCTATTTCCATTTTCATTTGTATTTTTAAATTTTTTTCTTTGATTTCTTACAGTAATATTATACACTGAAAAGCAGTATAGGACATTGTATAGCCATGATCTCCAGGGTTATAGTTGTATCTACATTCTAAAACAGTGTATAGCAGTTGTAATAGTAATGTGCTCATTTTGATCTTGCTTTTATTTTTTTTCCTTATAAATTAGAGCTATTTTTTCTATGCTTCATCCTAGACATGTTTTCACATATTCTCTACCTTAAGAAAAGGCATAAATAAGCAAAGAATACAACATAAGCTTATTTATGAAATTAACTGTAATCTTTTTGGCAACTAAGTAAAAGGAAAAATACCATAGTTATACTGTTGATTCTGGTTTAGGAAGCATCTTAAAGGTACACTAAAAGGATGGCTTGTGATCTTTTAAATAAGTTACAAGTAAAGTTTATGTTACTCAGATTTCATATGCTTGGAAGTACTTTCTTCACGGATCTGTAGATAATTCAAGTAGGCTCTTAGGTAGGATCTGTGTTTCAATATAACATTTCTAGGATAAGGTTGGAACAGTTAATTTTTTTAAATTTTAGCTTCCAATTTTTCAGACCATTTCTTCTATTAAAAGGTGAATTTAATAAGACATTTATAAACCATTACCTATAACTGCTAATTGTTGGAGGAACTCATTTAGTCACATTTGCCTGCTTTATGATACAGAGGAAAGTGAGGAGACCTTAAAAAACACCAAAGAAATTCAGAAAAAAGCAGAAGAAAAATATGAGGTACTGGAGAATAAAATGAAAAATGCAGAGGCTGAGAGAGACCGAGAACTGAAGGATGCTCAGAAAAAACTGGATTTTGCCAAAACAAAAGCAGATGCTTCTAGTAAGAAAATGAAAGAAAAACAACAGGTAATAAATAACCTTTCTTGAAGTGGAAACCAACTTTTTATCATCAATACAAAGCTGAAGATGGTAGAGCATATTTGATGGCCTTACTCATCAGTATTCACAAAGTATCTAAAGCACACTATGCTTCTTTAGGAGATAAATTATGTATCTTCTAAGTCAAATTAAAACATTTTGCTGAAAACCTTGTAATGGAGGGTCATAATTATAAGGATGGGTTGCATAGTCTTGCTAATTTTAAAGAGCGAGCAAAATTACCTTATTGTAAATGCTTTGCGCAAGAGTAGACCAAAGCTTCTATTATGTAGTAGAGCTGTGTCATGTCAGCTTGAGTTTTGACATTTCTATTTAGTGATCATCCATTTGGTGAATGGATGCTGTGAAAATTGATACAGGACAAAGCATGTCACATTTATAAAGTGCCATTCAGTTGTAAACTGGTGATATCTGATTTTACCCTTTGGATAGTGCCAAAGTTGGAATTTGAACCTAGCCTTTTCTGTCTATTTTAAAGACAGCTCTGAATCACTTTTCTATACAATTTTATTTAAATCTATTTTTCTTCATATTCTGTCATTAAATGCTTGCACAAAGTATTTTCTAATGAACTAAAAGGTTTAATGGGAAAGAAGAAAATTGAGAAACTAGTTTTTTTTTTGACATTGCATAATTATGTTTTTAAAAAGCATTTTTCCTCTGCTAGTTTATCTCTTATGTAGAATTCTATATTTTTCTCTAGGAATAAACGGATAAAGGAAATAGCTTATGCTAAGTTATTTAAACTATATGTGATTTTTTTTTTTTTTTAAGTGTAGGAAAATAAATTTCCTTTCTCTTTTAGGGGAAACCACTTACATGTGTTCTGGTAGTTGAATAATGAAGCTGTGGGTCTTACTTGCATGAGAATCTTACTAATTTTGCTGAGATATATGTATTCATTTTTCAGTAGTTAATAGCCTGTTGAATGTGTAGATAATGTTTTTTTCTAGGAAGTTGAAGCTATCACCCTGGAGCTGGAAGAGCTCAAGAGAGAGCACACATCCTATAAACAACAGCTTGAAGCTGTAAATGAAGCTATCAAATCCTATGAAGTACAGATTGAAGCAATGGCAGTAGAGGTGGCTAAAAATAAGGTAACGTTTACTTACTATATTGGATAAATAGCAAATGTGAATCTACTTATGAAATGTTGGCTAGAAGATGTTTGACTCCAAGAGGTCTTGCTCTCTTGATTCTTGTCTTGATGAGAGCCAAAACAGTGATTACTGTGATCCAGAAAGAGTCCTGAAATTATAATACTAATTGTTTTAGTCTGGCTCTACTCTGAAGACAAATTATACAGTAATTCGAGCAGGCAAAGTTTAAATTAAAAATTCACTACAAAAAAAAAAAAAAAAAAAAAAAAAAAATTCACTACAGTAGGAATTTGGAATGATGTGGGATTGATCACTAAAGAGAAAAGAGAATGCAAAATGATAAAGGAACAGCAGATACAGGGAATAGCCATTATGACCCATAGGACTGAGAAGTACTCCTCCGATGGAAGAAACAAATCTGGAAAACAGCCCCATTGCACTTGCTCTTAATTCTTTTGATGACTTAATTCAAGTTTTTTGTTTTTTTTTAATATTTTATTTGAGAGAGAGTGAGCACAAGCAGGGGGAGGAGGGGCAGAGAGAGAGGGAGAAGCAAACTCCCCACTGAGTGGGAAGCCCAAAGTGCAACTCGATCCCAGGACCCTGGGATCATGACCTGAGCTGAAGGTAGACACTTAACCGACTGAGCCATTCAGGCACCCAAGTTTTGTTTTTAACACATTGTCAAATCAATAGAATAACATTTTTAACTACTTTTTTTGAAAAAATGCTTCTCAGCTCTGTTTTGTGATGATTAGATTTTCTAGATTTGTTCAGTTTCTATTTTGTCTCCAAAGTAAATTTTAGTTGTTAAAGATATTTTATTTAATATGTCTTAATCTTATATTTTTTATTTTATATGAAATATTTTCCATATTTTATGCTGTCTTTCATGGATCTCATGTTGGAGAATTTTTTTAAAAATTCGATAACATGTTTCTAAAGATAAAGATAAATGTGAAAATAAGCTACTCCTTTCTCAATCTAAATGAAATCAAAGTCCAAACATATACATATTTCCATTTTTCTTTATGGAAAAGTATAGAATGGATCACTTCGTTCTTAAAGGTGGTTCTTTCAGGCTCTTCATTCTAAATTGTTTCCTCTCTTTGATAAGAATAGCAAAGGACACTCCCCAGAGGCTAAGAAAAGAAACTGCCTACTAAATAATTAGACAAAACTAAAATTTCATTTCTGCTCAACCTTAGTGACAATTTCCTATCATTATAAAAAAGATTAAAATAGTCAAAATTGCAATGCAATTTTTAACCTGTAAGCATGAGAAAATCTTCATAAACATGTTTTTTTTTTTTTTTTAAGATATGGTGTTAGTTAATAGGCCTGTATCTGTTATTTTTCCCTCTGGTTAATATCACCAAACTATTTTTCACTTTCTTTTCTTGTTCTTCAAATGTTTCAAAAAGCTAAAATATCTTTAGGTTTTTATATGAATGCCCTGATTTATTTTCCTTCCTCAGAAGATCTCTAATGACACAGATTAAACATTTTAGGAAATTAAAGCACTTTGAGCACATTCAATAACCTAACCATAACATTAAGTGTTCTTTGTTGCTCAAAATGATCATTTTGTAATGAGCATGCCTAAAAAACTGCTACACTTTTTTTTTTTTAAGATTTTATTAATTTATTCATAGAGATGCAGAGAGAGAGAGAGAGAGAGAGGCAGAGACATAGGCAGAGGGAGAAGCAGGCTCCTTGCAGACAGCCTGACATGGGACTCGATCCAGGGTCTCCAGGATCACGCCCTGGGCTGCAGGCGGCACTAAACCGCTGCGCCACCGGGGCTGCCCTTACTTGTGCTTTTCATCACAAAGAACCACCCTTCTACCTTTCTCTTCCTCAGAGGCTTGTAGCAGATTGTCCTACTTAGGTTTTCCCTGTACCCAAACATGAGTTGAACTGGTTTTTTTGGTTTAAACATTTAATGTGATTTAAGATCTAGGATGAACGAAAGGGGTTTGTGGAGCAGGGGGTTGTTGATAGACTGAATTGCAGTTTTAATTACCACTTTGAGGATTGAATGAGTAGCTTCAGCCTTGGGAAGTAGGAGGATAATAAAAGTCAAAGCAAGAAACTTTTTCTTTGTGTCACAGATCTATTTGTTCAAAAAAGTTTCTCTTTTCTTTTTCTCCTTTGACCCCTGTGCTGGAACCAAACATTATGACCTTCCATTGTCACTGGTAAAAATAGCTTATATCTATAAAAGGGAAGAGTAGAAAGCACCAACCTGCAAACTCTTGATAAATGATATTTGGGGATCTGTCATATTGTCTTCTTGTTAACTACTAAAAAATGCCACCTTTTTGAGACCTCAAAAGTCAGATTCCTATAATCCCTGCAAGTTGATCCCAACTAAACTGTACCCAGCAGAAACTTTGTCACTTCCAGCATGAATACTGCATCCCATCTTTTTTCTAGTAGTAAAACAAGTTTTCTCCTGTATATAAATTAGTCATTTTAATGGGGATGTAAAATATAGAGGGTTAGGTGACCATCTGCCTCTAAACATATTTCTATCTTGCCCAAAAGTTTGTTAGATGATCTTTTAATAAACTAAAAATATGTCCACAGCACCTTGCTATATGTTGTCTTTGAATTATTTGTTTCAGGAGTCTGTAAATAAAGCTCAAGAAGAGGTGACCAAACAAAAAGAAGTGATAATAGCCCAAGACAATGTAATTAAAGCTAAATATGCCGAAGTAGCAGTACATAAGGAACAAAACAATGATTCTCAGCTTAAAATTAAGGAATTGGACCACAACATCAGCAAACATAAACGGGAAGCTGAAGATGCTGCTTCGAAGGCACGTTTGTGTTGTTTATTTTTACCCGTAATCAGATTTTTGCTTCTGAGTTGTTGAAATATTCTGGTAAACTGCTCAATGAGGAATTCAGTATAAATGGCAGAACTGCTGTGTAACATAATTTTGAGGCTTACAGCTATTTTGAAGGCTTCTCAGCAATGTTCCTTTTCACCAAATAGGATAAATGTTTTGTTTCTAAATTTCAGGTATTTATTCCTATCTCCAACATGTTTTCACCAAATAGTGTTTTTTCATGGAACTGACCATTTTTTAATCTGTAAATATTCATAGACCTATTAATAGATCAGTACTAATAATATATATTGTTTACCTTATTTCAAAATGAATTGGAAACTCACAGAAATACATATACAGGCAAATTCTAAAAGAAGGACTTCATTGGCTTCCGGATGTCCTTGTGAGAATCAGTCAATTTTGCAGCCTCATCTGAAATCTGATGTTTTGCCTACCAGCTATCTTTTTGCAGTTATCTCAGTTTTTTGGTCACTCTTAAAGTTTCTTCCTTCTTTGTATCACAATGTCTTAAGTACTTTAAAGAGAATACATACTTTTGCAGAAATTCATGCTTGGTTAAGAGGCTGCACTGATGAAGTCTTAGTAACTCACCCATTATGTTTTCTGAGGAGTGTGTAATAGTTTGGTGTCTTTTAAATCTTTGTTAGCATCTTGAAAGTAGAAGAGATTTAACTTCAGAAAACTCAGAGTATACAAAATAGTTACCCCACCCTCTGAAAGAGCCATGTGTTCCTGTTCAGGTTCATTACTGAGTTTTAAAAGAAATGTTGTTTTTTTTTTTTTTTTTTTTTTTCATAGCCACATCATTAGTATCCTAATTTATTACTGATTTCCTTTTAGCCTGGTAGCCTAATATTAGTGGATTCACTGAAATATTACCAATGTTAATATTACTGTTATCATCCTGAAATAACAAAAAAAGATACATTTTTTTGCTAATTGAAAATGCTAGTAGTGGTGATTGCTGGGGGATTTTATTTATAGTTAAGGAGGTGAAAAGGAGATTTGCAGATAGAACTGCTAAAAAGTCAAGGATTCTTTGAAGTATATGGTTTATCAAATACTTATTGAATACCATCTAGTATCAGATGGTAGGCAAGGCACTAGAGATAAGGCTAAGTAACCTGTACCCAGAATCACTTCCTAGAGCTGATGGATCAGCGGGAAGTTTGACTGGAAGTGATCATCTTTAGAGCCTGGAGGAGAGACCATACCCCTGGAATTAATAAGGATAAACAAATTGACAAGGATTAGATTTTACCAGTAAACACCAGCCTAAACAATTTTAGTTGAGAAAGTCTCCTTAAGCACCATAATTTAAAATTTTTAACTGTTTATATTATATAAAGTATACTGCTGTGCTTTATCAAAAGAGTGGCTAAGAAAATGGAGTCACATTTAGGGCATCTTTTTATTCATCTAATAATTCTCAGAATTAATCAGTTCATCAGGATTAGGCTTGCACAAATTTACTAAGTCTATGCCTTACGTATTCCCATAAGAATCCTAACTTTCATAAGTTTTGTGTGTTTTTGTTTTGTTTTAATTCATGAGAGGCAGAGAGAGAAGCAGGCTCCCCATAGGGAGCCTGATGCAGCACTTGATCCCCGGACCCGTGGACCATAACCTGAGCCAAAGGCAGACATTCAACCAAAGAGCCACCCTGAGGTTCCCTCACAAGTTGTTTTTGAAGCCATTGCTTGAGTTTGATACAATCTGAAGGAGCCTTATCTGACTTATATTTTATTCTAATGGAAATGTTTCACATATACTTTATACTTGCCTGAGCTGGCTGGTTCTCCTAATGCTTAAGTAATAGGAAGATATTTTTTCTATACAACATCTTTTTTTTGAGCCTATCCTCCAGGTAAAAATATAGATTTACTATTAACAGTGAGCCTCATTTTTATGAAGGAGTCGTTGATTTAAGATTACTAAATATTTAAGAAACTTTTTTAAAAAAGATTTATTTATTTGAGAGAGCATGCACAAGCAGGAGGAGGGCAGAAGGGGAGGGAGAGAATCCTCAAGTAGACTCTCTGCTGAGTTTGGAGCCCATAGTGGGGCTCAGTCTCAGGGTCCTGAGATCATGACTTGAGCAAAAACCAAGAGTCTGGAGGCTTAATCAACTGAGCCACCCAGGCACCCCAAGAAACTGGTTTTTAAATGTCCATTTGTAAACAATGATAGATGCTTCTATTATCCTCTGTAACTAGGTCTCCAAAATGTTGAAAGACTATGACTGGATTAATGCAGAGAAACACCTTTTTGGGCAACCTAATAGCGCCTATGATTTTAAAACCAACAACCCAAAAGAAGCTGGACAGAGACTTCAGAAATTGCAAGAAATGAAGGAGAAACTGGGGAGAAATGTCAACATGAGAGCTATGAATGTTCTAACAGAAGCTGAAGAGCGGGTAAACCCTTTTCCTTTGGCCACCTGAGTAGCATTGATGGCTCTCTGTGACCGTTGCAGCAAATATTAGCAAATTTTCTGCTTGATGCCTTTGATACTGGATTTTTTTCTGTTTTCCCTTTCTCTCTTTTCAGTTCGTATTACATTGTTTTGCATTATCAGTTATTTATATATTCTTTTGTACCTTGAATAACTTTTCTATTGGCTTTGCCATAAACATATTGTACCCTTTTCTTATTCTCTGTGTACATAAAAACAAGTTTGTTCTGGTTACCTCCTCATATTTCTATCCTTTCTTTCACTTGCCTTGAAAGGGCTTTGAAAAATAAGGTGTACTCAGCTATCTGCCTCCTTACCATTCATTCCATAGCTATTGTCTCCCTTTTGACTCAAGGGTGTCCTGGAACCATTACATAATAATGACTAATATTGTTATATGCATAGCCACTCATTAATTAACTTGTAAATCCAGCTGCATCTTCTGTTTTAATGCTCACTTACTTGATAATGTTATCCATCTCCCCAACCCTGACAAAACTTTTAAAATCTGCCATGTTACTAGAAAAATCTACAGGGGAAAGCAATCCATATTCTTGACAGCTCCATAGGAAATAGCAGTCTGAGTAGTTTTATATTATGCCATATACCTTCTTTAAATTTGCAAAATTCTGTTTGAATTTGTATCATAGAATTATGAGAGCTCTTTAAAAGTGGTAATACTTATGAGCTCAATTACTTTTAAGAAATTTTTCTATAATGGGTCTTTTTTGTAATTGTTATTGACATTAGTATCTACAAAGAATCTATATTATGTTAGATGCCAAATAGGCTAATAATGTTCATGTTGTGATCTATCTATAAAATGTTCCTGCTGGATTTTATTTCTCCATTAAAGCTTTGCAATATATGCCATATATGTGGAAGAAAATCTGGTCTGAATTTGAGCTGCATATGATCATGAAATTTATTCACTTCTTTGTTTTTATTAGATATGATAACTGGGTCTAATATTTCTTTAAAAGAATTTGCCAGCTCCCATTTCCTTACCAGAGGGGGGAAGGCTCTGTTGTTGATAAGCAAGGTGGCCTTTTGTTTTGTTGTATTTTGTGTCTGTCCACATGAGAAACTACATGGAATTATGCAAGGAATAAGAGAAAATTATAGAGAGGAAGTCTTAGGAGCTTGGCCATAAAGCAGAGAGACAGCAAGGGGACATGAGCAGGATTGGCTGGAATTTTTAAAGAATTTGAAACCTCCTTTGAGGCTTTGAGGAGAAATGAATTGAGGATTTTTAGAAAGTTCTGCTGCTACTCATGGTGTAATTATCCCTTTGCAGCCTCCCTCAATTTTTTTTATCAGTGAGTTTCTACATTAACCAGGAAAGACCACTCTGAAGATATGATACTTGAGGCACCAATTATGTCAGATACAGAGAAGAAAGAAGAATGCAGAGGCTAATGCATTCTAGGAAGAGAGAAGAATGCAGAGGCTGTAAGGCTATAATGAGCTTATTATGTTCAAGGAACTGAAAAAGCTGGAGACTGGGGAGAAGTGGGATACCAAAAAATCAGAGAGAAGTAAGGGCCAAATTATGTAGGGCTTGTATATAATGGTGAGGAATTGAAATTTTGTGTCACTGCTGAGACTGACTTTAAGAAGAAAGCATGCCAGGGCTACTTTTGAGTTTACATAAGACATTTTCTTTTTTGCCTTGGCTGCTAGAAAGCTCTGGTGGGGGTATTAGTGGAATCAGAATACGTCAGGAGCTCATCCTATAAATTCTCAATAATAGCAACTTAACTTTGCATATAGGTGATATATTTACTTTCTTCATGATTTGGTTTACATCATGACTCTTAATGCAGTATACCTTTCTGGTAAACAGGAGTATGTATATTATATATAAAAATTAAACCTCTATTCCTGACTGAATTCTAGAATATAAGGAAAATTTTATATTTTTCTAATTAAGTATGATTTTTTTTAATCTTACTAGTATAATGACCTGATGAAGAAGAAAAGAATTGTAGAAAATGACAAATCCAAAATCCTTGCAACTATAGAAGACCTTGACCAGAAGAAAAACCAAGCCCTAAATATTGCTTGGCAAAAGGTATTTGAACCAAAAATATTGCCATTTATTCTCTATGAGGCAAGTATGAAGAATATTGTCAATAGGTTTATACGCTAAGATGAATTTGAAATGATTTGTGTTTGAATGAGACACACATTCACACCTTAATTAAAACCTCCTTGACTTTTAAATGCATTTGTCCTTTTAGACTTACCTACTACTGATTTGCAAAGGTAATAAGTTTGTGTTCCTTCATCATACTCTTAGTCTACTTCTCTGGGTCCTAACTTATATTAAATTTCTAACTTTCTAACTTTCTAGATTTATTTTTCATTCTTACCTTCAAAATACTATTTATCTGAAACCTTAGATTCTGTCCAATATCTGCCATACCCCACTCACCTTCTGCTTGAAGCTAGAAGCATTCTCAGATTTGCATTGGGAAGCTCTGATCACTGGAAAGCACCTCCCAAGGACTCCTTTGGTTGGTTCTAACTTCCTTGGTTTCTCTTGCCTAGACTCAGAGAGGTCAAATATTCCTTCTCAGAGCATTTCTCTATCTAAAGATTGGCATATTCCCTACCACTTATTTATTCATGAGTGACATAGAGAGAGAGGCAGAGACATAGGCAGAGGGAGAAGCGATTTCTCCCTGGGGAACTTGATGTGGGATTCAGTCCTTAGGACCTTGGGATCCCATCTGAGCTGAAGGCAGACGCTCAACCACTGAGCCACCCAGGCATTCCTCACTTAGAAGTTATTAATTGCATTTCAAAATTCATAGTTATGCATTTTGTAGGTTTTTAGTGAAGCATTTTGTACTTTTAATGAACAATTCCATAACTGATAGTTAACCATCCATATTTTATAGATGAAGAAATAAAAGCTTAGAAAGGTGAAATAGCCTAAGATCATATAGCCAAAGATGGAAAAGTAATAGGAAGGATTTACCAGTATTCTCTTCCTAAGTTAGAACCAAAGTTAAGATTGCCTTTCAGTTGCTAATTGCTGTTGCCCTTAAAAAATTGGGCAGTAAGCAAGGAAGTTTAGAATTCTCTTTCACTGGACTGTCATTCAGCAAAATCCCAAGTACTTTTTTGTCTTGTATCATAACAACTTTAGCAGATTTCAAGGTTCTTTACTATTATCTCTCTTCCTAGGCTGCATGTAATTTGTCTGCTTTAGGATAAATTCCATAGCCTCTTATGTGGAAGTTTTCCTGTATCATCCTAGCAAAAGATTCTCAGTCAAAAGACTTCAAACATAGTTACTGTGCTGTTTGGTACTTTAGCAAGCCTATGCCTCTGGGATTTAATTGGGTACTTTGCCTCCAAATAATTCTGTAACTATTTGGAATTCTGAAAACTTCATTTTCAGTAATGGCAGCACAATTATCCCGTTTAGTCACCTTGTTCTTACTCTATGACTTATTTTCAGTGTTCCATCTCCCTATGGAGTTTGCTTTTTTAAAAGGCGTGCAAAAAGTGGGTCCCATTATCTTTGTATAAGTGTGGATTTAACACTGGATTAGAGAACTTTTCTCCATGGTTCCTGCATTTAATGCAAGTACAAATTTCTTCTTTAAATTGATGTTCCCCCAATTTCTAAGTTTCTCTCAAAGCAGGTAGATTTATTCAGTGCTTATTATGTTAGATACAATTCTCATATTAATGTTCTCATTTAATCCTCAAAATAACCTATTGAGGTAAGTAGTGTTATTATCAGCATTGTATACTTCTGGGTTCCAGCACATTCAATTCAGAAAGCCAGAGTATTTTCAGCATTGGTTCTGTTATTTTTCTGTTTCCTTCTTACCTGTGTTGGATTTTCAAATTCAGTCCCATTTCACCTTTATATATGTCCATGAAGGTAATGCATTTCCTATCTTGAATAGGACTATCTTCTTCTTTACCCACTAACTGTTAAGTTTCTCTTTTACTCTTTGGAGGAGTTTCCACATGGAATCCATGGTCATGTTCAGAGTTTAGTAGCAGTCTACTGTTTTAATCCTGTTTAGTGTCTCACTCCTACCTGGACAAAAAATTAAAGAACGGAAAAAGAACCAAAGTTGTTTATAAATACTTTGCTATCTTCATCATTCCCAAAAAAGAGAGTGGCCCTCTCCATTGTGATGAACCTCACCTAGCTCCAGAAATCTATCCCAGATAAAACTAAAATCTATTAACTCTGTGTAGGGTATTACTCAGTATGTATGCAGTTACTCTTAAAACTGTATTCCTTGGTATCTAGATCTCTTGTTTATTTGCGCTTGAATTTGGAGATTTCTTCAAGGAACATGACTGTCAGATCCTCATGGGTTTGTGCCTGTGTGTGTATACGCTTTCAAATTTACTGAACGCTCTAAGATTATTAGTTGTGTATTTTTTTGAAGACCAATGACCAAATTCTCAAATCATTGATCCAAACGTGTATGTACAAAAATTACCCAATTAAAATTAGAATACTGACCCTAAATCTCTAGGTAATCTGTGGCTTGATGGGGATAAGCCAAACAGCTTCTTTAGCCTTTCCTGTTGGGGTCTAATCCTGTTCCTGTTTTTTGACAACTTCTTTGGCTGAAAAGAAGCCTACAGACAAGGACAATCCAATGTCAGATCTGGTTGTTTGATTTCATGCCTTTTTTTTTTTTTCTTAGACTTCATTGTGATCTTAGGCTTTTTAAGGTTAGCTGATCACCACTGGCCCATCAAAGCAGTCAAAAGAAAACAAGTTTTATAAGAGAACATTTTATACCCAAGAGTTTTTTGTTTCTGCCACTTGAACTGCAACTTCTGTCTCCTATATTATATAGTTGAAGGAAGATTCTGGAATCTGAAGATTCCTATAATATAGCTTACAAGAGTATCAAAATTTCAGAGTACAGTTAGAAGTATAGCCTCTAGTTCCCCTTAGAAGTTAGAGCAGAGCTCAGTAAACTTTTTCTGTAAAGGGACAGGTAAGTATTTTTGATGTTTCAAGCCATATAGTTGCAATTACTAGACTATTGTTTTAGTTTTAACAGCCATAGACAATACATAAACAAATGAGCATGGCCAGATTTATCACATGGACCATAATTTGTGAATATCTGAGTTAGTAAGAGACAACAAAATGTATCTACTAGATTGAATATACACATACCAATATTTGACTATTCTTGGAAAGCCTTTTATAATATTTTAATATCTTTTTTTTTTTTTTTTTATCTTTTTGTTTTTTAAATCCAGGTGAACAAGGACTTTGGGTCTATTTTTTCTACTCTCTTGCCTGGTGCTAATGCTATGCTTGCACCACCAGAGGGCCAAACTGTATTGGATGGTCTGGAATTCAAGGTTGCTTTAGGAAATACTTGGAAAGAAAACCTAACAGAACTTAGTGGTGGTCAGAGGTGAGTAATCCCTTTTCAGTATTATAATTTCTCATTCCTCTTATTTTATTATAATCCATAATCTAAGCAAAACAAAATTGAAAATTGGTGGGTAATCTTTATATGTAGAATTTAAGGAGCTTAGTATATAAGATTGAAGATTTTTATTTTTTGGAACATTTGATTAAAATAGTAGGCAACAGGGGCATGTGGGTAGCTCAATTGAGCATCCCACTCTTTTTTTTTTTTTTTTTTTTTTTTTTTTGAGCGTCCCACTCTTGATTTGGGCTTAGGTCATAATCTTGGGGTCGTGGGATTGAACTTCACATTGGACTCCATGCTCAGCAGGGAGTCTACTTGGGATTCTCTCTCCACTTGCATGTGTTCTCTCTCTCAAATGACTAAATAAACCTTTAAAGTAGTAGGCAACAAAGGAGAAATAAGGATAAGCAACTAGAAAACTAGATGAGATATATGAAAAGTAATTATTTTTAGACTTTGGGAAATGAATAGCCCAAGAGTATGATACCTATGAGCAATAAAATAAAAGTTCTCAGCTCGGTGTTTACTCCAGCTTTCTCCATTGGAGAAGTTTCTGGATTATAGGTGTAGGGAGGGGAATCCACACAAAGCCTAGTGGACTCACTAAATTAAAGAAAATTAAAATTTGGGAGGCCCCAGAAAGCAACATCTTTGCATTCAGTCTATACTGCCCCCAAAGTGAAGGCTACCTTACACACACAGCAGAGTTCATTGCAAATCTTTAAGAGAGCAAGTTGATCCTCCTGTAACGTAGTTGTTTCTCAGAACAAAGCCCGGTGCTTTATTTTTTTTTTTTTTTAGTCCAGTGCTTTTAAAGAAAGATACCACAATTTAGATTCTAACATAACACAATGTCTGGCATCTGATTAAAAAATACTGGACAGAAATCAAGAAAATGTGACTCATTGCCTAGAAAAAAAGTATTCCAATGGAAACAGACCCAGAAATGACAGGTGAATAAAAATGGAAGACAAGGAAGTTATAGAATTATGTTAGTTATTTCCAAAAATTACAAGGAAAAAGGAATCTAGTGGAATTTCTAGAGAGAATAAATATGCCTAAAAAAAAAATTCACCGCATGACATTAACAAGTTAGACAATGTAAAAAAAAAATTAATGAATTTGAAATTACAGCAAATAGAAACTATTAAAACTAAACTGAGAAAAAACTATAAAACTGAGCTTCAGTGACCTATGGGAAAATATCAAGCCATCTAACATACATGTACTTGGAATTTCAAAAAGGAAAAGGCAAGATAGAAAAATATTTGAAATAATGGCTCCAAATTTTCCCTTTGATGAGTTCTGTAAACCCACAGTCTTCGTTTCTGTGACCCTAAGTAAGATAAACATATCCCCCTCCTTCACACACATATGCTAACATAGCAAAGCCATGTTATATGAAATTGTGATTTTATATGCCAGTGATTTTAGAAAAAAAATTTAAAAGCAGCCAAAAGTAGAAAGACATATTATGTGCCAAGGAACAAAGATAAAAAGGACTTCAGGCTTACTGTCAAAAACAGTGCAAGCCAGAAGTCTGCAACAACATCTAGAAAGTGATAAAAGAAAAACATGTCAACCAAGAATTCTATGTCTATTCGAAATACTCTTTAAATTGAAGTCAATATAAATATTTTTTTCAGAAAAGCAAAAGCTGAAGGAGTCTGATCCCAGCAGAACTTTAAAAGTTAAAGGAAGTTTTCAGGCAAAAGGAAAATGATACCAGATGGAAATTTGGATCTACATAAAGGAATGAATAGTGTTGGAAATGGCATGTTCTAGGCTTCAGGGACCTCTTTCCCAGTCTTAACACGGTGATTCAATCGGCACACTTAGGAGGTCATGTGGCCTAAATCCTTACCTGCTGTAGAGAACCAAATAATTAAAACCTACTGAGAGAAAATTGTGAATATTAACATAATTAAAGATGGTTATTAATTTTGCATTTTTCCCCTGCAGGATATATAGTCCTAGTAGTTAAATTTTTCTCATGTGCCCTATGATGCCATCATGGAACTCTTATGTATGTAGAAAACACCAAGACCTGTTAATTTTCCTTATGAAATCCTTTGTCATTTTTATGATAAAATAGTGATCCCCTGATTATAATTCATTATGATAAAATTCCTAAATATTTTAACAGTATAAGACACCTTTCAGTGACTTTTAAAATTGAATTCCATGGTTCATATCCCAATATCTAACTTTTTTTTTTGCCAAAGCCTTAGAAAATGTTTTGAAGATAACCTAAAATGAATGCTTATTTTCTTATTGGGACCTGAAAATTATTTCCATAATTAAGATGATACAAAATTATTTCTAGATATATACCATTATTTTAGCTGTATATCCAGCACAGTATAACTCTTGGTGAAAGATTTTTTTTCCTGAAAGGTTAAGTTGAAAGAAAGTTCAGTGCTGTAAACATTTGGCACAGAGAGAGCCAATGAAAAATAATTTTAGGTTGCTTGAATAACCTCCACTCCCCTTTTAGAGGTAAATATCAGTTTCAGTATTGTTTATTGCACTGTTTTTTACATGCCCTTGCTAGAAAGTTTGGTTTCTCTATTTAAAAAAAAAAAAAAAAAAAGCTTTTTTAAATAAAATTTTTAAGAAAAAAATGTAAGAATTATTATATGATTCTTCATACCAAATTAGAACAAAACCAGATATAGTTACAGGGGATGGCTAGCTAAAAGAGAACTGAAAAGGAGCTCTAAAATCTGGGGTGCCTAACTCAGCTTTTAGATAAGGTGTATTAGGGTTCTCCAGAGAAACAGAACCAGTGGGCGGGGGGTGTATGTTTGTGTATGTATATGAAAAGATCATTTTTTAATACAGAACTGGCTCATCTTACTGTGTGGGCTGAGAAGTTCCACAGTTTGTCTGCAGGTTGGAAATTCAGGGGGACCAGTGGTGTAATTCAATGTGAGCCTGAAGGCCTGAGCACCAGGAGCATGGAGACCAAATATCCATGTCCCAGCTCAAGTAACAAGGCAGGAAAGAACAAATTCTTTCCTCTACCTTTCTTACTGTTAAGGCCTTCAGCAAGTTGTAGGATATCGGATATCTACCCACGTTGGAGAGTGCAAAGTGCTTTACTGAGTCTTCCAATTCAAATCCAAATTTCACCCAGAAATGCCCTCAGAGACAAACCCAGAAATAAAGTGTAGCCAAATATTTGAATACTCCATGATCCAGTTAAGTTGACACACAAAATTAACCACATAATAATTGTTTGAACTTCTGACATTGGGAAGTAACGGGTCATAGTCAATACAGCTTACTCTTAAATGGTACCAGTACAAAAAGTGGGTATTTGTGTGCATCTGTGTATACTCATAAGTGCATGCATAGTAAAAGTTTGAAAGAGGGCACCTAAACCTGTTATACTATCACCAAGACAGTAGCTATTGTCTTTACAGGTAAGTATATAGCCCTCAGTCGCCTTCTACCTAAATAGCAATTGGGGAAGGAAAGAAAGAACCTAACATGATCTTTCCTTAAGGATAAATACCAATTATCCTGATTATTTGATTGGAAAGAAGAATATAAACCTGGTCTGTTAAAATAAAACTCATTTAAGAGAAAATAGGAGAATCTAAATTAAAAGAAACATTTTAATACAATAAAAGTGTTGAAGTTTGAAATTTATTTCTATGGTGATTTTCAGCTAAATCTGCATTACCCATAATAAGAGTATAGCAGATTTGCTTTAGTGTTTTGGTAAAGAGTGGTAAAATCAAGTTTTGGTGACTTCTCTTCTGATCTTTTCATAGGTCGTTAGTAGCTTTGTCATTAATATTGTCCATGCTCCTCTTCAAACCTGCTCCAATTTATATCCTGGATGAGGTAGATGCAGCTTTGGACCTTTCTCACACCCAGAATATTGGACAGATGCTGCGTACTCATTTCACACATTCTCAGGTAAGAACCAGAAAAAATGTCTCCATGATAGTTTTAAGTATAGTATTTGTTTTCTAAAACTATTCTTTAGTAATGGCCAATACTAAGATATTTAGGATTGAAGAATATTAAAGTATTATGTATCTCTTTAAATATACAGTGAATATTTAGACAAACTTACATTCAAATGGATAGAGAAGGGGAAAAAAAGGGTTGGTTTCCTATTAAAGAAAGATCCAGACATTACCATTGTTGGTTGTACGATGAGGGAGAATCGAAGTTTTTCATAATTTGGAATTAATTTATGGTTGACGTTATTATTTTCTCTAGCTAGCTGCCAGAGGATACACAATCTAAGTAAGAAATCAGAAAATCATAGGGTACTTGATGGGGGTACTCATCATTTTTCCTGGGTAGGAAATAAAAGCCCAAAGCCCTTTAAGAACAGTTTGTTTTTATTGAACTGTTGCTGTAGGAACTGGGGCTTCCAAATGTGGTTGTGTAGATCATGCAAAATCCAACGCTGGGAGCTTCACTTTTCATAGTTCTCACAGACTGTGTTTATTAGCAGGTAACAGTGAGGTGGTACCTTTTCTTAATTATGTAAATGTTCCACTTGAGCTAGTGGTAGTGCTTTCAGGAACTTGTAGCCTTCTCTGATATTTTTAAAATATCACAGGGAAAGCTATTTCACCAGGGCATTTAGCACTTGTAGCAACAAAACAGTGATGCCAGCTGCAGAGGACAGCAACAAGCAGTCAACGGGCAGGAAATAGTAAACTTGGTTAATGAAGCACTCAAGGTAAAAGAGACTCCTAAAACCCAAATATAGAAAGCTAGAATCCATATAGGTGCCTAATAATAGAACTGTTACTTGGATTTGAGCATGTGCATTTGCTTTGAACCAAGCTTTGAAAGAAATAATCAGAATACCTCTAGACAGTTCTTAACCCCAGAATAAACATAGTGCATTTCTTCAGATTACAAAAAATAGCGTTTATGTTTTTTTTTTTTTCCCTTAAGTTCATTGTCGTGTCACTAAAGGAGGGTATGTTCAACAATGCAAATGTCCTTTTCAAAACCAAGTTTGTGGATGGTGTTTCTACAGTAGCCAGATTTACTCAGTGTCAAAATGGAAAGATTCCGAAGGAAACCACATCCAAGGCAAAAGGACCCAAATGACCACATCTGGAAGTTAAAAGTACAGATTTACTCCTTCACCTTGACCAGTTTTTTTAAACATAAAGAACTTGGGCTTATTTATGTAAAAATGTAATATTTTGTTACTTAACCCATATTTTCTCTTCCTTTATATAATCACTTCTAAATGAATATAGATTCCCCTTTTCTTAATTAATGTAACTGTGGTCCAATTACTGTGATTGTGATTTTATGCACGTCCTCAAATGCTTTTTCTTACACAATTCTTTTATATATGTTGGGGAGCCTGAGGTACCTGGTTGGTGGTAGATTCTGTTTGCAAAAATACAAAGAAACAGATGAAATTAAATTATAGGATAAATATAGCTGATAGTCAGCTTTTAATTAGTTTAATTCCTAAGGTGATATTAGTGTGTTTTCTGTTAAGAAAGTCATTTAGGTAAGGAAGACTTAGAAAGTGAGCATCTGGACCAACAAAGGGACCACAAAGGAAGCTGTTAGGCATTCCCTGAGCTATTTGTGGTTAGTTCTATGAAGATACAGTGCCAGAGCCCTGATTTAGACTCAGTCATGTTTGGATATCATGTTTCTTTATGCTTTGTAATTGGTCTGTGCAATCTGAAGGTTTTAAAAAGTATTTATAGATTTTTAATAGCCTAGGAGAAGGTGTGGTGCATGCTGCTGTCCACATTTATCTGAAGTCTCTTCATGTTTTCAGAGACTTTTGTCAGCCTTTTCATAATCCAGTCAGTAACAATCTATTAGTGAATGAGAATGTGAGAGTGAACAGACTAAACCACATTTTTCTTTGAATCAGATACATAACTAGATCCATCTATTTTACCAAAAGAACTCAAAAGAAGCACTGCCAACTGCTAAAATATTACTGTGTATAATTCCTATTATTTCTAAGTGCATCACCAGAATAGTGTCTCCAAATTTTGAATCTTAAAAGCCCTCACATGACCTAACCTGTTTGATCTTGAGTATGTTTTTTGGGCCCCACATCCCTTCTTTATCCTTAAGACTTAGTTCCTTTATATTATCCTTTCCCTAATATATGCTTATAGTTTTTGGCTTTAAGATTTCTTATCCTTCATTCTGATACATATCTGAGGATGTCAGATAACATCCAGATTAACTGATAAAATGGGGCATATCAGAAAGGATTGAATCTGGAATTAGTTCATGCCTGCTGTGGGAGGAGAGGGAGACAAAGCTGTAAATGTTGAATTACAGGAAGTATAATATCACATATATAAGAGGCAGGCATGCGTTTTTTTATTTCATTTCAAATGTATTGCAGATTGTTTGCCAGGACAGCTCAGTCAGTTCACACTTGTCATCAAGTCGTATACCTATTGACCACAACCTAGTCAGCACTGGCTGTAATTTTTACTTCTGATTTGCTAGTTGTAAATGGCACTTTATTGCTGTTTTAACTAGCACTTTATAAATAACTTGTGAGCTTGAGTATTTTACCAGATGAACTTTCTTTACTACAAATTATCTACTTGTTCCCCTAATTTGTCATATAATCTCACTCTTTAATGAGAATGCTCAAACATATTAAATTTTTGTGAGTCATGTTGTTCGTATTCTTTGGAAGAAATGAAGGGGAAATGGGCACATTTATTTCATATATGTGCAGTAATAGGAGTAACATTTATTACTAAGCTCTTTTATACATCAGATGCTATTCTCATTTGCACATGTTTTCACATTTGAGGTAAGTACTTTTGATCAGCATCATATATTTGAAGAAATTGAATTGAGCAGAAAAGTTAAGGAACTTGTCTTTAGTGACCATACAGTTAATAGAGAGGCAGAGCCAGGATACCAATCTTGGCAGTTGGTCTCCAGAATCTATGATACATTACCCTTCTGACAGTTTGAACATTTGTATTTATTGTACATAATAAATTTAAGACATACCTGGATGAGCAGTATGCACAATGTGAGAAAATTATTTTTAGGAAGAATGTCAAACACTTGCAAAGGATTCTTCCCCTTTTTGCGGGGGCATTTCAGGTACACTAAGAAGGCAAAAGCAAAACCTTGAGAAACCTCTTCCAATATGATAAAGTAATCAAATAGGCCGACTACTCCCACAATCATGTCATCTGCAAATCAGGGCAGGTTTTCTTCCCTTTGGATCTGTGTTTTATTTCCTTTTTTTTTTTTTTTTTTTTTAAACTACACTGGCTTGAAATTCTAGCATTGTGTCATATAAGATTACTAATGAGAGCTGGCATATTTGCCTTTTCCCCAGAATTCCGAGGAAAGCATTCAGTCTTTCACCAGCTAGGTATTGTGTTAGCTATAGGCTTTTAGTATATATTATTTATCAAAGTAAAGAAGTTTCCTTCCATTCCTACTTTGATCAGTTTTATCATGTATGGGTTATTGAATTTTGTTCATTGCTTTGTCTGCATTGATTGATATGATCATGTAACTTCCTTAAACTGTTAATATTATGAATTACATTGCTTAATTTTTTAATATTAAACCAGCCTGGTATTCCTAGATTAAACCCCATTTGGTCATGTCTATAATTCTTTTTATGTACAGACATGCTTCGTTTTATTATGCTTCATGGATAACTACCTGTTATTTTTCCTTTAAACAAATTGAAGGTTTGTGGCAACGTTGCAGCAAGCAAGTCTTCCAGCACCATTTTTTTCCAACAGCATTTGTTCTGAGTCTGTCACAGTATGGTAATTTTCACAATAGGTTCAAACTTTTTCATTATTGTTATGGTGATCTGTGATGAGCTCACTGAAAGCTCAGATAGATGATGGTTAGCATTTTTTAGCAATAAGGTATTTTTTAAAGTATATACTTTCTTTTAGACATAATGCAGTCACATACATAATAGACTACAGTATAAATAAAACTTTTATATGCACTGGAAAACCCGAAATTTTGCTTTATGATACCTGCATACCAGAAATATCTCCAGGGTATGCCTATTACAAGATTCTGTTTGCTAATAGTTTGGTCATGGATTTTGGTTTTTGGTTTTTTTCTACTGGCTTTGTTTGGTTTTAAGGTAATACTAGCTTTATAAAAATGGGAAATGTTCCTTCTATTTTTTGTAGAATTATATAGAATGTATTAGTCCTTTTTTGAATACTAGAATTCTCCTGTGAAACTGTCTGGCCCTGGAGATTAGGAGGGTAGGATGGGGAGAATGTAAAGTACACACAATTTCTTCAATAGTTATGGGACTATTTAAATTATCTGTTTTATAATGGGTGACTTGTGATAGTTTTTTTTTTTTTTTTTTTGTGGAATTGTTCTAGTTCATCTAAATTGTCAAATTTGTCATTTGTGTGTAGAGTTCATTATATTACCTCATTATCTTTTTAATGTCTTCAAGCTCGAAAGTGTATCACTTGTTTTCATTCCTGATATAGGTAATTTGTGTGTTTTTTTCCTCTTTTGTCAAACTTACTGAAGTTTGTCGATTTTATTTTTTCAGAGTACCATTTTTTTGTCTCATTGACTTTGTCTTTCAGTTTTGATTTCTGTTCTTCTTTTTTTTCCTGCTTACTTTAGGCTTACCTTGCTCTTTTCTAGTTGTATGGTAGAAGTTTAGATTACTGATTTGAGACCTTTTCTTCCAGCAAGCAATTAATACTACCATTGTCCTCTTATCAAAATTTGTGAGATGAAGCTAAAAGATTAGTTATGTTGCGTTTTCATCTTTAAGTTCAAAATATATTCTAATTTGCCTAGACATTTCTCACTGTTGGATTCTTTTGGAATGTATTTTAATACTACCATTGTCCTCTTATCAAAATTTGTGAGATGAGGCTAAAAGATTAGTTATGTTGTGTTTTCATCTTTAAGTTCAAAATATATTCTAATTTGCCTGGACATTTCTCACTGTTGGATTCTTTTGGAATGTATTTCTTAATTTCCAGATAGCTGAGGATTTTCCAAATTTTAATTTATTATGTTACGATCAGGAATCCTTTTTTAAATTATTAAATGATAGAGTTAGAAAACAAAAAGAGGTACATATTTAATCTATATTTTAGATAAATAAGAACAAAGTAAACCCAAATTAAACAGAAAGGTAGAAGTCAGCATATACAGGACCAAAAAACAGTGGAGAAAAAAAATAGTGAAACTAGTATCTAGTTCTCAAAAGAACAACAAAATCAGTCTATCTCTAATTAAACCAATCAGGTAAACTGGAGAAATTACAAGTCACTAATATCAGGAAGGAAAGAAGAGTTGCTACTGTGGCTCTTACCTAAATTAAAAGACTGCAAAAATATGATTTTTATGCCTATAAATGCAGCAACTTAGACAAAATGGAAATTTGAAAAATAAAACTCAACCAAAACTTACCAGAGTAGACAAAACCAGAATAGCCTCACATCTATTAATGCAATTCAAATAATTAACTATCCTCCACAAGGAACACTTTCCTCCCATTTGGTTTCACGTATAAATTTTACCATTCAAGGAAGAAATAACCCCAGTCCTACAGTCTTTTAGAAAATAGTGGGAGAGGGGAACACTTCCAACTTGTTTTATGAGACCAGGGTTCTAATACTAAAACTTGACCAAACATTATAAAACAAAATTAGAAGATGGAGCAAAAACACAGAAAGTATTAGCAAACTAAATCTAATAACATCTGTAAAAGATAAACTGTTTTCATGGTTTTTTTTTTTTTCCCAACAGATGTTACTGACAGCAAGATATTTATACAGAAAAACATTCCCCCTTTCACAACATACACAAAAAATAACTAAGGATAAGTCATATGCCAAAAAGCAATAGTTATAACACATCTAGAAGAAAACAAAATCTCTGTGACCTTATAGGGAAAGATTTCCTAGAACACACACACACACACACACACACACACACATACACACACATACATACATACATACATAAATAAACGAACATTAAAATTTTAAAAATATCTTCAAAAGACTCTTAAGAAAATGAAAAGACAAAGCACAGAAGTTATTTGCAATGTACAGAACTGATAGAATTATGTGCAGACTGAAAAGAATTTGCAACTCCCATGCTAACATTTGCATGAAGGGTGGGTAAAACTGCTGTCACCGTAGCATAAACCAAGGCAGAGCAGCATAGTGTATTAGCAATACTGATTGAATTTTTTAATGACAGGCTCACTTTTAAAGAGTGTCTTGATGAAGCTGTAAAAGTTAATTTTTTATCCCATCCTCCATCTTTCATAATCTGATAAAATGGGAATTATATAAAAAGCATTTCTGCGTACCAAAACATGGTTATTTTACAGAAATGCAGTTCTTTCAGTTGGAGTCTGAAGTAACTGCTTCTTTTTTACTTGAACAGATAACTAAGACAAACTGTGGTTATAAGTCTATAGTATTTGGTAGACATTTCCTAAAAATGAACAAAGTGAGCCTGTCCTATTAACCTGACATTTGTTGCAAATAATAAAACTGTAACTTTCAAATGAAAATTAGAATTTTGACAAACTTGTATTTATTTGTCATTGTGAGCTGGACATCTTCTCAGGACATCTTCTCAATAAAGACTTTTCTGATTATACTGGTGGTAATATTAAACAATTTTTTTATATTATGAAATGTTTAATATTTTGAAGATTTGCATAACCCAATAAATGGTATTTTCCCATGACCAATGTATGATGCTACAAAATCCTGCATAGGTAAAATAGCCCTTCTAAAGTACAAGAAACACTAATTTTAATGTTAGAGTACGATAATTTTATTGATAGGGTTTCAGATTCCACATGGCAACAAACTCTTAAGAATCACTTGTTGCATTGTGTTTAGTGCCAGGAAAGAATATCTACATTATCTAAAACTCCCTTTCCAACTATATATTTATTCTCAACTCTAGATATGAATTTTGAATAATTTGTCCAAAGTTACACAGCTAGAACGTGAGGAGTGGGAGACAGGAGCCAGGATTTAAACTAAGACTGTCTAGCTGAAGATCCCATACTCTAAGCCATAATAACATAACAAACTAGGAGTTAGGTATACTCTTGTGTTTGTGCCTGGAACTAACATTCCCATTCTGCCTTGCATTGACAAAATTCTCTTATTTCTTGCCATGCATGGGTAGGAACAAGAAGAGCTACATTTAAATCCATTGTATAGAACAGAGATTGCAGTTTAATCCTAAAGCTGATGCCACTGGTCATTTTATACCAATCCAGAGAGATTCTGTGGCTACTACTATTCCTTATTTGTATGACAGATTGGTAGGCATAAACTGCCTCTTTTCTAGCCACCAGTTAAGGACCAGAGTTTTCTTTGATGGGTTGATGCTTTACATATTACCCAAGACAACTTTTCTTAGTGGTTTGTAGGATGGGCTCTGTTACTTGATGGTCATAAGCTTCTTCTAACGTTTACCTCAAAGCTCATTGCTCCTTTCTGCATATTATTCCTTGTTTACATTACTACTCTGTTTAACAGTTTGGACTTCTAAGCCCCTAACGCCTACTTTATGGAGTTCCAACCTATCCTAAGCTGCTTTTGTGAACCCCACATGCCACACAATCTACAATCATTGTCACTCGTGAACACAGCATGCTGCTTTGTTTTTGCTCATGCTTTTCATGTGGAATATTCTATACCATTCCTATCAATAGCATATCCATCTTTCAAGGTTCTATTAAAAAAATACCTCTATGGATCATTCTCTATTCCCATCCTCCTTTCATAAGGCATTTAAAAATACTGCCTATTAGTAACTGAACACGTCCTAGTTGTAGTAGATTGTAAACTGCTAAGTGCAACTCTAGAGTCCATAACCTATTAAATGACTTGGTCTCCAAGATTTCCTCAATGAAAGAGTATAAGAACTCATAAAAGTTAAGATGAAATAGCCCATGGTATTTAGCTCATGTACCACACTATGGATTAGCAAACTGACTCAAATGAGATTGTTTGACCCATATTCACTATGAAAAGTTACTATTAGGGTTTTAACATATGTAAAACATAACATATGTAATGTATTCTCACAGTAAAATTTTATAAGCATAGATTTCATGCTAGAGACTTTTCCTCCAAAGAATTAAAAGAATCTATATTATTAGCCCTTTTATGTTTTGTTACTTCCAGTTCTATTTTTTGTAGGTGTGCAAAGTTTATAAATTCTTTATTGTGTTCCAAAGTCGAAAGGTTTTTATTTCACATCCATCAGCTTTCATGAAAAATTGAAGATGACACAAAGGAAATGCTCCATGCTTATGAATCGGAAGGATTAATATGTTAAAATGTCCATACTACCCAAAGCAATCTACAGATTCGGTGCAATTCCTATCATACCAACATCATTTTTCACAGAACTAGAACAAATGATACTAAAATGTATATGGAACCACAAAATAGCCAAGGCAATCTTAAAGCATAAAGCTGGAGGTATCACAATCCCCAGTATCAAGATATACCACAGAGCTGTAGTAATCAAAATAGTGTGGGACTGTTAAAAAGCAGTCCCACAGGTCAATGGAATAGGATAAAGGGCTCAGAAATAAAACTTCTGCTTGTCTAGTCATTAATCTGCCACAAAGGAGGCAATATACAAAACTTTAAATCCCTTAAACTTACTAGTTTAGATCTAGAAGTTTGCATTTGTGCTAATTACTTTGGATTAAAGATTGAAGGCATATTAATTTGAAGAAGAGGAAAACAATATCTAAAAAAATGTTTGTCCTGAGATTGCTTCCAGCTTAGCCTTAGGTAGCAGGTTAAACACACCCTGATTACCTCCGCTTTGGGGAACCAAAAAGAACATGAGTTAATTTACTGCTATAAATAATTCCAATACCTTAAGCTTTATTTTCCACTGCTTCTCTCATTATTTCTATGAGGGCTAAGTGGACCAAAAATGCACTGTGCTGCTAACCTATGGCCCATGCTATTCCCTGGTTGCTGCTGAAAAATTTAGACGGCAAAATAGATTGAGTATAAAGAGAAAAGAAGACAACAAGCATACAGTGCCTGCACTTAGTTTCATCTATGACCTGATTTTAACAGCTCAGCAGAGCTGCCATTATCATTCTCACAGATGAGAAAACAGGCTCAGAGAAGTTACTTTGCTCAGTTAAGGTGCAGCCAATCAGAATGTGGTTCTCTTTCATTCCAAAGTTCATGATCTTTCAACTACACAATTGTTTCCAACACATTATTTAGTAATGTAAAAACTATTTATAGGGGAAGTCTTTTCATGGGAGATTTAAATATGTATGAGAATAAACTTTGAAATGAACTCCTTTTGCCTCCATCTCATAAAACTAAAATAACAAAAAAATACAAAATAAGTACAAACCACCACAGAAACAAAAGTTTAACTTAGCACTTAATCTAATGTGGATGAAGGGTGAAATAAACTTGTTGCTTAGATTGAGACTAGGATGCTATCTTGCAAATTCTTTTAATTTTGGCATATTAGTGTGAGGCATGACTAATTTTTCCCACTACTGCCTTCACTGTGCACCACACTAAAACCTTGTAAGTGTGCCATAATGGCATTTGGTGATCACCTACCTGGAATACACCATGTGCATATTAAGAATAACTCTTCTTCCCTCAGGCAAGGGAAACAAAAGCAAAAATAATTGAGACAACACCAAAATAAAAGGCTTTTGCGCAGCGAATGAAACCATCAGCAAAACAAAAATGCAATCTACTGAGTGGAAGAAGATATTTGCAAATGATATATCCAATAAGTGGTTAATATCCAAAATATATAAAGAACCTAGGCAATTCGACACCAAAAAACAAACCAAAAATAACAATCCTCTTAAAAAATGGGCAGAGGGAGAGCAGCCCAAGATGGCCGACTTCGAGGATCGGGTGTCGGAAGAGGAGAAGGTACACATAGCTGCTAAATTCATCACTCATGCACCCCCAGGAGAATTTAATGAAGTGTTCAATGATGTCCGGCTACTACTTAATAATGACAATCTCCTCAGGGAAGGGGCAGCACATGCATTTGCCCCGTATAACATGGATCAGTTCACGCCTGTGAAGATAGAAGGATATGAAGATCAGGTCTTAATTACAGAACACGGTGACCTGGGTAATAGCAGATTTTTAGATCCAAAAAACAAAATTTCCTTTAAGTTTGACCATTTACGGAAAGATGCAAGTGACCCCCAGCCAGAGGACGTAGACGGAGGTCTGAAGTCTTGGAGAGAATCCTGTGACAGTGCTTGAAGGGCCTATGTGAAATATCATTATTCCAACGGCTTCTGTACTGTTTATGCTAAAGCTATAGATGGGCAACAGACCATTATTGCATGTATTGAAAGCCACCAGTTTCAGCCTAAAAACTTCTGGAATGGTCGTTGGAGATCAGAGTGGAAGTTCACCATCACACCACCTACAGCCCAGGTGGTTGGAGTACTTAAGATTCAGGTTCACAAAAAAAAAAAAAAAAAAAAAAAGATTCTGGTTCACTATTATGAAGATGGCAGTGTTCAGTTGGTTAGTCATAAAGATGTACAGGACTCAGTAACTGTTTCGAATGAAGTCCAGACTGCCAAGGAATTTATTAAAATCATAGAGCATGCAGAAAATGAGTATCAGACAGCAATTAGTGAGAACTATCAAACCATGTCAGACACCACATACAAGGCCTTGCGCTGGCAGCTTCCAGTTACCCGCACCAAAATCGACTGGAACAAGATACTCAGCTACAAGATTGGCAAAGAAATGCAGAATGCTTAAGAGCTGAATGTAGGATTCTTCAGTACATGGAAAGAAAGGGTTCAACGTGCGGTCATATGATAAATAAGTGATTTATAAACAAGAGTGATATTTTGCTAGGGCTTTCAGAGTTAACAGGTTTTCTAGTTTTGTGGAATACTGTTGAACCGATAGCATTGTCTTGATTCTTTTGTGTTCTCTGCCTTGTAATTTTTTGTTTTCACTCTATGTACTTGTAATTTTTTTTTTTTTAATTCTGCCACATTTAATGATGGAAAGAGAGACAGGCAGACAGACCTATCCTGGAGTCATTTTACTGTTTAGAAAATTTTCCTAGCCATGACGCCCTGTTAGTGATATAGACAGGTAATATGCTCAGTACATTTCTACCGCTTACCTTCAAAACACTTCTGGTACTTCAGCGGTTTTTACTGATCCACCAACAACAGCTAAAGAGGCTATGCTACAAACTAGCTGAATGGAAGACACACTCATCCTTCTCCCTCTGACTGCTTTGATCATCATTTATAACATCTCATAATTGTAGTTTTCAAAGTTTAGATTGGGCTTTTCAGGTCCTTTCGTGAGGGCAAAGGAAGTTTTCTGGAAATTCCATTATAGCCAGCTTCTCTGGGGAAGTTGTTTTTAAATCCAAAGACTTGAACCACATTCCCTGCACATGAACGTGTTTGCTTTTTTTCTCTTCCCTCATTGTCTCCTTCCCATCTAGTACCATTATAGTTAGAGACATCTGCATTTTTAGAAGAGTTCTACCTGTTTATTATTATTTTGTATTATTCAAAAACTGCTGACCTACTAGGGATGTAGTAGAGTATAAAACTTAAAAAATGCAGATGTTGAAGGAATACTAGGTATCTTATGCTTTAATACTTTGTGGCAGGATTATACTATAAGCAGATGAGTCCAACAACTATGTAAATCACAAACAAAAAAACTAAAAATGAGCCAAAGTGAAAAGGATATGTTCCAGGCAGTATCTTTCTATTGTAACCTGTTATTTAAGGGAATACTAGTGATTCGTTCTAAATAGGTTGTAAAACTTGTTCCAAATTACTCTTCCTCAGTCCTGCCTGCCAAGAACTCAAGTGTAACTGTGATATAGAAACCTTGGCAGGTAAATGTGTGATCTTAGAATACACAGGTGACATAGATATGATATGACAACTGGTAATGGTGGATTCATTTACATTGTTTACACTTCTATGACCAGGCCTTAAGGGAAGGTCAGTTTTTAAAAAACCAAGTAGTGTCTTCCTACCTATCTCCAAATAAATGTCAAAAAAGAAGGGTGTTTGTGCTTCAGCTTTGTTTTTGCTCAGTAATACAGTCAAGCAAGTTTGTTTCCAAGTGACCTGTTGAGCTGTGTAAGCTTTTTTGTTTATTTCAAATAAAATATATTTGTATTATGTGTCATTCATACTATATCCATTCATACCACACTATCCTCTGTATCAGGTAGTCCAATAGAAATATACCTGTTTTGTTCTTAAAAAAAAAATGGGCAGAGGACCTGAATAGACAGTTTTTCAAAGAAGACCTACAGATAGCCAACAGACACATAAAAAGATGCTCAACATTACTCATCATCAGAGAGATACAAACCAAAAAGAATTTTTACAAAAAAAAATTACAAACCAAAAAGAATGAGATCATCTTAACTCCTGTCAGAATGGCTAAAATCAAAAAAATGAATAAAAAGTGTCCATAAGGATGTGGAGAAAAAGGAAACCCCGTGCACTGTTGGTGGGGGAATGTAGATTGGTGAAGCCACTGTGGAAAATAGCATGAAGGTTCCTCAAAGAACTAAAAATAGAATTACTGTATGATCCAGCATCCCACTACTCGGCATTTACTCAAAGAAAACAAAAGCACTAATTCAAAAAGATAGATGGATTCAGTTACTACTATTATTATGGAATTTGTTTGATGCCTTGTGAAAAGAGGATATGAATTGAGAAGAATCTATACACATGGTGTTTTTTGAATAGAACCTTGAAGAATGGGTATGCTGTTGATAGGAATGTGATAGAGTGATGGCTCCACATTGGGAAGAGCATGAGCAAAAGAGGAAGCAAAAGGTGACACCATTCCAGAGTCAGATGCCGTAGCTGTTGGTGGGAATGTAAATTGGTGCAGGAACGAAGGAAAACATAGTTTGGAGGTCCCTCAAAAAAAAAAAAAAAAAATTAAAAGAACTGCCATATAATCATACTTGTGGGTATTTGTCTGAAGAAAACAAAAACAAAATTGAAAAGATACCTACACCCCCATGCTCACTGCAGGTTTATTTATAATATCCAAAATATGAAAAGAGCCTATGCATCTATCAATGGATGAATGGATAAAGAAAATATGGTGTATATATTACATATGCAGTGGAATATTATGTGGCCATAAAAAAGGAAACCTTGCTGTTTGTGACAATATGGCTCGAGTTTGAGGGCATTTTGCAAGGTGAAATAAGTCAGAGAAAGAAAAATATTGTATGATCGCATTTATATGTGGAATGTAAAATAAACCAACAAAAACCTCCAAGCTCATAGATACAGAGAACAGATTGATGGTTGTCAGAGGCAGGGAGTATGCAAAATGGGTGGAGGTCAAAAGGTACAAATATCTAGTCATGGGGATGTACAGCATGGTGACTCTAGTTAGCAATACTGTATTGTATATTTGAAAGTTCCTAACAGATATCTTAAAAGTTCCCATCACAAGAAAAGAATTTCCAACAACATATGGTGATGGATGTTAACTTACTGTGGTGATCATTTTGCAATGTAGACAAATATTGAATCATTATGTTGCGTATACCAGAAACTAATACAATGTTATAAGTCAGTAAAAGAAAATGAAGCTGGAAAAGCAGTCCAGGACTGGACTGAGAAAATTATTTTACTTTAAGCTGTCCTCTTAACAAGTCTGATGTGAATGGAAAATTGATGCTAAAAAATCTAATCAGAAATCAGGAAAATAAAAATTGAAACTACCTCCTAAAATATGAAAGGAAAATGGTAAGGGATGCCTGGATGGCTCAGTTGGTTAAGCATCCAACTCTTGGTTTCAGCTCAAGTCATGATCTTAGGATCCTGGGATCGAGCCCCACGTCGGGCTCTGAGCTCAGCACAGAGTCTGCTAGAGATTGTCTCCCTCTGCTCCTCCCCCACTCAAGCTCTCTCCAAGATAGATAAAATCTTTTTTAAAAAATAAATTTAATTTTTTAAATGGTCAAACAGGAGAAAAACAATGTGACAAAAATCATTAATATGTGGATATGGACCCAAGATCCAACCTTGAAAATTTAGCACAATTCTAACAAAAGCAATAAACAGAGACAAGATTAAAATTTTCCTGAATGAGGAGAAAAACACTGCAGACACAGGTAAAAGATATTCATGTATTTTTGGCAAAATGAGTGGAAAAGAAAACGCACCTGAAACTATCCACTTCTGATTGGCTCCTTGCCACAAAGGCATCATCCATAACTAAATTGAAGCTTGATATATTCGAACTTGAATTCATGGTGTTTCAATTGTCAATGCACAAAACGGAATTGGAATTAATAGGTGTCTTTAACCTGCCTCCAGGTACTCCCTCTCTCCTTCCTCCCAGGCAAGTCCTGCTGACAAACCTGATCTCACGTTTTCACCCGGCCTCCTTTGGTCTTTAATCACTGGCAAGCTCATGTAGGTCCTGTGCCAGAATTTCTGCAGGATTTTGTTTTGTTTTGTTTTTTTGTTTGTTTGTTTTTTGCCCAGAACCACAGTATTTTCCCAAAGCCCTTCCACACTCCCACACTCCTTAGCTTCTTGAACAATAGCCCAGGCTAGGCTAAGCCTTGGATCCCCTGATTGTCTGGGAAGGAAATTTGGATCCTTGTAATATTTTTAGCAAAAAATATTCTAAAGAGCAATTTGAGTCTTACATGTTTTTCCTTTCTCTAAGAAAAACATCAAAAACTTGAGCGTAATGCCAACCAATCTAAGCAAACACAGTTATTGCAGAGTCCCCTAAATCAATGATATCATGCCACTGGGGATATTAGCAAATAATCCAGATAGAAAATCTTGTCGCACATTAAGTTGATAGACGTAGCAACTTCCACAAATGGAAGACCGTCTTAGCGCTGAGTCATTCAGGGTGAAAAACATCAGATTAATGTGTTCGTACAAAGGCCTGTTTTAAGTCACGTGCGGTTTGTTACAGATTCCACTGGAATTGCAATTAGCAGTCTCTGTGTTTTTACATATTTCCTGAGAACACATGCTTACAGCTTTTCAGTTCTAGTTTTTAACTTCTCACCCAAATAGCCATTCTTAATTTTAAAAACCCTCATTTTGAAACCTAACATCGAGTAATATACACGTGCTATAAGAAAATTCCTTTTTGCAGAAAACACTCCATTTTGTATTTTCTTATAGCATGTATATATTACTTGATGTTAAAAGGTTTCAAAATGAGGTTGTTTTTTTTTTAATTAAAACCTGCAACTTCTTTTTAATTGCTATGATTCAGGATACAAAATAAGTAGGCAGCAGTTATTTTGAGAGGGAGAGGCATCACTTTGTGGATCTGTTACATTAGAAAATATGGAGGCAGGCTATGTGCTATGTGCCATTTCCTAAGAAATCAATACAGCTTCAGACAACATACAGCTTTTCCTTTCCCACGCATGTGGAACAAAATTAAAAAGTACTATTAGTAGTGCTAGGATTTTAGAATTATTCTAGGGTATTCCTATTCTTTTCAAATTTTTAGTTACATCATTAAGATCATTAAATTTTAAAAAATTTATTCTGAGTGATAAGAAAAATGGATGTGCCCAGCCAAAGAAATGCAAAATCGAGATCTATAAATTAGAAAATTATTTCTCCCTTCTCCACCTACATTCCTATTTCCAGACTAATCATTTTAGATAATTTCTGTTTTAGTCTTTCTTTTCTAATTAATATTCCCATCCCACTGTATTAGTATCATGTGTCAAGCTCTCAAAGTATCATGTTCTCACAAGCTCTATATGGCAGATCAACTCTAACCTAAGACTCAGATTTAAGTGTTCTAACATTGGTTCACTCTTACTGTAAACATAGAACATTAGTTTGTCACCCCCATTCAGTTATTTTTATAAAAGAATTCAAGGCAATGTTTTGTGTCAGGTTTTCTGCTGCTCCTCATGTATCCACTTTTATGTTTCAACAGTGAATGGTATAGTTTCTATATAGTGTGAACTTTGTCTAGATAATGAGGAGTCCATTTTACCATGGTCACTGACCTACCTCACTCTCCTCTGGGTAGAAGGAAAGTTATATTCTGAGAGAGGAACAAACTCTGTAGTCCCCAGTGCCTTATAAGGGTTTTCTTGGTCAAAACAAATGTGATTTCTTCCTTACTTATTCCTAATTTTTGATTATTTATAAATGTCATAGCTTTTAGAAGAATACTACATATGTTTACTTTTTTCCCTTACTATACCAACTAAGGTTTAGAAGGTGGTATGCTAAAATGTAAAATCACTTACAGGATACTGGTAATATGAATTCTTTATATTTGAATAATTCATCCATATTATTATTATAGTGGTATACTTCATAATATTTAAAATAATGTTTTTCAGGATAAAATTGTGAAAAAGTCTAGGAACAACCACAGTTTATGTCTTAATTGGATGCTGGGACACAAAGGAAGTCAAAACGGATTCAGTGTAGAAGAAGCCTAGTGACTAATATGAAATTTCTCTGCTTGAACTATCCTTAAATCTATTTTTGTTTCCAAATCAGCCTAGTCTGAGCTGACCATACACATTTATAGCAATTTATTAGCCATCGAGAGAAAGGAAAATTCTAACAACAATGAAAGTGGATAGAGAGATGCCTGGGTGGCTCAGTGGTTGTCTACCTTCAGCTCAGGGATGTTCCCAGGTCTGGGATCGAGTCCCACTTTGGGTTCCTGCTTCTCCCTCTGCCTGTGTCTCTGCCTCTCTCTCTCTCTCTCTCTCTCTCTCTCTCTTTTTCTCTCTCTCTCTCATAAATAAATATTTTTTAAAAAACTGGATAGAGAGAATGTCTAAAAAATAACCTACATATGAGTAAGCACTAGGCTGTCAGAAGCTTCTAGTAGTTAAAATAACCAAAAAAAAAAAAAAAAATCACCTAGAATATTGCATATGACATGATCCTGCAATCTATAGAATAAAGTACTCACAGTACAGAGAAAATATGCTTTAAAACTTTTTAAAAACTATACTCAAAAAATTAGGAATTAAGCAATTCCTTTTCCCAGTATTTATGAAACAAGATAAAATATATAAAACAGTATTCAATTAAATGAAACAAGAGCCTGAAATAAAACAGTGCTGAGAGGCAGGCAAATCAAAAGAAACAGAACAGAATTTAGTGGTGACACTGAAAGCAAATAGAATTAAAATTTACATTACCAGCAATTAAAACCAGTCTGAAAAATCAAATCGGTATTATGGAAAAAAATATGAGGTACTCTTTCAGTTACAGAAAAGAAAAGAACAAAGAAAAAGGAAAGAATTAAAATAACTTAGAGTTTAACCAAAATGAGACTTAGAACACAATAATTACTTCTTGAAGAGGTGTCCAGAACAAATGGACACACACAAAAAATAGATGAATATTTTCCTGAGGTGAAGAAAGATTTGAGCTGAAAAGTTCTCACTGAGTGTTTAATGCTTAATAAAGAGAAGAACACATGGATAAATCCTTTAAATACATAATATAAATATATATAATTTAAATGTAAATAGATAATATAAAAATATTGCTTCAGGGGCATGTGGGTGGTTCAGTTGGTTGGGCGTTGCCTTCGGCTCGGGTTGTGATCCTGAGTCCTGCTTTGAGCTCCCTGCTTAGCAGGGAACCTACTTCTCCCTCTCTGCCCCTCCTCCTTGCTTGTTTTCTCTCTCTCTCTCTCTCTCTTTTCTCAAAAATTTTTAAAAAATAAATATTACTTCATTTAAAATATAAAGAATTTCATAAGCATTTTGGCAAAGATGCTGTACAAAGGGAAAAACTCTGGTTTTAACAACTTCACGATATTATATATCAGGATATTTAGAATCTACATGGGAAAAAGTTGTAACATGAATTTTATATTCAACCAATTTGTTAATCAGGTGAGAAAGGAATAGAATAGCATCTCAAGTATGCAAAGTTTAAAAAGTATCACCTATTTGGTCTTTCTGGGAGAGCCAAACAAACCAACAACATTTCCAATAAATAGCCCAGCTACACAAAGGATGGATCAAAATACAGACTCAAATAGGGAAGGTACAGTTTAAGATGTTTAATGGTGACCACTGAAATGGACATTGTTGGAATTATTTTTTAAGTAAGATTACAAAATAATGCAAGTGTAAAAAATAATTACTGAAAGAAAGCCATCTGTTAACCATGAGATGTACCTGACCAACATATGGAGCACTGTAGGTAGAATCAATCTTTGAGTTGTGCCAAAATATCACATACTTTTATTAAAAAATTATTTATCAGGAACATTAGTTGGATGTTGCAGGGAAAGAGGCTTTAATCCTGCTTCCATGATGTCCTATTTGTCCATAGGAAATGGGATAAAGTAGACAGAAAACAATTGTTTTAGTTCATATTTGTGTAATATCTCCACTAGGCACTTTTCTACCTCTACTGGGTGCTATTTTTGCATACTTAATTCTTATAACATGTTGATAGGTAGTACCAAGTCTATTATGTGACAAGAAGAATCAGGCAGTTTAAGTAATATAGCCAAGGTTGTATGGATAATAAAAGATAGAGCTGAGATTTGAATGCAGGTCACATCATTCCAAAGCCTGGGCATTCCCTGTCCACATTATACCATTCCCATCAATGTCTGTTTAAATGGTTTCACCACTTGGAAACTTTTTATCTTCATCTCTTCCTAGGCTAAGCTTAGCAGTTTAACATTGAATTGCTGCCTTTTAATATACAATGTGTAATGTATAAATTATTCTCAGATTACACCTGTTTGATCAGTTTAAAAATCCATGAGGATTGTTGTCATGAATCATCACAGAGAACCATATGCTATACATATCACCTTTTAAAACAAGAAAACCCCACAATAAACATGACCTATTTGTGATTTCACACAGCAAAATAATTCCAAATCAATGTTTCCATTTAAATTTGCATATAGTCCACAATCTGCATGTAATGCAATCCCTATTAAAATACCAACAGCATTTTTCACAGAATTAGAACAAATGATCCTAAAATTTGTGTGGAACCACAGATAACCCCAAATAGCCAAAGGAATCTTGAAAAAGAAGAACAAAACTGAGATATCACAATATCAGATCTCAACATATACTACAAAGCTGTAATAATCAAAACAGTATGGTACTGGCAAAAAAATAAATAAATAAACACATTTACCAGTAGAACAGAACAGAAAGCTCAGAAATAGACCCATGATTATATGGTAAATTCATCCTCAATAAAGGAGGCAAGAATACGCAATGGGGAAAAAACAGTCTGCTTAATAGTGTTGGGAAAACTGGATAGCTACATGCAAAAGAACAAAACAGAGCCACTTTTTTATGTCATATGCAAAAATAAACTCAAAATGGATTAAGGACCTAAATGTGAGATCTGAGACCAAAAAAAGTCCTGGAAGAGAGAACAGGCATTAATTTCTTCGAAATTGGCCACAGCAACATTTTCTAGATATGTCTCCTGAGACAAGGGAAATAGAAGCAAAAATAAACTATTGGGGCTACATCAAGATAAAAAGCTTTTGCGCAGCGAAAGAAACAACAGAACTAAAAGACAGCCTACTGAATGGGAGAAGATATTTGTAAATGACATATCCAACAAAGGGTTAATATTCAAAATGTATAAAGAACTTATACAACACCAAAAAACCAGATCTTCCAAGTTAAAAATGGGCAGAAGACATGAACAGACATTTCCCCAAAGACAACATATAGATGGCCAACAGACAATGAAAAGATGCTCAATATCACTCATCAGCAGGGAAATGTAAATCAAAACCACGATGAGATCACCTCAAACCTATCAGAAAGGCTAAAATTAAAAACGTAAGAGATAGCAAGTGTTGGTGACAATGCAGAGCAAAAGGAACCCTCATACGCTGTTGTTGGGAATGCAAACTGGTTGTAGCCACTATAGTGGGAAAATAGTATGGAGGTTCCTCAAAAAATTAAAAATAAAACTATTATATGATCCAGTAATTCCCAAAAGAATACAAAAACACCAATTCAAAAAGATATGCACCCCTATCTTTATTGCAGCATTATTTACAATAATCAAATTATGAAAACAGCCCAAGGGTCTATTGATAGATGAATGGATAAAGAAAATCTCAACACACACACACACGCACACACACACACAATATTACTCAGCTAAAAAAAAGAATCAAATCTTGCCATTTGCAACATCATATATGGAGCTAGAGTATAATGCTAAGTGAAATAAGTCAGAGAAAGTCAAATAACACATGGTTTCACTCATATGTGTAATTTAAGAAACAAATAAAGAAAAACGAGACCAAAAAACAGATTTTTAACTATAGAGAACAAACTTATGGTAACCAAAGGAGAGGCAGGTGGTAGTGATAGCTCAAGTAGATGAAAGGGATTAACAATACACTTTTCATTATGTGCAGTAAGTAATGTATAGAATTGTTGAATCACTGTATTGTACACTTAAAACTAAGATAGCCCTGTGTGTTAATTATACCAGAATTAATTTTTTTTAATTGCATGTAGTCTTTATTATATCCCAGGGGGGCCCAACTTAAAAGTTTTTCCTCCTGAGTTTTAAATTTAACAAACTACCAGAACAGAATTCAAATAGGTTAGATTTACAGTGTACAACTGAGTTTCATAAAAGAGAGAAGCCATACAGCACAGTAACGTTTACTACATTTCCATTAGAAGTCTATATTCTAATTATTAAGTGGTCACAAATCTGGATTTTATGAAAATAAAAATTTTTTATAATCATAATATATTATAATTATACTACCCTAAATTTGTTGGGGCTTTAAATTTTATTAGAAGCATTAAAATGAAATTAGAAATAATTTAGCTCCCAATATACTGACATACTGTTAAAGAAAATGTCAACTTCACAGGCCAAATTGACTCCATGTGTGCATTTATGTTAATTAAGTGGATGTGGTTCCGATTGGTGCCCATGGATCTGGATTTAGGATGAATCCTTTATGCCATGAACCTGGAGACAGTCACAGTCTGGTACAAACCACTCTGGTCTAAAGCTAAGGTAACATTCAGAAGTACAGGAAAAGCATGGACAAAATGAAAACTCAGATACTGCTACCTGACAAGCTCAAAAGATTTATAAGTAATCATCATGTATAGTCACCAGTTCAAACACAGGCAAACATTCACATTCTATCCTGCATACACGCATCATAAAATAGATGGTACAAATTTTTATTGGCCTTTGCAACTTTATAAAAAGGACAAGTTTTGACCATATGTTCTTTTTCTTTTGGATCATATATTCTTAACCATGTTTTTCTTTTTATAAAAATATATGGTTCATTATTTAAAATACATGAAAGATAATAAAAATCACTTGCAGTGCCTGTCATTCCCCAGTTAGGACACTCCATACGGTCACGTTTTGGTACTTCTATCTTTTTTTTTTTTTTTTGGTACTTCTATTATATGCATGGCATATACATTCTTTTTCTCTTTTTTTAAAGGTGTGTGTTTTTGCAACATTATTTTTTCTTTAACAACATATGGACAAAATTGCATATCTTTAAATGTTCTTTTACTACACAATTTAAAATGATATGTATAATTAAATGCATTCCATCAGAGCATTTATTTTTATATGTGACTCTTACTATAACATACATGTTACAGTCTACGTCTGTGCTGTAACTATCATAACAGCCCTCCAACTAGTCTCTGCGGGTTAACTTGCTTCAAGTTGATGCATTCCTTGACCTGAGTCTCTTCATCTGTAGCAGAACTTACTGTCTTTGAGATTTGCAGGCCACTGGCCTTTGAGGATGAAGGACCAGACTTCCCCAGAAGATGAGCCTGACTCCATTCTCCAACAGCTGCCACAGATGCCAGCAAATCTGTTCAGGGTCATGTCCACATTCCACTCACCACCTGGGCACCTGCTTGTCCTGCACATAACCCCTCCCGTTTTCCCATGTCTTCCCCTTTAAAACTTCGCCTGGAGAGGGAAGATGGCCTTTGAGACATTACTCTACCATCTTCCCAGGTTGCCAGTTTCCTGAATAAAGCAATCTTTTCAGGATCCCTGGGTGGCTCAGCGGTTTGGCGCCTGCCTTTGGTCCAGGGCGCGATCCTGGATCCCGGGATCGAGTCCCACGTCCGGCTCCCAGCATGGGGCCTGCTTCTCCCTCCTCCTGTGTCTCTGCCTCTCTCTATGTCTATCATGAATAAATAAATAAATAAATCTTAAAAATCAATAATAAATAAAGCAATCTTTTCTTTCCCACCATCACTTGTTTCTTGGGTATTGATTTTTCAAGCAGTAAGCCCTGAACCTGAGTTTGGAACCAGTTCTCTATCTGGTAACACAATGATGGAGTGCATTCACCATTTAAATAGCAAATAATAATGGAAATTGTTCATATTTTATATAAAAAAGATGTACAAAAGTCATGCCTTTTTTAAAAAAGAAACTGTATACATACTATATATGTATAGTGTGTATGTATAAAATAGATATTTTAGGCAATTTAAGAATTGTGGGTCCTTTGATTATTTGCAGATTTTATTAGCTGTAACTTACTTTGCAATGAACAGTGCTATAAAGAAATCTTTGCACACATCCTATATATCTGCTATTTCAATGCTTGACACAAGTGTTTATTAAATGAATAATTTTCCAAGCCTTTATAGATGTCATTTCAAATATATACCGCCTTTGCTAAGATCTTCCCAACACTGAAAATATGTTAAGGGATCCCTGGATGTCTCAGCGGTTTAGTGCCCGCCTTCGGCCCAGGGCATGGTCCTGGAGTCCCGGGATCGAGTCCCACAACAGGCTCCCTTCGTGGAGCCTGCTTCTCTCTCTGCCTATGTCTCTGCCTCTCTCTGTGTCTCTCATGAATAAATAAATAAAATCTTAAAAAAAAGAAAATATGTTAAATATGATAGTTTTATTTCTGAGATTTTTGCTAGGGCTTGGTAACAGGTCTTGTCTTTTGTCTATTTTTTTTGTGTGTGTGTACATTGTTCACTCTACTTCCAGTATCCTAAAATGCAGATCCAACCATCTCACTCTTAAAACTCTCAATTTTATTACCCACTAGCCACAAACTAAGTCTACAAGGGCAGTCTTATTTAAACTGTGGTCTACACTGTCAGACCAGCCTCCACCGCAGGATTCCTTGGCTCCCTCTCACCTTGCTGTGAGTGCAGCGTGCTGCATGTGCTCATTCTCGCCCCACACCTCAGGCAGCATTTCTTCCTGCTGAACACTCATTCTCTAAAGCCCTATGTGAGCCTGAGTTTCTTTGCGTCATGCATTTCTCCACGCACGTAGGCTTCCAAGAAGCTAGTTCTTCCATTATAGCTCTCACGACTCTGAACTATATCTATTCATTTATATTTCTATATCCTAAATTAGACCATCAACTTCTTGAGTTCAAGAAAAATATTTTCACCTGTGTTTCCCTGGCACCTTAATGACAATTAGTGAATAATCCATTTTCTTCGGTGTGGGTTCAGAATACAGGCAGTAACTGCAATGCTTCACACACATCTGCTGATTTTTAGCACCTAGCTTTCAGTAATCAAAGTGACCAAATCCTATTACACTTTACAGAACAGAACTGGTAGTCTCAGGAAATTGGCATTTACAAAGTCCATTTTTGGGCAAAGATAGACACTATGACTGACTTCTGTAATTCACTTCTCTCTCGTTTCCAACAAGATGAATTTAAAATGTAACCTCTATAATATGGTTTCACTTTTTCTTTGCTCAAGCTCAGTATTCCTCTTTGTGTGAAAAGGAGAGAAGTCTACAAACAAACAAAACTCCACAATATTTAGAAAGTATGGCTTAGAGCAACCTCAGAGTGTCCTTTATAAAGGAAAAAAGAATTAAAGTTTCTTCCAGGGTAGCACAGTTTAGGTAGTTCAGGGTTATTTAGTCTTGTCATGCTATAACTAGTCTATAGACAATTTTTTCTCTTGTCCTCCACATTTATCATTTAAATGAGCTTTCCTGATACACAGAAATGAGTAACCTTTTCGTGCTCTGAATTTTGTCACCCCAGGTCAACTGGGGAGCCAGATCAAGACGAACTTTAAATAACAGTGCTGAATGTTTTATGACCTGCCTCTACATTAGAGAACAGAAACATTTATATTATGTGTGAAAACATGTGACATGGCTATAACAGGCTGCTGATTTAGGCCTATTGAGGTCAATACAAGATGGGTGTTCAGGAGGGCACAGGAAGTGGGGCACCGCCTCCAGAAACGGACCCTGAAACAGGCTGATTTTTGAGAAAGCTCTGGGGTGGAAGAGTCCTTATTCTGTCAACTGGAGATGCCAATTAGGCAGTTATGGACATAGCAAGGAAAATCCAGGCATGATGGTAGACCTGGAGTCCCAAAGGAGTTCTGGAAACATCTTATCAGAGAAGTACGGGGTAGCCATTTTATAAAAATCATTGCTGGGTTTAACTAAGAGGCAAGACTCACCAATTTTTGGGGGGCTTTTCTAGCTGTTTGGCTTCTTTGTGTACACACACACACAAACACACCCTCCATGCCAAACAGATCAATTTATCCAACCACTGGGAGCAATGTTTATCAGTCCCCTCAACCATGTAGACTTTCTCTTCCCAAATTTTATTTCCGCTAAGATATATAACCATTTTTTCCACATCCTTGGTGTTTTGTACTAAGCCCTCTTGTTTTTTGTTTATATTTTTTATTTTAATAAACATCTTGTTAAATGTAACGTGGTATAGAAAAGTATACAAATCATAAGAGTATAGCTTGATTCATTCAATAGAATGAATGCATGTACCCAAGGGATTGATGACATGTTGGCTCCAGAAATATCTGTATAGGAGCAGTTAGGACTGAAAATATTATCAGGAAGGGAGGTAGTCCTGGGGATATGACTTGAGGTTGAAATTATACAGTTCCATTTCCAGGAAAGCAGAACATGAATAGTAAATAAGAAAGAAACAGTCCTAAGATCTGGATCAAGGAGGGAGTGAATAAGGAGTGTTATAATTCAGCATCTACGGGACCACCAGGGTTTACCACTGATCTACTAAGGTAGTCTGGCTACCAAGGAAGCCTCAGAGAAGACCAATGCTAGCAGTTGTTGAGAGCTGGTATGTGGGGAGGGGGGAAGAAACAATGGAGAAGGTTCTGGAAAGTGGGGATTGAGAGGACAGAGGGGAAAAAAGGGAAAGACCATCTGTCAGCTCAACATGGGATGCTGGATGGGTCAGCTAGTAGCATCTACAAGCAGGCAGGGCTTGCGTTTGGGGTCTCTAGTCAGGTGAGGATGCTACCCATGTTCTGAGGTAGGGGACTGGTAGGGCACCACCACTTGCTGGTCTCCTTGGCTGGTGAGCCTCCTGGCTGGGTTCTGTAGTCAGCCAGGGGCCCTCACTGGACTCCTCAATCACAGCTGATGGGTGGGAATGGCAGACAGTGTTCCCTGGCCTGGTGGTGCCCTCAGTGGAATTCCAAAATTGTATAGCGCTCCACAGTTACTCTTGGTGGGTGGGACCGCAGGCTGTGCTCCCCCACTGGTGGTACTCCACATTCAGGTATGACTGCAGGCAGGGCTTCCCAATTGGACAGGGACACAGGCTGTGCTCAGGGATCAGATGGGGCCATGGGGTACACCTAGTAGTTGGGCAGAGCCACAGCCAGCGCTTGCTGGAGGGGGAGACAGCTGCTTAGGCTCTGCATTTGGACCTGGTTTCTGCTATACCATGCAATTTAGTGGGGATGGACGCTAGGGTTTACGGTTGGGTGGGGTCAGTGGCTGGGCTCCATGCCTGACAGGGGCCAGGGGCTTGGCTTCACACTTGGGCAGGGCCTTAGACTGGACTGGCTACAGGGGGTAGCTGTAGGCCCGGCTCTCCCAAGAGTGGGTGTTTGTAATATTGTGATTATTGGACCTCTGTAATTGGCTCTGTCCCTGTTATTGGAACTGAGCTCCTAAAAGTCTTGGAATTTGCTAAGTGATGAGAATGATAAAGGTGTCTTTTGTTACGTCAATGACATGACTTTTGAACCACCCTTGGGTAACCTAAGGGTTGGGGCTGGTTGCTAGGGGAACCAAGAGCAGGATTAGAGGGTCTGAACTTTCATTCCTCATACCCGACTCCCTCCCTGCCCTGAGGAAGGGCTCCAGCCTCTTCCCCACCTTTGGATCTCCCCCATATAGCTGTTCATTCAGATCCTTTAAAGCCTTTGTAATAATATGGCAGTTCATTCAGATCCTTTAAAGCCTTTGTAATAAACCCATAATCTAGTAAGTAAACTGCTCTAGCAAATTAACTTAAGGAGAAGGTTGTGGGATCTTTATAACCAGTGGTCAGAAACACAGGTAACAATCTGGACCTGAAATTGATATCCGAAGTGGGGACAGTCTTGTGGGATTGAACCCTTAACCTGTGGAATCTGACACCATCCCCAGGTAGATAGTGTCAGAGTGGAGTTAAATTTGTGACACACGGGGTCAGTGCCTGCAGAGAATTGAGTTAATTGCTTGGTGGTGTTGGAAAAAATATGCATTGAAGCAGTACCACAGTCTGGGCCCCATGGGTGCCTGAGTCATGTTTCCCCAGGTCAGGTGGGGCTGGAGTCCCTGCTCCACAGCTGGGCAGGGCTTCTGCGTTGGCTCATGCAGTAGCCTGGCTGTAGGACGGGTCCTGTCTGCCTGGGGTCTCTAACCAGGCTTCCAGGTCAGGCAAGGCTAGAGGCTGTGCTCAGCAGTTTACAACACATTTAAATATGTAATATATTTTAATCAACATTCTTATTTCAGACTCAATTATTTCTCACTATCCCCTTAGAAACAGGCTTAACTTGCTCTCACCCTCTATTTGTATTTGTTCCTCTAGAACACTTAGAGATGAGAATTCTGAGCTATATGGATTAAAATGAGGAATTGGAGAGAGAATAGATGCGACTGGGATTTATAATATCTCACCGAAACACACTCACAGAAACCATAGGCAAGCAGAGAGGCTTAAGAAAATCTGCCATAGAAGGGTCCTTCCCTCTGGTCGGAGAGACTTTGTGGGAGCTGCTAGGACTACATGTGCTTTCAGGGCAGATAGCATCCTTAATTCTTTTCTGGTTGCATGGCAGGCCTCCGACTCTCACTATTTAAAAAAAAAATGTGACAAAGAATAGAGTGTGATTTTTGTTCAGTGTAATGATAGTGTGTTGTTCTGGCAAGTTTTTTACATAAGAGAAAACTGAGAAGCGCTGAGGAAAGAATAGGTCACAAAACCACCACTTGGGGAAGCTGCAACAGAGACAGGTGAAGTAACTTGGTTAGAATGGTTAGTAAAAGGTGGAACAGAAAAGGGTTTTTATTTTTTAATATAAATGTCACAACCAAGACTAAAATATTTATGAGAATTTGATAAGGTAGGAATTTTTAGGAAGCACAACAATGATTAGAAACTAAGTTGCTCCTTTTTATCATGAAAACTAATTTAGTGCATCACCAAGCCACAGTACTATGGTCAACATTCTTGCCTGGTAGGACGATTTAAAAAAATTTTAGTTGTGCAAAGAGCATATAGAAGCTATTATATAATTTATTGTGATGCAGACCTTAAAATCATTTTTGCAATAAAGCAATTTATTATCAAAAATGACTAAAACCCTTAACATTTAAGGAGTCATTACACTTAGGAAGAAAAATAAGGAGAAATTAAGAGATCTTTACTCTTTGTAGTAGAAATGTCAAACAACTGCGTTTATTCATAAATAGGTCAAATGAACCATTTGTCAAACAAACATTTAAAGTCTTTATTATGTCGAGGAGTGGTAAAATCATTTAATGCATGAGAAGAACAGAAGCCACAGGATAATTCAAAAGCCAACCAAGTAAAAATGGTCTAATAAGAAAAAGCTACTGAATGTTCCGTACTGTTATTTTTTTAGTTTCTTAAATATCATGACCCTAATTTATCAGAATAGTAATGACTTAGTAATGCTTACATTCTTTTGTGAGGTTCACAATAATCTAAATTTTTTAGACTGGTTTTGGAGTTCAAATTCCAATTAGGATGGAGTAAACACACTCCACCCTATTTTTCCCACTTATTAATACTTAATAAAATCTCTAGACCAAATACATAAAGGCACTAACTAAGAAGTCTGGAAAGTAAATAACAGCAAGCCAATTTCAGAGAGAAATTAAAACACAAAGAATAACCAATACATCCCTGAGTCTCCTGTTTTGGTTTTTACTCCCAGGACTCCTTATTCTAGGTTTTAGGACTCCCCAAGTCTGTGAGTATGAACAGAAAAAAATCACCAAGAAATTCTCTCTCCTTTTCTGGCCAAAGGTTGAGGAAAGGAAACCCTGTCCAATAGTTGAAGGGAATTCTAGTTTTAAAAACAAAACTCCCCCAGCCCAGCCCTAGGCAAAGCCCCAGCCATGAAGAGTCTCGTCCTTAGCAAGGATAACAGTGATGACCACTCAGGCACCTAAAACTGTGAAATAAGATCCTTCTTTTTGACCAAGAGAACCCAGAAAAGAAGCCTCCATGGTCTAATCCCTCCATGGGATTCAGTTATTTTTCTTTTTTTCCTCACACCATTCTCTTGCTGAGGTAGACCCAATCCTAGGAAGTGCATGATAGCACAGGACACTAAAACCTTTAGCTTAATGGCCAGAGGATCAATAGAAAGGATCTCCTGGAGACACAGTGTGTGCATGGTGGGAGGAAGGGAATTCATAGGGAGGAATGATTTATAGTAAGAGATCTCTAAATCCATGTATAACGACTGGCACTCACCCTCCAAACAGCACAAGCGAAAAACTGACCCAAAGTGTGCTGTCACCCCATAGTTTAAACCATGTTGTGAGCTTGTTAAATTCTTCAGAGAACGTTGATATTTTAGCAGCAACCATTAGGTCCACATGCAAGTTTTAACCTGTCCTTTGTGGGCTGTAGTTTACATATCAATTTTCAAAGTTTATGCAGTACTATTTGTGCCAATATGGGAACTGGTCCATGGTTTATTTTTATTATTTTTTAAAGATTTTATTTATTTATTCGTGAGAGATACACAGAGAGTGTCAGAGACACAGGCAAAGGGATGAGCAGGCCCCTTGCAGGGAGCCCGATATGGGACTCAATCCCAGGACTGGGATAACACCCTGAGCCAAAGGCAGATGTTCAGCCGCTGAGCCATCCAGGCATCCCTTGTCAGCGGTTTAAATCCAGTATAGCAGTAAAAAACAAAAAACAAAAAAACAAAAACAAAAAAACAATCAAAAGTACCATATCCCATGGGATCGGTAGCAATTACTGTCAGTCTTAATCTACAGAATGATGTAGGGTTGGTGGTCCAGACCTTTCACTAGTCTGGCTCCTGGAAAAAACAGATGGATCCTAGAAACTGGCATTACATTATGGAAAATTGAACTGAAAAGTTGTCCTAATTACAGCCACTACAATATCTTTATTTAAAACAGTCCTAAAAAAAAATAAAAATAAAAAAAATAAAAAATAAAAAATAAAACAGTCCTGGTCACCTGAAATGTAGCCACTGATTTATCAAATGTATTCTTTTCCATCAGAATCAGCTTAGGGGATCAGAAATGGCTTGAATTCAGATAACAGGCAACGGTATATATTCACAATTTAGTTCCAGGTTTATGTTAAGTTTTCCTTCTGCTGTCATAATATATTGCAGAGAGATCTGAATCATCTAAATATCTTGCAAAATACCACATCGATCTACTCTATCAAAGACACCATGTGTATTATGCTAGAGGAGCAAGAAGGGCTAACGTATTAGGGAACTTGTTAAGATATATATACTCCAGAGCATGGAAGGTAAACCCTATGATGGCTCCAGTACACCACATTAGTAAAATTGTAGTGCTTTCGTGGTCACAGGTATTCCAGGACATACCATGCAAGGTAAAAGATAAATTAATACATATTTACCTTCTAATATGAAGAACAGGGACTAATAGGCCTCTTCAGATTCTGAAGGCAGTGTATTCAACAACTAGGAATACCGCATTGACAAGTGACATAGAAGCTTTGAGCCAGGCCCCAAACAGGAAAAGCTCTTTAGCAAAGCCAAGGTATGGTGAAAATAGCTTTGCCACCTGGAGCATATAACCAGGCAGATCCTGTGCTATTACCAGCTGTGGTAAAACAAACAAACAAACAAACAAACAAACAAACCAGCTTGTTGGAACTCACAACAGAGACCCACAGGCCAGGGCCAGCCACCTGCAGCAGAAACCCCAATATCTTCTGAAAAACAACTCCTGGTGTGCTACTGAGTCCCCGTAGAGATGGAGTACTGAGCCATGGGGCATCAAGTGACCACACAGCCCCAGTTGCCTTTCATTAGCTCAGTTTTGTCAGACTTACCAAGTCATAAAGTCAGGTGGGCCCAGCAACAATCCATTTTAAGACAATATTGCAACATCAAGAATCAAGCACAAGTCTCTTATCAGCTACCTCACCACCCCCATGTAATTCACCACTGTTACACTCCCCTCTTTGTGCACATCTGGTCAATCTCATTCTCACCTGTTCAATCTCAGGAGACCACGTCAAATGATTTTCATACACCAAATTTCCCCCAACCCAATGATCAGAGTCACACTGTAATGATGGCTCATCCCGGGGCCTGGCAAGGAGTGAAGGACACAGGCAAGTAGCCAGAGTCTCACCTTCCAGGATGCCCAGGTCCTTGGTGGCCAAAGTCCCAGGATACAGCACAGGTTCCAGGGGTGAAACACTTAACCTCTGGTAGTAAGGTCAAAGTCTGTGGCATCATGATCACATGGTTACACTGTCCTTGGGGTCAATTTTTCCTCCCAGCAGCTACAAGATGTCTTGAATTCATCACAGGAGACCTTTGTGGTCTGCTCCTCTGGCCCTCCCCAGGACAGCATCAGCTCATTGTTCTCTCTTTCTACCCAGCCTAACTGCCAACTCCCTGAAATGCAGGAGATAGCCCCTCCACCCAAGCCAGTCCATCAGGAAAGTTTCTCTTTTAAATACCATGAGTGACACTGGAAAGCCAGAACCAAGGAAGGGAAGGGAATGTGAGCCTTCCCAGGAAGGCAAACAGGAGCCCAAAGGGTGGACTACATGGCTTAGGGTATGTGGGGGAGCAAGTGTGGGTCCAATGGAGACATAGGGAGAGGATGGGCTGGGATGCACCGAGCATTAGCTCAGAGAATGGCAGAATTGGACACAAGGTGCTGCTACCATGATGATTCTTCACAGAGAAAGCCCAATCTTGGGGAATCTTGGGAAATATAAGGGAGTTATATTTCCCAAGGGAAAATATAAATATAAGGGTGGCAAGGGAGGCCTGGGATGGGAAACACCTGGGTGCCCCAGGTTCCAGAGATCCCCCATCCCAGACTCCTCCTTTGGCTCCTTAGTTTGGCTTTTCCCACCTGACACAATAGGACTTAGTACAGCAGGGTCCGTGCTTATGACCAGTAGTATGAATTTTCAGTTACCAATGCTGATTGAGCTAATTCTGGTACGGAGGGATATTTACAATGAAGAGTGCTGGCCACTGGTGGAGGGAGATAATGAGTATCAGTTGTGGCTCTGAGACCAGCTGAAGTGTCTGTAGTTTGTCCCACCAACTTTCCCCCCTGTAAAATTCATTTAAGAAGAAAGGTCTACTAGAATCCTATAGAAGTCGCTCCCAAATTATATAAGAAAAAGTAGATTCAACTTGAACAAGGGGTGATTTGTAGACACCATATATCACCCAGAAGTCCCTTCAATGAAGGACTTATTAACCCAACTGTTGGGAGTGCTGACGATTGACAGCTGAAGGCTACTCAGGGTCTGGCTCAACCACCGGGAGTCACCTTGCCCAAGGGTGCGTTCCTTCCTGGGGGAGTCTACATCTAAGGAACAATTGCTAAAAGTATATAAAGGCCTGGCCATCTTGACCCACTCAGGACAACTGTTAAGGGGTGTTCTAGCTCCAGAGAAATTCTGGGAGTAGCCTGAGGCTGCCATTGGTCCTGGCTGCCTCTTAGCTTGACCTATGTGTCTTCTCAGTTCTACTTCCTTCTCCTTTCCACAGGGAGGCCTTTAAGGGAGTTCCTTAATAAGCACTCAGGAAAGTAACCCCATCTTAGAGTCAGCTTCTGGAGGAAGACAACCTGTGACTACACTTCACACTCAGTTTAATTTTTTTCTTTTTTGTATTTGTTAATTTCTCTCATTTTCTTTTAAAATTATTCTTGGGTAATTTCTTTGTGTCTTATTCTCTAGATTGGAGAAATCTAGGACTGAAAGAGACATTACTGTCCATCTACCTAGTTTTCTTCTTGTGTACACTTTCCCCCTCTAATGTTCCCAACCTCAATCTGTTGAATATTTTCAGTGGTTACCAGATTAAACGATAATGCACAGCTGTAATGTTTACGTCTCCTCCTATGATGACTAGAAATCTGCCTGCTCGTGTCCGCTACTCATTTGCCTTTGGTTATTAATCAACTTCCAAATGACAGCTTCAAATAAATGAAAACATCTAGCATGACCTCTGCTGAATCTTCTTGAGGCCGGAGGAAATCCAGTTTCCTTAACCACTCCTTATATGTTTCAAGATCCCTTCCCACCATGGTTTCGCCTCTCCTGCAAACTTTGTGAACTACTCATTCTTTAGCCTAGAGATAACTCAGCTTTTTGTATTGTCCTGTCATCCCCTTATCAGAAGCATCTTGTCCAGGGAGGATATTTGCACAAGCAAACAAACAAATGTAGATTGACTGGACAGATAATATTTCGAGTTATTTGATCATTTTTTGAGTACTAAGATACATAAAGAAATATCCAAACCTTTTGATTTAATCCTCCTAATCCATAAATATAATGATGTGCCCATAAATGTTATGGTGGGAATTCTGGTCCCTTTGTAGGACTAATATGATTTATTAATGGTATCCTTCCTTCGTGGATTTGACAAATCAGAGGTAATTCAATTTTTCATTCTTTTAGTTAAAAGTGAGTGACTGATTCTTATTCTGATTGGCATCACTAATGGTAGTGTGAGATTCAGCATTCTGTGCTCTGCTTCAAGGACAGCAAAAGGGTGAACTAGCTGCCAACTTGACTGACATTTTATGCAAGTGACATGAACCAATATATCTCTTGTACATGGCTCATTGAAAATTATAATCGTGTATTTAAAAATGTATACAAGCCGTATTTTATATTGGTAGCATGTGTTTTGCAGAGCAGGTAACACATGACAAGAAACAAACATCCCTAGGTTGTTAAGGAAATCAGGCTGCTATCTATGTTAACACACATAATTTTCTGTTTTGAGAATGAAAAGTGTCCACTTCAATGAGAAACTCTAATTATTAAATTCACTCTAAGTTCCATGGAGGGCTGAAATCCTCGGCTTTTGATAACTTAAATGGCAATTTGCTTTGGACACTACAATGATATGAGGCTTATGTCATTAGGAAGAAAAACTCATTAAATTAATTCCCAGTTCCTAATTTACTTTAGGAAATTATTAATGTTGAAAAGATTAGCTGGGAAGAAGATTGATGAGTTTAGTTTTCTCATGGAACATTGAGGTTATAAAAAAAAAGTCAACTGATTTATCATTTTTATATTGTGTGTACTTCCTATCTTAATGAACAAGTTGACATTTTGTTCACTCGATTTTTATTATTTCATAGTTCACTAAGAGAGTAAGCTTTCCACGAGTTTCCATCTTTGACAAGGAGATATATGGCATTACAGATACAAGTATAGGCTTTAGAGTCAGACAGAAGTTTAAATCCCAACTGTGCTGCCTATTAGCTATGTGACCTTGGTCCAGTTTTATTTTACCTTCATCAGCCAAGTTTTTCTCATTTGTAAAATCAGAATGGCAGTACTATTCACTTAATAAAATTGTAAGCATTAAATGAGATAGTACACCTATATACCATAAGTGTTCTCAAATGGTCATTATAGTTTGGATGGAGTAAGATTCAGGAGCTGTGGTACAATTAAAGCTTTCTATTATTTAATTTTTTCTATATTAATAAGAAAAAATGACTCTAACACAAATGTTCGTTAATACTTAAAAAATAAAAAGGAGAAATTCAGATATTCTGACTCCAAAGGCCATTGTTCCCCACATCTTAGCACAAAACACAATAGAGTGTCTTAAGGAGGGAAGAATAGTAGTAGTTCTTGAGAGAAAGACACAGTACATTTTTCTTCAGGGCACCAGAGAGAAAAGTCACAGGTAGACTGCACTATAAATATTTAACAAAGAAATCTTGAGAAGGAATGAAATGAATATTGATTTTTTTCCTGTGTTCCAAACTCTGTGATAAGTATTTGTTTAAAAATCATCATCTCATCATCAGCCTAACATAAAAGCCAGCTGCCATTAACTAAGGACCTGTTACACAGTAAGAACTTTACATATGCTATTAAATGTTATCCCTACAATGCCCTTATGAGGTATACATTATTTTGTCTAATTTATTGATGAGAGAAGGCAAGGCTTACAAAGTTGAGGGAACTTGCCTCAAATCTTCTTGCTGGTGAATGTTGGCACTAGAATTGGAACCTACTTCTATCCAACAAGGACCAAAAAGAAGCCATGACTACTCTATTTCTGTTTGCTTTACTTCAGGTTATATCAACACAACTCAAGATCCTCTCATACATTTTGTATTGTCTCCTAAACATATGACCTTTGGATAGTATTGTGGGGACCACAATGAGGGACCAGGTGAGCTACAGGCTCAATGCCAACAGGCTCAATGCCAACCCCTCCATGGTTTTACAATCCCCTTGAGTTTTGTTCAGCATCTGTAGGACATCACTCATCAACCACATGGGCATGTCTTCCACTTAGGCTTGCACTTAATAACTCTGTTGCTATATACCAGTCACTGCTACAACCTCAGCTGCTTCCAGGGAGCCACCAATCTTGCTGAGCTCTCTGGTATTCATAAAAATCTTCCTTGGCTAGCAAGAGCTTTGCCCCCAACGAATGGCTGAAGAGCACTTATATATGTAGCAGAAGCTACTAAACCTTACGATTTATTCAGGTACTTGCTCCTCAATTGGTAGTTCAACAGCTTTCTTGGATTTTTTCTCTTAAAATACATACCATGCAAGCTTCCCTAGAAAAAAGAAGTTTCAAGCTATTCCATGGTTTGTATAGGGGTTTCTCTTATGGAGACTTTCTGGAACCCATAGAAACCCGGATCCAACTTACAGCTCAAAAGTCTAATAGGTTATTTCCTCCTTACGAGGTTGCCTCTTAAGTGAATCACAAAATTCTGTTGTGAAATAAATATTGAAAATAAAATATTGGCCTCGTAATTAAAAAGTAACATTTTATATATTTTAGGTACCAGTTAAATTTACATACATGGTCTCTAAAGCAATTTGGGCTTTTAGCACAGACTGCCAGTATCATTTATTGTCTTAAATCTATAATGCTGCTATTCAACATCAGGAATAATTAGAGACAACAGAAGATACACAGGGATCTCAGAAGGCAAATTCTGTTGAAAATACTAACAAACAATATATTATAGCAGTATCTTTCCAAGGTACAGAAAAATGGCCCAAGATACTTTAACTGGTTTCTTATCTGAGGCTCTGAGATCTCAATTGTGAAAGATATATCACTGTGGAAGATAAAAAGAAAACATCCCAGAGGCTCCAGTGAGTGAAAGGGAAAGGTCACTAAGGCAATCCAGGTGAATGATGCCTGTATGATGCCCAAGGTCTGGACTGAGAACAAGAGGAACCCAAGGTTTACTGACTTCAAGGCAAACCTCACAGCTTAGCCAGTGGGCTGCAAGGTCAGTGGAGACGTGCAGTAAATCAAAGCCATTTAGTTCCCGATGCATGACTGCAATAGTAAGGAGAGCAAGTGGCATTTGGCAATGGCTTCCTTCACTGGCAATGTAAGCTCATTTTGTATCACAACATCCTTGGTGTCTCTTTGAACCTTTATTACATTCTCACGGCTGAGCTGGGACTACAATATTTAAAACTACTTTGGAACAGATGCTGTTTTGTGACAAATGGAAGAACCAGAAGGGTTCAAGCTTGATCCACAAGGAAAGTTTGTATGGAAAAGTGAGATAAGAAATAATAAGAACATACAATCTTGTAACTTATAGGGACCTTAAATAACCATCCTGCTTTGTATTAGTTATGGTCACTGTAACCCAGAGAATGTTGCTCCACATCACAGGATCAGAGCTTGGACTGAAACCCAAGTCCTTTTTATTCCTATTGTAACATGTTTTTTTCCAGTCCAGGAAATGCTAGAAACAATACCAAACAAAACAAAACAAAACAAAACAAAACAAAAACAAAACAAAAAGTGCATTGTAAAGGAAAATGGCCAGGAGCTCACTGGAGAATCTTCCTGTGATCATGGACAATTTTTGCCAGCATATTCTTAATTTAGCAAATATTTACCATGAGCCAGGCACTTTCTTATTTAATCCTCACAATGTTCTTGTGAGGTAAGAATTACTGAATTTTTTAATAATGACACTGTGGCTCCAAGAGGTTAAATAACTTTGCTCCAGATGCCAAGTCCAGTGAGTCTTCTCTGAATATTTAAAAATTGGGTTTTATGAGTAAGTCTGACCCGGCTCCAGTATACAGCTGCCCCAGTCAGCTTCATAGGGAACTCCTGAGTTTAAATAGCAATTCAGAGATTTTTATGAATTGAAGCAAGTGTTTCAGACATTTGTTGGCAAATGTCTGGCATCAACCAGCTACTGGGTGTCAGCTACAGCCTTTGGCCAGGATTATTCCCTGGAACATTAACACATGAAAGCAATATTTCTATATTTGCAACACTACTGGGGCATTTTCAATAATTCAAACTAAACCAGGGGGCTGATGAATTATAACTGTAGAAGAAAACAAATATAGATTATTAAACTGGACAGCTAAGAAAGGACTTTAGCAGAAATTGCTTCACATAGTTCAAAAGGGATGTGATTTTTTTCAAAAACTTGCTTGTTATGGCAATGTGGATAAAGGACCCTCCTTTTACTTTAGATGAATGCTTCCTGAATGTTGGCTTTGACTAAGCCCTCTGTCTGATTCTGGAGGAAAAAGTCTTACATGAAAGGTGAAATTATTCATGTCAGTCATTTTGATCTGCCAACCGCCTGTAAACAAGGCCTATCCTCAGATGGGAAACTGGAACTCTTATGTCTGACTCCATTTTTATTATAGGAAAATTTAAATACATAAAAAGAACTATCAAGAAGAAAATAGAACGCATAATCACATTACCTTGAAATAAAAAGCTGTTAACCTTGAAATAAAAGCTGTTGATTTTTTTTCCAGGAACATCATAATTTTATAATAAGCATTCTTTTAAGTAAACTTTATATGCATCCATTATTATTTCCTTAGGATAACTTATTAGAAGTTAAAAACTGGAGTCAGCGTTTATGCAGAAATTGAACACTTTGGATATGCTGCAAGACTTCCCTCCAAAAGACTAGGTGAACTAACATTACTACCAGCTCTATCAAAGTATTAATAATGTAGTCTTTTGCATTTCTTCAGGAAAACACCAGATAGCTCCTTTATGGTGGAGATAAACTGGGTCTCAGGAATCATGGAAATAATAGGAACTGAACTTTGGGAATATAAAAACATTATTTTGGATTATTTGTGAGAACTACACTTAAGGAAAAGGTGAATCTAAAGATTTGGGAGGACAAAATGAGGGCTTTCGGTGAGCTGCTCAGTGCTACCTGGAGGGTTGTGTGTGCATGTGTGTGTTTGTGTGTGTGTGTGTGCACGCAAAATGTTGTTTTCTCAAAACATGGAGGGTCCAATGGTTTGAACAGGGAAGTATTCCTTTTATTTTTCTAAATTTCCTTTCCTAAATTTTAGGTAAAGCAAGATATTATTGCAATACAGCATAATTTATTAGTAGATTGGTTTTAAAATGGCATATTAAACACCAAGTGAAAAGATTGGTGTTCAAGATTTTAAATCAACTAATATGAAAAAGCACTCATAGTTTTCTTTCTTTCCAATTTATTAAAGCATTGTATGAGAAATTAACTGCTGTGCAGAGACACCATGTGCTTTGAATAGAATAATAAAACTGGACTTGCATTTCTGGAAATGAGTCGTGTGGCTTCAATGGTGGATAAAGAGGGCATAGAAAGAAAGTGTTTGAATGACTTTGGCTTTGAGAAAAGACACAACAGAACAGACCCAAGATCTTATTAAATAAACAAGAACATTGCATTATTGAGGATGAGATGCTGACACACATTATATGAAGCAGGAGTTTCTAAAGTGAACTAGGAGTAGGTTTCTTTATGAATTTTGCAGGTGTGAATGCAGAGGTTTTGTATTCATAGACCTGTTGGGCTTATTTATAATAAGAATTTCTGTCCTCAGAGAAGCTTTCAATGATAGAGACAGTAAAGGGGTAAAAAATGGTAAGTATGAGATGATATCCCTGTCTTTAAAGAAACTTCAGCTCAAGGCTGTGAATGAGGAAGTGCGGGTGGGTAGAGAGTATTGAGAAGAGGCTGGATCAAAATGCCAAAATGTTTGAATGTATATATTCTGAAAAATGCATTTCTCTGACTGTAAAAATAATAGTTTTTAAATATTTGGAAAAAAGTCTAAGTATAAAGAAGATAATACAAATTATCCATCATCTCACAAGCCTTTTGATTCAAATGCTTATACATCATATATTGTATATACATACACATTTTAACTTTATATCTTAATTTGGAAATATGTACAGGAGTGATAACAACTCAAATAATTACTTAGTTGCACCAGAAGTTTGAAGGATAAATTTATTCTTATCTTGTTATCAGTCTTTGTGCCCTATGATTCTCACAAAATTATTGGAAGTATTATTCTCACCTCTGAGCTAAGAATTTATTAATATAAAATCCTTTGTTGTGGATTTGTTAATATGCATTTGAGCATTATCTAAAATAATATTTTTTAAAAGCGCTTGTTAAAGATGCATGCACAAATTGAGTGGTTTACCTCAATATCAGGCTTCTTTTGCTTAGAATCATTTGCTAATTGGAAAGTTGAAGTTAAAAAAAAAGGAAATTTGAAGTTAATACTTCTGGAGATAGAAAGGTAATTGATCTGATGTTAGACTAGGTTCAACAGTGTTGAGAGGTTTCTCTGATCCACTCTCAAAAAAGATCTTTAATCTTTCCAGAACTAATGTTACTGTCTCTATTTTCCTGATATATAGCATCTACATAAAAAATGATTTAAGTTTATTCCTCCAATATATGTAAAATTTAAAGAATTGTTGTAAGTTATTTCTCATTTTTTGGAGATGTTGAACTCTGCAAGAGATGGTTTCTCTTTTTTTCTCGATCACAGGGAAGCTCAAATCAAATTGGTATCATACCTTTAGTACATAGAAGACATAATTAATGGCTTGAACTTTACGTTTAATCTTATCCTGCCTTATTTCTCTATCTTTATGTCCCTTCCCCTCATTTCCTTGTCTATGTTATTTAACTTGGTTGTGTATAAGATTAGCCAGATTTAAAGCTGAAATCCTAGTGGCTAGCCACAACAATGGTTTGTTTCTTGTTTATGCACATTATAGGTTAGGGATCTGCTCCATATGTCACTCAGCAACCCATGCTAAAGTTTTACCATCTGTAGCTGCACCATCTGGTCATTGTAGCAAGGGAAGAAGAGTCTGGAAAGATGCACATGCTATTTTCACTGTTTTAGCCAACAAGTAACATACTTCAGTTCACCTTTTTGTTACTTGATTGACCATACTTGGCTTCACGGCCCAATGCAATGGCAGAGGAGCCAAGAAAAGTAAGGTTTTGACTCTGTCTTGGTGGAATTTTTTTTAAAGATTTTACTTATTTATTTGAGAGAGACAGCAGGAGGAAGCATGTGGAGTGGGGAGAGGCAGAAGGAGAAGCAGACTCCCCGCTGAGCAGGGAACCCAACATGGGGCTCAATCCCAGATCCCTGAGATCATGATCTGAGTTGATGCTGAAACTTAAGTGACTGAGCCACCCAGGTGCCCCCATCACAGTGTAGTTTTGACAGGATTTTGAGAAGTAGTTTTAGAATAAAGTAGATTATAAATAATATAAATATTGTCATTTTTGTAGGTCAAAAATGGTTAAATATCAGCAGTTTTATATAGTTCAGCCTAATAAATAAATGCATAATGTCATAAGCATTTTACTGAGTTAACACTGTCCTTGCCCTCAAAAGAGAGACTGCCTATCAGCAGGAGCAAGTCTGCATACAAATAACTGCAATTCATTCAGAGGAGAACTGTGACAGAAATGTGTGCAAAACGTCATGGCAACAGAGAAGAAAGCAATGACTGGTTATATAAGAGCTTGTTAAGGGAGGTGTCAGTTGTTAATTTTGTTAATGGTCGTTGCAAGGAGAAAGTAACTAATTTCTAGACAGAAGGAATGACATGCAAAGAAGCATAAAAATGAGGAAGGGAGCCTTGTTTAGAAAAGCCTAATACAGAAAGAGTAAGAAAAAGGCTAGCTTGAAATGAGGTCATAAATATAGATGGGATCAGGCTAGAGATGACTTTTTATGTCATGCTAAGCAATTGTCACTTTTTTGCTGATGGCAATTTGAAATTACTGAAGGCCTGGTGTGATGGGATCAGATCTGTCTTTAGGGAATGAGGAAGGAATCATGCTGTAGGAAATACTGGATGTTTTAAAGAAGAGTTTCTTTTCAATATGGACACATTCTTTAAACTATGCAATAAAATCTCCCAAACTTAAAGTAATCAAATATCACAAAACCTTAGGCAAGAAAAGACATCAATGGGTATGGTATAGACTGGACTCTGGCTGATTTTGGGGAGGAAAGTGGCTGGTGAAATATTTACTATAGTTCTAGCTTATCACTTGAAACTGGTACATTGACACCCTCCAAGTTTCCTGCAGTATTAAAAATATATATATACTGTTTTTGGAATCTTAAGGGTTAGATGAAACTTGAGGGGTTTCAAGGTCCACACTTGTTTTCCATGTGAGAATTTTCCTTATATTTAATAAACTTGAAAGTGGCCATTGAGTCTTATGCTTGAATAGGCCCTTGAGAATCTAATTTATTCTCAGGACAGATCATTCCATTAAAAAATAGTGAAAGCGTCTTGCTGTTGTTTGCCATTACAAAAAATGATACTTGAAAAATGGGAAGAAAGATGAGAGTCTGGCTAACAACCCCAAATAGAGCCTTTTCCATTATAAACTAAAATACCTATAATGATACATGACTCGCCTTAATGGGAAGAGAAAGTCACTTAAAACTATAATGAACAATAACCACTTCAACCTTTTAATATCTTTGTGTATTGTGGAGACAATTCATATCAGAATAAAAACAAGGCTCTACACTGTCCTCTTCTATGGAAAAGTTTAATAGGAGGAGTGAGAATAAACAAATGATATTTCAAAGTCTTTGCCAGTTCATAATAACAGCCCTAATGAAGGTAACACCAATAATGATCCGAAGGTGCTGGAGATGAAGAATCCGGAAGGGCCAATCGGCCCACATAATAAAGTGGGGGGAGATTGTGTTGGGTGAGAAAGTCTGAGTACGAGCAGCCCTAATCTTTCATTACAGGCTGCTACCCACTCAAATGCCTATGTGACTGATGATTTAGAGCTTTTCAGAAAAGTTCCATTAGCTTTGTAAAAATGGGAGAATTCTCCTCTGGATCTGGCAATGGCTTTTGTTGTTATTCATGATGTGACTTAGATGTCAACTGGGATAAACTAACATTTGAGATTGGAATTAAAATGACTCAATGTGAAATATACTTGCCACAAGACTTCTAAATGATTATCTACTTTCTCAGGAGATTCCAAGTGCCATGAGGGAGCTGGAGAACCATTCACGTTATGGTCTGATTACCGGTAGCCATTGTAACACAAATGGGTACCTCTTATCCATCACACATTCTCAACACAGATGATTTCATTTCCAAGAGGGTGAACGTTTGTTCTTATTGGAGGGGGTTAAGGGAAGAAACAAACTCTTACTCTTTTATGTGTGAAGCACAGACATACATACAGTACAAAAAGGGCCATGTGGCATATATGTGGCCTTCAAATTCCATGAGAAGGCAATAAGGAAAAAAATATCTAAAAAGACTCCCTCTGTTTTACGTCTATATAGACTGTGATATGCATGGCACCTCATGTTGTTTTACAACATGGTGATTCTGGGTGGGAAGGGAAAGGATTTATGACTCTCCTGAGTCATGTAATGTTCTGAGCTTCTGCTTCCCTTGAATTGGATAATTTTCTAGATCATTCCTCCATGGCATGCATGCTGCCCATCTTTCTTCTAGTGTCACTGTCACTATGGAATACTATTTCTTTTCTTATCCCGTTAAAAGAGATGGGAAAAAACCTTCACCATTCTTCTATCTTCTCCTTGGTTCATAAACATAAGGCATGTGGCACTTTGAAAACTGGATAAAAATAAAAATATGTTATGCTCTTCATGAAGCCCTATTCTGCGTATTAGAAATGAGTTCTCTCATCTCTTTACCCCCCTAGCAATTATTTTTGCACCTCAAAAATCTACTTTTGAGATTACTGTGTATTTTTCTTACTCTTTCTTCTATAGCTTAAACTTCCTAGCATCAGAAACCATAATCTTCATCATTTTCATAGCCTCTTCCATGTCTTGCGTGATACCTTAAATAATATTATAGCAATCAACTTCATATAAATCTGGGAGGGGAGAGGGAAGGGTAGACTTGGGAGCAAGAGAAACTTTTAACAGTGGGTTTCAAGACTAATCAAATTTGAGATGAATAATGCCTAATATGGAAAGGTTCTATTAAAATGGGGCCCTTCTGTTAGGGGAGGAATAATGTATGTTTATTTGTAGGCAAAATGATTCAAGCCCATGCTAGCTGTGTATCATAAAAGAAAGGATAAAATGGAAAAGTGAGAAAAGTAAGGAGACATAGGTGCAGAATTCTTCAAAGAGAAACGAAGAGACACACAAGGAGGCTTCGGGTTGTGGACTCTGAGCAGATGTGCACACGGTGTTGTGGCCAATTGCGGGGGATAGTGTCTGGCTCTAGCAGGGCTTTGACTTTATTGATGGCTCTTTATTTTCTATCTCTCTGCTCTACTTCTAACATCTATCCTACTTCAGTCCTGTGTCCCATCACATTGCTTCCTCCAAAGTCTACAATCCTTAGAACCCAATTCTCACTTCTCCTTGTTTTAATTAATTTGCACACAAGTACGGAGTGCCTTGTGTTTCGGGCTATTTGTAAGGCATGAAGAACACATGCAGGTGTAAGACACCACCCCTGCCTTCCGGAGGACTTCATAGAGGAAAAGGCTTTGAAAGTTATACATAAGCTGGATAACTAGATCAGGAGAAAGGAGGAAAGGCCCAGGGAACAGCTCAGAGTTGGAGCCGGGACAGTGCACACTGAGGCTAGATTGTTGGGGTGGCCTGAACCCCCCGGGAGGCATGAACAGAAGTGTTTTCGGGGAGCTCAGCTAGTTTATGCTCGGTTGGCTGCCTGAGGGAAACCTGCCACACGGAGTTCTTCATTTCTACTGAATCTCTGCTCTTCTGCCTTTCAACTCTAATCCTGAATGTTCCTCCAGTTGTTCCTAATCCTAATTAAGTGGCATTTGGTAACTCGGGGGAGAAAAGTCATCTCTTTTTTACAGACCAATTATTACTGTAGTTAATTAGCTTACATTTATAAAGACAGTGCGTGCCTAATTACATCAAATATAGCCCCCATTCAACCAATTAATTATTGAAGCAAATGTTTTGGGGCACATACGCTGCATCGAGAATAGTTCCATCATTCGGCCCTTGAACTCAGGAACTGAACATATTATTCTTACCATCTCTACCTCCCACTTTTTTTGCTTTTAAAAATGAGAATGACTGTATCTATCTCTCAAGATAGTTTTGAAAATTAAAAGATAATTCTTACAATGCACTCGTGTTGGTTGCTTTCTCCCTCCCTGTTCTGTCCGACTTCTCTGCCTTCTCCACCCTCTTCTGTGCCTCAATGTTGATCCCTACACACTGCAATGCCCACACGCCCCGGGGCTGGCTGGTTTCTGGTTGCTTCTGGCCAGTGCAAGGCACTGATAGGAGACAGGAGAAGAGGAGAAGGAAGTTGGTCTTTCTTTTTGGCTTTCTCCCTCCTTACATGTCCTTGTTCTGGCACATTATGGCAAGAGATTTGACCCTCTTCCTGCCCCATGGCCCCTCTTCCACTGCACCAGCTCTTAGCAACACTTCTACCTCTTGTCCTTTGGGTTTAAGAGCCATAATTGATGGCTTTATCCTGTTTGTAGCCCCTGGGCCCTTCAGCATCTGTTGTTCAGTGTCTCTGCCCAGTCCTCTGTAAAGAGTACCTTCTTTAAAGGCCCTTGAGTTGAAATTATCTGAGTGGAATTTTGTTTCTTGCAGGACCTTGGCTGATGTAGCATGTTACCAGTTGAGTGTACATCTGGCATGTAGTTTATCCTCATTAAATATCAACCATTCTTATCTTCATTCATTCTTTTGTCAGGCTTATTTAGTACATGTGTCTTCCTTGTGCTCAGTTCAATCAGTGTTACTTAAATTTATAGTGTTACCTGCTTCTTTCTCGAACACCCACATTACTCAGCGGCTTGTGGATCAGAGACAGACATCCATCCATCTGCAACTTAAACCAAGAAGGCACTGAACATTTCTATGAGAACTTTCTCCCTTACATTTCTGAAACAATTAACAAATAGACTTTGAAACCAAGGATCAAAGTACCGGCTTTAAGTAAATATTCTATTAGGCTTACTACAGAGAGGAGCTAGGAGAGGAAAAGGCAATGAATATGTGTAACCTATAGGGCAAGTGGATCTTTAGAGAAAGTCAGTGGCCTTTCTCCTGGTGATCACCTTCCATTTAGTTAAGGCCTCCCTTCGTTGCAGAGCATGAGTGACAACGAAAAGACAGAACAATTTTTGCTTATATTTTCAAGAGGATGGCAGTTCCTATTTTAGCGTCAGATGCAGGGACCACAAAGTGAGAGATAAGCCTGTCTTCCTTATAATAAGGGGTTGCATGAAAAAAACCTTTTACTGTGCTTATTGTCTCAATGAGAAAATGCCTTTTGTAAATCTGTGTTGGTGAAATTATATACCAGTGAGATGGCAGTCATCCAGACTGTCTTGGAAAGTCTCCATCTGGAACCGACAGAGACTTAAAATTTTATACCAAGGTTTTATGCCATAATCCTTATACACCATTCCATTAGGATGTTCTCCATGCCTGCTCCTGCTCCGCCTGCAACTCTGAAGCATTTTTGCTGAGTTGCTTCATGCCCAAGGGCTGTACTCTTTTCAGACAAGCAAGGAGAGTAGGGTCTTGGGAGACTGTGCTCTACTCTGCAGGTAGGGTGGGACAAGAAGCACACGTGTGGTGACAATGATGTTCAAGATGACAGTGATGCAGGAAGAGACTCTTAACACCAGAGGCAAACGATGAAGGCAGAACTTGGAAGAAAAAGAGGCCTCAAGCTCAACACTGAGAAAGTCCTCAAGGCTTTCTGCTCCAATGCTCATTATTGAGAACCTGAAGCTGTCTTGCACCTGTGCCTACTCCAGGTGAGAAAACACACGCTGTCAACTACTGTGTTAAGTAGGTTGGAATTCTTGAGGTTGCCTTTGACCTGTATTTCATGATAGTTCTTTCAGGAAACCTTAGATTGCATTTCTGCCATCATTTCTGTTTGAATTTGCAGTTACCTGAAGGATGTATGCTTTCTGACCACGTTGATCCAGGAGCCTATAAGAAGAAACAAAACTCTTTGTTTGTTTGCTTGCTTTGTTTTTCAGACATTGAGAAATTGTGACAGAGCTGGTCAAATGTACAAATGTGATGTCTACAATTGTGCTTGGTTGTGAAATCTTCTGATGTCTTGTCTCAGTTCATTATCAATTGCAACACTGCTGAAAAAAATATAAAACTCTCCAGTGTCTTTAGCAGGATAAAAAAAAAAATATTTCAGGCCTTAAAACTCATGACAATAGCAAACCACTTATTTCCTTGAAAGAGCAAAAATGTGTGTTTTCCCCCTAGTGCTCCCAACATCAAAAATTTATTCTCGTCTAACAATTTCAGTTTCAGGGCTGGAAATTACTTAATCTCTACATATAACATCCCTATTTGCACCATATATTGATTCTGGTAACCTTTCACACCTATTTGATCATTCAATTTTCAAAATTGATTTGCAACATAGCAAATAAAGGCATCAGCAAACAACAAAATGGTTATTTTTAAATTACACACACAAAAAAACCTCAATATGCACCCAGAGGTAAAAATCTGATCTCTGACAAAAGTAAATAAAATAAGAACTAAAGCCTCCTAGCACCCAATTCCCAACTTTCACAGTACTATATCCTTCCTGGGTTATAGCCATGTTAATAGTTTCTTCGATAGGTGCTCAGAACTGGACACATGCACACATAGATACCCATGTGTATAACTGTAGCTGTACTTATACTCACACATAAATATACACTTTTTATAAAAATACTACTGTAATTAATGCACTGTTAGGCAATCTGATTTTTGCATTTAACAATAGTACACAAAAATCTATCATTCTTTTCAACAATTGAAGTGTATTTTATAAGAAAACAATTTTTCTATTGATGGACACGTAGGTTATATTTAGTCCTGATTTTTATTCACTCAATCGTTCAACAAATTTTTATTGATTTCCTATTATATGCCAGATTTCTGCTAGGGGCTCAGCTAATAGTGAACAAATCAAATACAGTCCTAGCCCTTCAAGAACACAGATTCATGTGAGGGAACGCACACAAAAAAAGTCAATCAGACATAAAGTGACATACTTACAAATGGAGTTCAATGCCATGAAATCAACAAAGATGATAAAGAGATAGAGAATAATGGAAGTTTCCATGTTAAATAAAGTATTCAGGAGGGACTTTGGTGAGGAAGTATTTGACATCCTAAGGACAAAGGAGCATCCATTTGAAAGGTGGAGAAAAGAGCCCTTCAAGCCTACGGATAGCATGTGCGTATGTTCTGTGGCAAGAGCTGGGCATGTTCAAAAAGTGAAAGAATGCCAGTGGTCTGGGGGTGCTGAGAGAGGCAGAGAGCTACAAGCTATTGCAAAGGGACCAGATGGCACAGTACCTCATATGCCACAGTAAGGCGTTTAGATCTTATCCTAAATGAAATGGGAAACCATTAAGTAGTGGATTGCCATGACATGATGTCTTTTTTTCTAGCTTTACTGATCTATAACTGACATATTATGTAAATTTAAGGTATACAACATGATAATTTGATACATGAATGTATTGCAAAATGATCACCACAATAAGGTTACTATCTCTAGCACTTCACATAATTACCTTTCTTGTGTGTGTGGAGAGAACATTTAAGATCTACCCTCTCAGCAACTTTTAAGTAATATATGATCCTGTTAACTGTAGTCTCTATGCTAAACATTAGATCCCCAAAACTAATTCATCTCATAACTGGAATTTTTCCCAGGTGACTAACATCTTTCCATGTCCCCCAGCCTTCAGCCCCCGGTAACCATCGTTCTACTCATTGCTTCTAGGAGTTCAGCTTTTTAAGATCCCAAATATAAGTGAGATCATACAGTATTTGTCTTTCTCTGTCTGACTTATTTCACTTAGCATAATACTATAATGTATTTTTAAAGAAGGTATTTGGCTGCTACGTAGAGAATGAACTAGGAGTCAAGAGGGAAAACTAAGAAGGGTGATTGCAGTTAAAAATTATTGTAGAATTGACCAAATACAGTCATTGACTTTTCCAAGTCAGCAAGGCTCCAAATTATGAGATTCTCAGTCAGAGTGCCAGCCTCGGGCAGAGAACATCTCATGTGCTATATTTCATTCCACCTCTGTTTGCAGATAGGCTCACTTAGCCTGAGTTTGCTAGAGGGTTATATTGTGTCTCACAGGCACATTTTGAGAATGGTGACAAAGTAAATACTTGACACTTTGGGTTTCTTTTGTAATAAGCTCACACATGCTTCTAGGGTTTCCAAGTTTTCAAATAAATATAAAGAGTACATTAAAAACTTAGTTTAAAAATTTTAAATTGTAGTAAAATATATATAACATTAAATTCATCATCTATTTTTAAGCATACAGTTCAGTGGCATTAAGTATAGTTACATGGTTGTGCAACCATTACCTACATCCATCTCCAGAACTCTTTTTATCATTCAAAGATGAGAATCTGTACCCATTACATAATAAGTCTCTATTCTCCTCTCCCTCAAGTCCCTGGAAAACACCATTACTTTCTATCTTTATAAGTTTGACTATTCTTGGCACTTCACATAAGTGGAATTGTACAATACTTTTCCCTTTGTGATTGGCTTATTTCACTTAGCATAACGTCCTCAAGGTTCATCCCTGATACAGCATGTGTCAGAATATCCTTCCATTTTAAGGTTGAATAATAATCCATTGTGTGTGTATATATAGTAATTTGTTCATCCATTCATCCATCAATGGACAACAGAAGTTGCTTCTGTCTTTTGGCTACTATGAATAAACTGCTATGAACATGAGTTCAATATCACTTTGAATTCCTGCTTTCAATCTTTGGGGCAAAAACTTCACATGTTTTGATATTGATTTTTTTCCGTAGTCACAGCTCCAAATTCTTGTACTGCTTAATGCATGTTATCAAATTAGAGATCATGAAAATGAGGGATCTAAGGTATAACCGATGAGGGAAACAGTGTGATGTCATAGAAAACCGTACATAATGTAAATTCAGCATAGCATGAGTGAAAGTCTAGATCCAACTCTTTGTAGCTTTTTGACCTTGGGCAAGTCAATTTTTCTGAGTCTCAGTTTTCTCATCTCTAAAATGGGATAAAAATGCCCACCTTGGGATGCCTGGGTGGCTCTGTGGTTGAGCGTCTGCCTTCAGCTCAGGGCATGATCTTGGGTTCGGGATTGAGTCCCACATAAGGCTCCCTGCAAGGAGCCTACTTCTCCCTCTACCTGTGTCTCTGCCTCTCTTTCTGTGTCTCTTATGAATAAATAAATAAAATCTTTAAAAAAAAAAAAAGGTCCACCTAAACTAAATGTCCACCATGAAACTGTTATGAGAATCAAATGGGAAAATGTAATCAAAATACTTTAAAAATTGAAAAAGTAAAACATATATATGTAATATTAGGTGATAGTTCTGCAACTATTTGTCTTCAAAAGCTCTTTAATGTCCATTATTAGTACTTCTTTTTGTCTTGTTTTTAACAGATTTACCAAGAATTTGTCAATATAGCCCACATAATAACTGCACGTGTTTAACCTGTACAATTTATTAAGCTTTGGCATATGTATACATTACCATCAAGATGATGAACATCACCTCCAAAAGCTTCCTTATTGCCTTTGTACCCACCCCACTACCATCACTAGCGAACGATGATAGGCTTTCTGTCTCAGAGATTTGTTTGCATTTTCTAGAACTTTATGTAAGTAGAATTATTCAGTGTGTAGAATTATTCAGTGTAGAATTATCCAGGTCTCACAGGATGGGGTTGCAATGCTCTAGTTTCCTTCTCACTTGTTAAATGATGTCTTATGAGCCCATCTGAGCCTGCTGACTTCCTCATAAAAGAAAATCAAGGGGAGATATAGGGGGCCAGAACACCCTGAGAGAAAGAGAGAGAGAGAGAGAGATCATTAACATCATATGTACTTATGGCCACACCATTTATACTGCAAGAACACCTGAATCATATTCTGAGAGAATACTACTTTGAGATTAAGCATAGAAAAGGAGATAAATTGACAAGAGTGCAAATGTGAAGTTACAAGAATGTTCACTGCAACTTGAAACAGAGAAAAATAATTGAGAAAAACTTAAGTGCTCATTAATAAGTGGTTGTTTAAATAACTTAAAACCATGTAAGGACATATCTGCATTCATTGCCATTCAAAGATATCACGACTTCAATTTTTTGAAAAAGAAAGCTGAAGAATAGGATGGGTGATATGCTTTAATTTATATAAAATTATCCACAGCAAACTCTCTACTAACATAAACTAACCACAAATGTCAAATGCATTCTGGAAGGATAACCACCCGAATGTTGATAGCAGCTCTTTTGAAATCTGGCTGATGAGTCTGGTAGTAATGATAGTGAGGGGGTTCTTTTTACTCGATAGCACTTCAATTTTCTACAAAAACTATTTTCTTTGAAAGCAGACAGATAGAAAAGCATGAGGTGAAAAGCATGAGGTGCTGCTGTACCAGCCAGATCTACTCTCAGGTAGGCATTAATTTTAGAGATATACGCTTAGAAGATGTTTGCAAGGGGTTATATATAAAATATTAACAATAATTATGTTTGGATAGTGGGATCATGGATTTCTTTTACATTAAAAATTTCTGTATGATCATTTTTTTAAAAAATCCAACCCTGCATCAGTGATAACAGTAAATACCTTCTGCTTGGAAAGTAGAATAACATGAAAAGACATTCTAACCTGTACTTCTGGTCAATAAAGTAAAAGAACAGTTCTGTATCTTTGCATTATAGTAAAGGGCAAAAAAAATTAACTACTTCTGGTATAATAATGGATGTATTTAAGCTTCAGACTTTTTTTTTTATCCAGTATTTGAAGGATTCTCTAAATATAATGGTTATTTTTGTCACAGAAATGCCAGCAATTGTCATAGCATGGGAAACCAATATCAAACTCTCTAATTATTGCACTAAGAAACTCATTCATTGTAATGATTTCTCTGCTGTTATTGAAGAACTAGAAATTTAATAAGAGTATCTATTCATAGTCATTTATTGACCTCAAACTGCCAGTCATTTAGGACAAGAATATAGGCCAAATGAAGTAACTTGTTAAAGAAGTTACGAGTATGAATAGCCACCCTCTCCTTTATTTAAGCCCATAAAAAGATTTTTTTAAATATACTGAACATGGAAAAGATATTGTAAAATGAATGAAAACACTCTGCCAGGGTGAAGAATTTTAAGAGGCATATGACTAAATCAAGTCTTACCTTCTTCCTTATGAGTAAAGCATCAGGGAAGTGTATAATTTTAAATCATATTTTGGCAGATACAGAATTGAACAATTACAATAGGAAAATGCTCAGAACTGAATTATATATTCTTGGGAGTTTCTGAGATATCTAAAAAGTAATATCCTTTTTTTATTATTTTTAAGATTTTATTTATTTATTCATGAGAGACAGAGAGGCAGAGACATAGACAGAGGGAGCAGCAGGCTCCATAGAGGGAGCCTGATGTGGGACTTGATCCTGGGACTCCAGATCACTCCCTGGGCCAAAGGCAGACACTCAACCACTGAGTCACCCAGGTGTCCCAAAAGTAATATCCTTAAGGAAAGAAACCGTCCTTAATTACTTTGAAATTTTAGGCTTTAGCTAGGCAAAACTGCGAAATGACTGAATAAATAAATTGGGAATTTATTGATTACATATCTAATCTGCTGAATAGGTATTACGGTGAAGTAATGATACTGCCAATACCATTAAGGTGTTCTCTCATTAACCTACTCTAATTAAGCTTCCATTCTTTCTGTTCCATCAAAACTACTTTTGCCGTGATCATCGATGGTCTCTAGCTTGCCGGATCTGGTGGCCTTTATTTTACTCTGTTTTACAGTTGTTGGTAGGCTAGATTGTTCTTCCTTTCCTGAAATTATTTTCTTTGCTTCAATGACAAAATATTATTCTGTTTGCTCTCAGTTTCCTGTGTTGGTGTCTCTTCTACTAATTAAATTGAAAATGTTGGTGGGCTTGGTAACCAATACTCTGTCCTTTTTTCCCTTTGTTCTCTAATCACAGCCCCTTGATCTCAACTGGTTATAAATACTGACTGCTCTCTTCCCTGTGTCCTCACAGTGCTGATCTCTTCCCTGTATTCAAACTCAGCTATCCAATTGTCTATTGGATCTCTCCAGCTAGATTTCTAGTAAGCATTTCAAAAGTAAGAGAACGTTTGATTTTGGACCCTGCCCCCCACCAAAACTGCCCTTACTGCCTATAAATGACCCCACTTTCCACCTACTGTCTTGAACCAAAATGTAGGAGTCAACTTTGATTTCTTTCCTTTCCTCATTATCTCACAATCAACTCAATTCGTGTTAGAATTGAAAAAATGTACTAAGTCCTCTCTTGTTTCTCTGCCTTCAAACTACCACTTTCATTCAAGCCACCATATTTTTCCTATACTTAAGTAGTTGTCTCCTAACTGGTACCCCTGTTTCCCTTCTTTCCATCCACTTTCATCCCCAAACTATTTTCCACAAGAAATGGCATTTTTAAGTGTGAATTAGATATTGTTTCTCTGCTTAAAACTTCCCATGATCTTCCACTTCCTTAAAATGAGGTAAAATTTTCCTACCAAAGCTCAAAAGATCCTTTGATTTTTGTTCCTGCCTAACTTCCCAACCTTGTCTTCTATAATGATCTTCTTACTATGCTTGATAGACCCATTGGACACCTCTTTGTTTACCATATTTTCCAAACCTAATTCCACCATGAAATCTCTGCATTTGCTCCCCTCTTTGTATATAATAACCTCCCTTCCCCCATTCTCTTTTCAGGGTAGGCCTCTATATAATAATTTAAAAGTTAGCTTAGATGTTACATTCTTACAGAGGCTCCATGACCAGAATGAAAGCTCCATGAGAGCCAGGAGTCTAACAAGTTCATCTTCCATTTCCATTAAATTGCCAAACTTTAATCATATTTATTTATTGAACACTTCATACAAAGGAGAAAAGAAAAAAACATCTTTAAACATTCATTCATTCATTCAACATTTATTAATTGCTAGGCACCATGCTGGCACTGAGTATATTGTGATGAACAAAACAGACTTGGTGATCAGAGTTCTCATGATGGATTGATATAGATATATAGAAGGATACAAATATAAAACAATGATACACACAAATATAGTTATCAAGTATGACCACTATTATGAAGGAAAATAACGAGGTCTATGAAAGAAGATCTCTGGATGAGTGGGGGGATGGAATAATTTAAATTGAATCAGAAAAGTCTTCTATCACAAAATGACATTTCAAGTTAGATCTGAGAAATAAGTAGGAATTAGACGAATAGGTGGACATGTAGATTGGGATTCTCATAAAGCAACTATTAGCACTACAAAATCTTATGACAAACTTTCATATTAAAAGCTATCTAAAAGGGTAGTCATGTTTCATATAACTCATACCCTATGTGATCTGCCATTGAGTCTTCCAGATTTTACTGCCCTCATGGAAGGAGTTCTTAAACAATAACCTGGTCTTCTTGCAGACTTTCCTATTCTGAGCCCCACTCAAAATGGTAAGTTTTTTTTTGTTTGTTTGCTTTTGATTTTAAATTTGTAGTAAAGATGTCTAAGTAGTATTCACAGCTTGAAATATGCTACTTCCAGAACCCAGAGTGGCTTGCTCACATTGGACTTCCTCCTTTGTGTCAGAAGATGCACTGTGCAATAATTTGATTTTATATACATAATATATATACATATATATACACTATATATATACATATACATATATATGTATTTTAAGAGAGAGAGAGTTTGGGGGGGTGAGCTGAGGGGGAGAGAGAGAGAGAGAGAGAGAGAGAGAGAGAGAGAGAGAATCTCAAGCAGGCTCACACATAGCATGGGAGCCCGACTCAGGGCTCAGTCTCACAGCTCTGAAATCATGATTTGAGCTGAAATCAAGAGTCAGACTCTTAACCAACTGAGCTACTCAGGTGCCCATGATTTTACTTTTTGAAGGGATGCCCCACTGTGCTCCTGATAACTGCCCTAAACATTTTATAGATGTGATAAGCCATTAATATCTGTAGGACTTACCTCCTATTTTTTGGATAGCTATAAAATAAGAAAGTATTGAGAAAAAATAATAACATTAAAAACTCTTTAGTCATATGGAAAACTTGCTATGTTAGCACAGTAATTGACTTGCCAGTATAAAGTGGTACTTATACTGACTGCAACTCTAAAATATGATGTATGAAGACAAACACTGGATGGCAAAATATGACAAATAGATTATCTGGAAAGGGTAATTATGGTTCATTTCCCCTAATATTTCAGAAAATTTCTCTTAAAACCAACGAGGAAATTATCTTCTTGTATATCTTTGGCAAAAAAGCAGCAAAGATCTCACACACTAAATTTGTTAAGTTACATTCTTGCCGAGCTAGTCTACTTTTATTTTATTTTTATTTTTTATTTTTATTTAAATTAAATTTGCTAACATATAGTATAACACCCAGTGCTCATCACATCATGGGCTCTCCTTAATGCCCATCAGCCAGTTACTTCATCCCTCCAACCCACCTCCCCTTCAGTAACACTCAGTTTGTTTCCCAGAGTTAAGAGTCTCTGATGGTTTGTCCCTCTCTCTGATTTTTCCCACTTAGTTCTTCTCCTTTCCTTATGGACCATTGCACTATGTTCTTATATTCTACATATGAATGAGACCATATGATAATTGTCTTTCTCTGATTAACTTATTTCACTCAGCATAACACCCTCCAGTTCCATCCACAACAATGTAAATGGTAGGTATTCATCCTTTCTGATGGCTAATATTCCATTGTATATATAGGCCATATCTTCTTTATCCACTCACCTGTTGAGGGACATCTTAGCTCCTTCTACACTTTGGCTGTTGTGGACATTGCTGCTATGAACATTGGAGTGCCCCTTCATTTCACTACATCTGTATCTTTGGGGTAAATACCGAGTAGTGCAATTTCTAGGTCACAGGATAGCTCTATTTTTAACTTCTTGAGGAGCCTCCATGCTGTTTTCCAGAATGACTGTACCAACTTGCATTCCCAACAACAGTGCAAGAGGATTCCCCTTTCTCCACATTCTCACCAACATTTATTGTGTCTTGTCTTGTTAGTTTTAGCCATTCTCACTGGTGTAAAAGTGGTATCTCATTGTGGTTTCCATTTTTTTTTAAATCCTTTCTTTACCAATTCACAATACTTGTGCTTCCTCTGTTAATTTGCAGTATTATAATAACACTTACTTGCCCTATGACTTTTCTGATTGGCTCTTGGCTTCTTTTGTGAAAACTGTTACATGTCCTTTTGGGGACTTGGTTAAGATTTCAAGGGGGTGGGGAAACAGACTCCCTCACTTCCTATCTCTATGGCTTTTGTAAATGTCCTAAACCTCTAAAAAATGCCTGTATCCAAGTACCAAAGTCATTTAATCATAGCTGATTTGCTGGAGGGTTGTTTTTTGTTGTTGTTGTTGTTGTTGTTGTTGTTGTTGTTTTTTGTATCTGACACCAGTATTCTAATGAATCAACTATACTTTGAATCTCCAGGTGATAAAGATACTGTTGTTTTGTTTTGTTTTGTTTTGTTTTGAATTGAATTGACCCTGTACATTTGCCCTGGAAGGATCCTTTCAGAAAGTCTGGAACCATATGGCCAGGCTGGGGCACAGGTTGAAGGAATTAACTCTGGTAGGTAACCCTTAAATGACCCCAGTGGTGTTCATCAATGAAATGAGCCTTTTAGTCAGGTTGTTAGAAGTGTAGCTCACCATCTGTGTTATTATGATGATGATGTTACAAGAATTACAGGATTGCAAAGCAAGTGCTAAATAATGACCTGGGACCTCATGGCTGTGAGATATATGGAATTTATCTTAATGCTTACAAGTGCAAAACTTGACCCAATGAATTTCATAAGTGGTAGGATACTTTAAGTCCTCAGATTTTCCCAGAATCAGGTCTTTTCCTTTACTAAATGCAGAATCAGCTGTAGGCCTCAGGAAAATGGAAAGGGAAGGCTTGAGTTGTTGGCCTAATGTTTGCAGCTCTGATTTGAGGTTGCTTGTTGTTGATTTCACTCTGATCTTAGGGACCTCAGTTTCCCAGATCCCATTTTACTTCCCAACATGTGAAGAGAAAAGAAAACGTTTTAAAAAATGTTGAGCACCTATCATGTTGCAGTGACTACTAAGCACATATTTTAAATGATGGTATTTCATTTTCATCATATTCCTTCCATTTGGCTTCATAACATCCATAATAGTGGTGAAAATTTAACACTTACAAAGTAGAGCTTTCCCAGTAAGTGCAGAGCTGAAATATAAACCCAGAGCTTTTTGATTTTAAAACTGCACTGAGGGGGGCACTTGACTGGGTGAGCACTGGGTGTTATGCTATATGTTGGCAAATCGAACTCCAATAAGAAAAATACAAAAAAATAATAATAAAACTGCTCATTTGACATGCTGTGTCTTCTTTCACAGCAAGTATCCAGTGACAAAACCTCTGCCCCTTTTCCCCGTACCACAGTGACTCAGTGCCTGCCATGTTCTCCAATTCCTTTTAGAGGCTATATTTTTTACCTTCTACTTAGTTCTTAGATGTCCTTCCTCTAAACCTGAGTCTCCCTATTACTACTCAGAGGTGACTGCTGGCTTGCACTTTGGAACATTACCAATCATTTGCTTCTTTTGCTCTGAGACAGCTGAGATCTGTGGTTTAGCATGTGTGATGGTTAATTTTATGTGTTAACCTGGCTAGGCTACGGTACTCAGTCATTTAATCAGACACCAATCTAGGTGCTACTGTAAAAGAATTTTGGAGATGTGGTTAACATCTACAGTCAATTTATTTTAAAAGAGATTGCCCTTGGGATTGTAGGTGGGCCTCATCCAATCAATTTACACCCTTAAGAGCAATTTACACCCTTAACCTCCTAAATAGGTTTTTAGGAGAGGTTCTGCCTCAAGACTGCAGTTTCAATACATCACATCAAGAAGAGAAAGGATAAAAATAATATGATCAATAAATGCAGCAGAAAATATATGACAAAGTACAACATCCATTCATGATAAAAACTCTCAAGCAAAGTAGGTTTCAAGGGAAGATATCTCAACAAAATAAGGGACATCTATGAAAAACCCACAGCTAACATCATACTCAATGGTGAAAAACTGAGAGCTTTTAATGTAATGTCTGGAACAAGACAAAGATGTCCACTCTCGCCACTTATATTCTACATAGTGGTGGGAGTTCTAGCCACAGCAATCAGACATCAAAAAAACAAATAAAAGCATCCAAATTGGCAAAGAAGAAGTGCAACCTTCACTATTTGCAGATTACATGGTAATATATATAGAAAACCCTAAAGATTCCACCAAAAAACTGCTAGAACTCAAATGAATTCAATGAAGTTACAGGATATAAAATCAATGTGCAGAAGTCCGTTGCCTTTCTATACACCAATAATGAAACAGTAGAAAGAGAAATGAAGAAAAGAATCCCATTTACAATTGCACCAAAAATAATAAACTACCTAGGAATAACCTTAGCCAAAGAGGCAAAAGACCTGTACTCTAAAAAGTATAAAACATTGATGAAAGAAATTGAAGATGACACAAACAAATGGAAAAACATTCCATGCTCATGGACTGAAAGAACAAATATTATCAAAGTGTCTATAATATCCAAAGCAATCTACAGATTTAATGCAATCCCTATCAAAATACTATTAGCATTTTTTCACAGAACTAGAACAAATAATCCTAAAATTTGTGTAGAATCTCAAAAGACCCCAAATAATCGAAGCAATTTTGAAAAAGAACAAAACTGAAGGTATCACAATCCCAGATTTCAACATATACTATGAAGATATAGTAATCAAAACAATATAGTACTGGCACAAAAATAGGCACATCTTGATGGAATAGAATAGAGAGCCCAGAAATAAGCCTACAGTTATATAGTCAATTAATCTTTGACAAAGGAGGAAAGAATATCCAATGGGAAAAAGAGTCTCTTCAAAAATGGTGGTGGAAAACTGGACAGCTACATGCAAACAATGAAACTAGACTACTTTTTTATACCATACACAAAAATAAACTCAAAATGGATTAATCATCTAAATGTGAGCCCTGAAACCATAAAACTCCTAAAATAGAACACAAGGACACCTTCTTTGACATTGGCCATAGCAACTTCTTTCTAGATATATATCCTGAGGCAAGGGAAACAAAAGCAAAAATAAACTATTGGGACTACATTGAAATAAAAAGCTTCTGCACAGTGAAGGAAACAGTCAACAAAACTAAAAGGCAATCTTCAGAATGGGACAAGATATTTACAAATGACATATCCGATGAAAGATTAGTATCCAAAATATATAAAGAACTTATAAATCTCAACACCCCCAAAACAAATAATCCAATTAAAAATGGGCAGAAGACGTGAACAGATATTTTTCCAAAGATATCCAGATGGCCAGTAGACACATGAAAAGATGCTCAACATCACTCATCATCAAGAAATGCATATCAAAACTACAATGAAACACCTCACATCTGTTAGAATGGCTAAAATCAACAGCACAAGGAACAAATGTGGCAGAGGATATGAAGAAATAAGAACTCTCTTGCACTGTTGGTGGGAATGTAAACTGCTACAGCCACTGTGGAAAACAGTATGGAGGTTCCTCAAAAAGTTAAAAATAGAATTATCCTATGATCCAGCAATTGCATTACTAGGTATTTACCCAAAGAATACAAAAATGCTAATTCAAAGGGATGCATGAACCCCTATATTTATAGCAGCATTATCTAAAATAGCCAGATTATGGAAACAGCTCAAGTGTCCATCAACTGATGAATGGACAAAGAAGATGGGGTGTATATACACAATGGAATATTACTTAGCCATAAAAGAATAAAACTTTGCCATTGGAACAACATGGATGGAAGTAGAGGATACTCTGCTGAGCAAAATAAATTAGAGGAAGACAAATACCATATGATTCCACTCATCTATGGAATTTAAGAAAACAAATGAGCAAAGTGGGAAAAAAAAAACAGAGACAGGCAAACCAAGAAACATACTGTTAACTATAAAGAACAGACTGATGGTTACTGAGGGAAGGGGGGCAGTTTACTGGGGGGTTTGGTTAAATAGGTGATGTGATTAAGGAGGGCACTTTTGATAAGTACTGAGTGTTGTATAGAAGTGCTGAATCACTATATTGTGCATCTGAAACTAATATTACACTGTATGGTAACTAACTGTAATTTATTTATTTTTTGATAAATTTATTTTTTATTGGTGTTCAATTTACCAACATACAGAATAACACCCAGTGCTCATCCTGTCAAGTGCCCCCCTAGTGCCCACCACCCAGTCACCCCCACCCCCCATCCTCCTCCCCTTCCACCACCCCTAGTTCGTTTCCCAGAGTTAGGAGTCTTTATGTTCTGTCTCCCTTTCTGATATTTCCCACACATTTCTTCTCCCTTCCCTTATGTTCCCTTTCACTATTATTTATATTCCCCAAATGAATGAGAACATATAATGTTTGCCCTTCTCCGATTGACTTACTTCACTCAGCACAATACCCTCCAGTTCCATCCACGTCGAAGCAAATGGTGGGTATTTGTCGTTTCTAATAGCTGAGTAATATTCCATTGTATACATAAACCACATCTTCTTTATCCATTCATCTTTCGTTGGACACCGAGGCTCCTTCCACAGTTTGGCTATTGTGGACATTGCTGCCATAAACATCGGGGTGCAGGTGTCCCGGCATTTCACTGCATCTGTATCTTTGGGGTAAATCCCCAACAGTGCAATTGCTGGGTCATAGGGCAGGTCTATTTTTAACTCTTTGAGGAACCTCCACACAGTTTTCCAGAGTGGCTGCACTCTGCACTCAGTTCACATTCCCACCAACAGTGTAAGAGGGTTCCCTTTTCTCCGCATCCTCTCCAACATTTGTGGTTTCCTGCCTTGTTAATTTTCCCCATTCTCACTGGTGTGAGGTGGTATCTCATTGTAGTTTTGATTTGTATTTCCCTGATGGCAAGCGATGCAGAGCATTTTCTCATATGCATGTTGGCTAACTGTAATTTAAATAAAAACTTCAAAAAAAAGAAAAAAATCAATGTGCTGACTTGGTTAATAGACAATGTGTTTGGTAGCCAGAAGTTTGAAACATTTTAGAAAAGTAAAAAGTTGATAAATCTATAAAATTTATGGATCATATCTATGTGACAATGATTTGTTTATGCACAAAGAAAGCCCTTAAATTGAAGAATTTTAATTGAAGCAATTCCTCTTCCTTATTTATCAGATTTTATGAAAATTCAAAAATAACTCATAATATGTCACTCAATTAAAAAGATTAATTAACCTGGATTAACAGGAAAATTTTGTTATGATGCTGAGTTGTCTACTGAGAATTAGTCATTATATTTTTAGCCCATATGACCACCAGATCCTGGTATGTTTTAAGTGAACACTCCTTTTCTGCAGATTGATATGCCAATGTGCCTTGTGGTTTGATCGATTCCTTCAATCCTACATTTATTTATCAAATGTTTATCGGGGAGTTTCATTATAGGCATTGGGCTATGCTCTAAGGATTACAACAGTGAGAACAGGGACCCTTCTTCTCTTCCATGGACCCAGCTAAATAAGATACATCCCAGCAATCAGACAGTGAGGTGAGTGTTATAGAGAACAGATTGCTTTGGTAACACTTGGGAAGGCAGCTAATCCATACTTTGGGGATCAAAAAGGCTAAGGGTAAGAACTAACTAGGCACTGATCAATGAGCAAGAGCGGGGTGAAGAGGGGTGGAGGGGGAGATATTTGCTCTAAGAGAGACATTGATTGGTAAAGACCAAGGGATGGGAGAGTTCGCAGTATGCCCAAGAAATGAAGGATATATCTGGAACATGTAAAGTAAGGAGGGTGTTGGAGGTGGAAAGAGGGGTAGTAGGAAAAGAAGCTGAAGACATAATCAGGGACAAGGCTGTAAATGTCACATAAAGGAGTTTGGACTTGAACGTGATGGTGATGTAGACTCTAGAGCCTTGCATCTTAGACTGAACCAGCAACCTAAGCATGGAAGCTTATTCCATGCACAGCCCCATCTGACTTATCTAATCAGAATTGGCATTGTAATAAGACCCTCAGGTAGTTCTTATATACGTTAAACTTTGAAGAACATTGATCTAGAACCATTAATGACTTTAATCAGGATGTGCTAAAACAGATCTTTGACCTAATTTAGCCCTTGCTGTGGGTTCTGATCTGACCTGGACCTTTGTTTCTTTGCTACCTTTCACATCTCATCTCTCCTCATCTCTCCTTCCCCAGTCATTATGTTGTAGTGAGGTGCCTGTTTCTGAATACAGGAAACATGTTTCAGTTGTAGAGACTTTGCCCTGGCTCATGATTCTGCCTTGGAAGCTCTTCTCCAGATATCTACACCTACTCCCTCACTTCATTCTAGTCTGTGCTCACATATCACCTCTGCAGAAAGACCCAAGACCTCCCTATCCAAGATACCTGCCCTCTCATTCCCCTTTACTTTAATTTTTATCATATGTCACTACATGACACTGACATGTTATATGTCATAGTTTTATTTTTTAAGAAGATTTACTTATTTGAGAGAGAGAGGTGAGGGAGAGACAGAGTGAGAGAGAGAATCTCAAGCAGATTCCCTGCTGAGCACAGAGCCCCATACTTGATCTTAGGATCCTGAGATCATGACCCCAGCTGAAATCAAGAGTTAGATGCTTAACCAACCAGTAAGATGCCTAAGCCACCCACGTGCTCTTAGTTTTATTTTTTTAAATAAATAGCTGTGTATTTGTTTATTCACTAATGGACTCACCCACTACAATATAAGTCTCTTGAAGGTAGGGACTATTCTCTCATGTTTATTGCTGTACTTCCAGCACTTAGGTATTCAATGGATGTTTGCAAAATGAATGAATGATTGTATAAATGAATTAGAGGATTAATTAAAACCAAAAGAATCAAACACCAAATGTATGGAGGCCTAAAGCTACCTATCACTGACTCCCTCAAACAAACATTCATTTTGTAGTGCAAAAGAACTAAATCTTCCTAAATTTAATGGCTCTCACAGTGGGAGTGAGAGCTCATAGAAGAAATTTTCTGACACTCAGAAAGTATTGTAGAAATCTTGATACGATGGCAAATTTTCCCATTCAGTTGAAGATTTAGGGATCTTAGGGTCAAGAGTAACTGATGCATATGCAAAAAGACGGCTAAATTTTAAAGACAAGGATGAAATGAGCATTTAAATTTTTAAAAATATCAAACACCAGGATTCGTCTGCTGCTGTTGACATAGGAGGAGCACAGAATTTATCTTCAAGAATCCAAAGAAAGAGAAGCCATTTTTCCTAAGAAACTAGGCAGCAACACATTGATCAGTCAGTAAATACTCTGTAAATACCTACGGACTCACTGCCATGCATCCGACTCTGTTCCAGGCTTTGGAGACCAAGAAATACACTGAAATCATGCTGTTCCTGCCTTCATGTTTCTTACATTCTGGGGTGGAGTCAGGGGGACCTTTCTAGGTAGGATTAAAATTTTAATTGTGCTCCCCCCCCTTTAACACATTTATACTACTTCATATGTTAAATTATTAGGATTATTATAGCTACAAATATGTCTCATTTTGTATGACTGTATTAAGGTAAACTTGTCATAAAGTGAAATTCACAGATTTTAATTGTAGATTCTGATGGATATTGATATATGCACATACCCATCTAACCACCACCACAGATCGTTTTCATTGCACATTTATTATTTTGATGTCCTCCTGATGAACTGACCCTCCTGTCTTTATTAAATGTCCTGTTTCTCACAGGTAACACTCCTGGTCTTAAAGTTTGTTTTGATGGGATGCCTGGGTGGCTCAGAGGTTGAGCATCTGTCTTTGGCTCAGGGCGTGATCCTGGGGTCCTGGGATCAAGTCCCACATCCAGCTCCCTGCAGGGGGCCTGCTTCTCCCTCTGCCTATGTCTCTGCCTCTTTCTCTGTGTGTCTATTGTGAATAAATAAATGTAGTCTTTTAAAAAAATAAAGTTTGTTTTGACCAGCTTAGTTAAAGGTTTAACTTATGTAAAACAGCTAGGGGCATCTCTCTCTATACTCATCTGACGTCTAAGTATTTAACTCAGGCCAGCGGACCTGAGCACAGCCGACCCAATATCCAAGAGGAGGATGCTCTGAAAAACTCTTACCCTTACCATAAGTACTCTTACCCTTACCATAAGTACCTTACCATCTTTATATGCCTTTTTCAATTCTTCAATTTCACATCCTACCCCTGAATTTATGGCGTGAGGCTGTTTACTTCCTTTCTTGTATTCAGTTCCATATTTAATCTTGTATTTGATAGCTGAGATGGTGTCTGAATTTGTTTTTGTCCCATGATAATTTGTACACTTTAGGCTCAACTGGCTTCTAGTTTCTCTAGGTAATTACCCTGCCAGATTCAGCCTTGGCTTGTCATAGCAAGCTAATGTGGATCTCTTTTATTTTTATTGTTTTTATTTTTTTTTAATATTTTATTTATTTATTCATGAGAGACACAGACTGAGAGAGAGAGGCAGAGACACAGGCAGAGGGAGAAGCAGGCTCCATGCAGGGAGCCCAATGTGGGACTCGATCCCGGGACTCCAGGATCACACCCTGGACCAAAGGCAGGCACTAAACCACTGAGCCACCCAGGGATCCCACTAATGTGGATCTAAATGGACAATGCAGCTTTAGCAGGATCTCTAGGAGGGAGGGACTGCTGTTGAAGACCTTCAGCCCTCAGTCTTGGTGAAGAAGCATGGAGATAATCTTTTCCTTGAGCTTTATGTAGTCATAGTCCAAATTTAAGTACACATCCTGGTTTCCGTGGTTGGCTTTGAGTGTTTCCCAAGCTTTCTGAAGCAACACATCTATAAATCTACTTTTAGTTTGGTCACTTTTATTCCTGCCTACTTTTATCCAATTCAGTGTCAATTTTTAGTAAACTTGCAGAGGGTGATTTTATGTCTAAATTCTGAGGGTAATTTACTTAATTTCACAATAAACAGGTGTTTAGGGACTTCTACTTTGCCAGCTATTCTGCTAAACACAAAGCTCAATAGTTAAGAGAAAAGTTCTACATGCAAACAAGTCATTGTAATGCGCTTTGAAAAGCCCTTTATGATATAAACACCAAAATGTACTTATCCTGACAAACATCAAACCTTTTCAGAGATGCAACTCGCAGCTTCCCAAGCAGCCTAATGCAGGCTAAGGGTTCCCAGAGAATATACAAGGTAGTCTAAGGAATCTGTAATTCAAAAATTTCCACAAGAAACTTCAGCATTCTATAAAGGTGAACTGTATCACTAATGGGGAGAATAAACACATCTAAACTTGCTTGTGTTATTTTTCTTTGAATCTGTAATTCAAAAATTTCCACAAGAAACTTCAGCATTCTATAAAGGTGAACTGTATCACTAATGGGGAGAATAAACACATCTAAACTTGCTTGTGTTATTTTTCTTTCTATTTTTCTTTTTTCAAAGCTGCAAGACAGAAACTGTAAATTTAAGGAATGCTTTGTAGTGTTGAAGTTAAGTTGAAACTGCTTCAAGTTCCTTTACCACAAAAGAATATGCTGATGTAAGTGATTAAAATTCTGCCATTCTTCTGAATGTCTTTGTAAAGTCATAAAATACACAAGGATATTTCATGTATGTGGGAATAATTGTTCTTAAGCAAAGTAAATTACTTTGAGCAAATCAAATGTGAAACTCCATTCTTTCTAGCAATACCAGCAAATAGTTCTAAAGAAATACAATGTGTACCTGTTCTCCCGAAGCCTCTAACTACACATTATTATAAGTATGCATGTCCTGTTATACAAAGTTATGATTTCTGTTTTATAGTGAGATAGTAGTCATGTCTTATGGATAATGCCACACCCTTGAGGGAAGGATTATCTCTTGAGGAAGAAACTGGGAATGAAAAAGCATATTCTTAGAGGCAATAAGGAATACCTAATCATAACATTATGGCCCAAAGTCTTAGGGGAAAAAAATTGTAACTCTAAGGACAAACCTGACAAAATTACCATGCACAAAGTCATCTTCATATGTTTTGAAACATATCATTTCTATTTGTTATTTAAAGGAAGAAAAGTCACATTTCTTAATTAAAATGGAAAAAAAAAGGAAGACAACACTATTACCCATCTCTTGTGGGTATTAACTCTGATGTTGGTAGTGTTGTTTGTGTGTGTGTGGAGGTGTGGGTGTGTATTCATTCTTTAGTCTGCAAAGATGATTTGTTACAGCTGTATTATAAATGGCAATGAGGCCTGTATGGGGAGTGAAAGGAGGAGAGACTAGAAAGACAGGCAGAAATGATATCACTAAGACTAGGTTTGCTAGCCTAAGGAATTTGGATCATAGGTAAGACCATTTATTGGTATAGCCAATTAAGTTTCAAATATTTTAAAAGGTGGATTGATTGTGTGAGAAATTGGAACAGTGAGAAAAATGTGCAATGTTCACATGAGAGAATCTGATGGTCTACACGGACATAGAAGCACTGGAAATAGAAGGATGAAAAAGAAGTAGAGAGTGGAGTTGGATGGACTGAGGGTAAAGAAGGGAATTAAGATGCATTTGAAACCATTCTCCAGTACTAAATGTTGGAGGGGGCATTTAAAATATAGCATTATGAAAAAAAATAAAAAAAATATAGCATTATGTATTCAGAAATCAATGTCACACACTACATCAACAAAACAAAGGATAGGGGTGCCTGGGTGGCTCAGATGGTTAAGTGCCTGCCTTTGACTGAGGTCATGATCTCCAGGTCCTGGGATTGAGTCCAACATTAGGCTCCCACCTCAGCGGGGAGTCTGCTTCTCCCTCTCCCTCTGCTTGTGCTCTCTCTGTCTCTTTCTCTCAAATGAATAAATAAAAAATCTTTAAAAAAATAAAAATAATATGATCATCGCAATAGATGCAGGAAAAGCATTTGATAACTGATAAAAGTTCTAAAAAAAAAATGGGGTTAGAACATACCTCAACATAGTAAAGGCTATATGTGAAAACAAAACAAAACAAAACAAAACAAAATACAGCTACCATCATATTCCAGATCGTTTCCTCTAAGGTCAGGAACAAAGCAAGGATACCCACTCTCACCACCTTAACAACATAGTACTAGAAATCCTAGCCACAGTGCTTATTAAACCAGAAAAAGAAAAAAGAGGCTTCCATAAGGGTAAGGAAGAAGTTAAACTATCATTTTTTGCAGATGACATGATACTATATATGGAAAATCCTACAGATTCCACCAAAAGACTATGAAAAAAGAAACAAATTCAGTAAAGTGAAAGGATCCAAACAACATCCAGAAATAATTTCTATACACTAAAAATGAATTCACAGAAAGAAAAATTAAAATAACAATACCATTTATGATTGCATCAGAGGAAAAAACTTAATCACAAGAGCTGAAATACCTGTATTCTGATAACTATAAAATACAAATGAAAGAAATCAAAGATGACACAAACAAATGGAAAAATATTCCATGCTTATGGAGTAGAAGAGCAAATATTGTAAAAATGTCCATATTATCCAAAGCAATCTACAGATTTAATGCAATCACTATCAAAATACCAATAGCAATTTTCACAAATCTAGAACAAATAATACTAAAATTTGTATGGAACCACCTAAGACCCTGAATAGCCAGAGCACTTCTGAGAAAGAAGAAGAAGACTGGAAGTATCACAATTCCAGATTTCAAGATATACTACAGAGCTGTACAGAGTCAAAACCTTATGGCACTGGCACAAAGATAGACACATAGATCAATAAAACAAGATGAAGTCCCCAGAAATAAACCCACATATATACATATGGTCAATCAATCTATGACAAAGGAGGCAAAAATATACAATGGAGGAAAAGATGGTCTTTTTAATAAATGGTGCTGGGAAAACTGGACAGCTACATGTAAGATCATAAAACAGGACTACTTTTTTAACAGCATACAAAAAAAAAAAAACCTCAAAATGGCTTAAAAACTTAAATGCAAGACCTGAAACTAAAAATCCTAGAAGAGAACATAAGTAGTAATTTCTCTGACATCAGCTGTAGTAACATTTTTAGAGATAGGTCTCCTAAGGCAAGGGAAATAAAAGCAAAAAGAAAGTATTGGGACTATACCAAAATTAAAAGCTTTTGCACAGCAGAATAAACCATCAATGAAACAAAAAGACGACCTACTAAATGAGAGAAGATATTTGCAAATGCTGTATCCAATAAGGGGTTAATATCCAAAATATAAAAGAACTCATACAACTCAACACTAAGTAATAATAATAATCCAATTAAAAAATGGGCAGAGGACCTGAATAGACATTTTTCCAAAGAAGACATACAGATATCCAATGGACATATGAAAGGATGCTCATCATCAGGGAAATGCAAATCAAAACCACAATGAGATATCACCTCACACCTGCCAGAATGGCTAAAATCAAGAAGACAAGAAACAAGTGTTGGCAAGGATGTGGAAAAAAAAAAAGAAACCCTTGTGCACCGTTGGTGGGAATGTATATTGGTTTAGCTACTGTGGAAATCACAGTAGCCATATGGAGGTTCCTCAAAAATATTAAAAATGAAAATACCATGTGATCCAATAATTCCACTATTGGATATTTACCCAGGGGAAATGAAAACACTAACTTGAAAAGATATATGCATTTCTATGTTTCTTGCAGCATTATTTATAATAATCAAGACATGAGGGGGGCACTTGATAGGATAAGCCCTGGGTGTTATACTATATGGTGGCAAGTTGAACTCCAATAAAAAAAATATATATCTATATCTATATATATCATTTTTGCAGATGATATATATATCATTTTTTGCAGATTATATATATATTTTTTAAAAAAGAAATAAACCTAAGTGTCATCATTAGACAAATGGATAAGGAAAGTGTCATATATATATATTTTTTTTCTTTTGCACAAGTATTAGTCATTTACTTTTTGAATCTTCATTAGCAGAGTTCTCTGGTGATGAGATCAAATAATTGAGTTATAAGAAAAAGAAGCGGGTCATTTGTTTCCCAGTCATATCCCCCTGTGAGAATCTGCTTCTAGTTGAATATACTGATCTAGGTTCAACGCTGCCTGGATTCTGACTGACAACAAGGCCAAGCTGATGGATTTCAGATTCGCTCGGCTAAAATAGGACTCTGGCAGAGAGTTACACCAGAGTAAAGTGAAGAGAGAATCTTCCAGGTAATTTTGTTAGGAGATGCATCTTCAAAAATCTGAATTAAAGGGATAATCCTTCAAATGGGACTATAACCTACAGTGCAGGGCCTCCAGTTCATTCTTTGAAGGTAGGTATGAAATGGATCATTAATCCATTTCAAGTCAAAGGCCTCAAAGTTCTCAACAATGCGTGTCAGTGTCACAGACTTGTGGCCTGCAGCACTATTCCACTAGATATGGAACAGGATCAGACTCTGGGTGGTGGGTTTATTGTGCTTCCTATCTTTCACCTTAATGCTGGGATCCTCCAAAAATCCTACACACACACACACAAGAATATTACACAGCCATGAAAAAGGATGAGATTGCCATTTGAGACAACATGGATGGACCTAGAGAATATAATGCTATGTGAAATAAGTCAGACTGAGAAAGACAAATATCATATTATTCCACTCATAAACAGAAAAAGAATGAATAAACAAAAAGCAAAATCAATTTTCCTAACACCATCTGCTAAACAGACTTTTTTCCATCAGATATTCTTTCTTGCTTTGTTGAAGATTAATTGACCATAGAGTTGCAGGTTCATTTCTGGGTTCTCTATTCATATCCATTGATCTATGTGTCTGTTTTTGTGCCACTGGATTCTATGCCGGAAATTAATAACCAGTATATGTTAACTAACTTGAATTATTGAATTTAAATTTAAAAAATACCTTTATGGGAAAAAAAAAAGCAGAATCTGACCTCCGAACACAGAGAACAGACTGATGGTTGCCAGAGGGTAGGAGGTGAGAAGTTGAGCAAATGGATGAAGGGGATTGGGAGATACAGGCTCGAGTTATAGAATAAGTAAGTCAGGAATAAAAAGCAGAGCATAAGTAATATAGTCAGTGATATTGTGATAGTGATGTAATGGGAAAGATAGTAGTTATAATTGTGGTGAGCACAGCATAATGTATAAACTTGTCAAATCATTAACTTATACACCTGAAAGTAGTACACTATTGTGTGTCAATCATACTCAAATTTGAAAAATAAAAAATAGTAGTATGCACCTGAATCTCATTCACCTTTGTCAGACCAATTGGCTCATATTTTCTTTCTTTCTCTCTTTCTTTTCTTTCTTCTTTCTTTCTTTCTTTCTTTCTTTCTTTCTTTCTTTCTTTCTTTCTTTCTTCTTTCCTTTCTTCTTTCTTCTTTCTTTCTTTTTCTTTCTTTCTCTCTCTCTCTCTCTTTCTTTCTTCAGATTTTATTTATTTGAGAAAAAAAAAAAGAGAGAGTGTGTGATCAGGGGGAGGAACAGAGGGAAGAGCAGAAGGAGAGGGATAAGAAGACCCCCTGCCAAGCACACAGAGCTGGACACAGGGCTTGATCCCACAACCCTGAGATCATGACCTGAGCCAAAATCAAGAGTTGGACACATAACTGACTGAGCCACCCAGGAGCCCTAGCTGACATACTTTCTTATGATACTGGAAGACCGTAAATGAATTCAGCTTTTCTAATTAGAAAATGTTTTGAAATATGCAAACAATAGAAAAATGATAGTGTAGTTGGAGTAAACATTACCGTTGGTAATCATTTTTCTATTATGTCTTTATGTCTAAGGCTATTAATGAATCTAGCTCTCAGCAAAAGAGTGTACTGTTCAACTGTTGTACTGTTGAACGCTTTCCAGGCTCTGAAGAACTCTTGGTGGGGGGTGACAAAAAAGGAAATTCGTAGGTAATAATCTTTAGATATGGTCAAATATTCTAAATAATATTGCCAAAATATTTCCCACATTTTTTTTAAAGGCCAAAAACCTATTTCCTATTCTGCTAATGTTCTAAACAAGAGTTTAAATTGGGAATTCATATTAAAGTCTCACTTGGGGGACACCTGGGTGGCTTAGTGGTTGAGCGCCTGCCTTCCGCTCAGGGTGTGATCTCTGAGTCCTGGGATAGAGTCCCACACTGGGCTTCCTGTATGCAGCCTGCTTCTCCCTCTCTTCGCCCTCTGCCTGTGTCTCTCCCTCTCTCTGTGTGTCTCTCATGAATAAATAAATAAAATCTTTGAAATCAATCAATCAATCAATCAATCAAGTCTCACCCAGGAGTACAATACTTAGTTCAATTTTTGTGATACTGTTTTTGAATACATCGTATTTTCAAAGGAAGCATAATAGAATGGATTTATATAAAGCTAATGAGAATGTTAGATGCTTATAAATTTTCATTTAAAGATATTGTGACAGTCTTAAAATATTTATTCCAAATATATCATTTATTCAAGAATATTTATAGCTTATAGATACAGAAAAAGGGATAACAAATAAATACCCAACAGTCAGAAATTAATATGTGAAATTATCAAGGACGCTGAGACAAGGCCAATAATAAAAAATTAATTGTGATTCTACAAATTAGTAACAAATATTAGGAAAGGGCATAAGAATATAATTTTAAAAAAGAAAATAATTTGATTTATAATAGCATAAAAATAAATCAAATTCCAGGGCAGCCTGGGTGGCTCAGCGGTTTAGCGCCTGCCTTCAGCCCAGGGTGTGATCTTGGAGACCCGGGATCGAGTCCCGCGTCAGGCTCCCTGCATGGAGCCTGCTTCTCCCTCTGCCTGTGTCTCTGCCTCTCTCTCTTTCTCTTTGTGTGTCTCTCATGAATAAATACATAAAATCTTTAAAAAAATATCAAGTTCCTGGGAATAAATCCAACAAAAAATATTTGGGACTTCCTTATCTAAAAATACAAAAATAGTGCGGAAAGAAATTAAAGATCTAAGTAAATGGAGAGATGTATCATGTTCATGAATTGGAAGATTCAATTTTAAGATGTACTCCCTCCCAATCCATCTGTAGCTTGAACACAAAGACGAAATTACCAATAGAATTTTTTGTGACGTGTTGATTCTGGTTACACTGTGTTTTATATGATATTCTTTCTCTAGTTTCTTAAGGTGGACCTTTAGATCACTGATTTGAGATCTTCCTTCTTAATGCAGTAACTTAATCCATAAATGCTGTTTATATGTCAATCTCACACTTTGATATACTGTGTTTTCACTTTCATTTAGTGCAAAATGCTTTCTAATTCTTCTTTGACTTGTCAGGGTTGACTGATGGGTTATTTAAAAATGTATTATTTGATTTCCAAATATTGAAGATTTCCCAGAGATCTTTCTGTCATTTTTTTTTCTAACTTAATTCCACTGTGGTCAGATAATATGCTTTGTATGATGTGAATCCATTTAGAAGCATGAAGTGTCTCAGAAAAAGTCAATTTTGGTAAATGTCCTACACACACTTGAGAGGAGCATGTCATTCTGTTCTTGTTGAGTGGAGTGTTCTATAATTTTGAATTAGGTCAAATTGATTGACAATATCCAAATCTTTTATATCCTTACCTTTCCTTACCCTCTTGTTCTATGAATTATTGAAAAAGGGCTATTAAACTCTGGTTATAATAGTGAATTTGTCTATTTTGTGTTTCAGTTTTTGCTTCAGATATTTCAGGGTTCTGCTTTGTGGTGCAAAAGTGGTATCCTTGACATCCATATAATTCTTATGCACTAATTATTGATTTTATTATACCTTCTCCTTTCTCTCTTCCTTTTCATCCAGTTTTTAAGTTGTGCTGTTACTACTTCATCTACACTTTTCACATTCACATAACATTCTTCTTCTGGCCCTACATCTTGCATTTGTCCTACTTCTCAAAATAAATATATTCAAAGCTGACCATAAGCCCATTTGATAAAGTTTTCCCAATCAGTTGTTGTTTTTGGATGTATCTCTTTCCTTAGAAAGGGTTCATCAGTATGTTAATTACCTTTTGTGTTGTTTTGTATTAATTTTTTTTTCTAAATCTTTGTATATCTTTGCTGGATATAAAATAATTGGCTCAATTTCTTTCCTGGAATTTCTTAACATGAAGCTTCACTTTTGCTTTGCTTTGCATGTTGCTATTTACAAGTTCAATGCCAACTTGGCTTGCTTCATGATTTCTTTTTTATCTTTAAGGTCAACTTTTTGAGTAGGCTGTCTAGGAGTTACTTGTTTTGGGTAAATCTTCCCAGATTACACACTGAGCCTTTTTATATGGAAAGTCAGATTTTCCTTTATTTTTGGAATATTTTCTTAGATTATAGATTTAAACATTAATTATATTCTATTATTCCATTTTTCTTCAAGGAGTCAATTCACATAGGTTGGAACTTATTTATTTTATAATCTTAGTCTATCTTTTTATCTTTGTATTTCAACTCATTTCTCAAATCTTATATATTTAATAAAATCTCTCTCCAGTATACTTTGTAATTATTCTTAATTTATTAGAGATGCATTTTCTTCAAGTTTTTCCTTTTTTTTTTTTTTAACAGATTCAGCAGATCTTTTCTACTCTCTTCTGTATCTTTTTTTTTTTTTTTTTTAATTTTCTGATTTAGGGCACCTGGGTGACTCAGGGGTTGAGCATCTGCCTTTGGCTCAGGTCATGATCCCAGAGTCCTGGAATGGAGTCTCACATTGAGCTCCCCACAAGGAACATGCTTCTCCCTCTGCCTATGTGTCTGCCTCTCTGTCTCTCATGAATAAATAAAATCTTCTAAAAAATTTAAAAGATAAAAATTTTCTAATTTAGAATTTTTTCATATTTGCATAGATTTGTTTAAGAATATTTAATGCTGGGGATCCCTGGGTGGCTCAGCGGTTTAGCGCCTGCCTTTGGCCCAGGGCGTGATCCTGGAGTCCCAGGATCGAGTCCCACGTCGGGCTCCCGGCATGGAGCCTGCTTCTCCCTCCTCCTTTGTCTCTGCTTCTCTCTCATTCTATGTGTATCATAAATAAATAAATCTTTTTTAAAAAAAAAAGAATATTTAATGCTAGTTAAATGAGTATTATAGCTGCTAGTTGAAATGTAGTATTACAGCTTTCCTTTGATTTGGAGTCAGTTTTGGGGGAGAATTTTCATTAACTCAAATGTTTTGATTTGAATTTTTCCCCTCCCTACAGTAACTTTAAATCTATGTTGTCTGCTGATTCTAAAATGACTTATATTTTCTCAGAAGCATTGTGTGTATGCAGATAAGAGGTGTGGGATTTTGGAGGCTTCCTAGGTCTCTTTGCTCAGGAGCTTCTTCTTTTGGTACAGTGAAATGTATTTTTTAATAGTTGGACCCCTCTTTGTTCAAGGAAGGGTTGATGCTTCTGGATTTTGATGTTCTTTTCTTTCTGTAGGACCCTTACTTTCTAACACTTTCATGGTTCTTTCCCTTCACCTCTGAGCCTCCAAGAATTGTCCCAGAAGTGGTAGCTTCCCACGACTGCTATCTGCAATCATATGCATTTTCAAGTCTCTTCCTTTTCTTACCTCAACATACAAAAGTCTGATCTAAGAGGTCTTGGATATATTCTAAGTATTTTCCCACTCTGTGTGGGGTTCACCTGTCCTCTTTCCTTTCTAATCTTCTTACTGTCAGCTTCACTATAGGCTATGAAGAAGACATTGCAATTTTTGAATGTATATTTACATACTTACATATCAATTGTATTTTATAGAATTCTCTGTCTCTTAGCTAAGCTATACATGTAGGCCATGGGTAGTTGTTCTTGTTGATCTATATGTCTATTGGAGAGTGCAGGGAAATATTCAAGTTAAGATGACCTCCATTATCTTATATGAACCTAAAAGTTCTAAAATATTCTTATTTTTACTATGAAATTCATACCTAAAGATGTGATCATGCAATTTCACAAGGAACATTGTTTAATTGATTCTTATGCTGAAAAAATAATGGATCTTTGGAGCCCATAATATCTGTATTAATATCCTTGATATGTTGCTTAGTATCTATGTAAACTTAACCTTCATGTCTTTACCTATAAAAAGCAAATAATTATCTCAAATGATATTGTTAAAGCTAAATGATATAATAAATATAATGCACTTAAAAGTGCATGTCATTATAGGATATTTCCTTTCACATTTAGAGAGCATAAGCTTAATAATAAATGTACCTGTTAAGTGGAATCAAGAAAGGAAAGCTATAATGGGTTAGGGAAAATGATTTTTAAAGGTATTATTAATATCTGTCATTGCACATATCTACTGTTATTCATGGAAGGAGCCCTGTCACTTTAGCTACACTTGTAATGGAGGTCATTCTATTGATGTGACATATGGCTACTAGTGGATTAAGATATTTATTAATTTGCTTTTTATAAAAAGAACAATCAGGATGGCATATTAGAATATTATGGAAAAACATGTCTGCTCTAGTGAATGGTCTCCTTGAAATTGCTTTTCAAATTTATTGTTGTTCTATTCTGAAAGTCTGACATGAAATATGCTATCAAATAAGAAATGATTTCTTAACTACCTTTATTCACAAGAACGTAAGCAATAAGATGGTAGCAAGCATTGTGGAAATCATGTTTTGTCCTTTGAGATCCTTCATGATTCAATGCTTTCTTAGTGGTATCAATTTTAAGAATTAACCTTTTTTTCACCACTTTTGCACTAACGACATTAACTGAAATCAAAAGGGAAGAAAATCATCCAACACTCCCTGCAGCCCAATAAATTAAGTGGTTTACTTGTTTCCTTTGTGTTTTGGAAATATGTATATATATTTTCAGAGCTTTAAATACAAGGATTGTAGCATAGAATCACTTTTGTATCTTGCCTTTATAAAATGGTTCATAAGCATACTCTAATTAGAATGATGTAAACAATGTGAGTATACATGGACAAAGACTGAACAAAAGTAGTAAAATTGTTCAGGAAGATGTAATAGTGATTGGTCTTTGTCCCTTTTTTCAAATTTGCTTTAATATTGTTACATTTCATTTCCTATAACTATACACTAACAGCTAACATATTGATGGTATTTTAATCATCCTAGGTATCCTATCCTATCTAAAATGTTTTACATGCAGTATCTTATTTAATTCTTACATTTTTGAAAATAAAGGTGAGTCACAAAGAGGCAAAGTATTTTGATTGGGGTCATACTCTGAAGGGACTTTTCCATAAATATGATACTTAAAGGAATTTATGACTATCGTATTAATAGTTGAATCTTTTAATTTTTAAAATTTCATTTAAATTCAATTAATTAACATAAAATGTATTATTAGTTTCAGAGGTTGAGTTCAGTGATTCATCAGTTGCATATAATACCCATGCTCATTACATCATGTGCCCTCCTTAATACCCATCACCCAGTTACCCATCCCCCCACCCCCCTCCCCTCCAGCAGCCCTCAGTTTTTTCCTATAGTTAAGAGTCTCTTATGATTTCTCTCCCTCTCTGATTTTGTATTATTTTTCCCTCCCTTCCCCTATGATACTCTGTTTAGTTCCTTAAATTCCACATATGAGTGAAATCATAATTATATTGCTCTGATGGGCTTATTTTGCTTAGAATAATATCCTCTAGTTCTATCCACATCATTGCAAATGGTAAGATTTCAGTTTTTGATGGATGAGTAATATTCCATTGTGTGTGTGTGTGTGTGTGTGTGTGTGTGTGTGTGTGTCTGTTGATGGGCATCTGGGCTCTTTCCGTAGTTTGGCTATTATAGACATTACTGCTATAAACATTGGGGTGCAGGTGTCCCTTCAGATCACTATGTTGGCATCCTTTGGGTACATGCCTAGTAGTGCAATTGCTGGGTCATAGTTGGGTAGCTCTATTTTTAACTTTTTGAGGAAACTCTATTAATAGTTGAATCTTAATAAATTATATTAAATATTTCCCTATTAATGATATTTAGTTTGTTTTCTAATCTAAATTATGGTGACAGAAGCACCTGTTGTGTCAAGTATGAGTATCTTTAAGTAAGTGCTGGTTATATATGCAACAGACAATATTTCATATATTAATCTAAAGATAGGCAGAACCTGTATAGTAGTAATAATAATAAGTATAGCATTCATTGAGTTTTTCTGTGCCAGCCACTGAAACATAATGATATAGTACGATTATCATTCTTCTTGGTTAGAGAGAAGGGAGGGACCTGCAAGTTTGGAAAATTTAACTTGACCAAGGTCATAAAACTAGTAAGCAGTACAAGTGAGCAATGGACCATGCCAGAGAAAAACCTCTGACTGACTACACTGCACTACCTATTCTTTGAGTCATTAAACAAAACAAAACAAAACCCAACAAACAAAAATGCTACTTTATATGAATGGTGCAATTTAATTAATCCAGAAGCTTGACTATGTAAATTATGCTTTGTAATGTTAACTTCATATATAATGTGTGACTCATAACTAATTCAGTTTTCTAGTAGAGTCATTAAAGAAAGATTTTTAAAAAGTAAATTGATTTTACTGATGTATTTTATTTAAGACAATCTACCCAAAATAGGGGATCCCTGGGTGGCTCAGTAGTTCAGTGCCTGCCTTTGGCCCAGGGCATGATCCTGGAGTCCTGAGACTGAGTCCCACATAGGGGTCCCTGCATGGAGCCTGCTGCTCCCTCTGCCTGTGTCTCTGCCTCTCTCTCTCTCTCTCTCTGTGTGTCTCTCATGAATGAATAAATAAAATATTTAAAAAAAGACAATCTACCCAAAATATTATCATTCCATCAAATTGATCAACATAATATTATCACAGATATTTTACATTCATTTTGTGGTGTTGTTTTCAAAACCCAGTCTATATTTTATACCTCTGGTATGTTTCAACTCAAACCAGCCACATTTCAATTGTTCCTTGGCCCTGTGTGGCTGTTGTTTGGGATGGAGTAGCTCCAGATGGTAGATACTTACTATCTCAATGCAGTATATTAATCAATAATCAAAAATTTCAAGGCCTGTTGTCATTCAGAGTGATCAACACCAACTGCATGTGGCTTGGTTTAGCACAGAGGAGGCCATTCAAGTTTGGGTTTCTTTCTTAGTTTGTATGTTCTGTTAGGTTAGTGGAGAGCATCTGTATTCAGCTGTATCTTATAATTCCATAAAATGCTAGGTTTGATTAAATTAATGTGAAAATTAATAAAGGGAAATCTCACTAAAATAAGTGGGAGGCTAGAAGGAGAAGCCTTACCATTCAACATCAATTATAGGCAGAACTGTCAATTACAGAGCCTAACAGAAGAATCCTCAACAGGAAAGAATGATCGATTACAGGCCCCAACAGGAAAAAGATGTACATTGAGTCTTCTACAAGAAATCAACTATCCCTGTAACTCAGCCAAGGAAAAACATTACCATCCTGAACTCTTGTGATTCTCCAATGGCTTTTCGTTCAAAAAAACTCTTCTCAACTTTCTCCTCCTTCTCCACGAAGTAATGTTCCTCTCCTTTGTTTGTAGGACTTGCCTGTAGTTGGCCATAGCTTGTGTGTCTCAATTGCAATTCTGTTATTTCCAAATAAGCCCATTTTTTGCTCATAAGATAGCTTTTATTTTGAAGGTTAACACTATCCAGAGAGATCAGGTATATTTTGCAAAAAGATCCTTTTGATAAGAACTTATCTCCTTGCTAGTGAATCTTATCAGAGTCTTTAAAAGATATTGGGTCAAGGAAATAATATTTCAGGTGTTGCAAAGGAGGGATAGGAAGAATTAAGACCCTTGTTAATTCTTTTCTCTCAATGCCCCAGTTTTGGTAAGGGTAATGGCATCAAATATCTACAGAATAGTTGGCTTTGGTAAGGACTGCCACAGGGTTTAGGCAGAACTGAGACTTTACCCATTTCTCTTCCCTGCATTTTGATTAATGTGGCCATCTTTCATTCTAACTTTGGTTACTCCAGATAAAGTTTCAAAATGTGTGTGTGTGTGTGTGTGTGTGTGATTTGAATAGACCAAGAACTTAAAAATAAAAGATAAAAGCATTTGTCATGAGATTATATTTTTTATTAGGATGAACATGTTTCCTATAAAGACAACCATAAGGGGCACCTGGGTCGTTCAGTCTGTTAAGCCTCTGCCTTGGGCTCAGGTCATGATCCCAAAGTCCTGGGATGGAGCCCCATGTTGGGTTCTCTGCTCAGCAGGGAATCTGCTTCTCCCTCTCTCTCTCTGCCCCTCCCCCTACTAATGCTATCTCTCTGTCAAATAGATAATTTTTTTTAAAAAGACAACCATGAAATATTTACATTTCTGACCACAAAATAAAAATGAAAACAATTTTTTATTATAGTTTTTACAGTTGAAAAGAACCACTAAGTTTACTTCATACAAATTTTATTTCAGCAACATCCCAACAACTGGCCATGGAGTGAGCTTTCACTTTATACTCCGCTAATGGTAAATATATTATTTCACTAGGCAGCCCATTTCATCTTGGACCAACTATATATTATAGACTGAGTATAAATCATTTATCTTTCATTTCAACCAGTGGGTTCTCATTTTGCCTTCCAGAGTTAGCCCATCTTAAATCAAATCTCTATACCATGTTAATTTTTTTTAAACGATTTTATTTATTTATTCATGAATGACACACACGGAGAGAGGGGCAGAGACAGGCAGAGGGAGAAGCAGGCTTCATGCAAGGAGCCTGATGTGGGACTCAATCCGGGGACTCCAGCATCAGGCCCTGGGCTGAACGTGGCGCTAAACCACTGAGCCACCCACAGATCCCTACCATGTTAATTTTTGTGAAGACATGAGGTATGGTGAAATGAACACTGAACTAGGAATCAAGAGACTTGAATTCCTGTTGCACCTCTCCCATTAAGTAGCTTTTTAAAATATAATATCTATGTATTTCTTTTTTTTTCTGATATCTAAAGGTGCAGGATGGTGGTAGTAAACTAAATAACTACTCAACCCCTTTGCATATCTCTTTTCAGTGGCTTTAGCACTGCTACAAATTACAGGAAAAGTTGAGGAGAGTCTTTCATGTGTCTTGACAGTGACCTTGTGGCACAGAAAGTTGTTGCTTGTCCATTATTTCTGTTTCTGGGCACAATGACAATCTTTCCCTATCCCCTTGCAGTTAATGAGTCTTTGCAGCCGGATTCTCACCAAGGAAATGTAGATGGACAAACACGAGGCACCATTTCCAGTCCTGCCAGCCTCTACACTTTACATATATTCTCTCTCTTTCTCTCTCTCTCTCTCTCTCTCACACACACACACACATACACTTTCCTTATCTACTAACCATATATATATGTAAGGAACCTGATAAAAGACATTAGGACCCTAGAAGACAGAGAAACTTAAAAGGGAGAACATACTAGCTTAGGTATCTAAATGACTGTGGAGGAAAGAACTTTCTGTCTGCTGTACACTAACTAGATTGTGACGTAAATGAGAAATAGATCTTCATTTAATTAAGCATCTGAAATTTTTGGGTTGTTTGTTATAGCAGTTAGTCTAGCCTTTATCTAAAAATAGCATATAAAGAGAACTGGAAAACTTCCACTTTTTCTTTACCCTGAAGGTGAATATGGAGTTAAATAATTTATGTACCACTTACTCATTTTCAGAGAGCTCCTCAATTATAATTAAGAAATTGTCACAATCCCTCATGGGGAAAGATGTACTTTCCTTCTCATTTTAGGCTACAGAATTTTGGGCGATGAAAAATGAATTGCAGCATACTCAAAAGCAATAACTATTCCACCAGGGTACAGAATTCATTTGTTAGAAATCAAAAAGCTAGAACTACCATGTTTTATTTGTATAATGCCCAGATTCATTAGAAATGCATGAATGACAGTTTTTTTCTGCTTTACATTTTTTTTTAAATTTACTAAGGTGCCCTTTTTGATTAATGCCACTTCTTTTTTCTGACCATTGTGCCACATTTCTAGATGAAGCATATGACTGCAAATAGCACAGGCATATTAAAAATGCCAAAGTGCATAGTTTTTTGCCTTTAAAGTCCTTACATATTTTCATTTCCAAAATAAAGTTGGAATGATAATTTTATATCTAGGAAATGCAATGTCTTCTAATTAGGTTTTTCTGTCACTAGTACATATTAGAGATTAAAAACTTCATATTGATTGATTACAAGCACATATAGAGGGTATCCAATGACAATGAAAAAAAAATATATCCTTCATTCTCTAATGCCTTCTTAGGAGAGTGGATTCTGGTAACTGGAAGACCCTTTATTTGCTGAGTGATGTCTGAGGGCATGCAGGTTTGCTTATTGGAGCAGCAACCAAACTGACTTCTCCTGAATAAGAACAGAAAGTTATGCAGAGTTGGGGAAAGATCTGGAAACAAAGAATGTTGGACAGATTAAATATTGAGTGGAAAAAAGGTGAATATGGAAAACTCCCTGGCTATTAGAGGATCTTCAGAAGAAACCTTGTGATGTGCTAGTGAGTATGTAAGAGAAAACGCTTCCTTTCCTTCCCTACCAAAGCAGTATCTATACTGCTGACTATGGTTTCTGCTCGTGACCGAAGTTCTGGTCCTGACTTTAGAAGGGTGTGAAGCTAAGATCGCAACAAAGGTCAAATCTTGGTTGATAAAGGAGTTCCCACTCATGTATTCAAGAAAGTTATTACTAAACACCAGCACTGGTCTATCTCCATCAATAATTTTTTATCTCCCTCTACCTACTACAGGACTTTCTTCTCAAGGTTCTGCTCTCTCTTCTACATTTGGCATAACAAAGGTCAGTAAAGTTAGTTTAGCAAATAACCCTGTGCTTATTTCCTGAAACTTAATCTTTGCCCACTACTGTTACAGAAGCCTATACCCTCTGATGGACTGTGATTTCACTCAGCCTTCCTTCAGTTCCATAGACTCTGATTTCTTAACTTTTTATTTACTGCACAGTTTTATAACGAAGAAAATTGCAAAAAGAAAACAATCCTACCATCTTAACATAGTAGCTGTTTCATATTTTTTGGCTGTGATTACTCCTTATTCTCATAAATCAACATTTTATATGGCCATGCCTGCAGTATACACACACATTTGTGTTCTGCTTATTAAAATTTAATATGCATCATACAAATCTTTTTGTTTAAGTGTTGCTATGGTATCGTTTAAAAAAATACAATATTAAACATTGCAGTATTCCAACAGATTGATATGAACCTCAGGTTGTTTTCATTTTTTTCCCCTCATTTTTATAATGTCGTAAAGACTTCAATATTTTCCTTAAAGCTAGACCTAAAAAGGTCTCACTAGTTTGCTATGTGAAAACCATACTTTGGCTGCTTTCTTTTGTCTGGTTTGGAACATGACTCATCTAACCTTTCTGCATAAAATCTTTGTTGGCTGAATATCTCTAGACCCTCATCCTCAGTAGCCTCCTGCATATTCCTTCAGGCTTGATTTGATAACTCATAGCCTGAATTTGGCCTCAGCTCAGCCTGAGATTAAACAGAAAGTAAAATTGTTAAAAATTTTTGGTCTAAATTATTTGTCATGGTTAACTGGAAGTTCATAATTAACAAGTGAATTCTGGAGATCTATTTAAATTTTTTTGGATAGGGAGAATTTATTGAATATCACAAAGAAAGCATTTTATTTAACATAGAAACATCATTTCATTTGAGTCCTATAAAACCTTACGAAATAGATATTATTGTTTTTCTTTTTTTTTCTTTAAAGAAAACAATGGCACAACTTTAACATGCCTAAGAATATATACTACCAGAAAATGGCAGAGGCCATAGAAACTTGAACCCACTTCTGTTTTAAGTTTCCATTGTATATTCTTGTATCGCTCATGTACCAGTAGACGCCATGTATGTATATCTCATTTACTTTTTATCTCCCACAGTATTATACAGATATTGATGAATGATGGGAGAAATGAACTTGATGCTCTTAGCTGTAGGAGGCTCACAGCAGCCATTAAGATCTTTCAGGAGTGTATTGCTAGGAATGTTGCTGAGAGAAACGTTGCCAATTACTCTATTTTGATATGCTAATGTCCTTTAAGGAGTGCTCTGAATATCTTGCTAGTTGTTGACACCAGGAGATGCAAAAGGTTCATTAAAATATTTTCTCTATTTTTGCATATTTTTGAAGACTTCTTTAGTAAGAGATTTAAAAAAGAATCCTTTTAGGGTTTGACATTCAGGCTGTGCTTAATGTTTTTAATTAATTTAAATTCCATTTGATATTCAGACAATGTGTAGTTATGGCATACTACTTTGTGCCAGGTATAGTGTTGACTCTTATTTGTGTTGCTTTCAGAAGATCACTTTTCTCTAGTGTGTGGACTGCTTCACTGTTGTCCCTCAACTCCTGACAAGAAGGATGGCAGAGGTGGGCTCAGATCCTCATAGAAAGAGAACAGAAGGAACATCAGTTAGTAGGCAGCAGTGACAGGGATAAGTGCTGGTGTTTCTAATAAATTTTTTTTTGTTCCTCCTAGACTTAGAGGATTAGGGAAGTCTGTCAAGATACTGAGCAAGCATCTTTTTGCAAGTTGTGATTATTGGCATCGGGGCATGAAGTGGCAGTTTCTGAATACAGGAACAGGAAGAGGCCAGTTGATGAAATTAGAATATAAGGCTGGAGGCAGACTAGGAGCATAGAGTAAAAGAGAAAAAAAAAAAAAAAAAAAAAAGAACAAATAATAAAGCAAAGCACAAGAGAACACATATAAATAGTAAGATAAAGTAGCAAATACAGTAGCTCTGATAATAAATTAAATAGATTATTAGGCTGGGAATAACATTGTCAACACAAGAGTGAGGGCCTACTTTTGTAACTATATAAAAATTAAAAAATTTTACAAAAAACTCCCATATTATATTCAAAATTTTAATGCAAAATCAAGCAAGACAGAAAAAATATTTATAATGAATATGAAAATTATGGGGTATGTTTTCTTAATATAAAAAAAAGAGATTACAACTTCATAAGAAAAGAATAAGCATAGCAGTTAAGGAAGTCAAGGGCTTGTAGAGAAGAAGTAGTTTGCTAAAAAGAGAAGTAACAATAGCCAACATATACACGGGGATATGAGTTGTCTGTTCTTTTTGTCTATTGTTTCATTTCAGGAAGACATAGGTCTTAAGTCTTCCCCCAGATGGCACCTCTTCATACAAACTAAGGCATTCAACGTTCTTTCCAAAGAAAAGTCAAGGCTGAGTTGTTCAAACAGCAGGACCTTCAAGAAACTCTCCATCAGTTCATGCTTCTATGTCTCTAGAATCACCCAGTTTTAACTGAGATCAGATTATTCAACTATATGTTCAATGTTGCAAGCAATCTAGTATTCTTTTAAAAAGTTCTCTTGTTTGAGTTAATCAGGGCCTATTTAAGATGCTTGGGATGAAGTAAATCTAATATGGAAAATAAGAAAATAAATTAAAAGGAAAGAAGATGCTACTTTTCTATAAATGTAATTTTTTTTATAAATGTCAAAATTAAATAATAGCTAGAAGTTATGGTCAAGGGGATAAAAAAAATGTACCTTCTTACAAACTTCTGGGAACTGCTACAGTTTTTCTGGAGGTAAATTTTTTACATTTTCTACCCATATAATACTATTCTTTAATTATGGAAATGAAGTTTATAAAAGATCTTACACAAGTATTATATTATACATAAAGATTTATAAAACTGAAAAATTATAAATAAAAAATGCTTACACTACAGAAGTGTTTAAAAGATCATTATGTACCTATATGATTAAAAACTTTGTAATCATTAGAATACATGTTTTAGAATAACATTTACCAACATGAGAAATTGCTGTTGACATACAGTTAGAGAAAACAAATCAGATTCTAAGATATGTATTATGATCTCAATTTGGGGTAAAAAGCATAGATTTGTGCCCAAAAAACACTAGAAAGAAGTATGACAATGTGTTATTTTTTTTCTGTTTGTATTTTAAATTTTTATTTTTTTTCCTGAAAGGAACACATCTTATTTTTAAAATCAGAATAAAGAACTCAAAACTAATAGGTATAAAGACATTCATATTTCATCTATTAAGCATGCATTTTGTGGTTAGATAGATAAGAGTTTGAATCCAAGTATGTCCACTACCCCTTTTTTAAAAAAAAAATATTTTATTTATTTATTCATGAGAGACAGAAAGACAGAGAGAGAAGCAGGCTCCACGCAGGGAACCTGACATGGGACTTGATCCCAGGACTCTAGGATCACACCCTGAGTCAAAGGCAGGCGCTAAACCACTAAGCCACCCAGGGATCCTCATGTCCACTACCCTTATCTCTTGTCTTACTTTTCTCATTCATAAAATGGAGATAATAATGGTACCAACTTCCTAAATTGTTGAAATGAAACCACGTACTAGTCATTGTGCCTAGCATCTAGAAAGTTCTCAAGAAATTTTAACTGCTCTTGTTTATTATAGTGGCTTTCTCTATTTAGATAATTAAAGCTATTTGGTATGCTGAATATTTGGTCTTCATTTCTCAATTCCCTGGTTACAGTTTTTAGTTAATTTTAATGCAATGTTTTGCAAATGTGTCAGTTCCATGATAATAAATCCTGTGATAGCATTTAGCACAAGTGCAAACAAAGGCTTCAGCTTTCCCCGTGGGTACATCACAGTAATCGTGGCATCCACAACAACATGCTTCTTGATTAGATCAATTAATTCAGGCAGACAAGATATTTATTTTGCATTTTTCAATCCTTATGTTCTCTGGTGACTTCCTGTTGTTAAATGCTTCCCTCTTACAGTTTTTTTCATGCGGACCAATTGAATGGTGTAATGAACTTTAAATGACATATATGAGAGTAATTTATCCAACACCAACTCACAACTGAAATCATGATCTATAAGAGATGAAAGAATGAGGTGCTAAACAGGGTGAGAGAGAACATTATAACTATAGATTACTTTTCTTCAAAACCTTCTTTAATACTTCCAAGTATTACACAGTTCAGAATTAGACACTGAGAAAAGATTAAACAGTTTTTCATGCTTATTAGTCATTTATTTGAATTTTTCTTTTTAAATTTTTACTTAGCGTCATTTGCTTCTTTTTATTGTTCTCTTCCTCTCTCCCCCTTCCCTTTCTCTCTTCCCTCTTGCAAAAAAGGGGAATAATGAAAGAACATAGAAGTATCTCACACAACTCAACAGCAAAAAAATGCACCTGAGTATCACAAAGGTCTAGAACCAAGAACTGCAGAGAAAAACAAAAACAAACAAAAAAAAGAACTGCAGAGAATAGATTCTAAATGTCAATAGGGGAAAGTCCAGCAGGGAGTACAATCTATCATAGTCTCTTTCTAGTCTTTGCAACAGGTAAGGAAACACTAGAGAGGCAAAATTTTACCATTGTAATTAGAGCTAATATAAAGACCCTAACCCCTGGAACCTGGAGGGTAGGTTTTTAGTAAGTTGTGCTGGCATGCAACCAGAGCTGCTTCTTTGCCATGTCGGGAGCTACGTTTTCTCTCTAAAAAATCTGCATTAATATTTTGGGGAACTTCTGCTTTGGGTGCTATTTCAGCTGTAAGAGTAGTGACTGCTCCTAATTATTATTCTTAAATTCTTTGGAGTTTACTTCTTCCAGGCCAATCCTTCATTATTCAAATCCCCATTAGACTTCATAATTTTTTATTAAACATTTCCTGTTCAAATCAGAGTGGTTTCTGTCTTTTGATTGGTCTCTGACTGATAAACCCCATTCCAAATTCTAATTGAAATCACTCTAAACATCACATTTCCTACCCTTTAAAAATCCCAATTAGCTTTTTGTCATTTTTGTTCCTAATATTGTTAATTGTCCTATTAAGAATTATTAACTGCCATTGATTTTTGCCTTTTTGATTAGATCATGATTTCTCGTTGACATTATGGGTATTTTGAACTGGATAATTTTGTTATGAGGGGCTTTCCTTTGCATTATAGACTGTTTACCAGCATCTCTGGCTAGGGATGTACTGCTAGGGCACTATATGAGGATAGCACCCCTCTTCCTAACTTGTACCAAACCAAAATGTCTCTAAACATTGCCAAGTGTCCCCTGGAGGCCAAAATCATTCATGCTTGAGTATCATTGAATTAGATAGTCTTCTCCCTGTTTTTCTTTTCTTTTCTTTTTAAAACATGTAGTCCTTTCATCCATTTGGAATTTATTTGGGATTTCGAAATGAAAACTGAAGCTTATTTTTCTCTTGCATATAAAAGCCACCATCCCAGCATAGATTATTGAACAATGCTTCTCTCTCCACTGATTTAAAAATCCTGTCATTATTTTTTATTTCTTATACATGTTAGTTTATGCTTTAGAACTGTTTTTCTATTCCATTAATCTTTCATTTATTTCTACAGTGTTTGCATAATTTTAGCTCTATAAAACACTTTAAAATATTTGAGAAGTTTGGGCCTCTAATAGTAAATAAACCATCTTTTTTTTATCTTTTTTTTTTTTTTAAGATTTACTTACCCATTCTTGTCCACTTGCCCTCCCAAATAAGCATTTAAATGGTTTTGTGAAGGTCTTTAAATGTTTAGATTTTGAATGAACTACAAGTCTATTAATCACAATAAAAAGAATTGACATTGTTATAAAGAGTAACTCTTTTTTATATAAGAACGTGGTATGGTCATTTCTTCTTATTCCCCTTAATCTACCTCAGTGAGTCTTTGTAGTTTTATTTATAAAAATACTGTACATTTCTTATTAAGTTTATTTCTAGGTATTTTCTCTTGAGATTAAAAATAAAGTTATTTGTTTCAATATGTTTTCTAACTGTTCATTGCTAGCTTAAATGAAAGTTATAGATTTCACCTATTTGTTGTACATCTGACAACTTGATTGAATTCTTGTAAACCTTATGTATTTTTCAGCTAATTTTCTTGAGTGATCAAATCTATTTCAATGTAAAAATTTTGGAAAAAATATAAGCTTTCCATGGAGGTATCATCTCTTTATAAAAAGTAAAACCACTATAATTTTCTAAGAGCTTACTTTTGTTATCTCATTCAAATCTCAGAGAGAAGTACTAGAAGTTACATATTGGAAGAAGATGAAATAATAGTTCTTCCTGGACATAAAATACAGTATGGTGTATTTTCTTCTCTTTTTTCCCTTCTTGGTATCTCAGAGCCAGACCCAAGATAGATTTTTTTTGGAATATAAGAAGGCCCTGTCACTTCAGTTTGGCTTAACAAACATTGTCAAATATATTTTATGCACCAAACTTGATCTTGGCCTGGGAAGAAAAGAAAATAAACCTATCCTAGTCTTTATCCTAAAAGAATTTATTGCCTAAGAGTAGAAGGGACACATGAATAATTTAAAAATAATATGGTTCTTGATATGAAAGTGAAATGCCCAAGGTGTAGTTGCTGAAAAAGCTTAAATGAGAGTGTGTTAAGCCAGCCCAAGGGGAAGAATGGATGGAGACCCGTGAAAGATTTTCTAAATAAAATTATGTCTAAGCTGGATAAGGATGATTAGCCCAGTTAACTGTGTAGGGGGTAAGGATTGGATGGGAGTAGCTGAGATAGAAGGTATACCATGAGCAAATTTATAAATTTATGTGATTGGGGGAGCAGAGATCCAGAACTGCTAAAGTTCAAGGCAAGGAATAAGAGACATGAGGCTTCAAGAGGTAGGGATCAGATCTTAAAGGCTTTTACATCAAGCTAAAGTACTTGGGCTTAATATTGTGGAAACTTTAGGGCCTATGTGTGAGTTAATACTGTTGAATTTAATTTTTACAGGTAGAGCAGAGTGGTGGTGCTATGAAGGATAAATTTATGGATGTGAGATGGATTAGATGCAAGAAAACAGGAGAATAGGCTACTGAATTAGGAATGAAGTTATTTCAGAGTGAACTAGGTATACCAGCAAAAATGTGGATTTAAAAAAAGGAAATTTTAGAAATTGGCAGGATTTGCCTAATTGGTTATTGTAAGGAGTTTCTAGTGTGTCAATTTAGCAAAGATGGAACAATGTTTCTCAGAATTCCCTTCTATACATAGTTCCAAGTTAGCATGAATGGTGTGAAACATTTTGTATGAGATTTGGAATGCAAAAATGAAACAGCAATAACATTCTTTTTATGCTGGGGATGTCAGTGGGAGCTCTGGGCACAGTTGCAGCTCAAACACATTGTTACTGATATGCTGGCTCACCTTACTGGCTTGAGCAGCTGCTGGACCCACAGGCCCTCCAATTCCCACCATATTTCCTTCACTTTTCTTGAGCCAGATCCAGTCCCAGATGCAGAAGTAACAACCATATATAAACTGTTTATAATTTATATTGCTCCCACAATCCTAGGGTCAAATTCCCACATAAATCCACATTTACTATCATTCCTAGTGGTTCTGTTTTTCTGACCAAACCCTGACTGACACAGATATAGTGAGTGATGGAATGGAAGTAGCGCAAACATCAGGTTTCGTGTTTGAGGTCATTCAGTGGATAATGCAGAATGTAGGATAATAAAGAATACATAAGAGGAATAAATCTGGAGTTAATGTGTAAACAAAAAACATTAGCCTTGAAATGTGTTTGATTTGTAAGAAATATCTATGTGGTAATGTCCAGCTGGTCTAGTAGACAGTTGGTTATATTACACCCAGAAGAGAGGGCAAACGTAGTGTCAATATATTGAAGTCATATTGTACAGGGGCAGGTAAAACCATGATAATTGATGAGGTCCCTCAGAGAAAGGAAGTAGAATGAAAAGCGAAGATGGCACAGTGCAGAATCCTTGAGAAAATACCAATATTGAAGATGTGAACTAGGGAGAAATAGACCAAAAAGTAGGCTGAGAAAAAATGGTTAAAAATAAGAAGAATGTGGTGGGGTCATGGGGGTAGGAGGAAGAGTATAATAGAAGCCAGTAATTTAAGAAGATTTTAAGAAGCAGGTTTCTCCATATCATTTATGGCAGAGCGATACTTTGATTTGTGAATTTGGAGATTACTGGCCGGTAGCCTTTGGCTGAGTAGTTTCCATAGAGTAAATAGGAGTACAGTCAAATCACACTGAATTAAGCACTGAGAAATGATTATGCAAATGAAATGATGGTTGAGAAGGGAGCAGAAAGTTTGACTAGTATCTGGAGGTAGATATTGGAGTCAAGGGAAGTCTCTCCTTGGGATGAGAGATACATATGTCCTAAAAGGAATGATCCAGTGGAAGGAAGACAATGAAGCCATAGGAATAGTGTTATAATTGATAAAGCAAACAATGGATAAGCAGAGGGAACTGACGTCAGGAGCCCAGAGAAAGGAGTTGGTTTTGAAGAGAAAAAAGACATTTGTAAAACTAGAGGGAAGAATGTAGTGATATTTGCAATTATCAATGGGTTTGTAGGCAGAGAGGTGTGTTCTACTTTCTTGATCAATACAACACTACTCGGATGCCTGGGTGGCTCAGCTGTTGAGTGTCTGCCTTCTGCTCGGGGTGTGGTCCTGGAGTCCTGGGATCGAATCCCACATTGGGCTCCCTGCATGGAGTCTGCTTCTCTCTCTGCCTACATCTTTGCCTCTCTCTCTCTGTCTCTCATGTATAAATAGATAAAATCTTAAACAACAACAACAACAACAACAACAAAACACTACCTCCTGAAGTGAAAGGGAAAAGGGCATGGTGGGACAAGATAGAACTAAAGCTTTGGAACAGTCGCTGGGGGAAATGAGGGAATAAACCTCAGGTGGTGAGGAATTTGGTTTCTGGTGGATTATCGAAGGAAACTATGTTAGGAAAGAAAGCTTTTGGCCCAAGACTGTTTTGCTTTGTGAAGGTATCATCTTTGAAGAGCAAAGAAGGCCATGATAGGGCAAATGGAGAAACAGATTGCCTAAAATCATACTCACCTCAGCAGGAAAGGAGGCAACGATTCTGCTGTTGGTAGTAATTTAAATAAGTGGTAATCAGGAAAAGGGAAAAGGAAAGGTTGTAGGACAGACGGCAGAATAACAGAAGATGTTTTGCAATAAAGCCTTGTGAGAGGCAAAGCAAATCGGCAAACTGTATCTGGTCCTTAGAATTTTCTCCTATACTCCACCATGTGTTTCTACGTAATTAAGAAGAACATAACTACGGCCTTTCATTAGCTCATTCCACAAAAAACACTGAGTATCAACAATATGCCAGGCCTACGTAAGGCACAGAGAATATGACAGCAACAGATATGGTCTCTCTTTCTTAGGAGGATGTAGTCAGGTGTGGAATACAAAAAAGAAGTAAAAATAAGTGTGTGTGATAAGAATAAACAGACTAAAAATAGAAATATTATGTACAGAGGAGGAAACAAGAACATCGGGATGCTCTTGGGTACCTCCCTTGGCTCTGAGTGAGTAGTTTCAATGTTTACACGAAACTTTTGTCAGTCGTATGTCCTCAAATTAACCCGTATCTCCAGCACCACAGTAAAATCATGAAATGGGAGTCAAGATAGGACCGAAAAACAAAAATCCCAAAATCAACATTGTAATTCTCAGAAAACATTGCATGAATTATGCATTCCAGTTTACTTGTCACCTCAGACACACTCTTAGAATGCATACTTCGTGTGCCTTACTGTTACAGGTACTGGGGCAGATCTCGTGTCCGGTGATATATAATGTCACCAAAATATGACCTTTTCTTCATTATGGTTAGCTTTCAGGGCCATGATTTTTTGTTCTGGATTAGAAACAATACTCAATTCCAATCAATTCAAAATCAATAATTGTTTCCTTGTTGAAATCATTGATCCAAATGCTGTTATTGCTGTGTTATAGTCCAACCTCTTAAGAGCTAGTCAGTTAAATGGATTCTCCATTAGGATTTCCTCTGAGATTAACCACCAGAGTGTAGTTAATTACTACATAGCTTAACATTCATCTAACTCAGAACCTGTATATTGGGTTATCCAAGTGGCTAAATGGTCTACTGTAATTAGGAATCTTAAAAGAGACCAGAACTGTTTTATAACAGCATGCCTTGATTCATGGTATGTTATTTGAATCTGAAATATCTTTCTCCTTTTTATCATCAGTCTATGCTCTACTTGTCCTTCAAGATTCACCTCAAAGATCACATCCTCCCACACATGCTCCAAGAACTTCCTCCCAGTCTGCATATGCCTCTGCTACTTATTTCTGTCTTACCACATCACAGAGAAATAACCTACCATCTGTTTATCACACCGAATTTTTCACAGTTAAGATTTTATATCTCCAGGAAAAATCATAGTCATTGATTCCTAGTAGGTTCAGCATATAATTCGTGTACTATTACATCCCATTTTGTTTAGATAATAAACAGTAAAGTGCAGTGAAAATTTCCTTGGATCTAGATATCCTTATTCATGTAGGAGGCATCTTATCATTTCTTTAACAAATATATTCATCAACTACCATGTGCTTAGCACTTTAAAAGTTGTTGAGAATTCAATAATCAGTTAATGGATATGGTCCCTGTCCTCTTGGGGCTTGTAGCATACAAAAGCTAGGGGCTAGATACCCGTGTATAATGTATAATAGTTACTATAAATGTTTGTCCTACGGCCCTGTTGTCTCTATAATCTCTGTCTACCTTCATATTTCTTGAGGCTCATAGAGCATTAAAGATCATTTACAGTGAGTAACAATAAAAACTGTGTAATTTTAGTTGTGAATATGTGTTATTTGCTTCGCATAGGAATTATACATGAAGAGATTGGCAGAAATTGGAAAATTCTATGGGTTGTGAGTTCAAACTCCTCCTTTTACACGCTTTCATATTGAGACCTAGGGAGGGGATATAACTCATCTGAGGTCACAAGATGGGTTAGTGTAGGAGCCAGAGACTATCCTAGTTCTCCTGGATGCTCTTTATTTTTGAAATGTTTCTTATGAATCATATTTTTCAGTTTGTTTTTTTAATAGCCGCGCTTTTTAAAATTATTTTTCTTCCAGTATGAAAAATGAAGAAATTTCCAAAACATTGATTCAATAAGCACATGTTGAGTATTAACCATGAGTCAAAAATCCATGAGTCTATTATATTTCCTGCCCAGGTTGTGCTTAGGTTTCTTAATTTCATCTAAAAGCTCATGCACCAATTATTATAATTAGTAATATCTTTTTAAAAGATTTTATTTTTTTATTCATGAGAGACACAGAGAGAGAAAGAGAGACAGAGACACAGACAGAGGGAGAAGCAGGATCCATGCAGGGAGCCCGATGTGGGACTCGATCCCAGGATTCCAGGATCACACCCTGGGCTGAAGGCAGGGCTAAACCGCTGAGCCACCCAGGAATCCCATATAATTAGTGATACTTAAATTCCAAAATACTCTCAAGAAATAATTTTTAAACACCAGAAATAATGAATTAATGTTTCAATTCTACATCTTAAATCAAAATGAAGTGGCCAAATAGAGAAAAGAATAGACCTCAGGAATGGCTGTAGTGAAAGGATACGGTAAAAGGTATATTCAGCCTCAACTGATGAACAAGAGAAAAAGAGTTGATGGACCACAGAGATAAATTGACTATGAGAAGCTGAGACAGATATTCTGAAACAAAAGCACATCACTAATGGTACATGGAGTCTGAAGTGCCAGTCTGAAAGAGAGTAAATTTTATTGAGAACCTATTTTACGGCAGGCACTGTAATAAGCACCCTATTACACCTTGTTGAATCCTCACAACAGCAATTTAGGGTTAACATTTTTATTGCCATACACTGCCACATAGAGATCCAGAAATTAAAGGTCTCAAGGAAACTGTATAACTTGTTTAGCTTACACAGCTAGCTGGAGCCATGATTCAACCCAGGTCTACTTATTTGTCTATACAGCCTATGTTCCAATATAAATCCTTATATTGCTCATCAGAGGACTTATTTTCAAAGTGGCATATTTTGATTATGTCAAAGTATCTAGTATTTGGGTAGAAGAAATATATATGTCAACCAAAACAGAAAAAAGTTTCATGTGTATACACACACACACACACAAACACGTGTGTGTCCATATATATGTAATCTTGAATGCTGACAAAATTTCCTACAGAATGAATTATTTTTCAACAGTAAAGTTTGTTAGAAGAAATGACTCCTATGTAATTGTTTCTTGGACAGTTGAGACCCATGGCTTTCTGAAACATAGTGGCTTGATGTTACAAAATTGTAAATCATTTAATTATTTTATTAGAGAAATTTAAAAAGATGTTGAAGACTTGGAAACCAATTGGTTTAAAGTTTAGTAGAATTGAATAATTTTCCAGAAAGACAGATAACCTCTTTTAGAGAGTAGTACACTGTCTGTCTTCTTTTTTAAAAAACATAGGTTATGAGATTTGGTCCAAATATATATATGGCCTTAAAAGAAAAGACATGTACAACTCAGTGAAGAAGGAGGAATTGTACCAATAGAAAACCTTAGCAGCACCAGGAACTTCCAGAGGAGGGTGTCATTGACATCATTTTTCCCTAGAAAGCTCTAATAATGTGATTTGCTAATGATAGCTCTGACCACTTGCAGGAGGAGGTGCTCAGTTCTGAAAAATGCCTGGGCAGTGACAAGTGGGTTATGTGTGTGCACAGAGAAAAAGTGGCCAAATAAAATCATTTCTTTTTCAATCTGTGTCGCCTATAGGCTGCCTAAAATGTTCATATAAATTGGTAGAAATAAGATATTGAAATACAGTGTGTAAGGATATTTACTCACGCTCAGATGTTCCAAAAATTGTATTTTTATCTGTTTTATATAACTTAACTAATGTTTACCTGTAGCCACTGTTGAATCTGGTAATTCTGGAACAGGAATGCAGGACCCAGTGAGAGGCAAGAATTTAACCAAAAAAAGTCCTTAGCACCATTAGCACTTATAGTTTGAGGTTAAGCATTTAAGATTTAAACAGTCTCGACTTCATGGTGAAAAGAGTAAATCTTCAATTGATTCGAGGAGTGCAAGCTTTCCATAAGGGATACCCATCCTTCCATCTGGGGGTGGAGGAGCAGTCACATATATGATGGAGGTATTAGTTTTTGTTCTGTGTGGCTTCCACTTGATTTGGTTCATCCTCTCTATCTCTGGCACTGGCCTTTTTTACTATCACATTTGATGATAATGAAATGGGTGGTTCCTAGCACCAGGGCCTACACCAGTGCCCAGTACCCAGACCTCCCTTTGCTTTGGTTTATGGAGTCCACACAGCTGCAGCCCATGACTCTAGTTCCACCTGCTTCTCAGCACTTCTGCATCTCTCTGGTATCCTTTAGATTCTCCTCTTGGATATCCTACATGCCTCCCATAAACTGTGAAAGCAATGGACAGTGCTATCAATCCAGACACCTCTCTGCCCTAATGTCCACTATTCCTCTTACTATATTGAGTGAGCTGCCATTTGGGGTGAAGGGCTTTTCTGAGAGGCTGGCAATCTCTTTTCTAGGCTATGTCCCAATAAAGCCCAACAGTTTCCCTAATCATCCCACCACCCATCTGACCCCGTTCCAAGGGGTAGGTAGTAGCGAGGGGCTAAGTTGCCTAATGTTCCATCTCTCTCAACTAAAGTAAAAAATTTTTAAATTCTGCATCATAGTAAAGACTATAACTATTACAGATTTACTGGCAATCATTTAATGCTTTCTCCTTATGATTTGCGTGTCTTCTTTTCTGAACGTATATTTGGATTTCATATGTGAGACATTACATAAACTATTTCATATGAAATAAATTACATCTTAAATAATATTTATAGTTCATAAAATACACAATGATATCTGAACATGCACTTATAAAAAGGACATTATGGGAAAAATAAAATAGAGAGTAAAGGTCCAAAATAGTAGAGAGAGTAAATAGAATTTGTCAGAATTATAAAATGAGAAAATTTGATGCTATACTACTCCGTCTAAAGGGTTACATTGATGGACTTTTACCTATACTGTCTCAGCATGAGTAACATCTCATCAAACAATATGTGTTATTTTTTTCCCTGTTGGCCATATTGTGATTTTTTTGTTAGGTTACATCTCTATGACATATTCAGGATAAATCTGAGAATAAAAGATAAATGAACTGAATGTAGCTATTTGTGGAACATAATCAAGAGCTAGCTGAATCTGAAAAGACAAACAGTATACTCATAATATCTAGAAGAGCTACATTTTTCATATACCAACAATTGTCTCTCATAAATTGGTTTAAGTGTGAAGGTGTAGCTGAAAGGTAAATTATAAAGCTAAACAATTTCAAATGTCACTGTGGATCACCAAATTAACACCAGATTCAGTATCGCCAAAAAATTATAATTCATTTCACTGCATTTAATTGCTGTCTTTTATCCATTATTAATCACTTCTGGTATGCCTGCCTTCATAAATGAGGAAAGCTACACCTTAATTTTACTAAGCAGCTGCAGAAAGGCACACTCATTATGTAGGTTTACAAACAAAAGCAAAGAGACTTCAATTATCATGTGAATTGGGATCCAGGTACACTACAAAATAGAGCAAATTAATGTTCTTTCAATACTGAGTCCACACAGTTCTTCATTTCTCAATCACCTTAGACAATATTTGCAAAGTACACAAGTTATCTTGCAAAGTGGTTTGAGAAGGAAGGGAACTGACATCAAGAGATATTAGAATGAATATATCAACAGTTAAACTTAAACTTTGGATACAACTTAGGTGCAGCCTCTTTGGATAAATGACATGTTAAGGATGTGCCCCCAAAGGCTCTTATGGTCATCTGTTTCTTTAAGGGTATTCTAAAATTCCACTTTTGGAAAAAGAATATTATGTTGCCATGGTTGAAAAGCAGATACTTTAATAGAGAGTTAAACTTTGAGCAAATATAGCAGTTCAGGCAAGACAGTAGATTCAGCTAACACAAAAGAACCCCACTTGCTCCCAACACCTAGAAATGCTGTATAAAACAGAACTTTAAAACAGATGAATAGCAGAGCTGAAAAGAAAAACTAAAAAGTAGAGGGGAGAGGTCGCTAATTGTCAGAAAAGAGGAGGAAATGAAAATGAGAGCAAAAATGCATGAACCGAAGTGATGGTTTCCCTGTGCTTGGGTCCTGGCTATTAATACCTCTGTGGGGTCAGAAAAGGCTTTGGGTCCAGCCAGGTGAGAAGCTGAAATCTTGCTCTGATATGATTGAAAAGCAAGGTAATATGGGAGTTTAGAGAGAGGTTCGTTAAATTCTGATGGATACTGTATACATTCCAGAGGCTTTTGTGTACAAAGAGTTCAGAGAGGAAATGACATGAAAATGTCCCTCGAAAAATTAAATAGGGCTTCACTAAGAAAATTAATGGAAGACGACATTCTCAGGTGAGGAAAATTCTACCGACCAGCAAAAAGGCATCAATCCATTGCCAAAAGGAAAACCCTTAAGATGAAGGATCTCTAAGGCACTGATGGTTCTGACATCCTGGGGGACTAAGATTTAATACTGAAATTGTGGGTCTCTAATGGTATCTGAGAACTATAAGCTTTCTGCTCTTCTACTCCACCAACTTGAATACTTTAACATTTCTTTCTCATTTCAAACGCTGTTGTTGAGGGGATTCATTTATGTCTACTCCCTCAAATTCTTTTTGCTCATGTTTACTATGTGCTACTACTTCACCCGTATGTTAACATTTAATCCTTATGTAAGCCCTATGATAGCATGTTTTTCTATTTTAGAGATGAGTAAGGTATAGCACAATTTATAAGGTGATTTGTTGTTATTCTTAGCTTTCTGTTGATACTCAATGTATATAATAATTTTACAAAGTGATTATTCCTTCCTGATACATCCTGAAATATTTTACTGATATCTTAATGAGTATGAAGCATTCCTATCTCTCTAAGCTGAGACAAGTCTACCGTGAACAGTCTGACCCTACAAGGCAAAATATCTGAATAGATATTCAGAACTTCCCTAGAGCCATGTGCTGCCATCACCAAATTTCTACCTCCTGAGGAAACAAGTATTTCCTCCGGAGGTAGAATTTAGAGGGAACAGAATTAATTAACATTTTTGCTTAGTACAGATGATTATTACTAACCTGAATAAACAAAGTCATATAACCATTAATAATTCAAATGTACTGTTTTTATCTCAATCTTCACATTCAAGTCCTTCTTGCTCAACAACCTCAATACCACTTTACCAAATATTTCTAGATATTCGCAAAACAGAGCCTATTTGTCCATCAACAGACGACGTATTAGAGTGGCAATTTAACACTCACTGTGTTATTTTTCTCCTCTAATTCAGTTTCTTTTTCTACTTCATTGACTATATTTCTTTCTAATAGAAATAATAATACATGTTTCAAACTGTCAATTACATACTCATATTCCTACTTTCAGATGAGTGTACTGAGGCATGAAATACTTAAGTATGATGGCTGGGGCCACTGATTCATTAAGGAAAATACTAAGTTTCTAAAGGCTATCTCACTCCAGATAGCACTACAAAACCTAAGTTTTGTGGAAGTCCTAACAATGTAAATGCTTGCTATTGTTTTGATATCACCTTATGCAGCAACAGAGACACTAAAATTATGATGTAGTAAAACTATACAACATGATGATTTGATACATCCACCCATTGTGAAAGGATTTCCACCATTCAGTTAATTAACACAGCCACCATCTTACATATTTCTTTTTTTCTTTTCATTTTGATGAGAACGTTTAAGTTCTATTCTCTTAGCAAATTTCAATTATACAGCGCAGTATTATCAACTACAGTCATTATCTTATATATTAGATCCTCAGACCTTATTCATATGACAACTAAGAGTTTATATTCTTTTACCAATCTCTCCTTATCCTCCCAACCCACATCCTAGCCCTTGACAACCACCATTCTCTTCTGTTTTTTGTGTATGACTTAAAAAACTTCCATATACAAGTGATTCCACGAGTGTTAGTTTTTCTCTGTTGGTTTATTTCATTTAGCTTAATTCCCTCCAGTTTTACTCATGTTGCAAATGACAAGACTTCCTTCTTTTTAAAGGCTAAATAATATTCCTGTGTGTCTGTGTTATGTATGTGTGTGTGGTTTTTTTTTGTGTATATATATATACCCATTCATCCACCAATGGATACTTAAGGTTTCTAAACCTTGGTCATTGTGAATAATGCTGTAATAAACAAATATCTGTTCAATATCCTGTTTTCATTTCCTTTGGATATATAGCCCACAGGTGGGATTGCTAGATCATATGGAGCTCTATTTTTAATTTCTTGAGAAACCTCCACACTGGTTTCCATAGTGTCTGTACCAGTTTACATTCCTCACCAACATTGCACAAGAGCTCCTTTTTATCCACATTCTTGCCAGTACTTGTTATCTCTCTCTTTTGTGATAAACATCCCAGTGAGTATGAGATGATATCTTATTGTGGTTTTGATTTGCATTTCCTTTATGATAGTGATATTGGACATCTTTTCATGTACCTATTGGCCACTTGTATCTTTGGAAAGATACAAGTCATCTTTGGAAAAATGTTCATCCAGATCCTTTGCCCATTTTTAAAACTGGGTTATTTGGAAGTTTTTTGCAATTGAGTTGTAGGGGTTCCTTGTATATTTTGGATATTATTCCCTTTTAAATATGTGATTTGGAAAGAGTTTCACCCATTCTTAGGTTGCCTTTTCATCTTATTGATGATTTCCTTTGCTGCATAGAAGCTTTTTAATTTGGTGTAGTATTACTTGTTTATTTTTGCATTTGTTATCTGCGCTTCTGGTTTCTTATCCCAAAAAAATAATTGCCAAGATCAATGTCATGGAGCTTGCTCCTTCCATTTTCTTCCAGGAATTTTATAATTCTTCCAGGAATTTTATAATTTCAGGTCTTATGTTTAAGTCTTTAAACTGCTTTCAATTGATTTTTGTGTATGGAGTAAGATAGGGTTCAGTTTCATTTTTTCACATGTGAATATCCAGTTTTCCCAACATCATTTATTGAAGAGACCATATTTTTTAATACTGTTGACTCTCTTATATTGGTTGATAGTATATGTGTAGATTTATTTCTGTGATCTCTATTTAGTTCCATTAATCTATATGTCTGTTTTTTTTTTTTCACCAACACCATGCTGTTTTAATTATCAGAGCTTTGTAGTATATTTTGAAATCAGGTAGTGTGATGCCTCAAGTTAATAGTTAACAGAATGTTGACTAGAATAGTTAACAGAATGTGTGACATAACAATAATAAGAGTTAACTTTTATTAAGTGCTTTCTAGGGATCCCTGGGTGGCACAGCGGTTTGGCGCCTGCCTTTGGCCCAGGGCGCGATCCTGGAGACCCGGGATCGAATCCCACGTCGGGCTCCCGGTGCATGGAGCCTGCTTCTCCCTCTGCCTATGTCTCTGCCTCTCTCTCTCTCTCTCTCTCTCTCTCTGTGTGACTATCATAAATAAATAAAAATTAAAAAAAAAAAAAAAGTGCTTTCTATGGACCAGCCACTATGTGAAACCCTGTTTGTGTTATGCTTTTTAATATTTTCGAGAGCTCCGGGATATAGAATCAATTGCATCCCTATTCTAGAAATGGATAAACTGAATTTCACTTAAAAATTTCAGAAGGTGAATTCAAACCCAATTCTGTGTGATACCAGAGGTTATTCTTTTAACCACTTTGCTAGAATTAATATAAAACCATAACATGTTTAGCATTAAACACAATTTTTAAACGTAATTTCAGGCATGCCTGGCAATAACTTTCATTCTCTCTTTTCTAGATTATTTATAAGTTGTATTCATAATTAGCTACCTTTACATCATTTTGTGATTCATTTTCCAGTTTATACCCTATGCTAATTCATGCCAGCCAACATTGGGCCTGGCTTATAATAAGTCTCAACTAGAGTAAATGAAATAAAATTGAGAACCTCTTATAATTATTATTTCAGTTTTTGTACATCTAAGGAAATGGTAAAAAGGACTACTTATTCATCATCTACTATGATGGTGCTCTGTTAGTTAAAAGAAGAAATAATCACTGCCCTCATTGTGCTTCATTCTAAAGCTACATTGTGATGATAGCCAGTGGACACATGAGGCTATTGAGCACTTGGAAAGTAACTAATCCAAACTGAGACATACTTTAAGTGTAAAATATGCACTGGATTTTGAAAATTTCCTTTAAGAAAATCATAATGCTAAATATCCCAATAATGTATCATGATAATTACATACTAAAATAATATTTTAGTTATATTGAATTAAATACATTATTAAGATTAGATTTTATGATTAAAATGAATTATGCTTAAAAGTGCCTGGCTGGCTCAGTCAGTTAAATGTCTGATTCTTGATTTCAGTTTGAGTCTTGATCTCAGGTTGTGAGTTTGAGCCCCACATTAGACTCCATGCTGGGTGCTGGGCATGGATCCTACTTAAATAAATAAATAAATAAATAAATAAATAAATAGTGCTTATTTTCCTTTTTTGTGTTTTGTGGGGCTTTTTTTTTTGACATCACTACTAGAAAACATGAAATTTCATATATTGCTTGTATTTATACTTCTATTAGACAATGTATTCTAAAGGACAAGAGGAACACATTAATAGATTATTAAAATAGAAGTTAAAATTTGTAGGATATATATACACACAAGGATCATATGGAAACACAAAAGAAGGACTTCCAAATTAGGAAAGATAATTCACTAAGACTCCCCATAGAAGGTGACATTTGTTTTCTTATCTTCTTGCATTTTTTCTAGTCCCATTTGTTCCTAATGTATTTGTGCTCAGGTTAATGGATATTGTGGCTTCCTTATACAGAAATTCTGCATGAAATATCTTGGGTGCTTATGACTGCCTTCACTAGACACAATAGAAGGTGTAAGGATAGGATAAGTCTCATGAGCTGTAGTGGGGAAAACAGAATGCCTAGATCAAGAACTGTTGGAGTGTACTCCCTGTTTAGCTTTCTCTTAAATTTTTGACTGCTTTTTGTGTCTTGCTATTAAATATTTTCCACCAGTTTTTTTTCCAAACCTCTTTTTAGTTAAGTATAAATAAATACATAAAATTGAAATCACAGGACTACAGCTGATAAATTCTTATAAAGGAAAGGCACCTCTGTATCCAGCACCTAGATCAAGAAATAAAAAATATCCAGTAGTCTTAGAGGGTCCTGTAAACTCCCTCCCCATCTCTGCACCACTAAAAGTAAATAATTTTGTTGACTTTTAACACTGCAGATTAGTTTGCCTATTTCAAGCTCTGTATTTATGCAATTATGCAACTTCCTTGTGTTGACAGTGCTCCAGCATTGGACACCAGCCATACCATCCTTCTATTTAAATGGAAGTAGACAAGCAAGAATCACCCCATGTACAAGAAAGAAAGTGCAATACAAAAAAGAAAGAACAAAGATGCTGAAGGAAACAAAGATAATTTAGGGAAAAAAACCAAAAACCTTGCTCATTTACTATTTTCAACTTACATATGTCTGGGTATAAGTATAAATAAATTACAATTGGCTCTGAGACAACTTGGGGGTTAAGGGTACTGACCCCCATGCAGTAAAAAAAATCCACACATAACTTTTGAATCTTCAAAAACCTAACTACTAATAACCTACTGTTGACCAGAGCCTTACCAATAATATAAACCATCAACACTTATTTTATATATGTATTATATACTGTATCTTCAAAATAAACTAAGATAGAGAAAAGAAAATATTAAGAAAATCATAAGGGGGCAGCCCTGGTGGCTCAGCGGTTTAGCGCTGCCTTCAACCCGGGTTGTGATCCTGGAGACCCGGGATCGAGTCCCACGTCAGGCTCCCTGCATGGAGCCTGCTTCTCCCTCTGCCTATGTCTCTGCCTCTCTCTCCTTCTGTGTCTCAAATAAATAAATAAATAAATAAATAAATAAATAATCTTAAAAAAAGAAAATCATAAGGAAGAAAAAATACACTTACAGTACTGTATCGTAAAAATATCTGTGTATAAGTAGACCTGTACAGTTCAAACCCTTGTTGTTCCAGGTTAAACTATATATGCAATACTGAACTTAGTGAAATTCTAAATATTATACCCAAAAATATTTGGAAGAAATTACAAAAGAAGAAGAATGACATAAAATTGAGATAATCATAGAACAGGAAAATCTTAGAGATTGAAAATAAAATTGCAGACATAAAACATTTACTAGGAGAACTAGAAAATAAATTTGAGAAAATATTCTAGCATGAAACAAAAAGACAAACAGATAATGGTAGGTAAAAAATAATAGGTGACTGGGTGACGGGCACTGATAGGGGCTCTTGGTGGGATGAGCACTGGATGTTATGCTATATGTTGGCAAATTGAACTCCAATAAAAAAAAATTAGGTGTAGTAATCCAATATGCTGTAAAACAGGATTTCCATAAGGAGAGAACAAGGAAAATGGATGCAAGGAAACTATCAGAGAAATAATGGCAGAAAATTTCCCAGAAGTAAAAGAACACAGGTCTTGAGGTTGAAAAGACTCATTAAGTCAACAGTGCAATAAATGAACAAAGATCTGCCCATAGCCTTGAATTTTTAAAACTTTAGAATATGAAAGATAAAGAGATAATCCTAAAAGTATCCAGAGGAATATGACAAGTCACTTATAAAAGGATGAGAAAGAATGGCTTCAGCCTGGCATCAGCAAAACTGGAAGCTAGTGGACATTATAGTAGGATGCCTAAAAGTTCTGAAGAAAGGCTATAGCCCACCCAGAGATCTATATTCAACTAAGCACACTTTCAGATATGCAAGGAATTATCAACTTTATCTTTCATTTGTGTTTTACTGACAGTGATTTGATATATTTCAACAAAATAAGGGGGTAAATCAATACCTTGGAAGATGAAGTAATCCAGGAAAGAGTAAATTTACTCTAAGAGAGCAAAGAAAAGAAGTCCTATAGTCTCAGTTTTGTAGTAGATCTTCAGGACAAACAATCCATGTCATGGCAAAAGGATGATGGATAACTCTGTGATCTAAAAAATTCCTGATATAATAGAAAGCATAACTAAAAATTGAAAGTAATTGGGAAAAGTGAAGGGTCAATAGTATAAGAATGCAAGAAAGTCAGAGCTCAAATATTAAGCAAATTGAAAGTGTAGTATGATTTTAAGCAATTATTAGAGTAGATATAGTGATACATTTGACCTGATGCTAGCAACAGTCCCCTTTATGTAGTACAGAGATTAGAATATTGGTTTCAAAGAGGAAGAAAGTAATGCTAGCACATTCCATGGTTTGAAATCACATATTCACAAAATTTAAAAAGTAACTCATGCAATGGTTTTTAACTTTAGTATCAACCTATAGATGAAACATACAAGTCTGGATCTGGCTGCAGAACAAAATGTAAATATTAACAGACAACATAAAAGTAAAAGTGAAGCTGACATAAATTGAGAAGTGAATAGCTAGAAAAGGTTTGGGTTGGATGAAAGTGAAGGACAGGCAGGGTGTTAACCTACTAATGAGAAGGTGACAAATCAAGAGAAACTGATGCAAATTGATGGAAACAATTACACAGATCATCAATAAAAGAATTAAAATTATAATATTAATATCTAACAGAGAGCAGGAAGGAGGATGCGTGTAGGGTAATTGACCTAAACACTCATCATTCATATTGAAGAGGCAATTGAATTATAGAACTCTAGCTGACTAGCAGAAAAGAAGTTTATTAAAAAGAATACTGGGAAACTCACATAATTTGAGGGAGTGAAAAAACCAGATCAGAATTAAGCTTCCAGGAACAATATCTAAGACCACAAAGCAAAAATAGTCTAATGAAGAAATTTGTTACTATGGTTGCCCCAGTGAACACTAGAGAAAACCAGAATCACCAATGCCCTTACAGCTTGTTACCCCAACCCTCTCAGCAAAGAAAAATAGATTGAAGCCCTTTCCTCAATTCACTTACTTCCAAATCACACTCCCATACTGTTGAGTCTGATTGGATGAACTGAAGTCACATACCATCTTGTAGCATATCCCCTACCTGCAAGGAGTCTGGGGAACTGAGTTTTCTCATTTTTATCTTGGGGAGGTAAGATTCATATGATTAGAATATTCCTATGAAAGCACTGCATGATGAGAAAATCAGACAGCAGTGACATAACTTGTCAAAGTCGATTTTATAAAGGAGCAAAACCATATAATCCACAGCTTTAAGATGAGCACCAAGAGAACCAAATAGCAGAAATAATCTAAAAAGTTGCATTCCAGGCAGTGAAGCGGAGGTCAGAAAAGGAAGGTAATGCGGAACTTCTTGTAAGAAGCTCTTCTATTTAACTTGCCATCACTGGCTGACTTGACGGACACAATTAAAAATTGAAAATAAACTAGAGATGATGAGGACACATGCTTAAGTGAGCCAGTAAATGATAGAGTAGGAAGTTTAACAAAGATCTTCCTTAAAGCCAAATACTGACTGCAATTTAACTTAATGTGACAGAGAAGGTGGAGATTAAGCAGAAAGCTTTTGTTTGTGTGAGAGAAGAAGGAAGAAATGGTGGTGCCAGGGACGGAATTTAGAATTAGAACAAAAGACCAGACATTTTTAGTTTTAAAGAAATGTCAACCAGGATAAGTAAATATAGAGTTACTAGCAGTTGAGGCATGCACTGAGCAAATTTATGAAGGAAACTAGCAGTTGAGGCATGCACTGAGCAAATTTATGAAGGAATTTCCAAAGCTAGAATCACTGTTTCTTGTGGCTAGAATTTCTGTCTCTTCTGAACAGCAGTCCTTTGAGTCATAACACACATTCTGTTTGGTTGAGGCATTTTTTTCTGATTGGTCACATCTCACGCTATACTGGTTCTTAAATATTTTGGGATTCCACTTTGCTGTGTTTGGCACTATCTTTAAATAGAGTATTCATTCTTTTACTTTTATTATTTATTGATGTATAACTTTCATACAATAAAGTGCATAAATCTTTAGTATACAGCAAAGTGAATTTTCACATTTTTACAGGAATATAAATACAATCTCATAGTCACCACTCAAATGAAGACTGAATGTTGCCGGTATTTTAGAAGTATTCTCGAGCTCCTCTCAATCAATACCCCTAAAGGCAGGGGGCTCCATCCTAGGACTCTGGGATCATGAACTGAGCTGAAGGTGGGGGCTTAACCAACTGAACCACCCAAGCGCCCCTGAGGTTATTTCATGTTCTTGCATGTCAGGAGTTCATTCTTTTTTCATTGTCTGTATATATCCAAATTGATTTATCTATTGTATTGTTGATGGATATTTGTATGTTTCCAGCTTTTGGCTATTCTGAACATTCTTGTACCTGTCTTCTTGCATTGGATATTAACCCAGGAGTGTAATTGCAGTGTCATGGGGGGATATGCAAGTTTAGTTTTAGTAGTAATATGTACATATATTTTGCCACTGTCTTCTTCAAAACAATATACTCCTTTCTCATTGATATCTAAATTCCTATCAAATTAACAGATTTTCTTATATTAACATCCACATATAACTTTTCACTTGATTTACACATTTGACTCTCTCCTTTTCCTTCTCCCTCTTTTTCTCTTCTTTCTACTCCTTCACTCCTGTTTTCTGTAATAGGCATTTTCTTCTTGCTATGAAAAAGTGACAAATCATCATTTTCTCTCTTTTGCTTGACTTTTGCAATGGGGCAAGTTTTTCAGTGATTTTCTGCAAGAAGGCTTAACTGATTGAACTGTTGAACAAAGGGGTTAATACCTGGCTAGAACCTTTCCTAATTTGTAAATTATTAATAAATCTAGAGTATTAGTCTCTTGTCAACATTAGCCCTTAATAGTAAGGAGAGCCTTAAAGGCAGAAAATCAAGATACAGACTTTATTTAGGTAAAATTTCTGTGTTGAGAAGCTGTAAGCATTGGAGTAAGACATTGGAAAAATGTATGTTTTGGAATATTAAATAGTAAATATTTTTAAATATCAATAATTCATTGTATTAAAAATAGACATCAGATCCTTACATAATTACATTTAGACTTTTCTTATTAAAAGGCTATTATTAAAATTTTTTCTCAGGGGCCCCTGGGTGGCTTAGTGGTTGAGCATCTGCCTTCAGCTCAGGGTGTGATCCCAGGGTCCTGGGATCGCGTTCCGCATTTGGCTTTCCGCAGGGAGCCTGCTTCTCCCTCTGACCACATCTCTGCCTCTCTCTCTCTCTGTCTCTCATGAATAAATAAATATAATCTTTTTAAAAAAAGAAATAAAACTCTTTCCAAATAACTTGTATTCATTATTTTGTATATCTTATAATTGTGGTAAGGAGAGGAAAGCCTGGAACCACATTCTATAGCTGCCAAGATTTGGTGAACCCGGAAGGTAGAGCCATGGGATAGAAGAATAAGTAACATTATTTCACACCTTCCAGTTTTTCTAGGGAGACATAGGATTGAAGTCAGTCTGTGTAAGTCTGTAGAAGTCACAGAAAGTTTGGGAATCTCTTCTGCATGTTCCAAATGGGACTGACCATAAAGATAAGTTGTCAATATATTTCTGGCACTACTGCCCTGGGAATGAGTTGGGAGCAACTCTTCACAGTGCTACGTAGTAAATCCTGGGCATCCTTTATGACGGGAGATCTCACGTGGGCTCTGGGTACAACCTGGAAGTGATTCTTTCTGAGCCATCCTTTCATCACAACAGGATATAAGAAAAAGGTCTGGAATGCCAGAAAGACCAGCGGTTGGGGCAAGGGCTGATGGCTTCTGTGGAATGTACAGGAGGAAAGCAATTCTCTTTCAGAATCAATTAATAAGGGCTCAGAATGGAACAAAAACAAAACAAGAAAATACTAGTCTGAGCAAGTACATAGACAAAGGACTAAAAACTCAATTTTATAGGCTTAGAAACAAGGCAGATGATACTGAACAAAATAAGTCTTTTTGGTTCCTCATATATTAAAATGCAAAACAAATAATGAATGAAAGCACTTCTTTTATTTTGCATTCATATCAATTGTATTGGTAATTGTTATTTTAGACTCCAGTTTATGTTTTGCTTTTATGTTGAAATTTGGATTATATCTTCTTATAAACAATGTTTATTTTTGCAATTAAAATATATAAAAATGGAGACTTTTGTATAATTGTTTTGCCTGGCTTTTTTATTTTGGTAATTTGCAATAAAGAATGAACAGTGCTCACCAACTCCTGTAACTATACATAGGTTTAGAAGTTCCCTCTCCTCTGCTTGGCTAATTGCTATCAACTTTTTAGAGTTAACCCTAAATTTAAATTTTCAACTTTTTAGAGTTAACCCTAAATTTAAATTTTCTAGTATCAGAGTCTATCACTAGGATCATATTTGAGAAACTAAATAACTGGAGCTAATATATAGGAAAGCCATTTTCTTAATGGCTAAACCCATTAATGAAACTTTTCAAACAAGATTCATATTTAAAAAAAAAACCCAAAGTCCATACTTTCTATATACTATAATCCAATATTGGAGTTCTTAAGAAACCTCATATTATTTAAAAATCACATGAAAAACCAATTGTTTCAGTGAAAGAAAAGATTAGGATGAGAAGGATTCAGGGTCACAATTGCCCATGGCTGCAAAGTAATACAAGTGAGTAATTCAAATTTGATTTACTAATTATTTAATCAATGTTGTAGCTGATGCAAGTCATGAAACTTGCAGGAAAAATGACTATATTAAAGAAGCATCTGGCTACTCTTCCTCCTCATTCTGTTGCACTCTGATTTTTTTTTCACTCTGATTTCTTTGAAAAGTAGCTAAGGAAGCCTGACCTACCCTCTAAAAAGAATGGAATATACTTAGTATATTGGCAACATTCTAGGTATTAAATGCATACAAAATATTTCATTTTCTTGCTTCTCCGAGCTTACACAAAATTGTAAATAATAAGACAACAATGAATAATGAGAAGAAAAATAAAATCAGTAGAGATGTTGGATTGAGCTTTATTTTAGTCTATATTAGAATCCAGTCTAGTCTAGGGATCCCTGGGTGGCTCAGTGGCTTAGCACCTGCCTTCCGCCCAGGGTGTGATCCTGGAGTCCCAGAATCAAGTCCCACATCGGGCTCCCTGCATGGAGCCTGCTTCTCCCTCTGCCTGTGTCTCTGCCTGTTTCTCTCACTCTCTGTGTCTCTCATGAATGAATACAGTCTTTAAAAAAGAAGAAGAAGAAGAAGAAGAAGAAGAAGAAGAAGAAGAAGAAGAAGAAGAAGAAGAATTTAAAAATAAATAAATAAATAAAATCCCATTAAAAAAAAAAAGAATCCAGTTTAGTCTAGCTTTGTCTGATAGATTGATAGGACTAGTCTACCAGGAGACTATTTGCATGGGGAATGAGCTATTACTAGGATATTGATTTCAATGAGAATGAATAACAAGTAATACATTCATACAATGGAATATAATTTCAGTTAAGATAAATGACACATATCAGTATGGATAAACCCCCCAAAATACAAAGTTGAACATTATCTCAGGTTCCTGGACCCAATTCTAACATGTGGATGGATGTGTGTGTGTGTGTGTGTGTGTGTGTGTGTAGGGGTGGGAGAGTTCCACACACACCACCAAGCAATACTTGAGACACCACCCAGACATTCTACAACTTAATTCGATTCTGACACCATCTACCTGGAGACAGCCTCAAATCCCACAGGTTGAAGGTTCAGTCCCACAAGATCACCCTCCACCTCGGATGCCAGTTCTAAGGCCAAGTTGTTGCCTGTGTTTCTAATTGACAGGCTATAAATCACAAGTTTCCCTACCTCATCCTTGGGTTTGATAAATTTGCTAAAGCACCTTACAGAACTCAGGAAACTTGTTTATTCACTAGATTATTGATTTATTACAAAGGTTATTAAAGGATACAGATTGACAACCAGATGAAGAGATACATAAGAGCAAGGCATGTAGGGAGGGAAACGGGGCTTCCGTGACTTCTTGAAGTGCACCATTCTGCCTGCATTTCCACATGTCTACCAACCTGGAAGCTCTCCAAACCCTATCCTTTCAGGTTTTTGTGGAGACTTCATTATTGTGAAAATTAATTAAGGGGAATCTTACTAAAATGGAGCTGGGAGGTTCAGCAGGGGGAGTTCTTACATCCTACTCCTCATCAATCACAAATCCAACAGGAAGAGAGGAACCTTGCAAGTTGATACTACTTTACTAAGTCAGCAGGAAAAAGAAAGGCTTCCCCCTTCTTTCACCTCCTGCAACAGCCCAGTCAGTGAGAGATGCTCACAACTCAGCCAATGAGAAGCCGCTGTATTTCAAACTCCCATACCAGACTCTTATCAACTCCCCTTTTCCTCTCCTTTGTTCTCCAGACTTGCTTATAGTTTTGCTTGTCCCTGATAGCAGTTCACTGCTCTGTTAACATTACAGAATCATGATTGATTAAATCATTAGCCATTGGCAATTAATTCAAACTCTAGCTCCACCCTACAGGCGAGGGGGATGGTACTGAAAGTTCCAACACCCTAATTATATAGTTGCGTCCCCCCCGCCACCAGTCCCCATCCTTCAGTGGAGTCCAAAAGTCACTCCATCAATATAACAAAAGATATATCTTTTGCTCTCATCATTACTTAAAAAATCCCAAGGGTTTTAGGAGCTTTATGCTAGAAACAAGGACTAAGACTAACTATACATTTCTTATTGTAAATCACAAGATCGCAAACACAAAAAAGTTACAAAAGAACAAAGGGGAAGTATGATGCATGTCACTTGTTTAAAAATTTAAAACATAAGATTTTACACAATATTTTTGGATTTTTCTAAACAATAATACATATTATTTATATATTACAAAATCATGGCCTACAAAGATATGCATTCATTTCCAAAGAGTGGTTTTATCTGAGCACAAATGCCAAGATTGGTTTGGGGAAGAAGACTGTAGTTATCCTATATATTAAAAACAAAAAAAATTAGCCTTTTAAAATCACAAGTTTTTTTTTTTTTAAGATTTTATTTATTTATTCATGAGAGTCAGAGAGAGAGGCAGAGACACAGGTAGAGGGAGAAACAGGCTCCATGCAGGGAGCCTGATGTGAGACTCGATTCTGGGTCTCCAGGATCAGGCCCTGGGCTGAAGGCTGCGCTAAACCTCTGAGCCATTAGGCTGCCCTAAAATCACAAGTTTTAAAGCAGAACATTTCCTCAATCCTCATAGTACTAGTTATATAGACCTTTAAACAGTCACACCAATTATAGTAAGTAGGGTCATTTGGCTGTTTGGGACATGAGCTTAGATAAAGGTCTAAAGGCAAAGCAAATATAATTACAACTGAAACCTAACACATGGGAACCAAAATGTTCTTAACTTTTCTCAACAACTTGAAAAACACAAAACGCTCATTGCTAAAATGATTGAAAATTGAAGGGCAATTTAAACTTATTGCAGAGGTGGATTAGATAAAATGCACCCGGGGTGGTTGGTGAATTTTAATGTAATTTAGTGATGAAAGAACTTTATGATCAAGTGCTGTGGTGATTCCTGGCACTGAGGGATTTGAAAGGTAGTAATGGGAATGTGGGTGGAAGAAGAGTTATTTTCCATTTAAAATCTAAGAAATAAATTTCTACTGTTCTTTGATTTTTTTCATTAGTATGAAATCATACTAATTCTGTGTGGTAACACTGATTAACTTATGTTGATTGGAAGTTTGATTGTTGGGTTTATTTGTATTTGATTAATAAACTCCAAGATAATGAATAATTCTAAATAAACACAGTGCTCTTGGCAATAAAACTTTTCAGAACATTGATTTGCATGAAAAAATAATAGTTTCTGGTGATAGGATGGAACAAATGTATATAGTTTAGTGGCTTCTCAGAAACTAAGTCTCTAAAAGGTTTAATTGCTCAGGTCACATATCTGGGATGAGGAAATAGTCACTAATCAGCCTGGGTCACTCTGCATGCTAATGTATTATTGTCTTCTTTGTTGAAAGAGGAGATGAGACAGGAATTTTCCACGCTGACATGAATGCCAAGTTACTGACCAAAAATGCAGTATTTCTCAAAAGAAATAAATTAGTATGAATTTAGTTACTATATCAACTGTGAAAGTCTATTCAAATTCACGGGAAATGAAATTGAAAGGGAACTAACATTTACTGAGAACCTACTATGTGTGCATGTATGTGCTCCTCTGTTACTTCATTTACTTATGTTAACTCTCTAAATTTATTATTATTCTCATTTCACAAATAAGAAAAATCAGCTTCACCAGGGTTAAGTAATTTGCTCACTGTCATGGGATAAATGCTGAGCCAGCATTTGAAGTAGGGTCTCATTCTACAACTTCATGAATTAGGATCATGAAGAGGACTTGGGCTAAGTACTTGGGATTTTTTATCATATTTGTGCCATGGACTCTTTTTGTACAGCCTGGTGAAGACTATGGAGCACTTCCTAGAATTCTGTTTTAAAGTACATACAATAAGATACATGATATACGAAGAGGCTCAAAATATGCTCCCAAATATGCCTTTATGGATATTGATTATTCTGAACTGGTTATTTTTAAGAAAAAGTAGAGGCAGTTGAGACCCTGAAAACTGAGTAGAAATTACCCCTTTGTAAGAGACATTTACTCTTATGAGGGAAATCTCTATTTATAAGGGTAGTCTCCCCCTCTGTACCAGGAAAAGAAGGATGACGTTAGATCTCTAGAAACTCCTATCAAAGGAGAAGGAAAGGACTTAAATCTTCAGAGCAACCTTATCATTCTCTACTGTGCTTTCCTGGTAATCCCCCCATTGCTGACCTCTTCCCCACCCCCAGTATCTTTTGTCCTGGAGGAGAGATGGCATTTAAGGTGGGGGTTTGGGCCATTTTGGAGAGTTACTCAGTTTTCCTGCATCTCTCTCATGTATACAGGAGTTACACATGTTACTGAACTTCTCTTTGTTTTCCTCTTGTTAATCTTTTAATTGTAGGGGTGTCTCAGCCAAGGAGAGAAGGGCCTCATAGATACAAAGGCAGAACTTCCAAGGGAAAAATAAATGGGAGGAAGGAAGGCCTATATTGGAGGGTAGAATGAGAAGTTCTCCGGTCATTCTAATCTAACCCGGCTGAGTAGGGGACTATGTCTCAGGCACAGAATAAAGTGGAATAGCTGATTGCTAGGTAGTTAATAACTACCATTTGTGAAAAAGACTGGGATTCTGAATAGGAAAGATCAAAGTCCTAAATGAGAGACTACAGCCTCAGTTTAAGAATGAAAGTACAGGAATGCCTGGGTGGCTCCACGGTTGGGCGCCTGCCTTTGGCTTGGGTTGTGATCCCAGGATTCGGGATAGAGTCCCACAGCCAGCTCCCTATGGGGAGCCTGCTTCTCCCTCTGCCTGTGTCTCTGCCTCTCTCTCTCAGTCTGTGTCTCTCATGAATAAATAAATAAATGTTTAAAAAAGAAGAATGAAAGTACAGTAGACCAGCAAAAAGAATCATAGTATACTAGTATACTATAGCTGGTTGAGTAACTTTACATACCTGTCATTGCCTAACATATAAATAATGTGTATCCTTAACTCACTCCATGCTGTGATAAGATTGGCTATGAGCATAGAGAGTGAAGAGCCATATTCCAGTTTGCTGGATCTGAGAGAGACACCAGGCGTTTGTAATAGCTTCCTATTTTTTAACAAATTACACTAATTTTACGGCCTAAAACAAAACAAAAAATTATTTACATACAATTATGGAGGTCAGAAGTCCAAAATAGGTCTCACTGGGCTAAAATTACGGTGCTAGTGAGAATGCACTTTTTTTGGAGACTCTAGGGGAGAATCTGTTTCCTTACCTTTTCTACCTTCTGGAGACCTCCTGCATTCATTAACTTATGGCACATTTCTCTGTTTCAAAGCTAGCAGCACGGGGTCTTCAAATCTTTGGCTGTGACCTTTTTGATCAAATGGGCCCACTTAGATAATCCAGGATAATCTCCCATTTAAAATCCTGATTTAATCAAATCGTGAAATCCCCTTTGCCATGCAAGGTAACATATTCACAGCTTCTGGAGATTAGGAAGTAGACATCGTCGGTAGGTGGCATTACTCTGCCTACCACAGTGGTACACTACAGTGATTTCTCTTCATAAGAAGAGAGAGAGAATACAACCCTAATGGTTTTCTCTTTATATCCCAAAGAAGATAGTTTATGTAACCCACCTACTCAGCACATAACAGAAAATAAGTAGCCACTTCTCAGTGACAGGACCTGGTAGTTTATACGGTTCACGATGTGGGGAAAGTGAGATATCTTAAGTTCCAGAAATGCATGCATATGTGCTGTCATCAATGAAAAGCAGTAATCTCCATGAAGCCTTCATTCACTTTCTACCTCGCCTCCAGATTTGATCTTAACGTTCCTCTTTGGTCTTCTTTTATAATTGATTATTTCATTTCTCTTTTTACAAGTGTGTCTCCACACTGAAATCGGAAATCCTCAAGGGCAAAGACAGTGATTTGCTTATCCATGTGTCCCGGTGCCTGATAGGATACTTGGCCCACATTAGGACTGAATACGTAGTTGTTAAAATAGCCTGTATTTGTTCACTTTGGTCATTTTTCTATGAAAACAAACTCTGTGGGCAATAGTCTTTTCCTAATGTATGTTACATATTTTTTACCCACAAAGGCATTACAATAGTAACTCCCATGAATGGCGTTCAGAGAATCCATAAGATCCCTGATTGTATACATAAAATGCTGGGCGTGTATGAGAAGGCTAATATCCTTTCCAGTAATGTCTTCTTATGAGGAGAGCATCCTGATCATCTTTTTCTACACTGTTGGAAGGATGGTTACACATGTCCTTAGACACTTCTGAGATAAGATGAAGGTTCAGCCTCACACTGGGCAAAATAAAAGATGGTAGCATTTTATTTTAGAGAAGGGATTGGATGTCTTAATTGTGTCACTCCTGAATGGCCACAGTTACTTTTTCCATAATGAAAGGTCTAATTGCTTTGGGTAACAGTTTCCATTTTCAAGCTGGTGTAGGGTATTAGTGTCTGTCTCCATTAGCCTTTTGCTGGAAGTTATTTGTATGATACTTTCAGTGCCAGCTACATTACAAAAATGTTGATGGCCAGTATCTTGGCCTGTGATAATTTGGTGCTTTCAATAATAGAAATGCCAAGTTGTTAATTAGCTTAATGTAAGGACTATATATCACCTTTTTCTTTTCATTTTGATTGGCCAGCATTACTTCTCTTTAAGTAGATGCCTGCTAAAGTGTTTTGAGAGGTGCTTGTTTTCACAAAATAATCATCCTGGATTAGTGAGTTATGAACAGCTGCCTCGAGTGAGAGCTGATTTAGTCCATTACTCAAAGCATGAACCAAAACATTATTGGTGCACAGAGAATTTATGGGAAAATCCACTTTTGCCACGCTCTGACAACAGCACAGCAAATCAAGGTGGAGCTCTGGGACTAAAGCAATTTTACTATTCATAGAAAACTTTGATACCTAGTGGTTTCTTGATTAGGAGAAAGAAACTACACATATTAAGAAACAAGTCTAATAGAGAAAAGGAATCTAAGTTTCTTATGACTTGACTGTAAACATATCAATTTTTCTTTTGTTCTTTGTCTATTCTAAAATATTGACATTGTTAGGCAAAAGTTTGACTACAACAACTGCTTTACATGGAATTAGGACTTCTAATTCATATTCCAGCTTTCTCTACTCATTTTACTGATAGATTTTAGGATTATGGATTGAGTTTGCCAAGTTGGCAGCTAGGCAAATCATTAAAATTGAAAATGGCATGGCCCTGACAGTAAAGCCTTTGAGCACATTTGAAACTCAGGAATGGCCAGAGCTGCCACATGGCATGAGTGATAGCTTCTATTCTGAAGGAGAAAATCTATGCATCATAATGTCTAAGATGGGTAGACAATGAGTGCTATATATTATAATCTCCATCAATGATCATGATGAAAAAACTAATAACTAAAGTGATAACAAATTGTTGACAAATAGAGTTAGCATAATGCTTGGTTTTCAGATTTAATTACTGTTAGATTATCATGGCAGAGAGCATTGTGTAATGATATGGGTTTGGACATGGAGGAAGTCAGAGAATTCTAGGCCTGTTTATCACACTTATCATTTGTATAGCCTTGAGAAAGTCAAATAATTTCTTTTAGAGTCAGTTTCCTCAATCATAAAATGGAGATGGTAATAGATATTAACTATAAGCGGGCACAAGGAAGCAAAGAAGGTGATAGAAATGCTTCAAAATCGGACTGTGGTGATGGTTGTGCAACGTGGTACTAAAAATTATTGAATCAAACAACCTAAAATGGTGAATTTTACAGCACATAAATTACATCTCAATATATTTGTTAAAAAGTTGAGGGTGCTTATTTATTCTTTCAACAAATGAATGGCATATCCCATTTTTAAAGAGCTCACAATCTCAGTTAGGTGACAAATACATTGCAATCATTCTGCTTTTCACCATTATGTGATCAGTGCATTATAGCATTTACTCAGTGTTGGGCACTATGCTAAGCACTTTACATACATTAACCCTTTTAATCCTCATACCTATTATCATCTCCGTTTCACAGATGAAGAATCTGCTATACAGATTACTGGAGGTCACACATCATTTAAATAGTGGAGCTGAGATTCAAATTCAGGTCTTCTGAGTTCAGACTGTATTCCTCTTAACCAATATCCCTAGAAGCTACTAAGTGGGAATGTGCATAAAATCACAAGATATCATGGGAACTACAGTGGAATGAAGGGCATGCAACGACCTGAATGGTTAGAAAAGGACTTTCAAAGGAGCTATGAAATATATGCTGAAGAACTGGGTAAGAGTTTACCAACAAAGAAATGAAGATAAGTTCACTCTAATCTGAGGAAATAAATACAGAAAAACACAAGTGTAAGCAATCATGACTCTGAGCTCTAAAAGTCTAAAGTTCAGGGAATAGATTAGAACGATGTAAGTAGAAGTAATCTAGGAGAGATTTTAAAAAATCCAATAGAAATATTGAAAATGTACCCCCCAAATATATTCCTTCATGAAAAAAAAAAACTCCCTTCTTTCACAGCTTATGTAGCCTGTTGCAGATGCAGTAAAAGGAGAAAATTTGTGTATTATTTTATGTGGTCTTATTGCTGTTTTGGGGGAACAATTATCTTCCTATTTGACTTACCTGATGTAGAGAGGACAGGAAACATGATAGTTCCTATCTGTGCCTGAGGGGAATCTAGGCCCAGCATCCAGGACTCCTCAGGTTAGTGTAAAGTCAGTGTCTTTTTCAATTTCAGCAAGAGAGGCAAACGGAGTTTGAGAAGGACATGAAGATAGCAAGTATATGAGGCAAGTCCAGCCTAAATTCAATGAGGATTCCTTTGCTAAGGTGGTCTCATTTGCAGGCATATGGCTTTACAGCAATCTTTATCAAGATAATGAATTATTTAAGCAAAGTGCTACAGTTGAAATTTTCTCTAATGCTTTAAATATATTTCCTGGTTTTGATAATATTATTTTCTATTCATTATTACTATTTTTAACATATCTTTAGTATATTTACCAATTCACCAATCTTTTTTGTTCCTATTTTAGAATTGTTTTATTTTATGTTTATTTCATCTCTGTCTCTGCATTTTGGGTTGCTCTATTTGTTAATTTCTTAGATTAAAATCTTAGTTTATTCTTTTTTTTTCTGATTTGTCCATTAAAGCTTATAAAGCAATCAGTTTGTCTTTAAGCATAGCTTTGGCTATAATTTTTAAGTTTTATAGGCAGTTGTCACTAGTTTGATGAGTAATATCAACTTTATGGAATATACACATGAAATTTTTTTCTTTAATTCTTGATTTGAGTCACAATCTGCTGAATCTCCCATTTCCATCATTTATTGACATCTTTTATACCATTTTTCATTATTAAAATGCAGTCCAGTCATGGAAACATGATAAGAAGAGAAATACATCAATCCAAATAACTGTTGTGTAAAAGTGACAGGAAATATCAACATAAGGAAAATCATCTTTTATGAGAAAAGGCATATAAAATTATAGAACATAAATAATAGTGAGTGTGTTTTAGCTTACTGTATGAAATTGATAGATGTATACACAAAAGAGAAGAAACTTTTTGAGGGAAGAAAAAACCCAGCAAAATTATTCAAAATAAATAGGAGCTGATTATATTCAAATTAAGTTCAGAAAGGGGGAGGAATTCTAATCCTTTGAATTAATGGAACTTTGGGACCTTGAATCCACTGACATTGAAATATTTGCTTTCCACTTGATTCTCTGACCAAGAAAGAAAACCAGCAGTGTCATTTATATTGTTAGCAAACTCTGAGACATTTATGACTTTGGGAAGAAATCACATCCCTTGAAAACAGTGAGGAAAACTCAACTTTGGACAAAGATACTACTCACCAATCTCACTAGAAGGAACACAGAACTTGTCAAGAGATAGTAGGGAATATGTTTGTAATGAAGCAAATAATTGAATGTGGGCTATAGTTGATGAATTGGAGGGAAGAAGATTTTCAGAAATGAACTCTGCTTATCTTGCTTCTATATTCCCAACCTACGGTGGCCTCTTTATGATCAACTAGCATGCTGAAGTGGTGATCCACAAGTAAGGTGACTCTATGAGGTTTATAGGAAGTCTAGAAAATTTAAAAGAAATCTAGGAAGTTTAAATCATGTTGGATTCTATACACACTGGGCTGGTCATATGAAGGTGGAGTTCACTGACTTCCGTAGTTCTCAGGAGTCTCTCCCTTCTCTTCCATCCATTTTCTTAATGATACCTTTCTTTGACACTATTTATGATGCTCAAAGGGGAAGCCCGATTGAAATGTGGATCCATGCTTTGTTTGAAGTCGCTGTTAGTACACTCTGAACAAGTGTGATAAATAGATTCCACGTTTCCCTAGGTGTTCTCATGTAAATTGATGACTGCTGCCCAGGGGAATAAGTAGGGCCTGAAGACATGAAGAGAGATTAGTTTAAATGTGACAAGGCCATAATCTGTAACAAGGAACATCTATCACTGTCACACAAGAGAACCATGGTGCTGGGAAGACCCTCTCCGCTTGGAAAAAGTCTCTTACTTCATGGCTGACAGTTCAGTCCTCCTTAGCTCAACTCTACTTGTTCCCTCCAAAAAAGCTCTTTTATTCAAATTTGACAAACTAATTACTGCTACCATTTGGCTTTGAATGACTCAATTATGGCTGCAGTCACTTGGTTTAGTAATTACTAAAATTATGGTTTGGGCCCAAGTCCAGTTCTGTCTTTGCTCTCTTCCCCACAGAAGCAGGGAGAAAAGCACTTTTATAGGAAAATAGATGGTGATCCAGGAGCGAGCTTGTAACAATCATTTTAAATGACCTCAGTCAATGGGAAAATAAAACTGAACAGCCTGGCCTGAGAATAGGGCTAAATTTCTTTCTTACTCTTTAAGAAAACTGGCACCCTGAAACTATAGGCTTGGTTTCTATGGATAATTCTAGTCTCTGCATGAATGAGGCTAAAAACTCCTTTCCCCCCTTTTGTTCATGCTAACCTTGTTAGAATTTATGATAAACTGCTGGTTTATTCACGGTGTTTTAGTTTAACTAGAGCAAAGACTCTAAGTTCTTAATACCTCGTTCCCAGGTTAGTTTTGGAGAGGAAAAAAAAGCCTTGGGGAGGCACAAAGATTTTAGAGATTCTGATGATATAGTTTTACTTGATTTGAAGGCTTTATCACAATTTTATTGCTGAAATTGCTCAGTCTAAGGGACATAATGTTCAGTCAAGTAAAGAACACTATCAACTTTCAAATTTTGGCTCCATTATTTTTGTCCGGTGTAATCTTGGCTAAATCACTTAATTTTAGTAATCTTCATTTCCTCATGAATAAGTGGGGATTAGTATGAGATGCTTTCCTCATTGAGTATTTGTGAAAATCAAATGAAGTACCAAAAAAAAAAAAAAGAGGAAACAAAAATAAATGCAACAAATAGAAAACACATGGTAGACATTAAAGCAAAAATATCAATAATTATTTTAAATCTGAAGGGTCTAAACACACCAATAAAAAACAGACATTGTCAGAATGGGTGAAAAAAGCATGACCCAACTCTATGTAGTCTACAAGAAATTCTTTCTAAATATAAGGACTTAGACTAAAAGTAAAGAGATGAAGAAAGACATACCAAACTAATGCTACTCAGAAGAAGAAGTTGAAGTTGATATATAAATTTCAAACAAAGCAGACTTAAGAACAAGGAAAACTTTCAGAGATAAAGAGGGACATTATATAATGATGAAAGGGTTAGTTCTTGGAGGAGTTTGGGAAAATTAGGTAGAGTAGGATGATTCTGAGTTCACCTTGTCCTATATTTACAACTAGATAATATTCACATCCAAGTCAATAAATCAGAGAAAGATCTGAAGACTAGTAGAATAAACTAGAAAAGAGAAAGCTGCATCTGAAAGGTTAGAAAGCTCAGAAAGCCCTAGTGAGGCTGCTAGCAGAAGGAAAGGAACAGCATGCAGGAAGAGGGCAGAGAAATGGGCCCTCACACCAGGGAGCTCATACAAGGAAGACTAACCCCCATAATGTGTGGTTTGAAAAACCAGAGGGGTTGAATTCTGTGAGTTCGTAAAACTACTGGGACTGGGAGCCTGGGGCTTTAAAAATCAGCTGACCAGTGCTGGGTGAGCCTGGGGAGTGAGTGACAGCTGGGTCACTGCCTAAAGAGATAGCAGCCTGTGTAGAGAGGCAATGTAAAAATGACAGTTTACATAACACTGGGTGCAAAAGGGAGATAGATCTATTCATACTGATTTCTGAGCATGTTGAGGGACTTCTTTAAAAATGAGGCAGTTGGCAGGTGCCATTTTCCTCAATCACCCCCCAATATAAACATAGAGCCACCTGTGGGAGGTGGGGTTGCACAGAAACTTGTAACCTTGGCCCAGGGCTCAGTACAAATTTTGTTAAAGCTATGTGCATGCCCTACCCCTATGCCAGGTACACAGCATGCCCAGCTGCAGCATGGTGCTCAGCCATAGTCCCCAGCCACTGTTGTGTGCCATATCCAGCAGCTGGATGTACAGCTGCTGCAGTGCATAGCATCCCGAAGTTGCACTGTGCCAGCTGCATACCCTCAGCCACTGTCACATGCTGGGCTCAGATGCCAGGAGCACAGTTGCCACTACCTGCCACATCCTGCCATGCACCCCCACCACCATGGTGCACAGCCCCCAGCTGCAGGAGTGGTTTAGAGGATATAGCATAAGACTAGTAGCTCAACAAATTTTGCTAACCCTTCCCAGTGGGCATGGCCCCACAGAGATGGCCTGCCTGGGTCCCACTAACACCACGGAAAGCTAGCACAGCCCACAACAGGCAGAGTCAGTACAGATGCTTATACTGAAAGGAAAAATGACTTAGACACAACAACAAGGTGTAAGCAATACACATAGGATACTTTCCTGAAGTGCCAGGTGTAAGCAATACACATAGGATACTTTCCTGAAGTGCCAGGTTTTGGTGAACACCCCTATTCTGCACTGCACTATAGAACACCCCAGGACCTCCTCCTTGTAAATTCACTACTTTCAAGAGCAGAAGACATATCTAACTTTCTTAAGACAGAGAAACAAAGAGAAGCAGACAGAATAAGGAAACAGATAAATTTATCCCAAATGAAAGAACAGGACAAGGTCATGGCCAGAGATCTAAGCAAAAGAGATAAAAGTAACATTTCTAATAGAGAATTTAAAGCAATGATCATAAGGCTACTCACTGGACTTGAGAAAAGAGGGGAAGACATGAATGGGACACTTAAAACAGAGATAAGTAATAACATAGCAGAAATAAAGGGCTCACTAAATGAAATGAAAACCACACTTGATTAAATGAATAGCAGGATGGAAGAAGCAGAGAAATAAACTAGTGACCTAGAATACAGAGCAATGAAAAGTAATAAAGTTGAACAAAAGAGAGAAAAAAAATATGCAGAATGAGAATAGATTTAGGGAATTCAGTGACTCCATCAAACATAACATTCATATTACAGAAGTCTCAGAAGAAAGAAGAGAGAGGAAATGCGGCAGAAAATTCATTTCAAGAAATAACAGCTGAAAATTTCCCTAATATGGGGAAGGAAACACATCCAGATTTAGGAGGCATAGAGAACCCCCAACAAAGTAAAAAAAAAAAAAAAGCAGATCCACACCAAGACGTATTGTAATTAAATTGACAAAATATAGTGATGAAGAAAATATCTTAAAAGCAGCAAGACAAAAGAAATTAGTAACTTACAGGGGAAAACCCATAAGGCTATTAGGGAATTTCTCAGTAGAAACTTTCCAAGCCAGAAGAAAGTGGCACAATACATTCAAAGTGTTGAATGGGGAAAATGTGCAACCAAGAATATCCAGTAAAGCTATCATTTGGAATATCAGGAAAGAAAAAATATTTCCCAGACAAACTAATGATGTTTGTGGCCACTAAACTAGTTCTGCAAGAAATATTAAAGGTGACACCTTGAGTGGAAAGCAGAGACCCAAAGTGACAGTATAAAGGTTGGAAACATAAAATCCATAAAAATGAATATTTTTGTTAAAAAATGAGTCAAGTAATTCACAAAAAAGGATATAAAATATAATAACATATATTTTAATAATGGGGAAGAGAAAAGAATGGGTTCAAATGTATATGGTCATCAACTCATTAGACTCCTATATGCAGAGGGGTTATAAACTTGATGGTAACCATATATCAAAAACCAAAAAAAAAAAAAAAATGCAAAGAATAAAGAGAAAGAAGTCCAAATATATCACTAAAGAAAATTAGCAAAACACAAAAGGACAAGAAAGGATTAGAGAAATCATCAGAAACAACTATAAAAAAGGTAATAAAATGGCAATAAATACATATCTATTAATAATTACGTTGAATGTAAATAAATATTCCAATCAAAAAAGTGACAGATGGATAAAAAAAAAGAAGACTCATCTATATGCTGCCTATAAGAGACTCTTATTAGACCTAAAGACATCTGCAGATTAAAAGTGAGAGGATGGAGAAATATCTATCATGCAAATGGATGTCAAGAGAAAGCTGGAGTAGCAATACTTATACTGGACAAAATAGACTTTAAAATAAAGACTTTGGCAAAAGACAAAGAAAAATACTATATAATAGTAAAGGGGACAATCCAACAAGAAGATATAACAACTGTCATATTTAGGCACCAGCATAGGACCACTCAAATACATAAGACAATAACAAACATAAAAGAATGAATTGATTATAACATAACAATAGGGGACTTTAACTCCAATTTGCATCTAAATAGAAAATAAACAAGGAAATAATGACTTTGAATGACACACTAGAACAGATGGATTTAACAGATATATTCAGAATATGCCATCCTAAAACAGCAGAATACACATTCTTTTCAAGTGTACAGGGAACATTCTCCAGAGTTGGTCATATATTAGCCTGCAAAACCAGCCTAAACAAATTCAAGCAGATTAAAGTCATACCATGTATCTTTTCTAACCACAACACTATGAAACTAGAAGTCAACACAAGAAAAAAAATCTGGAACCACCACAAATACATGGAGAGTTAAATAACATATTACTAAACAATGAATGGGTCAACTAGGTAATAAAAGAATAAAAAGTATACAGAAACAATTGAAATTGAAAATGAAAACACAATGGTCCAAAAACTTGAGGATGTAGCAAAAGCAGTTCTAAGAGGGATGTTTATAGCAATACTGGCCTACTTCAAGAAATAAGGAAAATATCAAATAAAATAACTATGCTTACACCTAGTGGAGCTAGAAAAAGAACAATAAACAAAATATAAAACCAGCAGAAGGAAAAAAATAATGAGTATTAGAGCAGAAATAAATGAGATAGAAATGAAAAGAATAATAGAATAGATCAATGATACCAGGAACTGGTTCTTGGGGAAAAAAATCAATAAAATTGATAAACCTCTAGCCAGGCTTATTAAGAAAAAAAAAGAAAGATCTCAAATAAATAAAGTCATAAATGAGAAAGGAGAAATAACTACCAACACCACAAAAATACAAACAATTTTAAAAGAACATTATGAAAAACTATGTGCCAACAAACTGGACACTCTAGAACAAATGGATAAATTCCTAAAAACATATAAATTACCAAAACTAAAACAGGAAGAAATAGAAAATTTGAACTTACTGATAATCAGCAAAGAAATGGAATCCGCAATCAAAAAACCCAAAAAGCAAAAGTCCAGGACCAGATGGCCTCACAGGTAAATTGTACCAAATGTCTTTTTTTTTTTTTTTCAAAAGTATTCCATAAGATAAAAAAGGAAGGAAAACCTCCAAATTCATTCTGTGAGGCCAGCATTAGTCTGATATCAAAACCAGATAAAGACTCCACTAAAAAAGAGAAGTATAGGCCAATATCCCTGGGGAACATAGATGCAAAAATCTTCAACAAAACACTAACAAACTGAATCCCATAATACTTTAAAAAATCATTTACCACAATTAAGTGTGATTTATTCTTGTCACAAAGTAGTTCAATATTCACAAATTAATCAATGTGATACATCCATCAATAAGAAACTCAATAGGTGATCATTTTAATAGATGAAGAAACAACATTTGACAAAATATAACGTTCATTCATGATGAAAACCCTCAACAAAGTAGGGAAAGAGGGAACATACCTCAACATAATAAAGGCCATATATGAAAAACCTAAAGCTAACATCATCTTCGACAGGGAAAAAATGAGAGCTTTTCTCCTAAAGTCAAGAAAAAAACAAGGATGTTCACTCTCATCAGTTTTTTTTTTATCTATCTATCTATCTATCTATCTATATCTATTTATCTATCAAGGATAGAGACAGAGAAAGAGAGAAGGGGAGGAGGAAAAGCAGAGTTCACTCTGAGCACAGAGCCTGACATGAGGCTTGATCCCAGAGCCATGAGATCATGATCTGAGCTGAAAACAGGAGTCGGACATTTAACCAACTAAGCTACTCAGGCACCCCCACTCTTACCACATTTATCCAACATTGTACTAGAAGTCCTAGCCACAGCAGTCAGACAATAAAAGCAAATAAAAGGCATTCAAATCATTAAGGAGGAAGTAAGACTTTCACTGGATGACATGGCACTATATATAGAAAACTCAAAAGATGGACTAAAAAATTACTTAAATTGAAAAATAAATTTGATAAAGTCATAGTATGCAAAATCAATGTACAGGAATCTGTTGCCTTTTTTAAGATTTTATTTATTTATTCATGAGAGACACAGAGAAAGAGGCAGAGACATAGGCAGAGGGAGAAGCAGGCTCCCCATGAGGATTGTGATGCAGGACTCCATCCCAGAGCCCTGAGATCACAATGTGAGCCAAAGACAGACATGCAACAACTGAGCCACCCAGGCACCACTTCTGTTGTCTTTCTATACACCAATAATGAAGAAGCAGAAAGAGAAATTAAGAGAACAATTCCATTCACAAATGTACCAGAAGTAACGATAACTAGGAATAACTTAACCAAAGAGGTGAAATATCTGTACTCTAAAAACTATAAAACACTGATGAAAGAAATTTTCTTGTTTCAGCTTTCACACTATAAACACGTTTATTTATTATTTATTTATAAACAAGTTTATTGATTATTACTTTTCGCAGTTTATTCAGCGCCATTGTTTTCACATGTTTGTGTTTTGTAGGGGACAATTTTGCAGCTTAAAAAAACCCACCAAGCATAATGCTGAAACAATGTCTAGTTTTCCAAAGTGCAAGAAAACCCTGATGTGCTTTATGAAGAAAACACACGTGTTAGAGTAGTGTCATTCAGGCGTGAGTTATCATGTTATTGGCCATGGGTTCAATGTTAATGACTTAACAATATATATAGAATGTCTGTGAACAGATGCAAAGTCACGTACTATTCTGTTGATGAAAGCACCACCAGAGGCTCAAAGGAATCAAATCCCCCTACTTCCCCTAGAAGCAATGGTTCAAATTTTGCTAATTCAGTGTTTGTGATGACTTTAGAGACCATAACTACCTAAAATAATGAGAACTGAGAGTAAGCACAAGTGCTGATACCTACTGTATACTGGACACTGGAGTTTGTGTTATTCAACAAATATATATGAGTTCTTTCAATGTGTCAGATTTGTTCTAAGTAATGAGGGACCCATAGTGTAATAAACCAAAGATTTCAGCCTTCTTTCTTCATGGAGCTTATATTCTAGTAAAGGCAGAGAGGAAACAGCCACATATATGTTTAATATGTTGTTGATGGTAAGTGCTATGAAGTAAGCTTCCATGCTCTAGTATGTAGATTATGTAAATAAAACTCAGAGAACTAAGTAACTAAGTTGCTTACGAAAAATCTAAATTAAATAACTCAAAATTGAAGCTCAGATCTTTTCGCTTCAAAAAGCATGCTCTTTCAATGAATTTACCCTTGATCCTTCTCACAAATACCTGTACTACAACTTCTTGGTAGAAGAACTGCTGTTAGCTCCTGTGAGGAACACCCTATCTCAAAAGACAATAATTTTATCCTGTCAGGAGTGATTTTCAATATTGAGGCCAATTTTGCCTCCCTAGGGGACATTCAGTAATACATTTGAGACATGTTTGATTGTTGTCCTTGGGTCGGTGGTGATACTGGCAGCTAGTGGCTCAGGAATCGTGCTTCACATTCTACAAAACAGAACAAAGAATAGTGTCTGGACCTGATAGTGTTTACAAGAAGAAACTGCTCAGAGCCATGAAACTTAGAGCTAGGTGAGCAACACTTTCAAGTAGCTAGCTAGCTCAGGACTCATGTAGGAAAATAAAGGATCTTGCTTTCTCACAATCAGATTAATTGTGCAGCATTGTAGGGGAGCAAAACTTGCCACCCCAAAAAGTGTCTCTTTGGCATGTGAATTATTTTAGGCTGATTATTTTTAAGAAACAGAAGACTCAAGAAGTATTTCTTTTTTGCTTCCCTCCTAACTCCTTGAAAGAATTTAGATAAAGGACCTTTTGCAGAATAGGAGCTATCATTTATTATATATAGTTATATACATGACTAGGAACTTAGCCAGGCATACTTTGACCAAAGTCCTCTCTATGTCCCATTGTTTCTGGATGGCCCAGGAAACATTTGTTTACCAAATATGTATTCTTCCCATTCTTTCTGTGAATTGCATTCCTTCACTTTGAAGCCCCAGGCCCTTATCCCTATTCCTGAGGCCAGAATAACACATATACCTCATGTTGCCTGTTTCTGGAATCTCTCACATTTATGTGGATCCCTTGTATGTACATTATTAAATTTTATTTTCTCCTGTTAATCTGTTTCATGTCAATTTAATTCTTAGACCAGCCAGAAGAACCTTAAAAAATAAAATAGGGATCCCTGGGTGGCGCAGCGGTTTGGCGCCTGCCTTTGGCCCAGGGCGAGATCCTGGAGACCCGGAATCGAATCCCACGTCGGGCTCCCGGTGCATGGAGCCTGCTTCTCCCTCTGCCTATGTCTCTGCCTGCCTCTCTCTCTCTCTCTCTCTCTCTGTGTGACTATCATAAATAAATAAAAATTTTTAAAAAATTTTTTAAAAATAATAAAATAAAAATTTTCCTCCCCAACAGCATCATCTGGTCATTGCCAAGTTAAGATCTTCCTAAACCTAAAATATTCTCACACTGGATGCCAACACATCTGTTTCCCAACAACCTCTTCCTTTCAGAATTTTCAGAATGTATTTAGGAGCTGAGGAAATAAAAATAAGAAGGAAAAAAGGGAGACATTGATGGTAGAAAAAAAATGGAGATAGACTAAAATATAAGCATCTAAAAAAGAAACTTAAATGACTCTCTCTTCCTTCTTCCCTTGCTCTCTCACATCCTTCCTTTAGTCCTTTAGTTCTCTCTTCCTTTGAACAGATCCTTTTTTTTTTTCCTCCTGTGCTAAGTGTGTGGTGTACAGACAAGGTTATCTTTTGAGGCCATTTTATTTCTAATAAGCACTGTATTTTACAAACTACATTTTACATCTATTATCTCATTTGAGTCTTTTTAAAAAAAGATTTTATTTATTTATTCATGAGAGACACAAAGAAAGGCAGATACATAGGCAGAGGAAGAAGCAGGTTCCCTCTGCGGAGCCTGATGTAAGACTCAATCCCAGGACCCTAGGATCACTATCTGAGCTAAAGGCAGATGCTCATCCACTGAGCCACCCAGGTGGCCTCATTTGAGTCATGTCTATGCTGTTCTTTCACTTATATAATACTGACATAGGCATGATGATTATGAGGATATACGGTTCTATATTACCGTATACTTCTGAGGGTACCAGAAATGGTATTATTCTGGATTATAAAATCACACAAAACACATGCTTTTTAAAAAAAATTATTTATTTATTCATGAGAGACACAGAAAGAGAGGTGGAGACACAGGCAGAGGGAAAAGCAGGCTCCCCGCAGGGAGCCCCATGTGGGACTCGATCCGGGGACTCCAGGATCATGCCCTGGGCCGAAGGCAGATGCTCAACCACCGAGCTACCCAGGCTCCCAAAACACATGCTTTTAAAAAGAGATGTACTATCCTGGGGACCTATAATGAAATTGACTAAAAATAACACTAAAATGAGGTTCTATTGAACTGCTATTAGGTATCAAGCACTAGCACAAAGTAGCTCATTAAACCCCTTAGATATCTCATGAGCTAAATTGTTTTTATTCTAGATCTGAGAGAAGTTGAATAATCTTAGTACACAAGACTAAACTTGAAAGTAGTATAACATGAGTAAGCAAAAAAAAAAAAAAAAAAAAAAAAAATCCTTTGGAGTGACCTTCCAGTTGTGCTGCCTGTATAAGTGGTATTTAGCTATCAAAAATAAAGGTCGCCCCCCCCATAATACATTCTAACAATTTTGAGCCCCAAATTTTGTACACAAACAACCAAAATGTTTGTTAATTACCTTGCATATATGCTAAAAGTTTATTCATGTCTTGCATTTAAAGGGAAAGGAGCAACTTTCTGACACAATAATTTAAATCTAAATATTAGGCTAGAGGATCCCTGGGTAGCTCAGCGGTTTAGTGCCACCTTCGGTTCAGGGCATGATCCTGGAGTTCCAGAATCGAGTCCCGCGTTGGGCTCCCAGCATGGAGCCTGCTTCTCCCTCTGCCTGTGTCTCTGCCTCTCACTCTCTCTATGTCTATCATGAATAAATAATAAATAAAAATGAAATCTTTAAAAATAAATAAATACATAAATAAATATTAAGATAGTAACTATTGTTTTGAAAAATTTATTCATTAGGAACACCTATGTTCCATTTGCTGCTCCTACTTTGAGTCAGAGCACTTGTTACAATGTTGGCTCTGATTGGAAAATATATTAGAAAATAAAGAGTTCTTGAAAACCTTTAAGTCATGGATTTGAATCCTATTCTATTCAGGGCTTGCATCTTAACATAACTTGGGACATTTCTGGGAAATATAAGATGTCAAACTCTATGGAAAACTTGGAGCTATCCCTCCCCCAGTCCATAGCAGAACTTGCCTAGTGTTCTAAATTCTGTCTCTAAGGCAAACAAAATAGCAGCTAAGGCTCAAATGAGTGTGGACACCTTCAGATCCTCTAGCAGGTAAGTTTGCTAAATAATGTAATTTCAGTTATTTTTGTTTTTCAAGATGAATCAAGACTTAATGAAAACATTACCTTCAGAAAACATCTTGAAGCCTCATGGAAAGGATGACAATTATGCAAATCCTGTGTATTCTATTTTTATTTTCTGATTCTCTTAGGAGCCAACTTTGCTCCCTGTTATTTCTGTGGCTTCATGTTTATAAGAGCTTAGTTTTTGCTTGTTAGGGATTTTTGATTGTGAATTCACTTAGGGGAAATGTTGTCATGAGACTTGGGTTTAGTAGTGCTTATATAGGGAGAAGGCATATTTGCTTCTGCCAATTGTCTGGGGTCACTACCAACTTAAACCTTTTTTTTTGATAACTGATTGAATTTACTCTGCAGACATAATTATTTTGGGTTACACAATCTCAGCTAAAATTTTCTGCATACTTTCATGTGGGTCTTTTCTTTTCTTTTCTTTTCTTTTTTCTTTTCTTTTTTTTCTTTTTTTTCTTTCTAATTCACCTTTCAGTGAGAATGTAGACATTCAGGTATATAGACTTATACAGAGGCTTCCTATTATACCTTCACCTTTGGACAGAGTCCATTCTTTGCCTCCTGTCATCTGTAGCTAACTAACAGTGCTATCAGAATTGAAGCTCAAGGGATCCCTGGGTGGCGCAGCGGTTTGGCACCTGCCTTTGGCCCAGGGTGCGATCCTGGAGACCTGGGATCAAATCCCATGTCGGGCTCCCGGTGCATGGAGCCTGCTTCTCCCTCTGCCTGTGTCTCTGCCTCTCTCTCTCTCTCTCTCTGTGTGACTATCATAAGTAAATTAAAAAAAAAAAATTTCAGAATTGAAGCTCAAGGACAACCGATTACAGGCATCTAAGTGGTGCCAGCACTCACGTCCCTCTCTGGATTCCTATATAATTTTTTTTTGCCTCTCAGAATTTTACTAATTTACTCAAGATATATTTATAAATATAGATATATTTATAATTAGATATATATTATATTAGCTAGCATTATTTTGTTATTCCTAGTGAGACAATTTTTTAAGTTTCACAAAACTGCCAGAAATGATTACTCTCTAAGATTTGATAAAAGTCTAAAATACTTCTATATAAACATTTTCCTTTAACAGCATATTCAGCCATCTTCTCATATTAGTACATACAGGTTTACCTTTTTTAAATGAATGGCTACATATCAAATACTATGGATAAACCATCATTTATCTAGCAAGTTCCCGATTAATGGATATTTATGTTGTTCTCAGTCTTTTGTTATCACAAAGATAACCTCAGAATAGTCAACATGTGTATATTTGTTGATTTGTATATCTAGAATAAACCTCTAGACTTATAAATCTCTAGAATTTCTAAGTTAAAGAATATAATACTTAAATTTTGATATCTCCAATTTGTTTTTCAGCATTTGCAACAATTAGAGTGAGAAGGAAAAAAAATCAGTGTGCCTGAATCCTCAAGCTTTTCTATAATAGGTTTTATTAAGCATATTATTATCAATTTTAGGGAATAGTTTGTTTCTTAACCTTGTTCTAGAATTTATTCCATGGAGAGATATTACAGAAATATGCATGAAATGTTTTTAATAGATATTTTTCATGCCATATAGGAACTGATTTGAACCAATTTTTCTTATATACAACTGAAATATAATCTTTTCAGGGCAATGCCATTTGATTTCTCATCTGACTGTGAGTGTTCTAACTGCCTGGAGAGTACTCAGAATGAGCCTGACTGGAATCCCTGTTTCAACAAGAGTAGTAATGACTCTCTATATTTAAGATCAAGAAAGAAGTCCATGCTTTCTTCTGGTGTACGGTGCTTTCCTCCTCAGTGTTGTTCCACCAGGCCACAGAATGACACCAAAGAGGACTCAGGATTTCTTCCCTCAGAGGAAGAAAACTATGTGGAGTCTTCTAAAAACAATTACCTCAGTCTGAACCCTGAGGGCATTTCAAGGAAAATCAGGCCGTTGAGAGAGTTGACTGTCCAAGAATTACTGAGGGAGTTTGGGGATAGTGGGAAGTTCCAGCCAAACTCCACATCTGTAGGCCGCTTTAGAGATCAGGTGGTCATGAAGTTCAGAAGAGCTCTGTATTATTCTGGAATTTGGGTGACACATGTCCAAGGCTACAGACATGAAAAGCACCTGTCGGCTAATTATTTCAAGAGAAATCCTCGTTGTCTACACCGGCTGGTTCCCTGGCTGAAACGGGAACTAACAGCTGTTTATGGAGATTATGGTTATACAGTGAAGAATATCCTAGCCACCATTCTCCATCACATGACACAATATGATCTGGACAGTGAGTCCTTCATTCACCTCTTGGAGCCTTATCTCCAACAACACACCCACCATTTTCTGCATGAGTTTATTAGTTTTGTTCATTCACCTTATAAAATGGAGACCTATGACCAACGAGCCATCTATCAATGTCCGTCTGTTTCACCATGGGTTAAAAAGAAGTCCATAGAATCAGATTCTGTTTTGCCTTTGTCTAAGGATCAGGCTCTACTGGCATCTCAACATGATACAGGGCAGTCTGGAAACACTCAGGGGCAATGGAAAAATGAACAGAAGCCTCTGTCAGGCTTGAAACAGTTTCCAAATGGTAACTCGTCTTTGAAAAAATCTGAAATGCCACTACAACATCATAAAATAGCAAGCAAAATCCATGCTTGGATCAAAGACAAATCAGAATCAGGTGATGAAAAAGGCACAACTTCTACTAACAATATATTCTTGAATTATACTACACCAAGGGAAAGGGGCCCAGGCTTACAGAATTGCAAAAAAAAGGTTCAAGAGAGGAAAACAGAAGGGATAAAGTTGCTTCCTGATCATGTCCAGGATCTGGGAAAGAATGATACAACTGCACATACTTTCAGTCCCCCAGAAGTTTTTAGTCAGGGGCAGCCATGTCAGTACAGTCTAAGAGAAGGAAAGATTTTGAGCCCTGGCCAGCAGATCAATTTCAAGAAAAAAGAAGCAGACAAAATTAAATACTCAGATTCTTCACCAAAGATTTTTCAAAGACAACTACTCAGAGAAAGATCCTTGTTAAGTTGCAAATCCAGAAAGAGTGACCCTTCTTGGAGTTGCATTTCAGAAACTGCTCTTTCTTCTGGGAGAAATAGTAGGAAACTGAGCTCTTTCAGAAAAAAGAGACTGAAGAGCAAACAGTCCTCCCAATTTGCAGAAGTTGGTTCACATTTCAGTAGAAGAATTCAAAGACAGTCAAGGTCCAGTTCTCACAGATCCAAATCTTGGTGTGTTGGGTTTACAAAGAGATCGTTAAGCAGAGAATCAAGTAATCCCTCTCTGAGAGGAAGCCACAGAAGTGAACGCTTCATCCAAAATATATGCTGTAACCACTCAAAAGAGAAGGATGTGCATAGTTATGAATCAAACTGTGGGAGAGCATCTTTGACCACAGTCCAGTATGTGAAACGACCTTCAACTGCTGGGAAGAGACCCAAGTGTTCTTCTAAAAGTGAGAGTACTTCCCAAGCTGGAAGCCACTGTAATAGCCTCACACGCCTACAGATTGAGAAACATAGATCCCCAAGTAAACAAGAGATGAGGCAAAAAACTACATTTCCTAGAGCTGGCAAAACCAGAGCAGTTAGGCGCCAAAAAAACAAATGCCAATGTCTAGGTACAAAAACCGCAAAGGAAGTCAGTGATGAAGTCAGGGATCCGAATGATGTAAGGCAGAAGAGTAGTCTTTCTGAGTATGGACCTTCCGGCAGGAGGCAAATCCAAAAGAAAAAGGAGAATTCAGGCCTTCAGAAATGTCACTGGGCCAAAAATGAACATAAAGGAGACAAAATATTAGAAACACAGGGGTGCAAATTATTTTGAAAAGCAAATCAGTCTATTCGACTAGCCACCAAGGATCTTTGAAAGTATTAATATAACCTGGAAAAGGGATTCGTCCCATTGCTTTGTAACTGGAACTAAAAGCCTGATGAATTAAATTTAAGGCTTCTTGTAGAGACAAATACATATTATTAAATTGGCCATATATGTAAATATTATTTCAGTCTGAATTTTTTCCCTTATGAACTGAGTTCTTAAAATATTTGGCTTTTCTTAGTTGCTAGATTTAACCATAAAGATTATTTGCTCAAAGTTGCAAACACCACAGACTATACTAACGATAGGAGTATACATTACTTAACACAAGTTATACATATTAAGTATTACTAAACACAAATGTTATTTTTAAATAACATTTGAAAAAATCTGTATATAAAAAATTGTATATTTTTTATTTTTAAAATATATATAATCTATAAGTTCTATAAAATATATTTATTAAATATATGTGTGCGTATATATATGTATGTGTATGTATATAGGTATATATACACATTCCAGACCTAATGCTTTTTCAGTCCATGGAAAATAAGGAGGCATGCTCACTATCTTAAGATATAGTCATTGCCTTCAAGAATATCACAATTAGTTGTAAAAATAGATACAAATAAATAGAAAAAATAAATATCTTTGGGATATTTGGCACTACCTTCGTACCTCTGTACTCTGAAAACTGTGCCTTTACATACCCTGACATCTAGAGATCTTCATTAGAGGCTACTATGTTTTTAGAAAACTAATTTCCTACTCACTGTAAATTGGTCCAGTAACGGTGACTATACTAAAGCCAAGCTAATCATAGTATTTTGCCCATAGTACTTTGTCCCTCCAATCATGCAGTTGATGAGTCCAGGGGTGGTCAAGTCATAGTACTTCCCTGAGATTTTTCAGCTGGTTTTGATGAGAGGGTTATTCTCTCCCATCCCCTAGTGGCAGGTAGTAAAAGCTTTAAAGCTTGGATACTATTAAGAGCTATAGTTCTCAATTTGTGAAGAAAACCAGTTTGAAGTAAGAGAGTAGAAAGCTAACAAAGAACAGCAAAGATAAGTCAGGAAGACACAGTCTTGGATTCAGACTTGAGTTCAGACTAGAACTTGAGTTGTGCTCTTGCTCTTCACGTGGTTTTATTTTTTAACCCTCTTTAGGTTTTGTGAGTCAATGCAGTACTTCTCTCCTCTCTTATTAAATAGAAAATTACAGTTACTTGCAACCAAGCAATTCACTGGGAAGTGGCAAGCGGAAATCTGGGAAAGAATAGTCAGGAAGGAACAACTGCCTTGGGGAAGATTCTGAAGGCTTCTTGGAGAAGTAATCTAGAGTGAGTAAGAGTGTCCCAGGTTAATGTGATAGCAAATGCTATCAAGAAAAATGAGCAACATAAAAAAAAAAATACCCTAATGTAACATTGTGTGTCAACTATTCTTCAATTTTAAAAAAGAAAAATGAGCAACTTCAAAAAAAAAAAAAGAAGAAAATAAAAATTTCCAATACTCTCCTTCCAATGTAACTGGGAAATTCTAAGAGAGATGCTGAGAAGGGATGCTAATCCCAAATTGTAAATAGGAATGAAATCTGGCTTTTCCGGGTCCACAGTAGTCATGAAGCACCTAAAAGTAGCACAGGACTCAAATCGCAAATTAAGAAAATGACATTTTGTCTTAATAACTCCTTTTTAAAAATAATCAAGACATGTTCCTGCAGAAATCTTAGAAAACCTGTTCAACAGACATAAATGTGTTCTGTTACATTCAATTTTAAAATTGTTGTATTTCTTTTTTAATCCACATTTTCATCAATTCAGGTAAGTGAGTCCACTGTCAACAATGATCTAAACCTTTCATGGTAATAACTCATGGGAAATACATACAAAGTCCTGGAATTAGGAAGAGGAAATTAATTGTAGTGGTTCAAAGTCACTACAACTTAGTAGTAGTAGTGTACATTAACAAGGAAAATAAAACTTATTTTGGTCAAAAATATGCTTATGAGCTAACAATGTTAGGCTGCATTCAAATGTAGATCTAGAGAATTTCTCCAGGTATGGAAAACTGAAGTGGTTATCAAATGCATGAATAGATATTCTCTAGGGAAATATATTCCTCCGGATGATTTGGAAAATGAATTTGGGTTTAAGGAGAAAGTTACAGAATAGTGATTTTTGCTTAATGAAAGAAAGCCTGTCCTATTAGAGTGGTCATATGGTTTCTATCAGAATGGACATATGGTAGATCAAGAGGCCAATGGAGGGAAGGAGTTCTCATTCCTGGAAGTGTTCATGCTTGGCTGGATCCCAGTAATGTGGGAAATCTGACTGGATGTTTTATATATTCCCATTTGACTCAAAGATTCCAAGATTCATTAAAGAGTCACAGACAGTTGCTAATGAACCAAAAATAGCATACTTATAAATGTGCAACATCTTTTCATGAATGGGAAAAAGAAAAAATATTCAAAGATAGCACAGTAACAGTAATTAATATTGGAAGTTTCCTATTTGTGACACATTTACTCCTCACACACACACTATCAGGTATTATTTGAATTCACATTTTATGGATGAAGGAAACTGAGGTTTAATGCTGTTATTTGCTGAAGGGCACAAAGCTAGTAAATGCTGCACTCTGGGTTGAAACCCAGATGGTCTTACTTGCAGAGTCACTGATTTTAAACCCAACTTGGCTTTGCTTACTTTTTTGTTGTTGTCTTTTTCAATTATCTACTATCTTTCTCACTCTACTGAACACATTCACAAACACTGTTATTTTACCTTTACAAGTAAATAAAGTTGGTTTAAATATGCCTATGTTTTCAAAGATGAAAACAAGTTTCAAAGAAGCTTTATCATAACAAGCAACAGAGCTGAGAGCCAAACTGTAGATCCAACTGCCCACACTTCGTGTTTATATAGCCTGTCATGGCTGACTGAGCTTTTCAAATCTAACTCAAATGTACCCTATGACCCTTAATCACCTACTCTTCTTCACTACCAAGAGCACTTTTTCATTCAAAATCCAGAATACTAATATAATCATGCAGGGTGAGGCATTACGGGGTCACTCTTACTTATTTATAAGGATAAAAGCCAATTCCTCTTTCCCAAGTTCACCCTGAATTGTCCTTCTGATGCTAATGGGGTTCATCTCAGCCAGCTAGGAGAAGGCAGGGAATGATTTTCAATACACATGCTTCAGTTCACACAGTATCTTCTATGGCACGTGGGTCAGTTGAATCTCTGAAGCAAAGGACCAGTTTTCATCTCTGTCCTTGACTCTTACATTCTTTGGGCTGGCACTCCTTTAGGTACATTTCATATAACTAATCAGAAGCAGGTAAGGAGAAATGAGGTGTCTGAAGATACTTGAGAGTCATGGTCAGGTGAGAATATTAAAACAATGGGTTATTAATGCTTATATCTTTCTATCATGCATATTTTAGCTAATGTATATTTAATCAATCCTTACAGCTACTGCTTAGGGAAGTTTTTCATCTGTGCTCACTAGAACCATTAGTGTATCTTCCTAACTGGTTTCCTTGCTTCTGTGTTTGCTCTCTCTCTTCAGATCATTGTCCACCTCCCACAGTTATTCTAACATACAAATTTTATTTGTTTATTTTCTATGCCTAAAATTCTTCCTTGGTTCCCTATTGCAGAGAGGATGAAGTCCAAGTTGTTTACTCTTACATATGAGGACCCTTTGGCCCCAATCCATTCCTATATCCATCTGTCCTTAAAGACAAAACACACAAACACAAAAATACGTATGTATTATGCACAAGGACATATACACACATCCTTATATCTGCATACATCGTCTCTTACCAATAGAATAGACTGTAATCTCCCTACCTTAAACAAATGCATTCCCTTCTGAACACTTGGTCCACTGTCTTCCATATAAGAGATGTTCAATAAACACATTTTTCACATAATTGGTCTGGTACTATTGGAATGCAATTGATTCATTCATGTTTTAAATCCCTGATCTGATATTCCATAAACAATGTCACCACATTATATCTGAATCTTTTCCATACTTCCTTATGTTAGTGGTTTTGACTAGACTCATCTTTCACATTCATCTGCCCTCCCCGTTACATTATTGGTGTCCATGGTGGATTTTAAATTGTTTACTGGCTTATAATATTTGGACTTGGCAACACTCTGCTAGAGGATTTTCTGGACTTCCTTCAATTTCTAATCTATGAATCTTTGATTTTTTATTTAAGTTAAACAGTCATTTCAAAGTGACTGTTGAGCTACTAGTAATATATAACTAAGGACTGACAACAAATTTTATCACATTATTGAGTGAAGTAACCCTAAAGTAAAATTTTAGGACATTGTTTAGAAATACTGCTATGTGCAGATTTATCTCACTGATATATCATTTATTGTTGTATAAAGTGTCTGAACACAGGTAATTTCAATAATTTTAGTAATGTGCAACTATAAAACTGCTTAGGGAGTTGACAGGTATATTTTTTGTGTTAGGTTTCAGAACAAGCAAATATATTATGAATATTATTTTTGTATGCCAACTACTACACAAAAACATTTTGAAATATAAAGATTCTGCAAATATACTTATTTATTGAGAATTCAGAAGAACAAGGTGTTATACTTCAGCATAAATATAGTGCCTGGATGTTAAAACAAGCAAGGAACAGATGCAGCAGCCTAATTGCTGATGTAAAGCAGTCATCAATTTCTCCCGTGCTTAACCATTTAATGTTTTCCCAATCTCTACTGTCTACTGCATCATGTTCTTTGATTTTTCCTTCTCAAATGTGATCCAAAATTCTATGATGTGGTGATACCAGTAGAATGCTGGTTCCTCAGTCAGGCCAAGCCACTGTTTTCATGCTGAGTTCTTACTTAGAATATTCTTTGCTCCACCATCAATTAGACAATACTTACTTTCTAGAATCCATTCAAGGAATACTTGTTCTTTGAAGCCTTACTTGATTATTTCCCCAAATGTCAAGATGTTAGAAGTGAGCAATAACTTCCTTTGTGCCCTCATATAAACTTCTATTGGAACATCAGAAATGCTCATTTTGACTTTTTATATGTCTGAGTCACCTTCCCATTCCCTTTGCTCCAAGAAAGAGAGCTTCTTTAAGACAAAGACCAGCCTGGTGCATAGTAGGTGCTTAATGAGTGCTGAATGGATACATGAATGATCAAGGATAGAGAACATAGCTTTAGATGAGTTAAGTAGAATCACTGGTTTTAAAAGCTACTGTAAGGAAACAGTGACTCAGAAAGGATCCCTGTCATGAAGTCCAATGTGATTCATTCTAATCACTCTTCTATATTAGAACCTAAAAGTCAGTCAACTGTGTCCAAGTAAGGTAAATCCTAAGGAGATTCTAAAGGATGCACTTATATAATCATCATGTGTTAATAGGAAATTCTCTATGTACTGTATTAAAATGACCCTTGCTACTTGATAGAAATTCAGAATCTCAGCCTCCAACCTGAATCCAAATCTGCATTTTAATATTATCCCCAGTGATTAATATGTATATTATTTTGAGAAACACTTCTTTAGAATAACAGTTGTAAGACTGAACTCCAATGAAAAAACTACGGTTTTAAAAATTAGCTTCAGAGGTAGAATTTAGTGATTCATCAGTTGCATATATCACCCCTTGCTCATTCATCAAATGCCCTCCTTTTAAAAAAAAAAAAATGCCCTCCTTAATGCCTATCATCCAATTATCCCTTCCCCCATCCACCTTCCCTCCAGCAATCCTCAGTTTGTTTCCTAGAGTTCAGCCTCTCTTATGGTTTGCCTCCCTCTCAATTTTCATCTTGTTTTATGTTTCCTTCCCTTCCCTTATGTTCATTTTGTTGTTGTTGTTGTTTCTTAAGCTCTAGAAATTATGGTTTTATCCAAAATTTTAAAAGAGAGTGGAGAGAAGAGAGATACTATATAACTTTAACATTACATGTATAACAAGCAGGTGGACCATTCTATGCAGGGAATATACATGAATGTAAATTCACAGGCAGAAATGCATTGGTAGCATATGTTTATGGTCCATTAGGGTCAAACTCTGATCAAGAAAGCTTTAGGAAAGGTAAATTTAACCAGAGCACTTTGAAAGCATTTAAGGAAGCAGTTTAGCAGTTTGGTTAAAGTGTAGTCTCCCTCCACGACAAGGCTGATTGAATTCAAATCCTTGTTGGATTCTTACTAGCTATGTGATCTTGGGCAAGCTATTTAAAATCTCTGTTCCTCAGAGCACCTAGGTGGCTTAGTCAGTTAAGTATCTGACTCTTGATTTTGAGCTCAAGTCATGATCTCAGGTTTGTGAGATCAAGGCCTGTTTTGGGCTCCATGCTCAGTGCAGAGTCTGTTTGAGATTCTCTTTCTCTTTTTCCTCTGCCCCTCCTCCTGCTTGCACTCTAAATAAATAAATGGATAAATAAAATCTTAACAACAATAACAAACATCTGTTCCTCATGTATAAATAAGGATAATAATAGTACCTAATTCATAGGGTTGTTATGAGGAGTCAATATATGTATGATGCTTAAAACAGTGCCTGGCACATAGTGCTATATAAATATAAATATTATATATTTGCTGTTTACCATTATTTACTATCATTGTTATTGTTAAAAAGTTGACATATGAAAGGATACAGGTTGGTCTGGACATAAGAACTGAAGAGGCAGAAAAAACAGGAGGGCACACCAGCAAGTGTGATGTGATGAGCATCACTGGGATTTATAGCATGAATAATCAGGAAATAGAAGACAATCAGGAGGGTCAGGCTACCACAAAGGGAATAGAAAGGCAGAGAAGAGGAGAAAACTATCAATCATTGTGCACAGACAATATGCCAGGGACAGTGCCAGCAGCCTTCATAAATATTAGCTGGTTTAATCCTCAACTTATTGAGTGAAGTCTATCTTGTTAGCTTATTCTACATATGTGGAAAATGAGATGCAGGAAAGCTAAATGAATTATCTGAGATTTAAAAAGTAGAAGGTCATAGACCTTGGCTTGAGCACAGGACTGTTTAGATTTAACAATTCCTACAGTGTTTGTTCAATCAGTAGGAAATTGACTAATTCTTTCCAATATGATCTATTTTAATGATAATGATGATATTGGTGGTGGTGGGCAGCACCAGTGGAGTGCTTACCATTTGCCAAGCACTATACTAAACATACTGCTTGTGTTACCTCTTTTAATTGTATGAAGAACCCTTTGAGGAAAGTATATTATTATGATCCCTATTTTACAGATAAAGAAACTGAGGCACAGAGGACTTAGGAATTTGACGAAGGTTTTACAGATAATAGTGGGAGAGCTGGCTCTCATCCCAAGCAGTATGAAGCCAGTGCCCATGCTCTTAACTATCACACTGTACTGTCTCCTGTTAAAACAGCAACAATATTTTAGACAAGTGGCAAGAATTCATATTTTTTGAGCACCTGTTGTATATTAGAGTATGTGTTCTCATATTTAATTCTCACCACTAGGAGGTGAGGTAGGGAGCAGTTTTGATGTGAGGCTTCAGAAAATTGGGAAGTAAAGTCTAAAATAGGTGAAACAGAAGGTCCTAAAAATAATTATGTTTAGTTAAACTGGAATTCAGGGGGAAAAAAATGAATCCCTTGATTAGGAGTCAGCAAACTTTCTGTTAAGTTTCAGACAGTAAATATTTCAGGCTTTGTGGGAATATGGTCTCTGCAACAACTAGTTACCTCTGCCATTGAAAGAGTGTGTCTAAGTATCAATAAAATTTTATTTACAAAAATAGTTGGTGGGCTAGATTTGGCCCATGGTGTATCATTTTTAGATTCCTATTGCTAACCTTTAAGTAATAAAAATAATGTACCATTTTCCTTTTATGGTTTCCAGGTGGTATAATTCATGATAAACCAAATACACTATTATTTAGAATTCTGTTTCTCAAGAATTAAAGCAACACTGATGAAACAAAGTTGTTGAATGTAGAATATTAGTGTTTCCAAGAGCTGACTCTGCCAATGGTTTACTTTTGGAAAGGCGAAATATTTTAAAGGATGTGGATGCTTTGCTTTATTCTACAAAATACAAATAAATCATGAACCAGTGAGCTAGAGCCATCCCTGGAGAGAATAATCTTTAAACTATGAAAAAAGTTAGAGGTTATTTCCTTCAAAAAATGGCTACCAAAGTGAGGTGTCAGATTGAGATCACAGATTACATTCCCACTTTCTCTTCTCTACTTTTCATCCTATTGGCATTTATAATAACTCCACGATGAAAAATTACAGTCATTTCTTCTTGAAAGATATATTGCATCCACATGTGGGCCAAGTGATTTAATCTTGATTAGTGCTGTCTGAAGCCTTGTCAGATGGGTTAGCGATTGGTCATGTACTTCATAGCACTGCTATTAAATCTACTGGGAATTAACATGTTAAATCCATAATCATGCTTTATTGCCTGTATAATCCTGGGTTAACTGCAAAACGAAGTTGATTCATTTTTCACATGTTCACCAAAGTGAAGTCATATTTTTCCCTTAACTAGTAATTAACCTTTATGGCTTTATTAACTACTTTATTAAATTTAAATGAAATGTTTATTGGAAAGAGTTCATGGGAAGTGTAAACCACAATGACAGTGTGGCCCTGGTGATGTCCTGTTCCCTGAAACCTCTCTATTAAAAAGGTTCATATTACAAGTAGTTCATTTTTTATCACAAGGTACCGATGCTCGTAACTTAATAGGTAATGTGGTAAATAAAATAAGCACTGGCTTTGGAGTCAGACAGACCTGGGACCAAATTCACATTCAATTGCCTATTAACTATGTGATGTTGGTCAAGTTACCTAATATCTCTGAGCCTCAGTTTCCTTATATGTAACTACAAATAAATATATAATAGTTATTCCCAGATTTTTGAGGATGAAGGGTGTGAATGAAATAGTGGGGGAAGATAAGAGAAATATGCAGTTTTAAAGAGGTAATTTTTGTCAAAGCTTCTATCTTGGGTTGAAGCAGGAAGATTCTGGTGTGGCATTCACATAGGAGAAAAAGGAAGCTGGAGACCAAAGAAATTATTCCTAATTTCTTCCCACCTTGTCCAGCCCCATGAATTAGGTATGAACCCCGTATAGAGACAATCTCTGGCCTAGGCTGCTAATATCTTGCACTAGGAGTTTCCAGAACTGCCATTAGCCTAAACAGTTACTTTGTGCAAATTAGAAAATCATTACCCTTGGGGCAGAAACAGCTCTGTGGACATAGGGCTTGTCAAAAAGGAACTTTTGTGTAAAGAAGAAGATACTGGGACTCATGGCTTGATGAGTAGCGCATCTCCTAATTTATCAACAAGACATTCTTTTTCAGACCACAACCCACACATCTTCACGTAGTGCCCTGAACCTCAGAGTTTTAAGTGGGCATTTGGTTATCCAGCTGAAGACAAATTTCCCAGCCTCTGTTGTAATACGAGTAGTCATATGAATTAATTCTAGCTAATGGGATCTACGCAGTAGTGATGTCCTTAATATAACCTCCAGTCACCTTCTTAAGCAAGGCGTCTTGTCTTTTGTCTTGGATACTCTCTTTCTTTTTCCTTTGTCTGGGAAATGGCAATAATGGATACTCACCTTATATACAAAGATCAAAGTCATGTTTTGAGGGTGGCAGAGCTAGTCCATTAACCAAGGGGGGAACAGAGCCACCATAAGCTCTGGGCTCCTCACTTTCAGAATATACATAAGCAGAAATAAATAAACTTCCATCATGCAGAAGCCACCATGTGTTGGGATCACTTTGTCATAATAGTCTAGCTTGCATACTAACTAATATGGGGCTTTTCTTTTTTATTTACTTTCATTTATTTATATAAATTTTATTCATAATAGCAAAACACTGGATATAGCCCAGGTGTCTAATAACAGAAGAACCAACAAAGAAACACAAAAATGGGATTATGGAATACTTTTAACAGTGAATGAGAACAAATTATCTCATGAGATTGGGTGAAGGAAGCCAACACAAAAGAGAAATACTGTATTATTTCATGTGTGTGAAATTCTAAGCCATGCAATACTAATCTAAAGTGAAGGAAATCAGACTGGTTGTTGTCTTGAGGGAGAATGACTGGGAAGGGAATGAAGGAACTTTTGGAGGTGATTCAACTGTTCTGTATGCATTTGCCAAAACTCATTGAACTCTATACTAAAAATGAGTGCATTTTATTATACTTAAAATACACCTGAGTAAAAAACTTCCTGACGAAAAATGGCTTCAAACATAATTCTCAACATTTTGATTTTTTATGAATTCTAATTGGTTATAGAAATTTTTTTAATTATTTTTTTTTCTTTTTCTGAAATTGAATCCCTGGACCATGCATCCTCATCTCTCCATGCAGGAAGCTTGGTAACCATCTTGGTGTCACATGGGGTCAGGAATAACTCCTGCTGTAGCTCAATGAGGGGTTCTGAGAGATTTGATGAAGAATAATTTTGAGGGTGGAAGAGTGCATTTTATTTATTTATTTTCAAATATTTATTTATTTATTTGAGAAGAGATAAAGTAAGGGAGAGCACAAGAATGGGGGGAAGGGCAGAGGGAGAGAGGGAATCCTCAGGTAGACTCCCTGCTGAGCGGGGCCTCTAATATGATTTGGGCTTTTAACCATCATCACCATCATCACGTTAAAACAATCAGAAGCACCACATATCAAAACAAAATATGAAACTCAAACTAGTCAATTATTGTTTTCTGACATTCCCCCCTCAAAATTATCCAACTAGAAATGTTTAAAGATTTTTAAAAGGGTGTTGGTTTTTATTATTGTTGATTTTAAATTCTTAGAAATGTATCTGAAAAAAATTCAAAATCTGAAGTGTTCACCAAATGCTACTGTAGTGCTACCCATTTGATAGTTGAGCAAATTGAGGTTTAGGCTCTCCTAACTGGAGGGAGGAAGGAGACAGAGCTCCAGTAATTTAAATCGATAAAAACCATTGAGCAAAGATACAGGCCACCTCTTTAAGGAATCTTTGATCCACCCCTGAAGTCCTACATGCCTGACACTCTCCCCTAAAACACACCAGTACCATTTCTCAATGCCACTGCCCTCACCTACCCCTTGGGCTACCTGGAGATCACCACTTCTAAGACCCCATCACACTGCCTCCTCTCAGCTATTCATTTCTGGAGAGATGACCCTGCACCCACATCTCACCAAGGGACAGACCTAGACTGACTGGGTGCTCCGAAGGTCTTACTCAGTGCCCTCAATTACTGGCTCCTCCATACCAACATGGGACTTTTACACCAGAGTTGAAGGAGTTATTTTTATGAGGGAGTCTGATTTTCAGTGACCACCAGTAATGCTGCCTTGTTCCAGGTGAAAACTACATGATGATGTACAGAAAGAACCACATGGCAGTGCTGGCACCAGTGGCAGTCCCCAGAAAGGCTGTACCACAGCAATGATGGAGACTGTGATGCATGATGGGAGGCGGCAGATACCCAAGAAACTCAGCAATGAGGTGGGTCTGCTCAACCGAATTGGTACACAGACCTTCTTACCAGCCCTCACTGCGCTTGCATGAGAGTAATATTGCGCTTGCGTGAGAGTAATATTGCAAATACCTGCATAAGTAGATGATGGAAAACATATATTTGTGTTTGATTGTTTCTCTGACTTCATGTGTATTCATGGGCTAATAAGACCTTGAGTCGGGACGCCTGGTTGGCTCAACGATTGGGCATCTGCCTTCAGCCCAGGGCATGATCCTGGAGTCTCGGGTTCGAGTCCCACATCAGGCTCCCTGCATGGGGCCTGCTTCTCCCTCTGCCTCTCTGTCTGTGTCTCACATGAATAAATAAATAAATAATCTTTAAAAAAAAAAAAGACCTTGAGTCAATCAGGGTCCAATGAGAAAAACTGAAACCACACAGTATATTACAAATAGAGATACTTTGATAGAGAGCACCTGTTTCCAAAGTGCTTGAAGAGTTGAGAAAGTAAGAGGGAAGGTGATGTAACAGGTTAGAACTACAGGAAGTTCCTAAGACCTTAAGATTAAGAACAGAAAAGAGGGGGCGTTAACAAAGCCAGGAGAGTATTCACTACTGATGGCGGTACAGCAGACTATAGCTCTTGTCATTGCTTCTCCCAGAGTTCATAGCTTCCTGCTGCTGCTGTGGAGAGAGAGCAACAGAGGGTGAGGAAGGGAGGGGTACCTTAAGAAGCTAAAAGTTGGGGGTTGGAGTTAAATATTCATTTTATAAATGTTATATATTCATTATATGAATATTATAAATATAAATAAATACTAAAAAAACACAGGTGAGAGAGACAGGGAAGCTAGCAGATTGGAGGTGTGCTGTTCACATAGTCTCTAGAACAATGCTGGGCAGGCAGTGAAACTCCCATTTGTATATGGTGATCTGGAAATTGCATACACACTTTTCTGTTTCTTTAGCTTCTAACATTAAGCTCTATTCTTCTGTTCAACACACAAGTGTAAGTTCATAGCACAGAAACAATTTTTAGAGCAGCTAATAATATCATTGTGTGCCTGACATATACTCCCTTTGCTTCATATTTTGTAAATTTTTCATAGCATGAAGACTTTTATTTCATTGCAAATGATGAAACACTGAATTAAACATAAGCTTGAATGCCGAAGGAAGAATAGAAGCTTGTCAAAATTTCACCTGCTCTTGGTTAAATTTAAATAAGATCTGCTGGCCTTCAGAGATGGACATTTAAGGCTTATCAGTGAACAATTCCAGCATATGACTGATGTACTTATTCAAAGAAATATTTTTTCTTTCTTTTTTTTTTTAAAGATTTTACTTATTTATTCATGAGAGACAGAGAAAGAGAGAGAGAGAAAGAGAGAGAAAGGGAGAGGCAGAGACCAGGCAGAGGGAGAAGCAGGTTCCATGCAGGGAGCCTGACTTGGGACTCGATAGTGGGTCCCCAGGATCAGGCCCCTGGGCTGAAGGTGGCGCTAAACCGCTGAGCCACCCAAGCTGCCCCAAAGAAATATTTTTAAATGTACTGATATTTTTTTTGGGACATTGACACCCATTTACTGCATTTTTTTTCAAATCTTTAAGTTTATTTCTCAAATAATCATTCTATCTCAGACTTTCATGCTTGAGGTACACAAATTTTATCTCTACTCTTAGCAAAGAGACTCCTATCCCCAACATCAAGCTGTACAAATGACCAAAGAATCTTGTGTATTGCTATTGCAATGACTATTTAACTATGTGTCAGAGCAGGCCTACAAGATCCAGTGACCCTATTACTGTCTCCTCATTCAAATGATGGAGCCTCATTTGTCACATCAATTCAAAGTGATGCCTCTTTACACCTGACTGGTTTTCCTTGGGTCAATATTACTGACAAATGACTATCTCCTTCAATACCAACCAGTGATAACTCTTCATGTGCCTTATACTTGCAAAAGATTAATTTACACTTCCAGTGCACTTGCAGACCAAGAGGAGTCATGCCAAGGAATATTTCTAAGTTTCTTGGGGGCCCAGTACTATGCTACATAGAAAATGTACAAACTGTGTAAGATAATAGCGCTATTCTTTGAATGCCTGGAAGTGGGCTGAACATTTAATGTACATTATTTCAGCTAGTCCTCTCAATCATGCTGAAAGGTATTTTCATGTCTATTTCTTTAATGGGGAGACAGAGACTTGGTAGTAGGGCTGAGATTTAAACTTACTTCTGTCTAATGCCAATATCTTTGCTGATAAGTAGCTGGCATAATCTTAGACAGTATCCTGCCTTTAGGTTGGCCATATCCTTTAGGGGATAAAAGGAAGACCTATGTAGTCATCTTATCACTAATATCTTTCTCATCTGCTTCTCTATGCCCACACCTACAGAAGAAGATAAAATGAATAATGGGAAGCCACAGAAATTTAAAAATCCTTTTATTTCTCCTGAATCCATAAAGTTGGGAAGTATTTACCTTAAAATCTCTGATTGTGCTCCACCCTGACTAAACAGCTGATGACAAAACCATTGTCAACATGAGAAAGTCAAAAGCCTTGGATGCTATGTTTCCAATGGGCCTGTCTTATGTCATCTCCTGGGACTCTCACTTGCTTATCTCAGACTCTACCACAGAGCACTGCAGTCCATACTCCTTTATACCTATTTCCTCTGCTCCTGTTATTGCCACTACCAGGAAGTACTTCCCTACCCAGCTTGCATGAAAGTCACTGTTCTTCAAAAATCAGTTATTTCATTTCTCCTATGAAACATTCCCTGATTCCGTCAGGCTTCATAAATGGCTCCTTCCACTGTGCTCTGCCTGACAGTACCTCATATCTGACTCTCTTACAAGCCTCTGTCTCACTACATTATAATCATGTTTATGTGCCTGTGTCTCCTGCTTGAATGAGATGTTCTTAATGTCAGGGACCATGTTTTGTTTACCACTGTATCCCCTTGGCACTTCTGCAAGTACCTAAATCTTAGAAAGTACCCCCCAAATTTGTTGAATACATGAATGAATAAATACGTGGATAAATGAATATCTTGAGATGAGGGCAGGTGATTAGCATAACCATGTCACACACCCCAAGGCCAGGAAGGTGAATGACAGTTATAAAAACTCCCATGTTTATACTGTCCCTATGCACATCATTTTGCTACAGAAGCCTGGCATTTTATGCCAGCCTTTTCTACCTGAGGATATAGAAGAATTGCTCTTCCCCATCAGGGAGAGGCAGTGTGTCAGTCTGATGTGTGTTCTGTAGCAGAGCAGTACCTTCTACGAGTGATTGCCTGTCAGCTGGTGACACATTATGGCAGATGTCACAGCAAGCCAACCCTATTTGGCATAAAGGAGAGCTAATAAAGGAGAGGGGAGGACTTCTCAAATGATTCAGACAGCATAGCTGGCAGCTGGGGGATGGGAAGATGAAGCCTCCCTCTTAAGCACATGGAATGAGCTCCACTTCCAGCCTTGGACAGGGACAGAGTTATCAGAGAAATGTGATGTTCCCACCTTCTTGGTCAGCTACAGACTCTTTCTCTACATATTTTGAAGTAAACAGCCATGATATTCCTAGAGATCATTTTAGTGTGGACCATCAAAGACATGTGACTCTCCTTACCACAGTATTGGAGAAGATGTGGGATATAAAGAAAAGATGGAGACTGATCCTTTGAGGTCTATTTTGTCTAAGAGAAGATTCTCACTCTTTCTGCTTCTTATCTTCAGATGGCATCTCATATATAGAAAAAAAGTTGTCTAATTATTAGAGTTGAACACTTACACCTGTATGTAGTATGGTGGCAGATTAAGATACGAGCCCTACTCTCAAGGAGATTATACGCAATGGAGAAACACACACTTAACCAATGATTACACTGTGGTAAATGTGACTTATGAAAGCTAAGAACAAGGCACAATAAGAACTCCTAAGTTAGGGGGACTCCCAAATCATATTCTGTAGTTAAGATAAAGCATCTGGGGGAGGGAGGACTTGAGCTGAGTAGTAAAAACCAATAGTTAAATAGGTTGAAAAGAGTAAAAGAAGCTTTCAGGTTAAGTGAACAATTCATATGAAGACACTGGCAACACGATACCTCTTTTGGGAATCATTACTTGACATGATTGGCACACAGACTGGGAAGTAGAGAGTGGGAAATGATGCAGGAGAGTTAGGTTCAGACAAGATTGTGATGGGTTTTGTAAGTAATGTTGAGAAGCTAGGGTTTTAAGACATTAGTTGCTGAGGGCCACAGCCCACAGTCCAGGTCAATTAAAGGAGGTGTGGCCATAAAGAAGAACTGAGTGGATGGAGATGCTTATCTTCAAGTTGATTCTCAACATGGAATTCAAAGGAGGGAAGGATGAGTTTTCTGGCTATTTGGACATGGGAAATCAGCAACCAACATACAAGGCCAAGTGCCCCAACTGACCAGCTACTGACATGATGAAGTTGGACAGATTACAGTTGATTTCCAACCTTTTAATCAAATCAATACACTTCCATGAGGATTACACCTGATTTCCAATCCTTTCAATCAAATCAATTTGCTTCCATGAGTATACATTTTTTTTTAACTTGAAAAGTTGATAACTATTTATCCCAAGGGTTTTTTGTGTCTGTTAGGTACGACAACAAGGGAAAAGTGAAAGGTGTTTAACATAACATCTGACATAACATTGTTGCTCAACAAATTGTTTGTTAAACTTAAATTGTGACATATCTATTAGAACTGTACACCAAAAGAACTGTCTGTGATGATGGAACTACTTTAGGTCTGTGCTTATGCTAAAGCCACTTGCCACATGTGGCTACTTAAGCATTTGAGACTTGGCTAGTGCAGCTGCAGTACTAAATTATTAATTTTATTTCATTTTAATTAATTTAAGTAGCCACATGTGGTAAGTAGCTAGCATTTTGAACAACATAGCTTTATTTTCCATAAATTCTTCACATAATTAAACTGTTTTGTTCTAAACATATAAAAAATAAGATTGGTGATTTTCAACTTTGATAATCCCTTAAGACAATATTATAGTAATTAATATCCTCTACTTCCACTCTGCATTTTGAAATCTCTTGTATAGAAAAAAAATTGTTTTTCATGACAATAATTCTGATTTTGACAACATGCTTAGACACATGTTATAAAGTAAATGAATGATATAATTGATTTCAAAAATACATAACTTCATACATAATGCGAACCCATTTATTTTAGAAAGGTACATATCAAATTGTTAACACTGTAAGATTATATGTGATTTGTGTTATCTCCTCTCTGTTTTATATTGCTTGAATCTTTTTAAATGAACAGGTGTTAATTTAAAAATTTTAACTGTTTTGCTTGTGTTACAAAAATAAAAATACATTAACCAAGAAGATCTGGAAAATAAGAATAAGTTTCAATTCACAAGAATACCACCTCAATTTATGTCTCCATTCAAGGCATTTGTTTGTCTTTCTATCATGAGTATAGAATCACTCCATCCTGATATAAAATTAGGGAGAAATGAGTTAAAGCAACTAAGCTGAGATCCATTCACTCCTTTTGCCAAGAGTGTGCTACAGGGTAAAAGGAAAGAGTGCACGAGACCCAGTCTAATTTTCTTGCCAATGTGATAATTAAGCTTCTTGGTAAATGATAAAATGGTATTTGCTAGGAGGAGGGTCCTTTACCTTTCAATGTTTTTAACAGGATGTGACTGGATATGTGCTACTTATAGAAATTAAGTCTGTAATCTATGAGTTTAGGATGAATGGTTCCTGTAAAATGGCAGGGACACTGAAAGGAAATCTTTGACTAATTCATCAAGAAAGTGGCTCTTCTTTAACATCTGTCATCAGCAAAAGTTGATTGAGCTGCCAGGCTCTGTCCATGGTGCTGGTTATTCAGAAGTCAAGACACTGTCCTCAAACTCTTCATACTCTAAAAGGACTCGAATAAATAATATAGTGTAGCCAGTGCTAACATATAACATATAAGTGCTATGTTAATACATATAAAAGGAGAGTACCTAGCATGAAATAATTATGGAAAGTTTCCTCAGAGAGGTGTTACCTTAGAGGAAACATTGAGGTTACCTTGGAAATGGTTGTTGAGTGTTCTGGGGGCCCTAAAAAGATTGATAGCAGAAAGGCATAGATATATGACAAAGCATGCCATATGGGGAAACAAAAAGTAGGCCAGGATGTTCATGGTCTTGTTCATAAGGAGAAGAAGATCAATGATGGGAAACAACGTAGGAAATGTAGGAAGGGGCATATTGTATCTTTTATGTTACTTAAGGAATTTACCAACTACACTGAAAGCAAAGGGGACCACTTTAAGCAACATGGTGGCACAACCACATTAGTATTTTAGAATGGTTATTCTATTAGTAGTGTGGAAAATGGATTAGGAGGAAATAAGGCAGGAGGTTAGAAGGTTATCGAGGAGAGAGATATGAATCTGAAATAAGCAGAGGCCGTGCAGGTGGAGAGATGACAGTTATTCTGAGAGTCATTTAGCAGAATCAATCTGTAAGATTAGATAGATTAAATGTGGGAAGTAAAAGAGGGCAGTGAAGGTGATGACCGAGTTTTTTATTTGGGCAACCAGGTGGATAGGTTTACCAGAGATATGACCCAATGAAAAAATTAATTTAAAGTAAAAGGATGAGTTAATTCGGTTTAGTTTTTTAACCTCAGGGTCTCAAATTGGATTATAAAAGTGGAGATTTATTTGTACTTGTATGTAACAAATGGAATATAAATATCTAAGCTAAATATATGATCTGGAGGTTATAGTTTGTAGGTGAAACTTGAATTACATGGAAGAGTTAAACATTGATCCTAAGGGAAAGAAGACAAAGTGAACTAGGGCTTGCTCCAAGAACCAATATTCAGGAAACATGTGTAAAGGAGGAGAAGGAGAGAAGGAACTCACACAGGAGACTGAGAAGCAGCATCCAGAGAGGTAGGACACAAAGGGAGCACTAAAATGGACATCAAGAGAGGAGAGAAAGGAATGATCCTCCATGTCAAATATTCCTGAGTTGTCAAGTTAAAATAAATGTCCAGTGTTTCTAAAATCAATGAGATCATTGACAACTTTGACAAGAGAAAGCAGGTTTATATTGATAATAGTGAGTGAAGTCCAGAAATTTTATTGGAAAATATCTCAAGGAGAAAAGAACAGGTTTCCTTTTATAGTCTCTTGATTTCTATCAGAGTAATTAGGATTCTCTCTCCTACCCAAAGGGTGTGAAACACTGTCATGAAGGTGATAGATTCTCACTAATCTTTGTTCTTATCTTTGGGGAAAATAGAGTACTAACTCCATGCTTTCTGGTCCCAGATTTATAATAAGAGCTTAGTTCAAATCTTGGTTCTACCATTTTTAGCTTTGTATCATTTTTAGCCTTGTGATCTTGAATTAATCTCTTAGTTATTTGTTACTTGAAAAAATAACTGGACTAGCTGCAAAGCATCACATTGGGAGTCTCTTAGAAATATACACCTAGGCCCCTCCAAGGACTGCTGAATCAGAATCTGCATTTTAACAAGGTTTTCTGATTCTCATGCTCATAAAGTTTGAAAAACATTGAATGAACTCAATGAACACCATTTTTTCAACTAAGAAATGAGATGTAATACTGACCACATAGATTTTTATAAAGACCAACTAATAAAGTGAAAGTAATACCAATTTGTATTATCCCTTGAGCCTACAGCTCAATGCTACAGAGGTAAGAGAAAATAAAAAGGCAAAAAAAACCACAAATACTTATAGCACTTTTTCTTTCTTAAACCTTGAACTTTTACAAGGTGAAATTGTCTTAAGAAATAGGCCATGCACAGTTTCTGCTTTGAGGTGAAGTCTATCAATATTCTCTAAGTGATCAGAAGCAATTCTATCAGCTTCTGTGAGAAGATATATGGGCCATTCGAGATAGCCCAGGGTGATATCTGTTGTATGTGTAACTAAATTTATGAAAACTGCTATAACAATTACTCATTAGGTATAGATAATTGTTCCTTGCTGCCTTGTGACTGATATTTCTGAGCATATCCATACATTTGTAGTGCGTGCCCACCCACACTTATAGGTTAGAATTCATTATTCATCCACTTAACAAATCTTATTTACTGAAGCAGCTACTCTGCACCTGGCATTGTGCTTGGCTAGATGCACACAGTAGGTCTATTTGATGTCCTCAACATTATGGATCCTACAGAAATTGGCTCTACTCCTTCCCTCCCACATCCTGGCCACTCATTTAGTACTGCCCTGACTTCTGTTCCCTTGATTTTAAGTGACAGTGAGGGTTGTCTTGTTACTGATACATATAGCAAACTTCAATGCCTGGTATTAATTCTGGCCCCTACAGACTCAGTCTTACAATTGATCAAATACTTTCCACAATCAATCCTAGTATTCATCCATGTGTTCATCATTTGTTCAACAATTTGTTAATCATTGTTTTAAAAGCATGGCCCAGGCACTGATTTGCCAAACTCAGAAATAAAGAATATAATTTTTAGTTGAAAACAACCTCACCATTATGGTTTTATTAAAGATAAGTTCTCTGAGGAGTGCTAAACTTAAGGTTACCCTAATCACAATAGTATGAATAATGTTTACTCAGTAACTTAATGATGACTTTTTATTTGAAGCAGTTTCAGCTTTCCTGGAATTCTATTTTATGTATATCTGTATTTCTAAGTCCTTTCTATTTTTCCTTTTCTACTTTGATCTCCTCTTAAGATGGTATCCCACTGAAGTAGAGCTAAATATTCGCCTATCCTTTAAACTAAAAATGCAAGGTTATCCCAGATTTAAATAATTGGTACTATATGTCTCTGTGTAATATTATGATCTAAAAGCCTATATGTCCTTTTTCTCAGAATTGCATTATTCTGAGAAGAGATCGACTGGGTCAAGTTCAAATATCAATTCTTTATCTTATTATTAATATTGCTTTATGAAAAAACCTTCTAGTAAGGGAGAGTTTCAACCCAACTGATGTATCATGGAAGATAAAGTCAGAAGCCTGAAAGATGCAGAATAATATGATGATCACAGACTCAGGAGGGAAAGGAGGAGGGAGAAAGGAGCTTGAAAAATAATGACAGAAGTACATTGGAAAGAGAGGAAGTAGTTTCTGCTTACTGCTCAGAAAATCCAAAGAAGGGCAGATAATTTGAGCATATGAAATAGGAAGTATAACAAAGCTTTGACTATTAGAATTGGATTCTATTAAAAAACTGCAGTATGTCAAGTGGTTTATTTTCGCCTCCAAATATAATGTCATATAATTAGAGAAAGACATTAAGGAAATATTCCACAATGTTATCTATGTAACTAACTCGGGAAGATGGGATTGTTAGGTAATTTTGCTTTCTTCTTTGTAATTTTCTGTATTGTCCACAATGTGCATGTTTTGTTCTAATAATAAAAGAAATCAATAGTCATTTTAAAATGAAATTCTCCCTTCTCTGTCTTCCAAAATAATCACTCTCCAGTTTTGAGTAGTCTAAGTTTATTGCAACAGGCAAATTTTATAGTTTCAAGTGAACTTGTAACTGAGATCATGTTTTCCATTCAGGTTTCACTCCTGAAAAAGGAGAGTGGGGATGTTTGCGTTGGAAATTTTATTTATAAGCCATTCCAAAAGGCTGAACCCCTTCTAGTTCTCCTCCCCCTTTTTAACAGCAAAATAATATGGTCAATTCTCCTCAGCATATTCTTAGTAAAGTTTCATTGGCTTTCTATCTACCACCACCCATTCCTAGTGAGCAGAAAAAAATCTAAATAGATAAAAATAGCAATTATGCAGATAAGTAAATCTGCCCCCCTCAACACTTTGCAGCCAATGAAAAAGCAAAGGTAGAGCTGAGGAAGTGTTTCAGGTGTTCAAGTCAAGATCAAGGGTCTTAGTGGAGGAGAACAGCAAATGGAACCCAGGATGTGGCAAAATTGGACCCCTGAATCTCTTTATGCTGAGATAAGCTTACCCAAACATCTGAAGGGAGGCACATCCACCTGGATTAGTTACCTCCCAGGTCCCCCTAAAGGATCCTACTCATAGCACCATAATCACAGGCCATCTTTACAACCTTTCCTGACTACACAATTACCTCTGTTCTGTTTCCCATGATTCTGTTACCGCTTTTACATGTAATCATTTCTTTTTTTTTATAGTTATCTGACAATTATATTTATTGTTTGTAACATATATAGTTATGTGTGTATACGACTGTAAAATTATGTTATAACAATTATATTTAATATATTATAATCACATATTATTACTATAATGTTGTTAACTTTGTTCCCTACTGGGCCATAAACGCCATGAAGGCAAGAACTGTATCTCCAGCATTTAGTATAGGGTCAGGAATAAATACCTGTCTTCATATTTTTGAATGATGCATACTTGGTTAAAATGAAAGAAGGGAATAGAAGTAGAACTTCCTATTGCAACAGGTATCGTGACGTAATAAAATTGATTTCTGCACCTTTGTATGTGCTATGGGAGCCCTATCTGAGATTTTTAACCTGCAACTACAGTGGAAAAGAACTTCTGATGGAATGTTTGCATCTGACCTTAAATTCTAGGTCTTCCCCAGATAAATGCCCAGGTTACGGTTTCTTTATTTGTAAAGTAAATGGGAATTCTCTAAATTACCTCCCTTCTTTTAGTGTTTAGGATATTTTCACTCTGTGTTATCAAATCTGTTAATAATTCTGTTAATAGTTTCTTGCATTTCAGTCCAGTTCCATTTAGATTCCTACTGTGTGCTAGCACTTTCCTAAGCTACATAGCTTCTGCTATATGATTTGAAAATGGTTTAATATACATAGAAGATAGTTCATATTCTAATGATTAACTTGTATGATTTTTGACATCGTATTTTTTCTGGGATTTGGCCTAGAAATTTATTTTATTTTATTTTATTTTATTTTGTTTTGTTTTGTTTTGTTTTGTTTTGTTTTGTTTTTTGGCCTAGAAATTTTAGATAGCAGTAATCATTTCCATCTCCCTATCCAGCCATAAACTCCCTATACAGAGAAAAATGCATTTCCTGTCTCTCTGGCTCCAGGAACAAGTGGTGGGGCTGCTACACAATGATAATCAGTACATATTCATTTCATTCAGCCACTTCTGTCTCCTAGTCTTTTAGGTCTACAGGCTACTGCTTTTTTTAACATGCTGTCATATTTAACTGACAGATTTCAAGACCTCAAAAGCTACTCTGGCATCTTCACTTTTAATTAGGCTAGCCCTCCTCCAGATCCCCCCTTTTTAGACATAATCTTATTAAACTATACACCCAGGCCTCTTGAGAACATGCTCTCTTATTTGAGATGTCTTTATATTTTGAGGGAAATACAATTTCATTTTGATGTTGATAACCCAAAACCACTGTTACTGATGTCTGTATCCCCAAACCTATCTATTATCTTACTTTCCATTGGGCCTTCCACAAGTCACTCAGTCTGTGAGGCCTCCGATTTATAGTATTACAAGGTGAAATTTTAGCAAACCACATATAACAAAACCATAACAGCCCAGTGTCTGTCATCTTCACACAGTAGGGCTCTCTGAACATAGAGGTAAAGGCTGAACTCTAATATTTTCCTCCTGCAATGGTCCACTCAGGACTATCCCATACAGTCTGCTCTGTCTCGGGCTTCAGTCACATCAGCCCATAAGAATACTGATTTCAAGTTCAAGGTACGTAAATTTACTGAACCCACAACCATGAGATCAGGAATGGCTTGCTCCATCAGCTTGAGCCAGACAGGCACCACAGTAAAACTTTAAAAAAATCATTCCTGGCACAGCATTGTTATTTAGGTACATGGCTCAATTAAGTATTGGGAAACATCTTTCGCATATTAATAATAAAAGATTCGGGAACACCTGGCTGGCTTAGAAGGTGGAGCATGTGACTCTTGATCTCAGGTCATGTGTTCAAGCCCCACGTTGGGTGTACAGATTAATTGTAAATAACATCCTCTTTAAAAAAGAAAGAAAAAGAAAGATTTCATCATTAGGTTAGGACCATGGTCTTTTGCATCTTTTTTTTAATAATAAATTTATTTTTTATTGGTGTTCAATTTGCCAACATACAGAATAACACCCAGTGCTCATCCCATCAAGTGCCCCGCTCAGTGCCCGTCACCCATTCACCCCTACCCCCGCCCTCCTCCCCTTCCACCACCCCTAGTTCGTTTCCCAGAGTTAGGAGTCTTCATGTTCTGTCTCTCTTTCTGATATTTCCCACACATTTCTTCTCCCTTCCCTTATATTCCCTTTCACCATTATTTGTATTCCCCAAATGAATGAGACCATATAATGTTTGTCCTTCTCCGATTGACTCATTTCACTCAGCATAATACCCTCCAGTTCCATCCACGTCGAAGCAAATGGTGGGTATTTGTCATTTCTAATAGCTGAGTAATATTCCATTGTATACATAAACCACATCTTCTTTATCCATTCATCTTTCGATGGACACCGAGGCTCCTTCCACAGTTGGGCTATTGTGGCCATTGCTGCTAGAAACATCGGGGTGCAGGTGTCCCAGCGTTTCACTGCATCTGTATCTTTGGGGTAAATCCCCAAAAGTGCAATTGCTGGGTCGTAGGGCAGGTCTATTTTTAACTCTTTGAGGAACCTCCACACAGTTTTCCAGAGTGGCTGCACCAGTTCACATTCCCACCAACAGTGCAAGAGGGTTCCCTTTTCTCCGCATCCTCTCCAACATTTGTAGGTTCCTGCCTTGTTAATTTTCCCCATTCTCACTGGTGTGAGGTGGTATCTCATTGTGGTTTTGATTTGTATTTCCTTGATGGCAAGTGATGCAGAGCATTTTCTCATGTGCATGTTGGCCATGTCTATGTCTTCCTCTGTGGATTTCTCTTCATGTCTTTTGCCCATTTCATGATTGGATTGTTTGTTTCTTTGGTGTTGAGTTTAAGAAGTTCTTTATAGATCTTGGAAACTAGCCCTTTATCTGATACGTCATTTGCAAATATCTTCTCCCATTCTGTAGGTTGTTTTTGAGTTTTGTTGACTGTATCTTTTGCTGTACAAAAGCTTCTTATCTTGATGAAGTCACAATAGTTCATTTTTGCTTTTGTTTCTTTTGCCTTCATGGATGTATCTTGCAAGAAGTTACTGTGGCCGAGCTCAAAAAGGGTGTTGCCTGTGTTCTTCTCTAGGATTTTGATGGAATCTTGTCTCACATTTAGATCTTTCATCCATTTTGAGTTTATCTTTGTGTATGGTGCAAGGGAGTGGTCTTAAAATGTTAGTAGAGAATGATCTACATATAGCTCTAATCTGAGAATGGAGACATCAGCAGTCACAAATACCAAGGCATTTTTAAAATAATAATGAAAAGCAGTATGAATTCTTTTTTTTAAATTTTTATTTATTTATGATAGTCAGAGAGAGAGAGAGAGAGAGAGAGAGAGGCAGAGACATAGGCAGAGAGAAGCAGGCTCCATGCACCGGGAGCCCGACGTGGGACTCGATCCCGGGTCTCTAGGATCGCGCCCTGGGCCAAAGGCAGGCGCCAAACTGCTGCACCACCCAGGGATCCCCAGCAGTATGAATTCTTTTGTTTGATAAGTCAGAATAGAGAAACATAATCTAGAACACACACACATACACACACACACACACACACACACACACACACACAAACCCTGTAGTTGAGACTTTGAACCCAGAACTCAACTGGGTCATGATGGAAATATCCAAGTAATTAGAGAACTGTTGCCAGTTAGCCATGCAACACACACACACACACACACACACACACACACACACACACTGAATTGGGCTGCAGTCATGATCTTCCTTCTCAAAGCTTTCTGGCATTCCGTCAAGGTAAAACTAAACAAAGGTGTTTCTTCTCTGAAGTTAAAACCTTCTTTAGGGCATCCTGCCTGTGTTATCCCATTCACACAAATTAGGACAGGTTGACAAACCCTGTCCGTGGCCAAAGAGCTCAACTCATCACCCCAAGTGGTCTCACCTGGAAACATTTGCAGTTGCTGTTTCCTCTACTTGGTATGTTCTTTACCTAATATTCACATGGCTCTCTTCTTCCTTCCTTTTAGGCCTCTAAATACCATCTTAAAGCCTTTCATGACCAACCCTTAAAATACTTACATATCTTTCTCCATTCACAGCATTCTCTATCTCCCTTACTTTGCTTTATTTTCACTGCCTGACATTTTATTTTTGTTTACCCAGTGGCTTTCCCTACTGAAATATAAACTTCAGGATTTCAGAGACTTGATTATATTCACCACTGGTTTCCCAGTGTTTATGAGAGTATCTGGCATTTAGTAGGCGTTCAACAAATATTTATTAAATGTATGAATGAATGAACTCAAGAATATGACAAGACAACCCAAGACATCAGCTGTCGAGCAGGTAAAGAAAGCAAGAGGCCTAAAGCAAGAGTGTAGGAATTTCACAGGGTCCTGAGAATAGGGTCTTCATGAAATGTGGAGTCCATTAAACATATAGCATTAACACAAACAAACATAGAGTATTAAAAAAGCAATTAGAAGTTCTTAGTAGTTTGAAGGCATATGGCTTTTCTGCCCACCAGGCAAAGCAAAAGCATCTAGAGTACCCAAAAATAACAAAGAGATACATGCAAGAACATCATAACCCAAGTAGGAACAAAAACAAAGTGTATCATGCTTCCGAGCAATTAAAAGAATGAAAGGAAAGAGACTATTTGATTTTCATGCTAGAATATTCAGGCTCTAGTAGCTCAGATTTAATGTCACCAAATTGCTGACTCTCATTTCCTCCTGTGTGACCCAGACCTCCAGGGCAAGGAGGACTTTCTAAGTAGTAGCTGAGCAGATTGTTTCATTCCCAGGCCAAATTGTAGAGCCCCCAGTGGAGGCATCTCTGTCTTTTCTTAGTCTATAGCTTTTTAAAGAACTGCACTGCGAGTACATAGTCAACTAGCCACATGTGGCTTTTAAACATAAATGCAATTAAAATTATATAAGTTAAATGTTTCTTTCCTAGTTGTAGTATCTACGTTTCAAGTGCCTAGGAACCACATGTGGCTAGTGACTACTATTGAATGAGTGAATGAATGAATGAGTGAATAAAATTGAACAGTGAAGAAATTAAACATCTTAATCATCACAGAAATTCCCATTGTTCTTAACAAATGATGGAAAACAGTAGAGAAAATGAGTCAAACAAGATAGGCAAGTTTGCATCTTAGTACTTACATGTACTTGGAGAAGCAACAAGTCTGCAATTCCCAATAATTTCTCAGGCAAGAAGGTGTGATTTTGCATTTGTTTCACACCACTCAAATTCCTGCTAAGAATCTAGGCCCATATTTCTGGTTGCTTCCTTTGTGGCGTCATTTTAATATGACTAGGAAATAATTTTCTGTCTCCATTCTCTTTTTGGTGGTAAACTTTAATAATGGTAAGACTTCTGGAAGTCTTCCCAAGCGCTTTACAAAACAGCATGCTTCTGTAATTAAAACTATGTAAAAGCACACATTTTCTGTTATCTGTTGTTCCTCCTACCTTGTATTTTCTTTTTTGAATTTTGAAAGAACCATGTTCTACTTCAGGATGATAGATTTAATTATTTCTAAAATACTGTTGGAACTTGAAAATTCTAGTTTATTTGATTATCTACTTTATTTCCCATCAGAATTTGATTTCTCATAGAGAAATCATAACATTTGGTTCTATATTAAATCACATTTGCATCATCATAATATTACAAATGTAGCTTATTGATTTTTTAGGAAAAATATTGAATATGATTGTAATTATAAAAGGGAAGGTACAGTCAGGTTGGTAACTTGAAATTAGCCACCAAAATAGGCAAATGCTACAAATCAGCTTCCTCCCTCACCATGAGTCAGTTTACCTGAAAACCATTGAGTATGAGGTTCTGCAAATTTATAATTTAATTATTTAAATGGTAGGTGTCAAAGAATAATCTATTTATTGACAAAATAGTAATAGGTATATATTATATGTATGTATATGTATGTACATATTACGTAGAGCTAAAAATGAAGCCAAAAGAAGAATTAAGTAATCTCATAAATATGTTAATAAAAGTTACTCATTTTTCACAGGCAAATTTATAATCAGTATTTAAAACTGGTACATTGGAAAAAAATTCAGATTTCAGCATATTATTTAGAATAACCACACTAAGAACAGATTTGGGGAAAGAAAGACATTTAATATTGCTTCTTTACTGTTTGAACTTTTACAATTTAACATATTACTTTAATAAATGTAACTTTTCCAAAATACATATAAAATGCCATATAGACCTTGTTCCTCCAAACCTTCCATACACACAAATAATTTGTTATTTGAACTTAAACTCTTATAGGAAAATAAATAAAATAAAAAATTTATTAGGCCATATCATGTGTACTACCCTAGGAATTTCTACACTTGTCAATTCTCAATCTGTTAAATCCTCCTAATATCCCTGTGAAATAAGTATTACACAGGAGTACTCTTAGAATTTAGCGACCTGAAGCAAGAAGGGGTATACTGGGGGCAGAGATTTTGAAATGGTTCCTACGATGTTGGGGATACCCAATATCATCTGTCTTTCTTTTTTTTTCATCTGTCTTTAAAACCAACTTTGATAGTGATATCAAGTTTGGAACTACATCTCTCACTGAAGATCTGTTCATTTTTGTGAAAGAATAGAGACTGTGAAATGGGGACCGACGGGGAAAGTATATTATTCTTTGATCGTGCTTGCTTGGCCACAGGTGGGCAAGCAGATTGACCTGTCCATCCAAACTGAGTAATTCCTCACTCCTTCACTTTTTGTTTATGACTTTGTTTCTTCATCCTTGGCAAGAACAGAAAGTAAATCATGGCATTTCTTGGCTGAAAGGCAGAGTGAAACAGCTGTGACCCTTGAGATATTGTTTACTTTACTGCCTCCTGATACACACTCAGTCACTTTTGTTGGACATGCTTGATGGCTTTTGTTCATACAGTTGGCTGTTCTGTTGCTCCACCAATTGATGAAGAGACAGAGAGTTGCTGCTTTAAGCTACATTTATTAGTTCATTCATTAAACATTTATGAGCACCTATCTGCCAGATACTAGGATGGTTATAAATAGGAACAAACAGGTACCCTACCCTTAAGGTGCTAATAGTCTAGGAAGGGAAGACAAACATGTGAATATGAATCATTACACAAGGAGAGTAAGTACTAGAAGAAGTATGAACAAAATAAGATGGGAACACAGAAAAGAGAAAGAATAATTTCGCATAGGAGAAAGGTGGAGAAAGGCAAGATACAGGAATGTTTACAGACACAGGGATGTTTTAATTGCACCCTTGTGGCAGGCAATGGCCAGGATGGTAGAAGCCTTCATGATGCAATAGGAAATAAAGCCCCCAAATCAACAACTGTGGCACGGCTACAGGCCATAAAGAGTAGTAGGTTGAATGGATACAGTAATACACCACCCAAAGCACTTTAGGACCCCTTTAGGACCAAAGCACTCCAGCTGCCAGCAGCATTCCTGCTGAAGGCTGAAAGTGGATTATTTTGCAGTCTGGCTTAGCTCAACACTTTGGGATAAATAAGAATTGCTCAGGAAGAGGGGGAGAGGTCATGCAACAACATGTGTAATGCATGGGAGAATGTATTTGGAGTTCTGGGGCATTTAGGGCACAGATGTTACGGTGAACCTTAGATCCTGCAGCTGCACTCGGGGTTTCCTTTTGGCCTAATTACCTACTTTGTTTCTAGCTTTTACCAAGCCCAGATCTGATGCTAGAATAGAGAGCTTGTCTCATGCAAGGCTTTTTATTTTATATTCAAGTGTTGAGACATCCTCTCCAAAGCAGTTGGGGGAGATATTGGAGGGCTGTCTTGGTGGGAAGTAACATGATCAGATTTGTGTATTGTAAGGTAAAATGGCTGGGTGTGTAAACAGGAATGAAAGAAAACAACTTTAGAGAACAGTTATGTTCAGTTAGTCCTGACCTTGAACTCCATAACCGTTCAGAGGCTAACAATTGGAGAAGGAGGCAATAGTTCTGAAGATAATGTCCCCTTGATCATGGCTGTAGAAACCTGGACCCTATTGCCTGGGTTGGAATCTCAGTTCTGCCACTTATTTGCAATGTATATATATTTTTTTATTTTTTAAAGTATTTTTTAAGATTTTATTTATTCATGAGAGACACACACACAGAGAGAGAGATTGAGAGAGAGAGAGAGAGAGAGACAGGCAGAGGGAGAAGCAGGCTCCATGCAGGGAGCCCAACGTGGGACTTGATCCCGGGACTCCAGGATCAGGCCCTGGGCTGAAGGCGGCGCTACACCATTGAGCCACCAGGGCTGCCCTGCAACGTATATTTAAACAAGTTTTATGAACTATGTTTGCATTTTTCTCATCTACACTAATGATACCTGTCTCATGGAGTTACCATGAGGATAAAGTGCATTAATATATGGAAAGCCCTTCGAAGAATGCCTAGCACACAGTAAATGTTTAATAACGCTAGTTATTATTAGCTTAGCAGTTTCCTCAAATGTTTTATAGTAAGGAGAGCTACTTTTATTTATCAGAGTCCTGGAATCTCAAGAAACAGTGAGGAGAAAGGAATGTATTCATGAAATTTGTTGATTAAAGTTGGAAAAGATGCACTGCTACCAGGGACTTCACCCCTGTTCCAGCCCCAAGAACCAACTCTCCTCCCCCTTCCCAAGTCAGAATGGCAAGATGGGGAGGGGAATCCCGTTTGCTTAGACCTGAAAGGGGCACCTTTAGTCATCTTGGAAAACCATCCATCTAAGGTTGGGTTCCTACTACAGCCTGCCTCAGCCTTTGGTTCTGTCATTAGACTTGAATATCTAGGGACACCTGGGTGGCTCAGGAGGTTAAGCGTCTCTGCCTTTGGCTCAAGGTGTGATCCCGGGGTCTCAGGATCCAGTCCGGCTTTGGGTTCCCTGCAAGAAGCCTGCTTCTCTGCCTGTGTCTCTGCCTCTCTCTCTGTCTCTAATAAATAAATAAATAAAATATTAAAAAAAAAGACTTGAATATTTGGAGCAATGGGAAACTCACACCATTCCCATCCTCACAGAGCCCACAGTCTACTGGAAAGCACTGCCATAAATTTACAACTACATGCACACATAAAAGCACAATAAATGGTATAGAATAGACTTAAAGATGGGATGGGAGTGAAGAGAAAAGAAGGACAAATTTACCCTGGGACAAGCAGGCAGAGTTTCATCAAGACAATTACATCTGTGATGAATCTTACAGGATGAAGTTTTTCTTGCTAAGCAAAGAAGATAAGGAAATGCATTTGAGGCAGAAGGAGGTGCCAACAGAGGTAAATAGTCTGGAAATAGCCCAGCCGGTTTTCAAAATCTTGACAGCCAGAACATAGCTTGGGGAGTAGAAGGGAAGAAAAGTAAGGAAAGATAGACATTTAGGCAGAGGAAGTGGGTTGTAAATCCTTCAAATCAGTGCTTTCCTCTTTACCACTATTCTGAAGGAAGGGCCTTTGAAGACTTCTAAGAAGAGAAACAACTAAATTTGTGGTTTAGAAAATCTCGGTGGTGTTACATGGATGAAAGAGGGCAGGACTATGGTAAAGCCTCCCGGACATAAAGAGGAAGTGAAGCCTTTTTGAGATGCGAAATTTAAAACCACAGTGATAACACAAATATTTAATTTTTTAAATGTAAAATCCTAAGTATAATGTAATGAAATGCATTCCTCAAGGCTGTCCATATGATCAAGGAACTTTTATTAACGAATTTTCTGTTTATTTATATTTTATGTTTGCTTCATCTAGAGCACTATTTTACAGACATGTACATTCAGATGACATGCTTTTTTAGCCCAAAACAAATAGAGAAATAGATCAAGCTAAGAAAACTGTTTTTTTTTTTCTTTTTTTAGTGTGAATGGCTGGAAAAGCAAAATGTATATTGTATGAAAAGAACTGCTCTATCAATCTCCACAAATGTTTCCATTCCTGTGAAAAATCAGTGTGTATTACTCAACATATGTGCCCATCAATCTCTACTAGTTTGAGCTGAGGGTTAGTCTGGTAAAATTTCCCAACAGAGTAACAAGTGCTAAATGTCACTTCCTAAAGCTGAGAATTTTATTTCACAAAGGTAAATTTAAAGCACAAGTTTGGAATTAGAAATGAAACAAAAGCTTTATGAGGATGCACTACATTTTGGAAGTGAAATGTGCCATGTTTCACAGATTATTTTTCTTTAAAGTTAGTAGGTATTAAAATAAAATTTAGTGCTTTTCTCTTAAAAGTGATTACATGTTTATATTAAAACCCTGACAATTAAGATATAAAGGAGAAAATAAAATTACTCATAAACTCAGGAACCAGAAATAACTATTTTTTATGAATTTATTTTTTATTGGTGTTCAATTTGCCAACATATAGAATAACACCCAGTGCTCATCCCGTCAAGTGCCCACCTCAGTGCCTGTCACCCAGTCACCCCCACCCCCCGCCCACCTCCCCTTCCACCATCCCTAGTTCGTTTCCCAGAGTTAGGAGTCTTTCATGTTCCGTCTCCCTCAGAAATAACTATTGTAAATATTTCACACTCCTTTCCATGCACACACATATATAATATTATATATTTATCACCTATTTCTATTCATTTAAATTATGCAACGGATATTTTCCTGTAATATTCAATGTTATTTGAAAACAATATTTTAATAGTGGTGTAATATTGTACCATAAGGCTATTCCATAAATTATGCAACTATTAACTTACAATTGGGCATTTAAGTTGCTTCTAATTTTCTATATTTTAATTTTCTATATTTAACTCTGTAATGTTCATTCCCATACATGAATCATTCTTCCCATATCATTGGTGACTTTCTAAGAGTAGAATCCTAGAACTAAAATTGTTAGGTTAAAGTGTAAATTATATTTTTAAAGCTTTTGCCAGTTATTGTCCAATCACTTTTTGTGCAGATGTTATTAGTATGTGGTTGCACTGGGAGTGCATATTTCCAGGCAAAACATGGTATGCAACTCATAGTTACTTTTCCTTATTAAATGTGAAGCGGAGATGTTTCATAGTGCTTATTGGACAACTATTTTCTGTGATTTGTCTCTTCGTGTCTTATCAATTTTCTATTGGGGTATTGGTCTTCATCTTCCTCTTTTGAATAAAGGAAGGAAAAGAACTTCCTTTGTATAATAGATACTTTGGGATGCTCAGGAACACCCCAGTGGAGGAATTTGGGCTTTCTTTTTACTTTGCAAACTGGTTGAGCTCTTGAGTCTGGACTCTAGTTCCTGTTGCCCATGGGAGCTACTTAAGGACACCTGGGTTAAGATCAAGACCACACAGTTCATAATTATATTCTGTTCATACGTTAGCCTCTTTAGTCTCTTTGTCATATTCATTGCAAAACGGAGCATTTGCTGCTCTTTTGATTTTAAATGTTGAAATCAAAAACACAAAATTAAATCTCTTTATCAGGAATTTTTAAAAAGTAGATATATATGTCAAACAGTACTTAACAATAAAGAGCTCATAACTTATGGTAGTTACTCAATGTTTTTAAAAAATGTAATGTGCCTTTCATTCCCAAAGTATTGGTTTATAGCTAATCTTAAAAATGTGGGAGAGGGATGCCTAAGTGTCTCAATGGTTGAGTGTCTGCCTTTGGCCCAGGGTGTGATCTCGGGGTCTGGGATTGAGTCCCACATCGGGCTCCCTGTGAGGAGCCTGCTTCTCCCTCTGCCTATGTCTCTTCCTCACTCTCTGTGTGTCTCATGAATAAATAAATAGCTTTAAAAATGTGGAAGAGAGAAAAAGATGGGAAGAAAGGTAAGTAGAAATAACATACTGAAGCATTCTATAAAGCATTATGCTCAACGTTGACAGAAATCACCAGAGGACATTCTCTCCCGAATATCACCTTGTTGACAGAGATGTTGAGTATTTCCTTTTATAGATTCTAAATTAGATGACTAATTTTTAAAGTCTATGCATTACTTTGTTCCTTAAATATAGCAGAGAAATATAGTTTTAACCCTGAATAAAATGAATCTCATTTTCCTGCCCCATGGGAAGATTGGCTACTCCTGTCAATGATACCACAAAGCTCTTGGCCTTATTGGGTGGGTCTGGCACTTCAGTGGGGGTTGTCACTGTAGGTGTTGATGGCACACACTTGTGAAGAATCACAGCTTGTCATTGCTCATTTCTAGAAATTGCACATAAGCATCCGGATGCACTCCTCCTTGAAGTTGAATAGGAATGCATATAGTAGCTGCCTTCTGCATAAGTTGAAATGATAACATTTGACTCTGTTTCAAAAGCACAAATGCATGGAGAGCCTGAGGGAACCTGAAATTTGGGAAAACTCTATTTAGAACTGAAGTATTTTGGAAGAAAACTGCTGACACCAAACTGTTTCTTCCTTCTTTGGATCTTTGGCAGCAAAAATGTGGACTGTGCCATAGTCACTAGATACACAGATGAGGGAAGCATCCTGACTGAAGCAAATGAAATAAATATTTGCTGCTTGTGATCCTTTTCATGGTTGTTGGATCCAATGCCTTGATGAAGTAGCAAATATTCTTATGATTCCCTTTCTCAGAATGTCCTTCTGTGTGGGAATGTCCATGGGCAGCTTCTTGGTGTTCACCATGTCCACAAGCTGCACATGACTCATTTGCATGCCCAAAAGGCCAAGAAAGTATTGCTACTTTCTTGATTCACCATACAAGACACAAAGGATTAAGCAGGGTTATAGCAGGATTCAAAGACATGACACTGATAGGGATTTTGTGTGCATGTAAACATCTTACTTATGGGGTCCAAGATGACCATAATTCTATCTCATTTCAATGTGACCTCCTTGACTTCTGTAGAAAAATTTATTTCATTTTATTTCATTTTTAAAAGATTTATTTTGACAGAGCATGTGGAAATGTGCACATATGCATGGGGGAGGGGCAGAGGGAGAGGAAGAGAGAATCTCCAGCAGATTCCCCACTGAGTCTGAAGCCTGTGTAGGTCTCAATCTCACAATCCTGAGATCATGACCTGAGCTGAAATCAAGAGTCAGACATTTAACCGACTGAGTCACTCAGGAGCCCCCAAATTTTATTTTAATAATTTTTTTTTCAGATCATTCAAAGTTATCATTTTATTGGAAGAGTATTCTGGCTTTTTTAAAAAATACCAACAACCAAATATAAATAATTGCAGCAAAATGTTGCTTGGGGAGACCTGGAGATAGGGTCATACCACCCTGGTGCCAGAAGTGCATGCATACCAGGGAGCTCTCTGAGCACCCAGTGCATCCATCTGGCAATGCAATGAGTGGGATAGGGCCTCATGTTTTTATTACTATTGCTTTTATTTTATATATCAGAAAATGAAATGTTATTGACATGTTAAGTTTTTTTGAAAGTAGGATGATTTGGTTCAAGGCAATTCCAGTGGGCCTTTTGGCATATTATCAGAATGATCCTATAGTTCACCTGAGAGAACAATTGTTTGAAACTAATGAAGAAAACGTTGAAAAGATGAAACAGAGGGGTATGGCCCTGCACAATTAGAACAAGGTTTTGTATAAAGTAGTAGTAATTAGTGTAGTAAGACATGAGCTTAGGGAGAAAGAGACAACGGAAAGAATAGAACATCAAGAAAAAGACCTATGTAAATATAAGTAATTTAGAATATTAAAAAGGTGTCATTTGAGATCTGTAGAGAAAGATTAAATGACTAACAAATGTCAGACTAATCACTGCACCCAAATAATGTCTAGACTGCTGAAAGATCTTGATATTTCTTTAAAAACCCCCAAAAAAACGTTTTGGGAAGAACTTTATTAGCAAATATGTCACAAAATTCAGAAGCAATAAAAAGAGGTGACAGATTTGATTGGGGAAAAAAACAGCCAGAATCAACTTAATGAAAAAGAAAAAGAGGAAATTTTTTTATAATAGTCATAATATATATAAAAGTTTCCTGAAATCCCATAAGAGAAATATATATATATAAAAAAAACAGAGGAATGAGAATATCACAAAAGAGGTACATAAATGGTCAAAAAAGGGAGAAAATCTTTGTATAGATGTAACAAAGATTTAATAGTCAAAATGTGTAAAACATTTCCTACAATTCAACAAGAAAAAGAAAAAAAACAAAGAAGATACACAAATGGTCAGGAGATATAATAACTTCAACGACAGTAGGAACAAAACAAATGCAAATAAACAAGTTTTCACCTATCAAATGGAACAAGAATTTTAAGGAATAAGTACAGCTAGAGTTTTCATGGACATCATCCTAGTCTGCTCAGGCTACTACAACAAAATACCATAGACTGGGTGGCTTCAACCAAAAACATTTATTTGTCAGATCTCTAGAGGCTAGGAAATCCAGGATCAGATTGCTGGCAGATTCAGTGACTGGTAAGGACCCACTGACCGGAGGACTTGATTTTTACATGGGCATCTTCTTACTGTGTCTTTACAGGTCAGAAGGGACAAGGGAGCTCTCTGGGGTCTCTGTTATATGGGACTATCTCATTCATGAGGGTTTTATTCTCATGACCTAATCACCTCCCAAAGGCTCACCTCCAATTACCATCACACTGGGGATTAGGTTCCAACACATAAATTTGGGTGAGGGATACAAACATTCAGTCACACCACACCAGGAAGAAAACCATGGCCAGCTGAACCAGCCATACAAGGGAATACAGAATGGTAGTGAAAGAAGGTAGCTAGCTATACATTAGCTACAGCCAAGTGACCAGTTACAGAAAAGAGAACTAGACAAATCACGAATATTCCTCCTTATTCTGTTAGAGAAAACACAATTTTTGTGTATCAGATATCTTTGTTTTCTTATCGTTCTCGTATCATGTAACATAAGATAGATGTGTTGACTTTATATCACAGTATCTAAGTATTGCTAATTTTACATCATAGTATTTAGGTTACATAGTATCAAGGAGAGTAAGCATCATCCAAAGACTTTGTGTTCAGTTTTAGGGAAAGAGTTAGTGGGTTCTCAGCTGTAGGCAGGATAGTTACATCATGTTAGGTGAAATTATAATCACATTACTGTTTTTATTTGGAAATTAAGCATAGTCTAATGAGAGGGATATGAATGCCAAATTGACAAGGCATGGATTTGTGATAGGTAAGTGTAAATTTAAAAAAAAAATTTTAAGTAATCTCTACACCCAACATGGGACCTGAAATCACAACCCCAAGATGAAAGCTGTATGGTCCTCTGACTGAGGCAACCAGGCGCCCCATGATAGTTGAATTTAAGTGTCAACTTGGCTGGATCAGGGGATCCCGGATATTTGATTAAACGTTATTTCCAGGTATGACTGTGAGGGTGTTTCTGGATGAGATTAGTGTTTGAGGGATGTCTGGGTGGATCAGTGGTTGGGTGTCTGCCTTTGGCTCAGGTCGTGATCCCAGGATCCGGGATCCAGTCCCAAACTGGGCTCCTGTGAGGAGCCTGCTTCTCCCTCTGCCTGTATCTCTGCCTCTCTCTCTCTATGTATCTCTCATGAATAAATAAATGTTTATAAAAAAGAGAGAGATTAGCACTTAAATTTTGGATGCAGTAGACTGTCCTCCCCAATGGGCATCATCTAATCGGGTGAGGGCCTACATATAAAAGGCAGAAGAAGAATTTGCCCCTTTTTCTGCCTCATTGTTGGTGCTGAGATATTTCATCCTTTCTCCTGCCCTCAGACTAGAATTTACATCATTGATTCTCAAGCCTTAGATTCAGATCAAATTATATCACCGGTTCTGCAGGGTCTCTGGCTGGAAGATGGCAGACTGTGAGACTTCTCAGTCTCCATAATTGTGTAAGCTAATCCCTTATAATAAATCTCCTTTTATATCCTATTGTTTCTATTACTCTGGAGAACTCTAATATAGACACCATAAATAGTCATTTTATTGCACTGACGGTAAATTGCTACCACCTTTCTGGAAGGGAATTTAAAAATAAAGTCATGCTTTTTGACATAATTCCACACCTAGGAAGTTATCCAACATTAGTATCTATGGATGAATTTATGGATTTCTCCACATGAACGGACAACTCACTATAGTTTTTTTTTTTAAGATTTTATTTATTTATTCATGAGAGACCGAGAGAGAGCCAGAGACACAGGCAGAGGGAGAAGCAGGCTCCATGCAGGGAGCCTGACGTTGGACTCAATCCCCGAACTGGAATCACACCCTGAGCCAAAGGCAGACACTCAACCGCTGAGCCACCCAGGCATCCCCTCAGTATAGTTTAGAAAACTAAAAAACTTGGACACAAATGTCTAATCATTGCAGATTTACCAAGGAAATTATTTCATCATTCAAAGCTATACTAGGAAGGCTATTTTTTTTAACGGAGAAGTGTACTCTTTTATTAGTCTTATGTAACATGATGCCATTTTTATACATAGTTTTTTTGTCACAAATCTGCATTTCTGCAGAGAATGGAGTTTTAAAGTCAAGGGTGTGAAGAGGAGATAGTAATGGTGGGATTCTTCTCAGAAGTGAAAGCTGAATCTATAAATGCCACTGGTTCTAATAGCTGTCTCCAGAGGAGTTAGGGAATAAAGGTCAGGAACTATATTTTAAATGCTATTTAAAACCTCAGAACTTTTGTCATTTACCCTTTACAGAAACTGCCTATTTCCCCCATAGTAATCATTCCTTTATTTTACATATATTTTTGAGCACCTAGTATGTGCCAGGCACTATTTTAGGTGCTAATATAGGAGCAGTGAAGAAAACAGAAAAAGTCATTGCTTTCACGTTCCTATGTATTCAGATTCACAGTATTAGACATAAAGCAATCAAATATAATAATGTGTCAGTGGGTGATGAATGCCAAGAAAAAAAAAAAAGTAGAGTGAAGAAATAGAGGATGTAACCTCTTTGATTAGCTGACATTTGAATAAAGACCTCAAGGAAGTGAGCAAATGGGCTATGCTGACTTTCAGGGGAAAAGAGGACCGCGTAGGCAGAGATGAAGGTAGCGCTAGTGGTCCTGAGTCAGGAGTGTGCTTAGTGGCTAAGGAGCAGCAAGGAAATCAAAGAACCTGGAGTAAAGTAAGGCAAAGGAAGAATGTGGGAGATAAAATCAGAGGCAATTGGGGGTCAAGGAACATACTGAGATGAGGGTTATCCAGGAAATTCTTAAATTATGAAATCTTATATATGACTTATACCAGAAAGCAAAGAGCTAGAGGGATTCTATACAACTTCTCATTTAGCTTAAGGGGAAAGGAATCCCAAGGGCAAAACCTACCAATAGGTGAACAAAACAGGGTAAATAGTTGAGGTTAATTGACAGGTATGAAAGATCTATGGAGGCAGCTTGGGGCTAAGAAGCTGGGGTTGGGGTTGCCTTGAAATACCAATTGGTTCTGAAATAATTATACATGGTACATACCTTTTTAAATGAAAGTTTGTTTTTGAAAATATGTTAGAAAATGTCAGTGGGTGTTCTCACAGTGTAACGAAGCGTGAAGAATGAATATCCTCCAGTTCACTTCTGTTTTTCTTTCAAAGAATATGCAGACAGAGGCTTGCTATAGAGAAAATGAGTAATTTGAATTTTTCTCCCGAACTCAGAAATGATCCAGATTATTTGGCAGTTTGACTTCTTCCAGTTTGCATTGCATTTGCATTTTAACACAATGTCAATAGACATAACTATCTTCTTTGAACATTTTTATTCTTTTCCTTTACAGAGTAGTTATTCTGATCAGAGGATAAAATAACAACTTAAAATGAAGTCTCTGATGGAAATCAGGCCAACTGATTGAAATAAATTTAAAAAGAAATCCTACCTCAAGCTGTATGTGTAATAGTGTGAAATGATATACTCCTGCTGTTTCAGAAAAGATGAATTACTGTGAATGCTCCCTAAACCAGAGATGAAACTTCAAAATATTGTAATCTGAAAAAAAAAAAAAAAAACAGAGCTTAACGAAGGGGGGGAGGGGAATCCAAACTACATAGGTGTACTATGTTATATCCTTTTAAACATAAATGCCTTAAGAAGAGATTGTATATTTGTTTGTTAATTCATAAATTATTATTGCATGTATGTTCTGTTCCAGCAACTGTGCTAGGCACAGGACACCTCAGTGTAGTAGGGAATGATGGTAAGGGAATTAAGTGTATTATAAACATGATGAAAGAAGCAAGCATACGGGGGTGGGGGAAGTGACTGTAGAAACACAAAAAAGACTGGAGAACTGGGAAAGGCTTCTTGAAAGATATATTGCTTGGGAACCTGGAAAATCTGGATTAGAAGGATGGCGCAGCACGAAGACCTTGGGAAAGGGGGCAAGGGGCCTAGCTTCCTGTATGAACTCTGCTCTTATCTAAATGTGTGACTTGAAAGGTGAGGGGAATCAGAAATGAAGGGAAAAGACAGGATAAAGCAAAGGTCCTATGAAAGAATGCTTGACACAAAACAAGGGTGGGGGGGGTGCCGGGAGGTTGAGGGCCTTGAAGGGTGTGGCTGTGCTATCCCTGCAGCGGTACTTATCCTGGGTTTTCTGGGCTGAAGAGAAGCAGTGCTGACAACTTTGGTATCTCTCTTGCACCTCCTCTACTGCCTGTGGACTTTTCCAAATCCTCTGTAACAATTTCTGAATACTAAGACTGATCTACTCCATTGCTTTTCAGTAAGTGCTCCCATAATCTCTTACAACGTGAGAGACCCAGGGTCCTCATTAAAAATACCACTCTTTGGGTCTTACCTCAGGGTGCTGAATCAGAATATCTGGAGCTAGAGTACAGATCTCTATTTTAACTCCCTTATCATGTGATTCTCATCCTTGTCCACCTGCATCCAAAGAAAGTGGTATCCACACTTGTAGTTCCAAACAGGGACTGAAATTAAGGCTCTCAACTCCCAGCTGGGGTGGGGTTTCCACTCCATTGTGTAATTTTCCTTTTCTGACCCAACAATCTAAACTGATTTAGTATTTCTATAAATAACGTGGAGAAACTCTTATGTTGCTAAGAAGCAAAGTAGGAATTTAAGTTATGCATAATGTGATACTTTGATATTATCTGTGAGCAAAAATATTCATGGGGGGCCACCTGGGTGGTTTAGTGATTGAGCGTCTGCCTTCAGCTCAAGTTGTGATACTGGGGTCCTGGGATCGAGTCTGCATCAGGCTCTCTGCAGGGAGCCTGCTTCTCCCTCTGCCCATGTCTCTGCCTCTCTCTGTATGTCTCTTATGAATACATAAATAAAATCTTTAAAAAAAATAATGGAAAAATACTGAAAGGAAATCCAACAAAATGTTAGTCATTTTTACCTTCATAGGATAGACTGTTGATTTTATTCATCTTTCTCTTTTCGCATAGTTTGTGTCCTATAACATATGTGCAAATGTTTTATAATTAAAAATAACAATTTCCTGCAGCCCCGGTGGCTTAGCGCTTTAGCGCTGCCTTTAGCCTGGGGTGTGATCCTGGAGACCCAGGATCGAGTACCATGTCAGGCTCCCTGCATGGAGCCTGCTTCTCTCTCTGCCTGTGTCTCTGCCTCTCTCTCTTTCTGTGTCTCTCATGAATAAATAAATAAAATCTTTAAAAAAAATAACAATTTCACTTAACCTGAAATAAAATCAAAATTGAAATGCATAAAGCTATAAGTGACCCTCAGAGAACTTTCAAAGTCCTTGATAAATTTTTTTCAAAATTTTAACAGTTTTTGTTGGCTCTGGCCTCCCAGATGGTATGGATATGCTCAGTGATCTCTGACCTCATTTGATTTCTAAAAATGTCCTTTGATCATCAACTTTTACCCTACTTTTCCTGAAAAATTAAGTCATCAGAAACACAAAAGGTTTGGAAGGTTTCGATTTGGGGATGAAGAGAAATCATGAGGAGTAATATTTGTTCACTTCTAAAATCCTGTAAATCTTCTTTATGAGAAATTTAAAGGCAGGCTTGAAATTTTTAATCTGGGATTTAAAAGTTGATGAGGATAAAAAGAAATTCATATATTCTCAAGTAGAGGTAAAGCTAAAATGTTAGAAGACTGTGATTTGCTTTTGACACTTTTTATTATGAACCAAGTGATTTTTTAATTTAAACATTTTATGTAATATACTAGTATACACAATTTAAAAAATAAAAAAATTAATTATCCATAGTGCTACTGTACATTAACATTATAGCATGTTTTCTACAGTTTATACATAGGACTGTAATCGCAGACTACACATAATTTGTATTCTTATAATTTTTATGGTATTTTAATGTACATATTTCTCAGGTCACTAAGTAGATTTTAGAAACATCAATGAACCAAATGATTCCTGACACTAAAATCAACATAGAACTGATCTGTTTTGTTCAGATTACGAATCTACTTCAAATTACTTAAAATAGGCTTTTGGTATCATGATATATTTGGACAGTCAGGAGCATATTCATTTTATTTTCTATTGCCCTATTATATAATTAGTCATACCTAGGTGAAACAGTGATAAGGGGCAGGATAAATTCAAGTGAAAAAACTTCCTTTCAGTTCTCATCAAGGCATATATCTCATGGATGGAGATTCAAATAAAAAAGCTTATGACTAAATAATTAATATCAACTTCTAATAGGAAATTTACTTTGTGATAACAGATGAATTTGACCAAATTTCTGTGAAAGTACTAATATGAGGATTATTCCCACTCCTCTGTCCTACTTTAGAAGCTACAGCCCCTTTAAGTCCTATACAGCATAGGAAAAACAGCCACTGACTTTGGAGAATTTTAGGAAACTTTTATTGACTTAAGCATTGATATTTCCAGATGGATCTGGACTCTGAGTATCTGGGTATTGATGTATCACCTGAGTCTTCCCTATTTATTTCTCAATAAATCAGATGGCATCCAAAGCCAGATAAGTCCTACACTTGAAGAAAAAGAAAGGCAAGATATTCTGAGATAAATGACATAGCAGGTAACTGCTGATACCACATAAGAAAACACTGGATAACAGAAGGCTCTATTAGTGCCTAATATTGGAAACCAGAAATAATATTACCAGGAAAAAATTTTTTTGGGTCCCAACAAAGGTCAGAGTCTAGTTCCTGTTCCTCTGATCTTTCAGTAGGGAGATTACAGTTCCCCCAATTTCAGTTAAAGCCCTTGAAAAAATTCCCTAAGCAGTTTGCATATTAGAATTTCCTTTTTCTTTCCTATAGTGATACATGCTCTTTACATTTAAACTTAAATTGCCCTACATCAATTACCAAGTAGTTCATTTGGGGCTTTAGAAAAAATTCATTCACAAAACATGAAGAATGCAAGGTGGCTCTTTTCCTAACTCTGAATTCAGTTATATCATGTTGATATCTTGAAGGCAGCCACAGTGAGTACTGTAAACCAGAAATCAACAAACACCTTAAGTCAGAACCCTCACCTTTAGCCCCATCAGGCTTGTGTGACCAGACCACCACTGCCCATAGAGCTCCATATATAGCTAAAGCATGAGAAGAGTCTGATAATCATGTGCTTCACAGCCCTGATCTTAATGTAGATATCCTTCATTGGCTCTCACTGGCAGTATGATGTAGAGCCTAGACACAACAGCATAAACTACTTGCAAAGAAAAATGAGAGCCCAGTTCCCCATATAGGAACATTCCAAAGTGACCCAAAGAATAAATTAGAGAAAACTTTCTTCTTCCTTTAATTCAAAGAAGAAAAAAGAGGACAAAGATGAAGAATGAACAGGAGGAAGGAGAGGAGATGGTAAAAGAGAAAAGAAGGAAAAGGAAGAAAACATGAGGATGAAAAAAGGGCTTGTCAAAAATCCTACCTTTTCATAGTGGCCAAAATGCACATTCATTATTTATCCTTTGTTTCAGAGGCACTTTTACTGTGTATTTTCCTTTTCCTTCCTTCTTTTTTAAAATACCAATATTAGGATACTCTACAGCATGCTCTGTTATCAGTACAGGAATATTCTGGATCATGCTTTGCTGCTGCCCTTCACAATCAAGACTGTCCACTCCTTTGAGGGACCTACTCCATTAATGAGTCATAATGTTCTTTTTCTGTGATTCAATGACACAAATAAGGGATTCTCAGATGTAAAAAAAAAAAATCGGTCACAGGCAAACAACATTGGACAAAAGAGATTGAACTTGAATCATTGCTTTTGGAGAGAGCCAAGGGCTTAGATCAGACTCATTATGAAGTTGTCTTTCAGAAAATTAAATTTCTTATTAAACTGCTAGCTTGCCTTTAATTTCTGAAAGACCCTTATTACAGTTTATATCAGCTTAATACTAGACAAATACATCATTTAAAATGTACTCTATTGAGACTTTCTGAATATCTGATATATATCCAAATGAGATGTCAAAATTTCTCATACAGGCAGTTCAGATAAGATGGTTTCATTAATTCCATCTATGGTGAAGCATACACTCTGTAGCCTCAAGACACAGAACAGTTTCCATAAGTCCAGTATACTTCCAAGTGTTGTTGGTGTTACCATGAATCACAACAAAAATAAGGTGAAGGTGAAACACAGGTACTGTAATTTGTAGTTTGCACCATATTTCAGGTGCATTTCTGCTTTGACATTATATCCAGACAAGCAACAATGAGTAATTCTCAGTTACCCTTTGTAATATCACAGAGATTTTTCTAATAAAAAGCAGAAGCGGAAAATATAAAATGTAAGTCCCCAGTCAGGCAAGGATTTTGTTCTATTTGATTTTATTCACTAACACCATTCCTACTGTTTAGGACAGTACTTGGGAGAGTGGGTACTCAATAAATACATGTAGACTGAATGAGTTAATAAATGGAAATTTCAGATTAGCAGCTTTACTATTTTTTTAAAATAGTTTGCATTCAATTTGATTGAATCCACCAATGGTTGTTGTTTCCTTTTTTATTTTCCATGGTAACTATATACTTCTGCAACAGAGAGGTAAAGGAACTCCCTAGTTACAATTTATGTTTTACAATTCTACAAATTAACTCTGTTTTCATAAAAATCTCATCTAAATTAAGCTAGTCATGTCAGAAAATCCCCTAGCTAAGGAATATATGTGACAAAAATTATATCAAGAGACCAATTTATATTTATAATCTTGCTTATTAAAATTTTTATTATTTATTTTCTTCACCTTTTTTCCCCATTCACAAAAGCACAGTCAAAATAAACAAACGAACAACGACTAAAAACTGATTTTCTGTTAAATGAACCAGGAAGCTATCAAAATCCTGGAGGAGAACACAAGCAGCAACCTTTTTGACCTCAGCCAGAGCAACTTCTTACTAGACATGTCCCCCGAGGCAAAGGAAACAAAAGCAAAAATGAGCTATTGGGACTTCATCAAGATAAAAAGTTTCTGCACAGTGAAGGAATCAATCAACAAAATTCAAAGGCAGCCTACAGAATGGAAGAAGATGTTTGCAAATTACATATTTGATAAAGGACCTATACCCAAAATCTATAAAGAATTTATTAAACTCAACACCCAAAAAATGAATAATCCAGTTAAGAAATCGGCAGCAGACATGAATAGATACTTTTCCAAAGAAGACATCTAGATGGCTAACAGACACATGGAAAGATGCTCAACATCACTTATCATCAGGGAAATACAAATCAAAAGCATGATGAGATACCACCTCAACACCCATCAGAATGGATAAAATTAACAACATGAGAAACAATGGGTTTTGGTGAGGATGTGGAGAAATGGGAACTCTCTTGCACTCTTAGTGGGTGGGAATGCAAACTGGTGCAGCCCCTGTGGAAAACAGTATGGAGGTTCCTCAAAAAGTCAAAAATAGAACTACCCTATGACCCAGCAATTGTACTATTCGGTATTTACCCAAAGGATACAAAATTACAGATTCAAAGGGATACAGGCACCCTAATGTTTATAGCAGCATCATCAACAATGGCTGAACTGGATAGTCCAAATGCCCATTGACTGATGAATAAAGAGGTGGTATATTAAGAAAATTACATATATATGTATATTATATATACACACACACATATATAGGCCATTATATTACACATATTTATATATTACCTATATTACTCAGCCATCAAAAAGAATGAAATCTTGCCATTTGCAGTGATGTGGATGAAGCTAAAGTATAATATGCTAGGTGAAATAAACTAGAGAAAGACAAATACCCTATGATCTCACTAATATATGGAATTTAAGAAACAAAACAGATGAACATATGGGAAGGGGAAAAAAGAGAGAGAAACAAAGTATATGAGTCTTAAATATCGAGAATAACTGAGGATTGTTGGAGGGAGGGAGGTGGGGATGGGCTAGATGAGTGATGGGTATTAAGGAGGGCACTTGTGATGAGCACTGGTGTTATATGTAAGTGATGAATCACTGACTTCTCTTCTTGAAACCAATATTGCACTGTATATTAACTAGAATTTAAATACAAATTAAAGAACAAAACAAACAAAAACAAAGGGAATGTCCCATACTCTTTTGCTAACTAACTCTTTCTGTTTTTTCAGCGATCTCTAGAGCAGCTGTGGAATCACCTGGACATAAAGTATCACTCATTTGTTAAGATAGTTTCTAAAAAGAAGAACAAATACCATACCCACATCTGAAAGTCTATTAGGAAGTATAAACTGGTTGAAATAGTTAATGAACACTTTTGGAACATGTATATTTGGGAAGGAGAATCAACTTAATTACCTTTGTCAATCAAAGTCTTAATTATACAGTTAATTAATGCTAGTCAATGAAATAATTATAATTAATCACATATACTTTCTATTATTTACTACTACACCTAGAGGTTTCTTTTAAACTAAACCTGCCTATAGATGCCTATAAGTGAAAATATGTAAAAAATTATCTCTAGTGTTAATTTTCAGAAATATCAAGATATATGAAATTAAACCTTTAATGTTACAAATTTAATTCTAAACTTCCCTTTCCAAATCAAGAAATTAAAGCTTTTTCTCAAATGAAAATAAGATGTGATTTTTAAAATTTCAAATCTATGGTAGAAAAACGTATAGTTTTAGGTAACAAATTCTCTTAAAATACATGAATTATTGGAGCCCCTGAGTGGCTCAGTTGGTTAAGCATCTGCCTTCTGCTCAGGTCATGATCCTAGGGTTCTGGGATCAAGCTCCACATTGGGCTTCCTGCTAGGCAGGGAGCTTCCTTCTTTCTCTCCCTCTGCCTTGCATTCCCCTGCTTGTGTTCTCTCTCTCTGTCAAATAAATAAAATCTTTAAAAAGACACATGAATTATTTAGATCACTCTTTCCTTAATTTGGCTGTGCATCAGAATCTCCTAGGGAGATTTTAAGAATATGTATCTCAGGATCTCTGCCTAGATCTATGGAACCAGAGCCTTTGGGGATAAAACTCAAGAATCTTTTTTTACAGTACTTTCCACGCCCAATGTGGAGCCCAGTGTAGAGCTTGAATTCATGACCCGGAGATCAAGACCTGAGCCAAGAAATAGAGATGGACACTTAACCAATGAACCATACAGGCATGCCAAAAAAAATCCATATTAAAAAATTTATTTCGTCACATGATTCTGATGTATAACCAAATTTGAGGATAGAAAATTTTAGATAAGTATCTCTTAAACATCATGGGCTATCCTCATTAATTTTTCCACATACTCCAAAAGGTGAATCTACATAAGAATTAAGCCAGTTATAAAACTTAGACTTTAAATTGGTCTGACTTAATATTTGGTCCACAAAGGGCATACAAAAATCTGGACCACCCCGTGGGCAATCCAAACATAGTATCTTTCATCATCCATATCTATTGCAACCATGGTACCATTTCAGAACTCTGTGGCTTCTGATCAGGACATCCATTATAGAGAAAGTAAACAGTAACATTTTAAATGTATAAGTGCAAATCACAAGGCTTGATATTTTCAGTTGCCAGCTTTGATTTGTGGTCTGTTGCTTCTCACACATCAGCAGCTCTTTTTAGTGTCCTCTGCTGTAAAAAAGATGGAGGGATTTATAAGTGATAAGGAAGTACCTTGAATGATAATGGGATTTTAGCTATAAAATGTAAAGGGAACCCAAGAAGTTATTTTGATAGCCTGGGCTCCCTCCAGAAATTAGAGTTGGAGAGGGCTTGAGTGCAGATAATTTTGGGGTGCAGTAATCCCAGGGAATAGAAATCAGGGAGTGAGACGTGGAAGGAAGAAAAGCTAGTACAAGGATGTGTTCTCAACTTGGTCACTGCTGTGGGCCCTGGAGTTAGATTATGATGGATCTTCTGAGAAGCAATATAGAACATGCCTCAAAATTGTTCACTGGAAGGAAAGAAGAGGAAAACATTTGCACACAAGCCCCTGCTTCCAACCAGTCAAGGATTGACTCATCAGATGTTTATTCTTTGGACACACTGGACACACTCCAGTATGTCCATGTGTGAGTGCTTCCCAGTTCCCACAAGCATCCTACACTGCAATATCAAAGACCTAGAGATCAAAACAGAAGGTGTCCAGCAGGCAAAAGTGAGGTGCTCTCAGAATACATATTTGTATGAAGCTGGTAGCTGGTTTAGCATGATGGCTAGATTAAAAGGTGGACCAAGAAGACCACAGACAAGGCATAAAAGTTGTCCAATACAGTCATGCATGTATCAAGGAGGCTGCTATTCTGTACTGTAGTGAGGCTGCAGTTTAGAGATGTGAGATTCCCAAGGTTGAATACTCTTACTTATGTGTTGAAATATTCCCATAGTTCTCTAAATTACCAAAAATAACATGAAGTTATGCTCCTTACATACTGTCATTGTGAGTCTGTACCATGGCAGCTCCCTTCCTCCCATACTGTCAATTTCTTTTCTTTTTTTTTTTTAAATTTTTATTTATTTGTGATAGTCACAGAGAGAGAGAGAGAGAATGAGGCAGAGACACAGGCAGAGGGAGAAGCAGGCTCCATGCACCAGGAGCCCGACGTGGGATTCGATCCCGGGTCTCCAGGATCGCGCCCTGGGCCAAAGGCAGGCGCCAAACCGCTGCGCCACCCAGGGATCCCAATTTCTTATCCCCATCCAAGGCTTTTCACTTCTGTTTCTACTGAGTGACTTTTATACTTCACCTGTGACCAGTGAGAAGCTAATTAATCCCCAATTCCATGATATACATTTAGCAAATTAACAAGATATAGAAATTATAGTAGGGGTATCAGGGACCTCAATGATGATTTGGGGTATAAGTCTCCTTGATGACTAGTATCACTACACTATCAAACACCACTAGAGATAATAAAACTATCTGGTGCTCTTACACTGGGCTCCTTGGATTCCTAAGGCATACAAGTAAAGTGATGGAGTGCCAACACTATTCTGAAGGTTCAGGTCAATGACACTTGCAGAGAATCTGCCACAACACATTTGTCTTATTTGTTACTATCTGCCATGTTTCTGGAAGATAGCCCTTGCTCCTCTTCATCTCTGCTCTCAAATATTTCTCAAAAATAAACCTACCTCACCTTACATACCATCATCATCACTATGCATTTCGAAAATCAAGTTTCCATCCCAAACCCAAGAACAATTTTCTCTTTGAATTAACCTGCATTTCTAATGCCACTGTTTAGATACTGTCTCTGATTGAAGACCACTTTTCTATGGTCACCGGCAGTGTCGGCATTTGGGGTTTTGTTTGTTTACTTGTTTTAAAGATTTATTTTTCATGAAAGATGAGAGAGAGGGGCAGAGGGAGAAGCAGGCTCCCCACGGAGCAGGGAGCCTGATGTAGGACTTGATCCCAGGACCCTGAGATCATGACCTGAGCCGAAGGCAGATGCCTAACCAACTGAGCTACCCATGTGCCCCAATGTCTGCATTTGACCTCTGAACCTGTTAGCCCTGTGCTAATCCTTTTGCTCTTTGCTTGTCTCTTTATTCTCAACAAGATGCAGGCCCAGCATCCAGACAAGATGCAGGCCCAGCATCCATATAGCTTGCTCATTTGCTGGGAGATTTGTTGTTACAGGAAACTGTGCTTTTGTGTATTCCTGTTGTGTGAAGGGATTCAATATTTCATAGAACTGAATGATTAAATTCTTTACACTTTTGAGGTATTACATATTCCTATGGAGGAACTCATCAAATTGAGTCTGATCTAAAATAATACAAAAGCAGGAATTATTCATTCTATCACCCTTTTTCTTGCAGTTCCTATGGATACCCCATCCCTAATCCCACTGTTTAATCATATCCTTTATGACTGTATTTTTTTGGCAATGAGCAGAAAGTGATACTAAGACAGGCTTAAGGGGAGGGTGCATTCTAGCTCGTATCACTGAACAATTAAGGGAGTAATTGACTTCAGTTATGGTTTCACTCAGCATTCGGTAAAAAGGAAATAGACATTTTTATCATTTCTTGGTTCTACTTCCATAACGTTCTATTCATTTTCTGCAAACCCCCCACTCCTACCCAGTGATTGTAAGATGACTACAGTAGTATCAGTCCCTGCATACTCCTATGTGGTAAAAAAAAATGAATTGGGGATATATTTGAGGATTCCCAATGAATTTTTTTATTGAGCCTCACTGAATCTTAATGGCTTATTCATTTATATTGGACTGTTACAGATTGAATTGTGTACCCTTCAAATTTATATGTTAAAGTCCTAACGCCCAGTATCTGTGAATGTTACCTTATTTGAACAGGGTCATTGCAGATGTAATTAGTTAGATTAGGTCTTATGGGAGTAGTATGAGTCTTTAATCCAATATGACTTTGTCCTTATAAAAAGGGAACGTTTAGAAACAGGCAAACAAGGAGAACACCTGTGAAAATGAAGGTAGAGACTGGGGTGATGCAGCGAAACCCAAGAAATACCATAGATTGCCTGCAAACCAGCAGAAGCTAAGAGAATGACATGGAACAGATTCTTTCATAGCTTCCAGAAGGAACTAACCCTGTTGACACCTTGATTTTGGACCTGGAAAGTAGATGTTTATCCATTCATCACTCAGTGGGCATTTGGGCTTTTCCCATTGTTTGGATATTGTTATAATGCTGCTATAAACACTGGGGTGCATGTATTCCTTCAAATCTGTATTTTTTTATTCTGTGGGTAAAAACCTAGTGGCACAATTGCTGGGTTCTAGGGTAGTTCTATTTTCAACTTTTTTAATGTTTGCATTTAATATTTATATTAGAGCATGTTAATTAGTAATCTTTGAGAGGGAATGTAGATGGTATTTTCAATTAACTCACCTATACATTCATTTCTAGCTTTTGATTTCAATTTTTAAAATTTAATTTCTAGTTAGTTAACACATAGTAAAATTGGTTTCAGGTATAGACTTTAGTGATTCATCACTTACATAGAACACCCAATGCTTATCACAAGTGCCCTCTTTAATAGCCATGGCCCATTGAACCCATCCTCCCTACCCGCCCCCATCAACCCTCAGTTTGTTCTCTATCATTGTCTCTCTTTTTTCCCTTCTCCCATGTTCATCTGCTTTGTTTCTTTTTTTTCCAACATATGAGTGAAATCATATGTTGTCTTTTTCTGGCTTATTTCATTTAGCATAATTCACTCTACCTCCAACCACATCATTGTGGATGGCAAGATTTCATCCTTTTGAAGACTGAATTTTATATATATTTCCTTGACTTAATTTCTCCAAATGAAAAACCATTCTAAGTAACATTTTAATACTTTTTAGTTTCGAGTTTGTATGTAGATTCTAGTTATTTAACATACAGTATAATATTAATTTCAGGTGTAGAATTCAGTGATTCATCACTTACATACAACACCCAGTGCTCATCACAAGTGCCCTAATGCCCATCACCCATTTAGCCCATCTCCCCACCCACCTCCCTTCCAGCAAACTCACCTTGTTCTCTATAGTTAAGAGTCTGTTTTATGATTTCTTTTTTCCATTATCATTATTTTCTTTCTCTTTTTTGTTAATTCTTTTCTTAACTTCTACATATGAGTGAAATCATACAGTATTTGTCTTTCTCTGACTGACTTTGATTAGCATAATAGTCTCTAGCTCTATCCACATTGTTGCAAATGGCAAGATTTCATTCTTTTTGAAGGTTAAGTAATATTCCATTGTGTGTGTGTGTGTGTGTGTGTGTGTGTGTGTGTGTGTGTGTACATATCACATCTGCTTGCTTTGGGCAAGCTCAGGATTCCCACACTGGAAACTAAATATCTTAGTCTGCATTTTGTTGAGTCTTGTCCCACAACTATCTCCACACAGATGTTTGAAGAAACTCTTTAGTTATTCCTTTTCCCCATCTTAGAAATAACATCCCTCAAAACATGCTACCAATTTGAAAAACTAAAATGAAAATCCTGAAAATGCGGAAGTGAGTTATACTATAGGACTAATTAGAATCCTTTGAATTTCAATGAAAAAAGAGAAAACTGCTGTATTGAGACAGAATTATCAGAAAATGCCTGCTTTTTAAGTATATTCAAATTTGATAAGTGAAATGGCTCTCAATATGTTGTTTAGGAATCCCATAGTAGAGTATTAATGAGCTAGTCCTCATAGCTGATTACAAGTCAGTTCTAGCAAGGGATGTAATTAAAGTCTCAGATGTTTCGATTTTCACAAATAGAAGTTTGTCCTCCCTTGGTGCCTTTTATCCATGCTCAGAGTTCTTTGCAATTATTAGCTCATTAGTCCTAGTGGATTTTTTAATTTAATTGTAAATTAGTAGACCCTACAGAATTAAATATAAAACAAACAGAATGTTAATAGCCCATTTCATGAATATATATACCAATGGCTCAACCTTTATTATCTCAACATATACATTAATAATATCACCAGTGACTTCACCTCTCCTCTGAAGCAAGCACAGTTTCATGCTTCTCACATATCAGTACTACACAAAATTTGTTTCAACCTCAAAACCACTTTTCTTTTTGGCATTTTACACGCCATTTCAAAGTTTAGCTTTTTGTAGAATTTCTACTATATTCATCCTACTACTTGGTATATTTTATGTATAGCAAAATTGTCTCATACAAATGGACAAAAAATAGAACATTTTCATCAAATACATTGATTACCAGGATATCATTTGATTTACCAAGATCTTATATTAACATTACTTTCATCAACACTTTCAATATGGGAAAGAAATCAAGGGAATTTCCAGGGTTTCTAGGGGCCTGAGTAATACTTGGCCTTGTACAGAAGTTGAAGGACTGAAAGAGGACAAAAATGTATTACATGGATAAATTGAAAAGTGAACCTTGATGCTCCTAAAATTGAGAGAAGATAAAGAACTATATGGTTGACAGCTGAGTTTTTTCTAACCAGGTTCCATTCATCTTCCAGATCTCACTTAACTCCTGAAAACCCCTCCTTCCTTCAGTCTATTCCAGTGCTGTCATTCTATTCCTGGTATGGTAGGCCTGCATATGACTCAAGCCTGGCCAGTATATTGCTTTCACCTGATTACGGTGATTGTTTCATGTATTAGTTTCCTGGTACTTGCAAAGTACCACAAACTGTGTTGCTTACACAATAGAAAGTTATTGTCTTACAGTTCCAAAGTACAATTGCTGGGTTATAGGTTAGTTCTATTTTTAACATTTTGATGAACCTCCATACTGTTTTCCACAGGGGCTACACCAGTTTTGCATTCCCACCAACAATGAAAGAGTGCTCCCCTTTCTCTGCATCCTCGCCAACATCCATTGTTTTCTTTTTTGGCCATCTAGATGTCTTCTTTGGAAAAGTATCTGTTCACGTCTTCTGCCCATTTCTTAACTGGATAATTTTTGGAGGTGTGTGGAGTTTCATAAGTTCCTTACAGATTTTGGATACAAGCCCTTTATCAGATATGTCATTTGCAAATTTCTTCCATTCTGTAGGCTGTCTTTGAATTTTGTTGATTGTTTCCTTCACTGTGCAGAAATCTTGGTGAAGTCCCAATAGCTCAGTTTTGTTTCCTTCACTGTGCAAAACTGTCAGTTTTTCCTCATTGAGGATATTAGCTATGGATTTTTCATATACAGCCTTCATGGTTTGAGGTGTGTTCCCTCTATCCCTTTTTGGAGGGTTTTTATCCAGAATGGATGTTCTATTTTGTCAAATGATTTTTCTGCATCTATTGAAAAGATCATGTGGTTCTTATCATTTATGTTATTAATGTTCACACATATGTATCCTAATATAATGGTGACATACTAGTTATATAAATTAAAAAAGAGTAAAATATCCTGGAAAATCATTCTTACTGGGTCATCTGGAAATAATTTCATTAGGGAGCTATCAAAGGTTTATGAATTTCATGTCATGCATTTGATTCCATGTGTAGAGTCAAGATTTGTCATTAGCTGTGTTTTATAAATACCTGAAAAATAGTAAAACTTAAGGATTTTATTTTTCTAATGCACCAGGGTGTTTGCAGGTAAGAAATCTAGGGCTGGAAAAAATAAAAGAAGACTAGGGTTGGTTTCTTGGCCCCACACGGTCATAAAATACTGAGGCTGCTTCCTCAGTCATTCTTACGTATTCACAGTCAGATGGTCTTAGGAAGGATACTCAAAGTCCAGCATCAAATTCCCATTTCAAAACAAGGAGAAAGACACCATCTGTCAGCTAATTTTGCCTATTTAAACGTTTTTTCAAAATGTCAACCAAATAACTTCTATTTATATCTCTATGTGTACAACGAAGTTATGTGGTCATGTTAACAGTAGGCAAAGTTGGAGAATGGCCTTTGCTTGGCACAGTGTCACCTCCAACAGAATTGGGTGTCATAAAAATGCATCATTTTATATACTCTTAAAAAGGGGGGGTGGAAATTCCTGCCAGTGAAACAATGACATGATTTTCTTTCCACTTAGAACACTTATTTGATAATCACTGAATACTTTTAGATTTTTCTTTACAGCTAGAGTATTATCATAGATCGTATTGTTCTGTGTCCGGGACATTGTATACACACAAGTTTTTTATTTCAGTGGCAAATTGAAGACATTGTGAAAATCAGTAAAATTCAACATGAGTGGTACCAACTACAAACATAATTCAGTTTATGTGATGACAATGTGAATAGCACCTACCAAATTCAGTTAAGATCAGATGATAACAATTATGTATTGATGCCGCTTGGCCAACAGTGATGGCAAGACACATTCAATGGCAAGAGTACAGAACAAAAACAAATTTGTCCTGGAACCAGTCAATATAGCACCTAATAATTAACTAGACTACTTTTGGAGAGTTTGTGTTATCTGCAACATGACTACTTGAATCTGTAGCAGAAACTTTCAACCTAATTCAGATTCTTTTTAAAAAGGTAGATGGTAGTGTTCTCATCTAAGCAAGTATTTAAGAATTAAATGCAAGTACTTTCAAAAGATAAGAAATCCAGAAACCAGATAAAGCATGTTAGATTTCATAAGCAGAATTGAAGGAGAAAAAGTACACTGGGTTCTTGGGAAAGAAAAGAAGGATAAACCTGAAGACAGAGTAAAAAGAGATATATGTTTGTTCAATGCAATCTTGAAAAAGATAAAGGCACTGGAAGTAAAGAACATCTAGGCATTGGAATTGCATCCCTGAACATGTTAGGGGTAAATACTTAAGCTGGAAGTGAGGAGCAAGGGTGTTGATAGGATGATAACTAACTCAGTCTTCTGTTGTAATATTGCATGCTCTTCATCAGAGTAACTAAGGTCACATAATCCATCACCTAGCAGAGTATTGGCATATAGTAGTGATCAAACTATTACATTGAATTGGAAGGTTGATTTTTTTTTATTGGGATGGGAAGTTGAAAGATACCCCAGGATAATCATGACTTTTTTTTTTTTTTTTTTTTTTGGTTTAGTACATTAAATAGAAGTTCCCCTCAGGTTTTTTTGTTTTGTTTTGTTTTGGTAGCGGTATTTGAATGGGACTCAGGTTACCCCACAACTCTGGAATCTAGTTGGGAACCACTAGGTAAGAACCAGAATATCCATCAAAATCAAAGAAGCTGACTTAAATGTTACATACTGAAAGGATATGCTAGTTGTCTATCCTCTTACAAGCATGGGATATACTGTCAGTAAAAAAAAATGTATTCTGAAATTATACTAGATGTCATTCAGTCACATTTATTATGCTTCTGCTCTCTCTAGATTTCTGAATTGGATACTGTGGGAGATAACAGAAGAGATTGGTAGAGTGTAAAGAGTAGCTTGGATTCAACGACTAAGTCTTCTGTGCCCCAACTCCAGATCTGCAAAATCAGCATCTCTGCAGTTTTGACTGCAGGATCTGTAATTTTAAAATCTGCTAAGGTGATTCAGATTTGCAGTTATGTTTAGGATCCTCTAGATTGGATCATTTCTAGAGTTCCTTTAGGCTCTCAAATTTCATCTTTTAAGACATTCATCATGTATTCAGCAAACCTACTGGTTTTTACTAGCATCTGGCAGTTCTTCTAGTTCTCATCTCTCCTTAAAATATAGGAGACTATGAGAACCTCATAAACCTCAGATATCCTCAGGTTTATGAAATTCCAGAGCCAACTAAATCCTCCAGAGATGGAAAGGCTGAGAAATTCCCACTAATATGGGAGAAGAGCAAGAGTGTTCCAATCTTATACTGTTAGCATTTCTATCTAATATCTCCAAGTCTTTGCCCCTATGTTCTTCTGTAACAGTAGAACTTTAATGATTACAATCACAATGGTCTCTCTTCCACAGGATGAAGGATAATTTGGAGACCACCAAACTGTTCTCATGGAAGAACAAGGCTGCTGAACCAAAGTTTGGACATAAGGGGCAGCTGGTACTTTAAGGAAGACAGAATAACCACTCAACAGTTACTACATGTGAGAAAAAGAGTAATAGGCCTAATAATATACAGAGCAACATGTTATATTAATGTACCAAATGCTACATTAATATACCAAAAATATATTAATTTTATAGTGATCTTTTGATACTGAGCCCACATGACCTGCAAGAAAATCTGCTTCAAGAAGTGTAGTGGTAGGTTTGTTCCCCATATCAGGGAACTCAACAAATAAATATAGCTGCCTTCAAACAGAACCACAGTTATCTATTAGTCTTCCATTTAATTGGCCTGCACCACCTTATAATAAAACAAACATGATATTGTTTCCAAATTATGAGCCATCATCTTTGGAAGCTGTGAAACAGACTGCATGAGCACCAGACTGACGTTCACGGCTGTGGCTATGGTGAAGGCTATAATGAAAGAGGGTTATGCACATAACAGAAATTTCCCAGGAAACATAATTCTAAATATGCCACATAGATTCTTGAAGCTAATAAGACCTTTATATATCTTACAGTTCCTAAAATTTGAGTAGGAAATTGTGAGGAAGAAACAATCAAGGGATTCTGCAGATTTAAGTTTTCAGATCTATGCACAAACACAACAAGGAAACAGAAGTTGTGAAAGATAATAGTACTTTTAGTTGACAGACATAAAAATAAGCTCTTAAAGAGTGTGATGGATCAGATTTTTGCTTCTTCCTTCAGCATATTTTCCTGCAGGAGGACTTTATTTCATACTCCATTGATATTATCCTTGTCTATGTCATTTCCTTTAACCAATAAAATAAAAGCAAACATGATTGTCACTTCTGCCAAAGTTTTTTTTTTAAATCAGTGTACAGTCTACTGTATACATTTTTTCTTCATTGCCTGCCTAGATTGAGTTTTCTTCAAATGGTTTCCAAAATAAAAATAATTTGGAGTGGAACTGAAGTCAACATGCAATGACATATATCATGAACAAGAAATGAATCTTTGTTACTTTCAACGAATACTCACCATTTGCTTCGATGTGGATGGAACTGTGGAAGGAGCCTCTGTGCTCATCGAAAGATGAATGGATAAAGAAGCTGTGGTCTATGTATACAATGGAATATTACTCAGCCATTAGAAACAATGAATACCCACCATTTGCTTCGACATGGATGGAACTGGAGGGTGTTATGCTGAGTGAAGTAAGTCAACTAGAGAAGGACAATCATTATATGGTTTCACTCATATGGGGAATATAAAAAATAGTGAAAGGGAATAAATGGGAAAGGAGAAAAAATGAGTGGGAAATATCAGAAAGGGAGACAGAACATGAGAGACTCCCAACTCTGGGAAACGAACAAGGGGTAGTGGAAGAGGAGGTGGGTAGGGGGATGGGGTGACTGGGTGATGGGCACTGAGGGGGGCACTTGACGGGATGAGCACTGGATGTTATACTATATGTTGGCAAATCAAACACCAATAAAAATATACATTAAAAAATCTTTGTTACTTTAAGTCATTGAGATTTGGGAGCCGTTTGTTTCTGTCGTATAGCACCACTTAAACTGACTGATACAAAATGCTTTGTATGTCAGTCTAGGAGATGGCTTTTCTCTCCTAGATACAGAAGTTTGTGAGGATTCACTGAAGGCTTTTAAACTAAGGAGCAAAATAGATGATTCTTAACTGTGAGGGATGAAATGAAAAAATAATGAAGCTGTAGATTGCAAGAAGGCACTTCTATTAGCAAGCCCTGAAAAAGTATGCTTATTCAATAGATTATTTCTCGTATTGGCTTGTTTCTAAACATTCTCATCTCAAAACACAATAATTAACAAGATAGAATATATGTAAGTAAATAATACATTCTCATGCTTCACCATGTTCCCAGCAACTCCATTGCAATTACTAATAAAATATCATTCATTCCTTGTTAACTATTGTATCTGTTAGTATTAAATAATCATGATAGATTTAAAATAGTTGTTATCTTTTCTCAAAGATTTTTTTTTTTAAATTCTGATGCCATGGGTAGCTATGTGTTCTTAAAGATTCAGGTTAAAATATCTGCTTTTATAATTAATATTGCTTAGCCTGATGGCTTAGGAAAAGAAGGACTGTCTTATGCCCCATGCCATTATGTTTATTTGTCCAGATTTCTGAGGGAAAATGGGCTCAACCATTGTAATGTCTCATGTTCTCAAAAAGAATATCTGGATATGGACACTGTCAGTCATCTATCAAAGGGATTCACTGAAAAAGAAAAAAACCCAGACAGGGAAACAAAATCTTTAACAAAAATGTATATAAATGGACAGTTGTTGATTTAGGAGGATAGTAACAGAGGATACCCTGAAACAAGCTGTCCAGATGTTCCCCAAATTCTGTATATGTTTGGCAGTGATGCAGACCAAATACTTGGATTTTTGGTGGACATTTTCATTTTTTTTTGAACATTGAGACATCTTATTTGGGAAAATACATCATTCAAAAATCAGGAAGAAAGCATACTCTAACTAAAGAAAGAGCATTTTTAAGTCGTCGTCTTCTTTTTTTTTTTTTTTTTTTTTTTGTATTTTAAAGTCAGGTTGATTGTCTAGTTTCATTAACTTCATCAGATGAGGTTGTAATGCCTCCTCTCACCTGGTTTAACTGGACTTAGAGGTTCAGGGAAATTTTTAGCTCAAATCAGGGCAATCTAGAAGAAAATTTCTCAAATTGCAAAATGAGTTCTTAGAAATCAAAAAACTTTTACTCCTTGGTGAATACATTCAGAAATGCAAAATCTGAACAAATTTTTCCAGTGACTATAAAGACATGTTTAAAATCTCCAGAAATAGCTTATTACGCATTTTTCCAAGCATGTCTTCTGAATAATTGTAAGATATAAAATAACACATTTCTTCTCATCTGAATGCAGATTAGTTTACCAGCTGAGAGACAACATGTCTGATTTATGTTTGTGAAAGATGACCGAATCTTGCTTCTCAAGGATAGGGATAATCCAGTGTGAGAACTGTTAGAAGCAACTAAAATTACTCAGCCAACAGAATGGATATTTCTTTTTATTCTGTTTTCAGCCTTCAGGGCACAGGACTCAAAATAATTCCCAAAGAAGAGGCTTAACATAATTTTAAGAGTTCAGGAGATAGTTACTCCTCAAATTCATTATGGAATAAAGAAATCACAAGAGGCTACTGATTAAAAACAAGTATGTCCAGTGGGATAAAAAGGTGGAAAAGTAGAGGCTATCTCTCAAATTTAGGCTGGAGAAATGATACCATTCCTAAACAAAGGAGTAGAGATAATTTGGCAGAGTCAAGTTATTAAGACAAAAAGCTGTGATGTGCCCAGAAAGCTCAATGGACAGATACCTTTGGTGAACAAATTAAAGTCAGTATCTTAGAAGATAATTTCAGAGATTCAAATACTTTAGCATCTCTGTATTCAAAGTAACCATCCATGTATGGTTAAATCCAGAAAATACGCTCTTTGCAGCATATCTAAATCCTATCATAAGAGAGAGATATGGGTAATGTGGCAGAGAAGCTCCAGGACACATGCCATGCATTGACTGAAAAGAAGGAAATGTCTGTCTCTTTTTCTTCTTCATAAATATCTTTTTAGTTTTTAGGAATGATCCTTCTTAATTTATATTCAGTTAATTCACTTTGTTGTGTGGGTCTCCATTATGTGAGTTCATAATAATTTATTATTCCACCTCCGTCAGTAAATAATTAAGATGAGGCCTATCTTAGCTGCAATAAACAAGACTTCAAAGAGCCTATATATATACCTAAATGGGGAATTAGTGAGTCATGCAGTATGCACATTTCCAACTTTATTTCCGAAAAAGATGGTTTCAATTAATATTCTCACCAATAGGGGATCCCTGGGTGGCTCAGTGGTTTAGTGCCTCCCTTCACCCAAGGCATGGTCCTGGAGTCCCAGGATTGAGTCCCACATCAGGGTCCCTGCATGGAGCCTGCTTCTCTCTGCCTATGTCTCTGCCTCTCTCTCTCTCTCTGTGTCTCATGAATAAATAAAATTTTTTAAAAAATATTCTTTTATTTTTTTAAAGGTTTTATTTATTTGTTCATGAGAGATAGACAGAGGGAGAAGCAGGCTCCATGCAGGGAGCCCAATGTGGGATTGATCCCGGGTCTCCAGGATCAGGCCCTGGGCCAAAGGTGGCGCTTCTTTTTAAATAATGTTTTATTCTATAGGTCTTATTGAATTTCTAAGATATATATTAGTGTATGTGTCCATTCCACCCCTTTATTAGTTACACGCATGTAGATGGCCTCTCCCAGTGCTATGGGTTGTTAGAAGTTTTTAATAGTGGTATGTTTAAATGTATTTGTTTATCCTTTTGAATCATTTAAGAAATCCCTCCCTATTCTAGTGTCATGAAGACATTTTCTATGTTTCCATCTAAAAGTTTTAAAATTTAATCTTGCATATTTTATCATCTGGAAATTATTTTTACTTTATGAAGAGATCTTTAAAAATGTATGGATAGCCACTTTTCCAAGCATTAATTACCGAATTACTTCACTATTTTTTCCTTAAATTCATAGCTTTGGTTCCCACTCTCAGCAGGCAGTATTTCACTACACATATAACACAAGTTAAACATATCTTTATATTTCTCCCTTCACATGCGCGAAGGCACTAAAAAGGGAAAAGGAGTTGAAGGAACAAAGACAAGCTGTATTTGGACAAAAATTTTGAGTGGAGTTAATTTCCCACTGTGCACCCTGAGTCCTTACTTTTATGGAGAAAAAGTGGTAGGTGCTCACACTTCAGCTGAAGCCTAGTGCTAGCAGCTTCAAGTGAGCACGGATGGAGATTTATATACGACCCCAGCAATTTGGAGGACTAGTGTATGACTCCCAGTTGAGAAATACAGAGGCTTCCTGAAGTTACCATAGTTTCAGAAAGGGAGGATTCAGTTAGGAAGCAGGTGTACTCCTGCTGATATTAATCAGATCTAAGGGCCTGGTTTCATCAGACCAGACATCAATTATGAGAGTGAGCACTGCCTTATGTTTGTCTTAGAAACAGCCCCAAACTAGTTGGAGGAAAAATGAGACTTTGTATGAAAGGAAACTATATGCAGGAGGTGTCAGATATTGATGTGCTAACCAAAGACCACACACAGCACTTCAAAAAAGAAAAAGTAGTCCTTATTCTCCTGCCATCTAGAGAATTTTAAAAAAGATTTTATTTATTTATTCATGAGAGATACAGAAAGGCAGAGACACAGGCAGAGGGAGAAGCAGGCTCCCCACAGGGAGCCTGATGCAGGACTCAATCCCAGGACCCCAAGATCACAACCTGAGCCAAAGGCAGATGCTTAACCACTGAGCCACCCAGGTGCTCCTCTAGAGGATTTAATTACAGCTTAGAATAACACTAGTCAAGAGAGAAATAGTCTGTTCTTTTATATCTCCCTTGTGCATCTTCCTCTCCACATGAACCTTGGTCATGTCAGAAACCATTGTTAGCAATATGGGAGAGAAGGGATACAAAAATAAGTTAGGGAAATTGAGAAGGAGCATGACTCAAGCATGACTGCTTGCCCGACTGAAAATAGCCTTCCCAAATAAGGCCTGGCTGGAGAGGTGAAAGCAAATAAAGCAAAATTAAGAAGTTTTGAAAATATTACAATGAACATCCAAATACCTATCAATTAGATTCAACAGGTGGCTTCTAAGATTGCCCTAAGGCTTGACATTCAATCAGCCGATGGAGAAGAAGAGAAGGGAGAATATCTTGGTAGGTTTTATGGGCTAGTACTGGAAGTAGAAATAGAAGTTTTGCACACATTTCATTGATCAGAATTCATTCCCATGGCACTACCTTGAGGTAAGGAAGCCTGGGAAATATAATCCCTGGATGATTGTCTTAATTTAGCAACAATTTCATACTGAAATAGGATCATGAATGGGTGGTATTTTGGAGGCTATCTCACCACATTTGTTTTGTTGTCTTAACAGTTAGAACTCATGCATTTAAATTTGTGTGTGTATGTGTGTGTGTGTGTGTGTGTGTGTGTGAGAGAGAGAGAGAGAGAGAAAGAGAGATGTGAGCTAATAATCTAGAAATTCAAAGTCTTGATTATTTCCCCAGATTGGATATGTCATTGTTGAACTGACACTGGAGGATATTCTTTTTACTAAATGAGAGATAAGAAAACTTATGGAGCCAACGTGGGATTTAATCAAGGGACAAAGGCAGAATTAATCTCAGAGAGAGAATTTGGATAGGTAATAGCAAAAAGAGGAGAATTATTTTTCCTATATCTCTGATAAGTCCTACTTGTCTGTGCCTTGACATTTTAAAAACATATGTAATCCTTAATTTTACATTTAGTATGGGCCTAATCTACCCTCTAGTGATTCTGCCTTCAGAATAATTAAAAGGAACAAATCAACACACACCATCTCCACTAATTGAAAGACTTTTTAATGTGTAGTAATAAAATGCAAAGATAAAAGGCAAGATCTAATCAGATAAAAGTCATAGGTGTAGGATGAAGTGTCTTGTTTTTAATTTTGGTGTCTGGTAGTTAGATGCTCAACTCTTTGTTTCTGTGTTCCTTGAGTTAAGTGCTACTAAGACACAGCATACCAATCATAGGTGATTATTCAATCCAGTATAGTGTGGCTGTCATATTTAAGATATATCAACTCTCAAAACAGCTTGTGCCTTGAAATCTATCGCATTATAAAACTAGCCCAATAATCTGATAACATTCAATGGCAAAAAAGTATTTATTGCCAGCATTAATTTCAAAATATTTGCTGGGCTTTATGATCCAGCTAATCCTGTAAAAGAATGTTTTCTATGCCATACTTAATAGCTACATTCACCTTTTATTATAAAATTTATAAAATGCTGACTCTGCTGAAGACAGAGGCAAGTGCATACCTGAAGTACACAGAAAAGAATTAAATTAGGTGCTTGGCTGTGATGGTTAATTTAGGTGTCAACTTGACTGGACCAGAGTACTTATATATTTGGTCAAATGTTATTCTAAAACAAAAATGTTATTCTAAGTGTTTCAGTGAGGGCGTTTTGATGGGAAAATATCAACATTTAAACTGGAAGACTGTTAAACAGATTGTGCCCCCTTACGTGGATAGATCTCATTCAATCACTTGAAAGCCTGACCAAAACATAAAGTCCAGCCTTCCTCCGACTAAGAGGAGAGCATTTCTGCCTGACTCCCTTCAAGCTGGGACTCCAACTTTTTTCTTGCCTTCAAACTCAAATTGAAAAATGGGCTGTTTGGGGGTCTTGAGCCTGTTAGCCTTTGGATGGAAATTACACCATTTGCCCTCTGGTTCTCAGACCTTCAGACTTGGACTGGAACTAAACCATTGGCTTTTCTGGGTCTTCAGCTTGTTGACTCACTTAGCAGATCTTGGAATTTGCCCATCTCTGAAATCACATGAGCCAATGCCTTATAATAAGCTTTTTAATATATATTAGAAAGAGATTTACTTGGGCACCTGGGTGGCATAGTCAGTTAAATGTCCAACTCTTGGTTTCAGCTCAGGTCATGATCTCAGGGTCATGAGATAGAGCCATATATCAGGCTTCATGCTCAGCCTGTAGTCTGCTTAAGACTCTTTCTACCTTTGCCCCTCTTCCCACTCTTTCTCCCTCACTCTCTCAAAATAAATAAATAAATCTTTAAAAATAATTTTAAAAAGAGAGAGATTTACCAAAGAAATTGTTACCAAATTTACCAAAGAAAATTGTAAAGCCTCATTTGACACAGGATGGACTCTCCCCAGTACATTCTCTGTATCTTTATCTGATTTCAGTGAAATAAGAATTATAACTTTTGCTATTATTTTTCTTGCTGTCGGGATTAACTAGTGTGAACGTTTTGATCCTCAAAGAAAAACATAGGGGAAATTGTCCTGTTAGGAGTAACCCTTCACTATATTGCTAGCACTGCATCCTACCCTTGCCCCTGTGTTCCCTTCCAGGTCCTTTCTTTCCAAATTGCCCCATTTGGCAGATGTCTGCAAGCAAGCCTGGAAGGGACCAGCACCACTCCAAAGTGACTCTTACACTGGGAAGGGGAAGATAACCATATATATCAGTGTGCCTGCAGTTCCATCAGCCAAATGTTGTGCAGAGAGAGTGCCTTGCAGTTTGGTGTAACTGAGCCCCAATAGACAAACTAAGGACAGGCACCTGATCTGACTGTTGATACCACCCAACCATAAGCCTGTGATGGCCTCAGTTAGGTCCCTTAACACCTTACCACAGGGATCAAATCCTGCCACAACAGGCAAAGTGGACTGAAGAATGAATCAGCAACCTAGAACACAGGGTAATGGAAAGCAACCAAACTGAATAGGAGAAAGAAAAAAGAATAATTTAAAAATGAGAATGGATGGAACTGGGGGGTATTATGCTGAGTGAAAAAAGTCAATCGGAGAAGGACAAACATTATATGGTCTCATTCGTTTGGGGAATATAAATAATAGTGAAAGAGAATAAAGGGGAAAGGAGAAAAATAAGTGGGAAATATCAGAAAGAGAGACAGAACATGGAAGACTCCTAACTCTGGGAAACGAACTAGGGGTGGTGGAAAGGGAGGAGGGCAGGGGGTGGGGGTGACTGGGTGGCAGGCACTGAGGTGGGCACTTGAGGGGATGAGCACTGGGTGTTATTCTATATGTTGGCAAATTGAACACCAATAAAAAAAATTTATTATTAAAAAAATAAAAGAATAAAAAATAAAAAATTTAACTTGGAAAAAAAATTAAAAATATAATAAAAATGAGAATGGGTTAAGGCAATTCAGAAACATCATCAAACATAATAAGAGCCACATTATGGGGATCTCAGAAGAATAAGAGAGAGAAGGAGTAGAAAAGCTATTTTCAGTATATCTGAAAACTTCCCTAATCTGGGGAAGAAAACAGACAACCAGATTCCAGAAGTACAGAGAACTCTGCTTCCCAAATTAGCTCAAGGAGGCTGACACAACACATAATAATTAAATGGAAAAAGTAGTGATAAAGAGAGAATTTTAAAAGCAGCAAGAGAAAAGAAAATTTAGTTATATACAAGGAAACCTCATAAGGCTATCAGCTGATTTTTCAGCAAAAACTTTGCAGGCCAGAGTGAAGTGGCACGATATACTCAAAGCGATAAAAGGAAAAACAACAACAACAATAACAACAACAAATCTGGCAACCAAGAGTCTACCTGGCAAAATTACCATTCAGAATAAAAGGAGAGATTAAGTAGTTTCGCAGACAAACAAAAGTTAAGGGAGTTTATTACCACTAAATTAGACTTATAAGAAATGTTAAAGCAAATTCTTTGAGTGGAAATAAAAGGCCATAACCAGGAATATGAAAATTATGAGAGGAAAATTTTCACAGGTAATTGCAAACATATAATATATGTAGTACATTAATCACTTATAAAACCAGTTTGGAGGCTAAAGCACTAACGTAGTAAAACCAATTATATCTAAAAAATCTGTCAAGGGATTCACACACACACAAAAAGTAGAGTATGACATTATATACATAAAATGGGGGGAGTAAAAATATAGTGCTTTTAGGATGGGTTCCAACTTAAGAGACCATCAATTTAATATAGACTGCTATATACATAAGATGTTATATATATAAAACTAATGGTAACCACAAATACAAAACCTATGATATATACACAAAACATAAAGAGAATTAATCCAAGTATGGTGCGGGGTAGGTCAGAAGGAGGTATAGGTCGGGCAGAGGGGGAGCAGACCAGGTGGGCACCACAGGCCAGGGCCTCTGCACTCCCAGCCACACTCCCCCAGGTGGCCCCACATCTGCTCAAGCCATTTCCCTTCTCTCTCCTTTTTTTAAAATTTTTTTATTGGAGTTCGATTTGCCAACATATAGCATATCACCCAGTGCTCATCCCACCAAGTGCCCCACTCAGTGCCCATCACCAAGTCACCCCAACCCCCTGCCCACCTCCCCTTCCACCACCCTTTGTTCATTTCCCAGAGTTAGGTGTCTCTCATGTCCTGTCGCTCTCACTGATATTTCCCACTCATTTTCTCTCCTTTCCCTTTTATTCCCTTTCACTAATTTTTATATTCTCCAAATGAATGAGACCATATAATGCTTGTCCTACTCCAATTGACTTGCTTCACTCAGCATAATACTCTCCAGTTCCATCACGTTGAAGCAAATGGTGAGGATTTGTCATTTCTAATGGTTGAGTAATATTCCATTGTATACATAGGCCACAGCTTCTTGATCCATTCATCTTTCAATGGGCACCGAGGCTCCTTCCACAGTTTGGCTATTGTGGACATTGCTGCTATAAACATTGGGGTGCAGGTGTCCTGCAGTTTCACTGCATCTGTATCTTTGGGGTAAATCCCCAGTAGTGCAATTGCTGGGTCGTAAGGCCATTTCCCTTCTAACCGATGCCGCCTCTGCAGAGAACAAAGCAGTCTGCATGCGGGGCTCACCCCCAGCACCCTGGAGACCCCAAGGGCTCGGCGGGCTATTTCTCTGAAAGGGAGGGCGGGTGCGGCACCATTCCTGTTGCCTGCCGGGTGCAGAGAAGCAGCCAGCCAGGGGCCCCAGCTCCCGAGGATCTGGGTGAAGCCCAACTGCAGTGGGACTATGGACTAGGTCTCCGATGAGAAAGTCACACTGATTCATTTGTGCCCATTGAACAGACTCGTTTCTGGTGCTGCAGACATCAAGCTTACTAAAGATGACAATGTGCTTCTTCATGAAATGCAAATTCAGCACCCAACAGCCTCCCTAATAGCCAAAGTAGCAACAGCCCAGGACGACATAACTGGTGATGGTACCACTCCCAATGTCCTAATCATTGGAGAGCTACTGAAACAGGCGGATCTCTACATTTCTGAAGGTCTTCATCCCAGAATAATAACAGAAGGATTTGAAGCTGCAAAGGAAAAGGCACCTCAGTTTTTGGAACAAGTCAAAGTAAGCAAAGAAATGATAAAGAAATGGTAGATGTGGCCAGAACATTTCTACTTACTAAAGTGCATGCTGAACTTGCTGATGTCTTAACAGAGGCTATAGTGGACTCGATTTTGACCATTAGAAAACAAGATGAACCTATCAATCTCTTCATGGTTGAGACCATGGAGATGAAACATAAATCTGAAACTGATACAAGCTTAATCAGAGGTCTTGTTTTGGACCACGGGGCAAGGCATCCTGATATGAAAAAAAGGGTAGAAGATGCATACATCCTCACATGCAATGTGTAGTTAGAGTATGAAAAAACAGAAGTGAATTCTGGATTTTTTTTTACAAGAGTGAAGAAGAGAGAGAGAAACGTAAAAGCTGAAAGAAAATTCATTGAAGATAGAGTTAAAAAAAATAATAGAACTGGAAAAGAAAGTCTGTGGTGATTCAGATAAAGGATTCATTGTTATTAATCAAAAGGGACTTGACCCCTTTTCCTTAGATGCTCCTGCAAAAGAAGGCTTAGTAGCTCTGCATAGAGCTACAAGGAGAAATATGGAAAGGCTGACTCTTGATTGTGGTGGAGTAGCTCTAAATTCTATCGATGACCTAAATTCTGATTGTTTGGGACATGCAGGACTTGTCTATGAGTATACATTGGGAGAAGAGAAATTCACTTTTATTGAGAAATGTAACAATCTTCGCTGCATCACATTATTGATCAAAGGACCAAATAAGCACACGCTCACTCAAATCAAAGATGCAATAAGAGATGGCTTGAGGGCTGTTAAAAATGCTATTGATGATGGCTGTGTAGTTCCCGGTGTGGGTGCAGTTGAAGTGGCAATGGCAGAAGCCTTGATTAAATATGAGCCCATTATCTGATATGTCATTTGCAAATATCTTCTCCCATTCTGTAGGTTGTCTTTGAGTTTTGTTGACTGTATCCTTTGCTGTGCAAAAGCTTCTTATCTTGATGAAGTCCCAATAGTTCATTTTTGCTTTTGTTTCTTTTGCCTTCGTGGATGTATCTTGCAAGAAGTTACTATGGCCGAGTTCAAAAAGGGTGTTGCCTGTGTTCTTCTCTAGGATTTTGATGGAATCTTGTCTCACATTTAGATCTTTCATCCATTTTGAGTTTATCTTTGTGTATGGTGAAAGAGACTGGTCTAGTTTCATTCTTCTGCATGTGGATGTCCAATTTTCCCAGCACCATTTATTGAAGAGACTGTCTTTCTTCCAATGGATAGTCTTTCCTCCTTTATCGAATATTAGTTGCCCATAAAGTTCAGGGTCCACTTCTGGATTCTCTATTCTGTTCCACTGATCTATGTGTCTGTTTTTGTGCCAGTACCACACTGTCTTGATGACCACAGCTTTGTAGTACAACCTGAAATCTGGCATTGTGATGCCCCCAGATATGGTTTTCTTTTTTAAAATTCCCCTGGCTATTCGGGGTCTTTTCTGATTCCACACAAATCTTAAAATAATTTGTTCTAACTCTCTGAAGAAAGTCCATGGTATTTTGATAGGGATTGCATTAAACGTGTATATTGCCCTGGGTAACATTGACATTTTCACAATATTAATTCTGCCAATCCATGAGCATGGAATATTTTTCCATCTCTTTGTGTCTTCCTCAATTTCTTTCAGAAGTGTTCTATAGTTTTGAGGGTATAGATCCTTTACATCTTTGGTTAGGTTTATTCCGAGGTATCTTATGCTTTTGGGTGCAATTGTAAATGGGATTGACTCTTTAATTTCTCTTTCTTCAGTCTCATTGTTAGTGTATAGAAATGCCACTGACTTCTGGGCATTGATTTTGTATCCTGCCACGCTACCGAATTGCTGTATGAGTTCTAGCAATCTTGGGGTGGAGACTTTTGGGTTTTCTATGTAGAGTATCATGTCATCGGCGAAGAGGGAGAGTTTGACTTCTTCTTTGCCAATTTGAATGCCTTTAATATCTTTTTGTTGTCTGATTGCTGAGGCTAGGACTTCCAGTACTATGTTGAACAGCAGTGGTGACAGTGGACATCCCTGTCTTGTTCCTGATCTTAGGGGAAAGGCTCCCAGTGCTTCCCCATTGAGAATGATATTTGCTGTGGGCTTTTCATAGATGGCTTTTAAGATGTCGAGGAATGTTCCCTCTATCCCTACACTCTGAAGAGTTTTGATCAGGAATGGATGCTGTATTTTGTCAAATGCTTTTTCTGCATCCAGTGAGAGGATCATATGGTTCTTGGTTTTTCTCTTGCTGATATGATGAATCACAAATGACATATCAGATAAAGGGCTAGTTTCCAAGATCTATAAAGAACTTATTAAACTCAACACCAAAGAAACAAACAATCCAATCATGAAATGGGCAAAAGACATGAACAGAAATCTCACAGAAGAAGACATAGACATGGCCAACATGCACATGAGAAAATGCTCTGCATCACTTGCCATCAGGGAAATACAAATCAAAACCACAATGAGATACCACCTCACACCAGTGAGAATGGGGAAAATTAACAAGGCAGGAAACAACAAATGTTGGAGAGGATGTGGAGAAAAGGGAACCCTCATACACTGTTGGTGGGAATGTGAACTGGTGCAGCCACTCTGGAAAACTGTGTGGAGGTTCCTCAAACAGTTAAAAATAGACCTGCCCTACGACCCAGCAATTGCACTGTTGGGGATTTACCCCAAAGATACAAATGCAATGAAATGCCAGGACACCTGCACCCCGATGTTTCTAGCAGCAATGGCCACGATAGCCAAACTGTGGAAGGAGCCTCGGTGTCCATCGAAAGATGAATGGATAAAGAAGATGTGGTTTATGTATACAATGGAATATTCCTCAGCTATTAGAAATGACAAATACCCACCATTTGCTTCGACGTGGATGGAACTGGAGGGTATTATGCTGAGTGAAGTAAGCCAGTCGGAGAAGGCCAAACATTATATGTTCTCATTCATTTGGGGAATATAAATAATAGTGAAAGGGAATATAAGGGAAGGGGGAAGAAATGTGTGGGAAATATCAGAAAGGGAGACAGAACGTAAAGACTGCTAACTCTGGGAAACGAACTAGGGGTGGTGGAAGGGGAGGAGGGCGGGGGGTGGGAGTGAATGGGTGACGGGCACTGGGGGTTATTCTGTATGTTAGTAAATTGAACACCAATAAAAAATAAATTAAAAAAATAAAAAATAAAAAAAAATAAATATGAGCCCAGAGTAAAGGGGAGGGCCCAGGAGTTCAAGCATTTGAAGGAAACGCTTAATGATGAAGGAAACAATCCAATGCATCACATTGCTCATTATTCCCAAGGTTCTTTCTCAGAACTCTGGCTTTGACCTTCATGAAACACTAAAGTTCAAGCAGAACATTTAGAATCGGGTCAACTTGTGGGTGTAGACTTGAGCACAGGTGAGCCAATGGTAGCAGCCGAAGTAGGCATATGGGATAACTACTGTGTAAAGAAACAGCTTTTTCACTCCTGCACTGTGATTACCACCAACATCCTCCTGGTTGAGGAGATCATGTGAGCTGGAATGTCTTTGACATTTGAAGTTTCCTTTGTGTCCTCTGAATCATGAAGACTACTGAGAGATCTTAAGGATATAGCAACAGAAATTTTGTCCAAGCTTCAAATAATTTTTCAAAAGCATTTGCTTTCCCATATGAAAAAAAGAGAATACTGACACTTAGATTCTGAAGTTCTGAAATTAAAATTACAGTATTTTTTTAAAATTGCACTGCAGTGTACACACATTAAGTAGGCCATTTTCACCCAGTGAACCAGATGTTTTGCTTTAGCTTCAGTGATGTAAAAGTACCATGTTAGATAAATATATGTTATCTACCTTGTTATTAAATGTTCCTTGAAAAACAAAAAACAAAAAACAAAAAACAAAAAAAATCCAAGTATTTCATGAAAGAAAGACAGAAAACCACAAGAGAAGAGAGTAAGAAGAATGAAGGAACAGAGAAACTATAAAAACAATCATAAAAAGGTAACAAAATGACAATAGGTACATAACTATCAATAATTTCTTTGAATGTAAATGAACTAAATGTTCCAATCAAAAGACATAGTGTGACTGAAGGATAAAAAACAAGACTGATCTCTGTGCTGCCTATAAGAGACTTGCTTCAGATCTGAAGCAGACTGAAAGCAAAAGGATGGAAAATATCAATCATGCAAATGAAAGTGAAAAGAAAGCTGGGTAGCAATATTTTTATCAGACAAACTTTCAAACAAAAACTGTAACAAGAGAAAAAAGACACTACGTAATGATGATGGGAACAATCCAATAAGAGGATAGAACGATTATAAATATATATACACCCAACACAGAGCACCTAAATACATAAAAGTATTATTAACAGACATAAAGGAAGAAATTCACAGTAACCCAATAATATTAGGGAACTTTTAACACCCCTTTTAAATCAATGGATAGATTAGCCAGGTAGAAAATCAACAAGGAAACAGTGGCTTTGAGCGACACATAGGATCAGATAGACCTAATAGATATATGCAGAACATTCCATCCCAAAACAGTGGAATATACATTATTTTCAAGAGCACTGGAACATTCTCCAGAACATATCACATATTAGACCACACAACAAGTCTCAATGAATTCAAAAAGACTGAAATCCTATCATTATGTCTTTTCTGACGATAACTGTATGAGAGTAGAAATAAATCACAAGAGAAAATCTGGAAACATGAATATAGGGGCTAAGTAATATGCAACAATAAATGGATAAACTAAGAAATCAAAGGGGAAATAAAAAATATATGGAGGCAAATAAAAATGAAAACACATGGTCCAAAATCTTTGGGATGCAGCAAACACTGTTCTAAGAGGGAAGTTTAAAGTAATACAGGCCTACCTCAAGAAACAAGAAAAATCTCAACCTAACCTTACATTTAACAGACCTGGGAAACAAAGAGCAAATGAAACCAAAGGCCAGTAAAATGAAGGAAGCAATAAAGATGAGAGCAGAAATAAATACAATCGAGACAAAAAAATCTAAAGGATCAGTGAAACCTGAAGCTGGTTCTTTCAAAAGATCAACAAAATTGATAAAACTTCAGCCAGACTCATCAAGAAAAAAAGAGAGATGACTCCTATAAATAAAATGAGAAATGAAGGGAGAGAAGTAACAACTGACACTAAAGACATGCAAATAAATATGAGACATTATAAAAAATTATATGCCGACAAATTGGAACACCTAGAAGAAATTGATAAATTCCTAGAAACATCTCCCCTTCCAAAACTGAATCAGGAAGAAATAGAAAATTTGGACAGACTGATTACAAGCAATGAAATTGAATCAGTAATCAAAAACTCCCAACAAAAGTCCAGGATCAGATGGCTTCACAGGTGAATTCTATTAAAAAAGACAGGTTAATATCTATTTCTCAACTATTCCAAAACATAGAAAAGGAAAGAAATCTTCCAAACTCATTCCATGAAGCCAGCATTATGCTGATACTAAAACCACATAAAGACACACACACAAAACAAAAACAAAAACCTATATGTCATTATCTCAGAGGAACATAAATGTAAAAATCCTCAACAAAATATTAGCAAACTGAATCCAACAACATGTTAAAAAATTATCCACCATGGTCAAATGGGATTTATTTAAGGGATGCAAGCACAGTTCAATATTCACAAATCAATCAAACTGATACATCACATTATCAAGGGAAAGAATAAAAAGCATGTGATTGTCTCAATAGATGCAGAAAATGCATTTGACACAGTGCAACATTTATTCATGATAAAAGTCTCAACAAAGTAGATTTGGAGGGGACATACCTCAATATAATAGAGACCATATATGTAAACCCCACAGCTAGCATACTTAAAGATGAAAAACCAAGAGCTTTCCTCTAAGATCAATACCAAGGAAAGGATGTCCATTCTTACCACTTTTATTCAGCATAGTACTGGAAGTCCTAGGCACAGCAATCAGATAACAAAAAAGAAATAAAAGGCATCCAATTTGGTAAAAAGTAAAACTTTCATCATTTGTAGATGACATGATACCATAAAGACTCCACCAAAAAAACTTCTACTACTGATAAATGAATTCAGTAAAGCTGTAGTATACAAAACTTATATACAGAAATTCATTACAGTGTATACACCAACAATGATGCAGCAGAAAGGGAAATTAAGAAAATAATCTCATTTACAATTGCACCAAAAAGAATAAAATGCCTAGGATTAAACATAAGTAAGGAGGTGAAAGGCCTAGAATCTGAAAACTATAAAATATTAATGAAAGAACTTGAAGATGACACAAACAAATGGGAAGATATTCCATGCTCATGGGTTAGAAGAACACATTGTTAAAATGTCTATACTGTCTAAAGCAATCTACAGGGATGCCTGGGTGGCGCAGTGGTTTAGCGCCTGCCTTTGGCCCAGGGCGCGATCCTGGAGACCCGGGATTGAATCCCACGTCGGGCTCCCGGTGCATGGAGCCTGCTTCTCCCTCTGCCTATGTCTCTGCCTCTCTCTCTCTCAATCTCTCTCTCTCTCTCTCTCTGTGTGACTATCATAAATAAATAAAAATTTACAAAAAAAATTTAAAAAAAAAGCAATCTACACATTTAATCCAAGCCCTATCAGAATACCGACATTTTTCACACAACTAGAACAGATAATTCTAAAAATTTTATGGAACCATTAAAGACCCTGGATAGCCAAAGAAATCTTGAGAAAGAACAAAAAGCTGAGGGTATTATAATACCAGATTTCAAGATGTAGTACAAAGCTATAGTAATCAAAGCAATATGGTACTGGCATAAAAACAGACACACAGAACAATAGAACAGAAAACCCAGAAATGGACCCACAACTATATGGCCAATTAATCTTTGACGAAGCAGGAAAGAATATCAAATGGAAACAAGACAGTCTCTTTAACAAATGGTGTTGGTAAAACTGGATAGCAACATGCAAAAAAAAAAAAAATGAAACTGGACTACTTTCTTACACCATACGCAAAAATAAATTCAAAATGGATGGCAGTCCTAAATGTGAAACAGGAAAGCATCAGATTCCTAACGGAGAACATGAGCAGCAACCTCTTTAATATCCATTGTTCAACTTCTTACTAGATTCATCTCCAGAAGCAGGGGAAACAAAGGCAAACATGAACTATTGGGACTTCATCAAGATAAAAAAACATCTGCACGGTGCAATCAACAAAACTAAAAGGCAATCTACAGAATGGGAGAAGATATTTGCAGGGAAATATCTGAGAAAGGGTTAGCATCCAAATTATATAAAGAACTTATCAAACTTAATACCTCCTTCCCTCAAAAAATAACCCAGCTAAGAAATCAGCAGAATACATGAATAGACAGTTTTCCGAAGAAGATATCTAGGTGGCTAACAGACACACGGAAAGATGTTCAACATCACTCATCATCTGGGAAATACAAATCAAAACAACGATGAGATACCACCTCACAACTGGAAGAAGAGCTAAAATTAACACAGGAAGCATCTCTTCCTTGATGCTGGCAACATCTCTTGATGTTGGCAAGATGCAGAGAGAGGGGAGCCCTGGGAATGCAAACTGGTGCAGCCACTATGGAAAACAGTATGCAGTTTCCTCAAAAAGTCAAAAATAGAACTAACTTAAGACCCAGCAATTGCACTACTAGGTATTTACCCACAAAATACAAAAAAAAAAAAAAAATTTCAAAGGGATACATGGACTCCAATGTTTATAGCCGCATTATTTACAATAGTCAAATTATGGAAAGAGCCCAAATGTCCATTGACAGATGAATGGATAAAGCACATGTGGTATATACATAGAATGGAATATCACTTAACCTTCAAAAAGAATGAAAGCTTGCCATTTGCAACAATGTGGATAGAGCTAGAGACTATTATGCTAAACAAAATAAATCAGAGAAAACAAATACCATATGATTTCCTCATATGTGGAATTTAAAAAACAAAACAAATGAACATGGGGAAAAGAGAGGCAAATCATAAAACAGACTTAACTACAGAGAACAAACGGAGGTTGCTACAAGGAAGGTGGGTGGGGGATGGGCTAAATGGGTGATGGACGTTAGGTAGGGCACTTGTGATGAGCACTGGGTGTTGTATGTAAGTGATGAACCACTAAATTCTATACTTGACACTAATATTATACTGTATGTTAATTAACTTGAATTTACATAAAAACTTTTTTAAAAGTATTAAAATATTACCTAGAATGGTTTTTCATTTGGGGAAATTAAATCAAAATATTTAAGTCATTTTTGCCTCTTAACAGTTGCCTATCTTCTCAAAAGCCAGATAATATACTTGATTAAAAGATTCCGACAGTTACAGGAACCATGTCTATTGGATTCGAAACATAAATTAATTTGGAAGCTATTAGTTTTTCCTTCACTGTATTCCTAAGAAGAAGTAGTTCTTCTAAGGGGGTATTAAGTTCTCTTTAACTAGATTACAGTATTAGAGGGTGGCCCTTTGGAGCTAAGGAGGGAAAGAATTTAGCCTCTGAGCTGAGCCATGGCAGGTTCCACTTTAGTTCTTTATGCATGTGGAGGCTGTGTTAAGTCACAGCGCAGAAGAGAATAGGTCCCTCCTGAATCCACCCCTTCGGCCTCATTGAGATACATGTTGAAAAGAGTGTAAAGCTTACTGAAAAAGAGACTATTTCAGTCCCTGTCTTCAGAGTACTGTACCATCTACCCCCTACTATGACTTAGGCTCCATATTGGAGCTTAAGGACAAAGTCCCAGGCAATAAAATCTTCTTTCTCATAGTCTTGTTATCCATTCATATATTGCTTTCTTCAAACTTTTGCTAATAGGCAGGCAGTAAAAACTTATATGTCTACTATTTCTCTGTGGCATCCTGAAAGACTCAATTTACATTTGATGTGTTTTGATGAAGAGGTAAGAATATCCATTAAATAAAGGGTAAAATGTTGAGATGCAAAGTACCAAAATAAAAACAAAGTTTTATTGTGTTTTTATGCCTCTAAGCCTTGGGACTAGGTCATCTTTGACCTGGTTCAAAGCGGGTCTTTTGAACAAGACCTATCCATGAAAAAGATCCCTTTCCTATTGCAATATCAGGTAATAGTCTTCCAATTCAGTGCCTTTTTGGCAACACCACAATCTCCCTACCAATTTGACAGTGGCTGCTTTGAACATTATCAAGAGACAAAAGTAAACTTGAACTTTGAGTTTATTAGCTTCTTGAGATGTTCGCTGGGGTTGGGGAGTTTTATTTGTATTTTCAGCTTTTGAGCTCTCAACATTTTATGGAACTTAATTTTATATCTCAAATGTTGCTTGAATCATTACTACACATGCAGCATCAACATAGAAAAAAAATTCAAATGAGAGAAATCATATGCAGTAAACTAGGAAAAGGGTAAAGACAAATAGTCCAAGAAAAAACAATCGCGAGCTACCACTAGGTAGTTTTTCAAAGAGATACTAAAAGGAATTATGGAGAGGTGTCTGCGTGGTTCAGTCAGTTAAATGTTTAACTCTTGATTTCCACTCAAGTACTGATCTCAGGGTTGTGAGATCAAGCTCTGCGTCAGGCTCTCTGCTGAACATAGAGCCTGCTTAAGATTCTCTCTCTCCTCTCCCTCTGCTCCTTCCACTTCACCCTCCCCCACCCTCATCCTCTCTCTCTCTAAAAAACAAAACAAAACAAAAAAAAGGAATGTGGAATCTTGCTTTACCTTAGAGTGGTTTTGATTTCAGGACACTGCTACTGGACTTGTGAGTCAGAAAATATCCCCCAATCTTGAATAAATCCTCCTTGACACAGAGGGAAAAAAAAGTTCATATGTCTGTCTGTATTTTATTATATTATTTAGGGCGGGCTATCCGCTGAAACAATTCCAAAATATCAGTTTGTAATAAATTAGAACTTTTTCACTCATGCAAAATCCAATAAGATGGGGGAGAAGGATGAGTGACTTCCACAGAGTTTCTCAAGGACCCAGCTCCTCCTGTCCTGTGGTCCCACTGTTCCCTAGGACCTTGGCATCCTCAGCTGAATCCTCTGTTTTTGGCAGATAGTGAAGAGAGACAAGCACACACGGAGGATCACACTGAGGCTCTTATTAGCCAGGCCTGGATTTGGCACACATCACTTTCATTCCTATTCCAAGGGTCAGACATCAGTGGCTGAAGAGGAAGCTAGAAAATGAGTCTAATTATGAGCCCAAGAGGAGAAAAAAAAATGGATTTTCGTGAACACTCTACCACAATTCTGCTTATTGTGGCTCAGGTGTTCATATTCGTTTCCAAGATCATGGAATAGTCACTTCAAAATTGCCAAGACTTTCAAAATGATATATTTATACCAGGATCTTTTTGCTCTTTTTGCCTCTGTCCCCAGCCAAGTTCTGTGGGACCTGTTTATGACTAAATATTGATAATAGTGTGGATTTGGGAGGACATAGATCCCAGAGTATGAATTCCAGCACAGTTCTTTTCTGGAGTTCACCAACAAAGATAAAGAAAAATGAGAATCACCAGCCTATAAAAGTTGGACCATCGCCTTGCACTGAGGTGAACAATACTAAATGTATTCTTCAAAAATCCAATTGCTAAGAAGGAAACAACACAGTGACTCTAATATCAGAATTGTTAATGAGCAAAGGGATAACTACAATCGGCAGGTAAGAAGGCTGGCAACAGAAAAGTGTTGTTTGCATTTTATAAGAAAACTATCAGAAACTCAGGAGTAAGGAAATCCACTTATAAAAGGTTTTGATCTAGTAGTGAAAACATGAGCTGTGGGAAACAGTAAGAGAAAGGAAGGAAGACATTCAAACTCCGAATACATTAGTTTTATATGCAGTCAAGGAGAAATGGATCAAATTAAGAACATCGAAGTGTTAAAATCTCAACTGGCCTTTTCAAAGCTGTATGGAGACACTAAAGTAAAAAAAAAAAAAAAAAAAGATTTCAAGAGTCAGTATAGTCCGATTTCATTCTACAGATAAAAAAATTAAAGATGCAAACAGTATTTTTGCTGCAACTAGAAAAGCTTTCTTGCGATAAGGGAATTCAAGGAAAAAAGCATTTGAGAGAGGAGTATAAGCACATGCTTGCACTGGGCCCTAAGGCACAGATTTGGAAAGTAAAACATTCCATCTCTAATTCACTAAGTTTATTCTCCAGCAGGGACAAATGTGAACTCCTGAAGAAATCTTTCCTGGTGGGGAGAATCCAAGCTATAAGGAATTCAGGAGCTGGGGGCTGGTGTTACAGCTATTTGTTAGAGAGGAATGGAAACATTAGCAAATGGCTAAGGAATAGGGTGGTTCTTTCAGAGATGGAAAACTCTAGAGAGAGAAGAATTTGGGAGAGTAGGAACTATGAGCCATAAACTGTGCTAGCCCTTGCTATAAGTCTGAGATCCTCAGCTCACCAGAGAGTGGAAATTCTAGTCCCAGTCAGAGACCACACTCAATTCAAAATTAGGATTCCTGGAACTCTGTTCTAATGAACATCAGTGGACTAACTAGGACATAAAGGAGAAAAGGTAGCATTAATAAAGGGCAATGCTCTACTATTGCCTTATATTTATTATTTTAAGAAGATAAGAATATTTTAATGAACCTCTCCTAATTTATGTATGTAGGCCAATGTTTTTTGTTATAATTTTTCTCTTTTGTTTTACTGTTCTCCTTAGAATACAAGAAACAGAGTGTGTCACAATTACCTCTGAGTGAGAGATTTCTTGCATCTGAGGGTTAAATTCGAGGCACTAGCCTCAGGAGATTGATGGACATTCTGAAGAAAACTAAATGAAGAAAACATTTTCTCTTAAGCTCATTTTTCCTCCTCAGTTCTTCTGCTAGTTATTACAAGGTCTATGAAGTTATCTATTTTGTTAACAAGATGTATCTTGTAACATCTTTTCTATTTTAGGGACATCGTTTTTACTTGGAAAATGCTTTTGTTTATGGAATATGCTTAGATTTCAGGGCTGTGAGTGTCACATGGATCCTGAGGGTGGAAAAACTGTGGGGCTGGTGCTGTGATCTTATGGCTTATGGTTCCTCTGGAACCCTACAAGAACATGTAAGAGTCTTCTAGTTCAAAGCTCATTCAGCGGGATGCCTGAGTGACTCAGTGGTTGAGGGTCTGCCTTTGGCTCAGGGCATGATCCCAGAGGCCCAGAATCGAGTCCCACATCGGGATCCTTCCATGAGCCTGCTTCTCCCACTGCCTCTCTACCTCTACCTATCTCTCTCCCTCTCTCTCTCTCATAAATAAATAATCTTTTAAAAAAAGTTCATACAGCAGTATGAACAGCTAAAAAGCTCTACTATGTCCAATGAGAGGATATAGCCCTTTATCAGGTCACTACTGATGAAGAGGTAACCCCCATTTCTCTATCAAGAAACGAGCTCTTTTTGACTGAGACTCAAATAAGAAGAAAATGCAGAAAAATGATTTTAGACATAATCTAGGGTTTTACTTTATCTTTAAAAAGGGAGATGAGATTTCATTTCAGCTATTAAATTTCCCTGTGGTAAAAAAAGGTTTATATAATAACATGAATGGTTAATATTGTTAAAATGTATAGGCTTAGTTAAAAATGTGGGGCATTTTAAATTGCTAGCCTTGTGTTATTTGGGCTCTGCTGTTAGCTGGTACATTCTTGTATAAGTGTGTCTGGTGAATAGATAGGAGAAGGAAAAATAGGGACTTGGATAATTTATCCTAATGTATAGTATGCCCTTGGGGTCACTCAATTAATTCCTGTACTGACCCATTTTAAGGCTTTTGGGGACAATATTAAAAAAGATTTTCATGATGGCCTAAGGGGATGGTCTGCAGGTTTAATTGGTCCCTGTTAGCCTATAAGTTCTGTGGAAATCAAAATTAGGAAATTTTAATTATGTTGACACACTTTAGTTATAAAAATGTGGGTTAAATCGTATTTATGGACATATGTACTTGAAAAATGCAAATACTCTGTTGAAAATTTCCTTCTCAGCAAGACAAAAAAATGGAAGGAGCAAGAATATATACATCTTGTAACCACAGGAATATAAATGAAGATGCTAGCCAGATGGAAAATGGCTTTTTGAAAGATGAAATTGTGCATGCTTTGTTTCTTGTCAATGTTGATTAAGAGGCCTTTTTCTATATTTATCAGTAATTAGTACAACAATATAAGACTTTCTGAGAAGGATGAAAGCCTGACTACACATCTTCCAAATGTAAGAGTTTAAACAATTTTGTCAAGCATGTCTGATGGGTTATATTTGTTCACTTAAATTATATATTTGCATTAAAATTTGAACTTCCTCTCTCACTTGGTAAATGATCTTGCTCATCTTGTTTTCATTAATTCATATTTATTTATTCTGTGGTGAAATCTCTTTTTAGACTGAGACAGTTTTGGTCTTCTACAGCATTATTTTTTTTCCCCCAGTCTTCCCTGACCGATTTGACCCTAGCACAGTATAAAGTCTAATTTATTCAGTTGCTCCCTGACAACAGAACCCATGTCAGTTTTACCCTCATCACTGCATTCTAATTGCCTAAGGGAGGTGCCCAGACATTCAAATGAGGTGACTGCATATTATTTGTTAAAAATCAATAATGGGGCCATATGAAGTTATAAGGAAATGATTTCTGATAATCGACTGATCTGTTTCCTAAGTGGTTCAACAATGTCTCCAGATGACTCTAATTAAGCTTAAAAAAAGGAAGTTATAAGATTAATAAAAGAATCATAAGTAAAGGGAAGTTGACCTCTGAAGACTGTTCTGGTTCCCCTCCATACCCCATTGTTATTGGTTCCCCAAGAATAAGTTAGGTTCAAGGATATACATTGGGCACCGTGCTAGAGCCATGAGATTCTGAATCTCTTGGTATCTCCTTTCCTTCCAGGAAGTTGAAGGAGTAAGAATGCCAAGTTTTCCTATCCTGAGAGCCTGAGTTAGTGACATAAGCATGGTTGACAGGGGAAGGTAGACACTCTTTGCTCCAGTAATTATGGCAAATGACTTCTAGTTGGCTTATGTTAATTTCCATCATGTATTTATTTAACCCTGGACTTTTTATCATAGAGACAAGATCCAGTATAGACAATAGGAATCATCCGAAAACATCCATCTCAACTAACCAAATATTAGAGTATGAGGAAAAATCCATATAGTAATAGTGTACAACACCACCTAAAATACCACTTTGATCAAGAACTGTTCCCTGAATCACCTGTGCAGAATTAATCGGAATTAATGCTTCCCTTGAAGCATACTGCCAAGCTGGTATCTCTATGTTAGATTTATTGTATTCAGTACACTCTTAAATCACACTTACTATATATAAGACACTGTTTTAAGAGTTTTACAAATATTAACACAGTTAATCTTAAGTTATTTATTTATTTTAAAGATTTTATTTATTCATGAGAGACACAGAGAGAGAGAGAGAGAGAGGCAGAGACACAGGAAAAGGGAGTAGCAGGCTCCATTCAGGGAGCCTGACATGGGACTCGATCCCGGGTCTCCAGAATCACACCCCAGGCTGAAGGCGGTGCTAAACTGCTGAGCCACCCAGGCTGCCAAATCCTAAATTATTTAATTCTATTATCATTCCCAATCTGAAGGTGGTAGAATTGAAGTTCAGAGACATCAAGTAATTGTTCACGGTCACAAAGCTAATCATTTGCAGGTCATGTGATTTCAGCACCTGTGTTCTTGACCAGTTGTAGTATCTACAATTACATAATTTTCCCTGAATTTTCTTATATTTTTCAAAGAAAATGTTCAAGTGATACATTCTCTCCCCACCCCCCACTGCCTCAGAAATTTGGGTTTAACTAAAATATAGGAAATTATTCTGTTATTATTAGTTATGTTGATTTCTCACTTAATGGAATAATAGAAATAATAGCAACCAAGGTGTATTAAGACTTATGACATCTTATGCCTAATATTCTAATATCTAAGAATATGTTATTTTTCATATATTACAAAGAATACAGTTATAAAAAGTGCTCTGGACACAGGAGGTGGTTTTCCCCACATCAAAAAGCAATTCTTGGACAACAGTTGAGTGTCCTACAATTCAACTTCATTCTGATACTACCTACCTAGAGATAACATCAGATCCCACAGATGAAGGGCTCAGCCCTACAAGACTGCCTTGCCTCTCTCCCCCCGACTTCAGAGGCCAGTTCCAAGTCTAGCTTGTTACCTGTACTTCCCACAGAGTTCCCATAAGAGGTTCCTACGACCCCCCTCCTTGTTTTTGAAGGATTTGCTAGAGTGTTTCACAGAACTCAGAGAAACATTTTACTTACTAGATTACTTGTTTATTACAAAAGAATATAATTCAGGAACAACAGATGGAAGAGATGCATTAGACAAAGTATGGGTAAAGGGTACAGAGATTCATGCCCTCTCCAAGCATGCAATTCTTCCCAAATCTCCATATGTTCACCAACTTGGAAGATAGGCAAACCCCTCCTTTTTGGTTTTCATGGAGGCTTCATTACTTAGGCATCGCTGATTAAATCAATGGCCATTGATAATTGAAGTCAATCTCTAGCCCTTCTCTCCTCCCAGGAGGCCAGGGGGCTGAGACAAAAAGTTTCAATCCTATAATTATGGGAACCTGATTCTCCTGGCAACCAGCCCCCATCCTTAGGAGAGTTCTAAAGAGTCACCTCACTAACATAACACAGCTCACCTTTATTGTTCTCATCACTTAGAAAATTTCAAGGTTTTTTAGAAGCTCTATGCCAGAAATGGGGATGAAGACTATATATATAAATTATGTCATGATATCATACAGTATATCTTATACTTCTCACAATAACCCTGTAAGGTTAGTATTATTACTCCTTTTTAGAGCCAAGATTTGAACCTAGCTCAGGCTCTATGATATGTATATATGGTAACCAATACACCATAGTGCTTCATGGAAGACAAACCTTAAGCAAGCCGACTACATTTATGCACTGATAATTCTCCAGCATATGAAACCTGGAGATCTGCATGGCTCTGCAACTAAAATCTCATATTTTTCTGATGTTCCATAAACCTACTATATATACCCACTCCAGCCTATACATGATGTTGCCCCTGGTGCTCCCCTATGTATCTCCCTTAGGATCTGCTACAGGGGCCCTCCTTCATCTTAGAAAATAGCTATGGGCCAGACTGTCCTCAGGGCTGCTTAGGTGTATTTTTTAACCAATAGGTCTACATCAAAACACTTTTCTCAATTTCAAAGGAGATAATACAGCTAATTTTTCATCTTTCTCTATTCACTCTTTTCTTTACTGGACAAAGAATCATCTACTTGAATATTGTACAGATTTACCCCAATTATCTTGCAAATTTAACTTTTAGAAAATAGCCCTCAAAAACTATTTAGCTTTATTGTAGGGAGGCAGTAAGATCTAGTGGTTAGAACGTGAAATCTGTAGTCAGAAATTTGGGGTTCACCACTAGCCTCCGAAAAAGCCTCATTTCTCTCCTGTGAAAAAATGGAGATAATAGGTAACAACACTCTCCTCCTTGGGTTGTTGTGAAGATAAAAAGGAGATGATCCAGTTAAAGAACTTAGCACACTTCTAAGTGCCCATTGAAATCACCTGCATAGGTCAAACAACTACTAATGCTTGGGTCCAACTACCAGGGATTCTGATTTAGTTGATTTGGGATACTCCTGGGCAACTAAGTTATTTAAAATGTTGTTCTTCCAGCCAGCTTCAGTATAATGTTTTGTACCTAGTAGGTTCATGCTCTATACATAGTCACTAAGTGAAATAATGAACATATTTTAAGATTCTAGCAGCGGAGCCCAAACACACAGCCGGGAAGGGAAGGGAATGTGGACATTTTTTAACAAGTGGCAGCTTTCAGAGGGATAGGCTAAAAACAGCAAGAGGGTGAGAGGACCTGTCTAAATTCTTATATCACCCAAATACATCCAAGCAGTCAATCAGTCAGGTCCCTCAGCAGGACCACATTCATTGTTACATGGATGAGGATCCTAAAAATGTTATTCCTGGATATGTTATTACCTAGAATAGCCATGGGTTGTGGGCAGAAGGTGGGAGACCTGGAATTCTAATGTTAGAAAACCTGGTTCCTCATTCGGGTCCCATCAGTTGCCTGTAAAATCCAGAGTCAGTCTTTAATCTTCCTTCAGGCTCAGATTCTTCATTTGCAAAAGCCGATTAATATGTTTCACATGGTTCCTGAATGATCAGATGAAATTTTCAGGTTAACTTTCTCACTGATAAAGGTAATGCATATTAAACATTTTTTCAGTATATTTTACATTTTCTGCTCCTCCAGCCTTCCATCAGTCCCTTCTCTTCTCTATAATTCCTTGTTTATGCTACTATTACAGATTTTTTTTCCCCTAGTAATACATAATAGATGCTTCCCCGCAGGTCAGGAGCAGAACTTACTAGGTTCTGTATGCCCAGAACCTAGATTATCTGGTACATAAAAGGTGTTTAATAAATGTTTAATGAAAGAACAAATGGAAATCAAGAAGCCATAATTATGAGCAAATAAATTTTTACCAAGGCCAATTCATTGGAAGGAAGTTGTCAGACTATGAAAAGCGATGTGGGAAGGAGCAACCCCAAACCTCAATTTAACCTCCTTGATGTTAACATTGACTATTGTTTCAAAATATGATTTTAGGAGCTGTTATAGCAGACTTTCAACTCATCAAGTCTCATTTATTAGGTGTGATAAAAGTGAGGATTTAAGATCCTGCTAATTAATGAAGTGTGCTTTCAATTTCAATCTGTTACCTACAAATATTTGAATTAGCATTTAATGTTTATTTTGAGCTATCACTGCTATTTCTGGGCCCTCGCAACTCAATTAAAAATGGATTTCATTTCCCTCCAGCTTAACCAAAGAGAAGCATTGACTCATCAGAGGAAAGGTATTTCGGATCAAATATTTCATAACTGGAATTAATGCCAACGCAAGTTAGTATATGACTATATGACTTGCATCCCCCAATAAACATTTACCATCCACTGCCTCTGACTTTCCATCACTACTTGTCATAGGCCAAATTATTGCATTAGTCTTTTCATATTCAAAATATGGATAAGAGGAATACTCCTCTACTGCTTTATTTCCTACTTCTTGACATCATATACTATCCAAGTTAGCTTTGTAATAATGAAGAATTGAATTATAACCCTAGACTCTATGTCATTTGGAAAGCTTTGCTTTGTTTCCAGCTATATCCTAGAGCAGCTGTTGAACTTTAAAATGCTTTCAAATAAAAAAAGTAAAAAAATAAAATAAAATGCTTTCAAATCAGGAGTTCTTATTAAAATACAGATTCTAATTCAATAGGCCTGTGATGGAATCTGAGCCTGAGCATTTCTAACATTCTGCTAGGTAATGTTGATGATGCTGGTCTACAGAGCACATTTTTAGTAGTAAGTTTCTAGATCCTTTTAATTCATTATATTTGTTTCAACTTGCTCTTCTGTAATCCTTGATTTTTTTTATCCTCTTATTACAACCATTCACTTCTCCCCTTCTTCTAGGGGAGAAGAATATATATCTTAGGTATAGACTTTGAGTCATCTACTGAACTAAAGCTCATATTCCATTTGTCTCAGCTCCCTAGTTAGCACTTGGAGCTCCCACATCTATGAGCCTTGTGAAGACCTACCAGCAAATAGAGTCCTCACAAAGAAGACAGCCATAGTGAATACTGAGATAAATCAATTAGTTTGAGTACCAGTTTCTCTATGTGCTTCCTTTTGAAGCAAGACATCTAATTTTTATAAAGTCTCTGAATTCCTGAATAAATGTTTGTGTTTTCAGACTTACTAATTATACTATTCAAATTATTTATGTGTCTCTCATTTTACTTGCATTTCCAACAAAAATGTACTGCTAAGCATATTGACATACTTAAATTTTTCATGCCTATCACTGTTTTCACTCATTTTTTAATTTAACATTTTATATATTTTTATATTTTGCTATTTGAAAATTAAAAATGAGCCACATATTTTGTGTTCATTTTTTTTTAGTGAGTATTGGAATTACTATATTTTGATATATCGTATGAAGGAATGATCTTCCTAAAAGGCTAAGATAATATCAGAGTCCGTTATCTTTGGAACAGGCAGCTTCTAAGATAAGGGACAAGGAAGATAATAGGAAATGCTGAATTATCAAGACAGAACTTAGGTAAGAGGCATAACTTCTATTGGATATCTAAGACTTGATCTCTTGAATTTGGACTTTTAATGCAAATATGCCTTAATAGTTTTTCTATGAGCTAACTACTTACATGTTACTTGCTATAATCCTTTTTTATTACTAAAATTTTACTTTTAGTAAGTCCATATTTTAAAATATAAGCTTGGTTTTAGGTATAAAATGAGGAATTAATGATGAGGAAATGGTAAAACAATAGAGGCTTGGAGCTTGGGGTTCAGGGACTATAAATGTGGTGAACCTCAAGCGCCGGGACCCTAGCTATGATTGCAGATTTCACCAGTAGGTGTAAGAACAAGGAATCTGACAAGCCTAGGATCTTAGCCAGTGATTGGTGGGCAATAGATACATATAATGAACTAGTGATGACTCATAGGACATCCACCATTCCTTAACCCTAACACTCCAGATAGTATACATGCTACCAAGGAACTTAGGTCTCCCCAGCCCCTACCATATACACACAGAAAAAGACAATTGATTCAGCTTATAGTCATGACTAAGTATCTCAGAGGCTAACTTCACTTTTCAAACTGGAACAGATAGAGTTGTAATGGGCAATTTAACTTTTTTCTTCTATGACTATGTAAGAATAGATGACAAGAGCTGAGTGAGAGCAGTTACAGAAATAAAATCTTCTTTCATCCACATCCAAAACATAGTATGTATATACCAGCTCTATTCATCTATTGATCACAATATTAAAAATTCTGGCATTGATTTTGGTGTGGCTGTCACTAACAAATACCATGTTGCAAAAATACTCTTGCTTTCCAGTCCTCAAATTATTTGAAGCCTGAGCAGCATATAAACATTTGATAATCATCTTTTCCTGCTTAGAGAAACACTCTCCACTCTTGGTTGTCATAGTACTACCTTCCTATAGTTGTTCCTTCTCAATTTCCTTTGCTGAATAATCCTGGAATTCAAATCTAAATCCACTTCTCTTATCCTTCAACCTCTTTAGAGATCAGTGGTTCTCAAATTTGAGTGCAGGTGTTAGTTACCAGTGGAGCTTTAACAATGCTTGGGAGCTTGATCCAACCCCCAGAGAGTCCAATTTAGTTGATTTGGGCAGTCTGGGCAAATACATTAAGAATTGTTAGTTGATTCTAATGTGAAACCAATAATGGGAAGCACTTATAGATTGTTTTGTATAAATTGTTTATTGATAAAGATCAATTTTTATATTTCTGCTCCAGAATGATTTCCTGAAATCCAAACTCACTCATCCAATTGCCAGAATTGTGGTGATGGCTGAATAGTTTACATTGAACTAAGGCTCTTGCCAAAAACAATTATAAAGTCTGGACAAACAAATATATATGTCTCTATATATCAACCAAAAGTGAGCAGACATTGGACCTGCTTTTTTTTACTTTCAAGAATGGAAGCACTCTGGATGAGATGCACATTTCACTGGCACTTCCCAGTTTGTTCCATGCATTGGAGGTAGAGATGAAGCAGAAAACAGAAGTCTGAGATCAGAGCTGCTAGAAATATGTGAGGATAGGTAAGTGCATGAAAGGATGAAACCACCTGCCTTAACTTAATTAATCACACCTCCCAAAATCTACATGTGAACTTTCCCAGAGTTCGGCGCACATGTGTAGAGACAGACTAATGAACTCAGCAGAAAATAGTTGAAAGGGTAAAATACTGAACAGGCATTTTGTAGCTGCCTGGTGTTGGGAAAACACAGTTTGGACTCTCAAGTCCTGCCTCATTAAAGGACTTAAATCTAGGGTTTGTCCAGAAGAGTCACATCTTCTAGTAGTAGGGACATTTCTCAGGATGAATGTCTATGTCCCCTGAGAGAAAGATTAAATTATAGCAACTCTAAGAAAACTAAAAGCAAAACCTCTGCCAGGATGCAGTGGGTCACTCAGAAATTTACTAGCTTGGGAACAAAATTAACGTTTTACTGAGAAAGGTTATAGAATCCAAAGTCTCTACAAAATGTTATTCAATGTATAATAAAATTACTAAACGTGAAGAATCGGGACATCATGACCTATTTTCAAAAGAAAAATCAGTCATTAAAAGCACACACAGACATACCCAATATTGGAATTAGCAAACAAGAAATTTAGAGTGACTTATGATAAAGAGTTAATAGGAAAAATGGATATAATCATAGGGAATTTCAGGAGACATAGGAAATTTCAGAAAATATATAGAAACTAAAAATGAACCAAATGGCTGTCCCAGAACTGAAAAATATCTGCAATTAAAATAAGAGGAGCTTTCGGAACTCTCAGTGACATTAAAGACAAATCAAAACTTCCAAACTCACACAGATAAGAAAATGAAAGAAAAACAAACACACACACACACATACACACAAAACGCAGAGCCTCAATAACTTGTGGAATGATATCAAGAAATCTAGCATATTTGTAATGGGAGTCCCAGAGAAACAGGACACAGATAATGGAGCAGAATAAATATTTGAAGAGGTAATGGGTAAATATTACCTAAATGTGATGAAAAACAGCAACCCATAGACCCAAGAAGTTCAGCCAATTCCAAGTAGGATATATCCACAGTCAAGCAATCATTTCAATTTGGGTTACTCCAAGATCTTAAGACTACCAAGTTCAAAAATGATCTCTTGCTATTTCCTACCCTTCAACCCTGCTTGCTCATTTGCCACTATTTCTCACTTTAGTAAATGATATCACACTTGCTCCATTGCTCATAATGAAATTCTGGAAGTCATCTGTATTGGTTTTCTATGACTTCTATAACAAGTTACCACAAACTTGCCAGCATAAAAGAACACAAATTCATTTTCTTACAGTTCTAGAGGCAGAGTCTAACACGGATTTCACTGGTCCACAATCAAGGAGTCATCAAGCCTGTACTTCCTCCAGAGGCTGGAGGGGAGAATCGGTTTCCTTGCCTTTTCTAGTTTCTAGTAATTTCTGTTATTCTTTGGCTTGTGATCCTGTCCTCCATCTTCAAAGCCAGTGTATATAGCATCTTCTCCCACTGATTCTGCTTCCCCTTGCTTTGGTCACACGGTTTCCTTCTCTTCTGTGTCAGATAGCCTTCTGATAGGGACACATGTGATTCCATTTAGGTCCTACCTAGACAACCCAGAATAATCCTCCCCATCTCAAGAGCCTTAACTTAATCACACCTGCATCATCTTTTATTGCTCCTCTCTTACACCAACATGTATTTTTCATAAATAATTCTTTTTTTTTATTTGAATTGAGTATCCTCATGATTGTTGCTTTAAGTTATCCATCAGGCATTTTACTTATATCTGTTTTGCTTTGATCTCTGGCTGTGACTTTATCTTGTTCTTTAATTTGGGATGAATTCCTCCATACTGGCATTTTGTCTAAGAAAACACATCTCGAATCCATGCATTTCATCTCCACTGCCATCCCTTTAATCCAAACTACCACTAATTATTATCCAAAGAAGGCCTCTGGCTGAAACACACTTCCTTCAGATCTCCTTGCTATCATCTCCTTCTCATACTTCAGACAGTAGCTCAAATAACTTCACTTTTGAGAAGGCTTTGATAACAATATCTAAAGAACCCCATTTTACCCTTTTATCTCCTTCAAAGCACTTGACACATTTTAAAATCAACACATTGATTTGTTTCCTCTGTCAATGAGTTTCAATCAGGAAAATAGAAATCCTTTTCACACTTTTAACAGAAAGAATTCGTTACACTAATATTGTAAAGCTGAAAGAGCAAAAATGAAGAAGGGTCTTGGAAGAGGGAATGTTGCCCAGAGATTAATATATACAGAAAGCAGATACCTCCCTCATGGTTGGGAAACAAAAGAGAAGTGTTGTCACCAGAATCCAAGAGCACATTCGCTTCTGGGGATGTTGTACAGCAAGTTCTGAAACCTCTGATAGAGATAACCTAGTAACATAGAAGATTAAAAAAAAAAAAAAAAGCATCTTGCTCCCTCATTTTTTATTTCTCTATAGAACACTAATGCAAGCTTCCTACATTGCCAGTAAAGTGCATCTGTGTGGACCATATCCTGTGAATGAATAGAGGACTGTTTAAATGTGGTCTGGCAACATTAGGGGGTGAACTTAATTGTTCAAAAGCCCTTAATCCCCAACAGCAAGTATATTAGGGAAATCTCCCTTTAAAAGCGTTGGATGCTCTCTGTTTTTCCACTATCTTTATCCTTAACAGTTGACCCTGCTGTTCTACATGCCATTTTGAGAGTTAAAACATTTCTGAAGAACTTTAAAGACAAACGTGGGGGTTTAAGCTCCACTGTGGTGAATTTATCTTGTTTCCCAATAAATAAAAGTTACAAATGGCAAATCAACTTTGTAATACTGTAGAAAAGGATCAAAATGTATTCCTTTCCACGACCAGAAGCTGTGCTCATTACAGCAGGAACCCCATGTATGATCTCTGTTGGCATCTTGGCCCTTGGAACAAGATGTTAAATAATTAGCACTATCATAGCAATGGGAAGCGAAAATATGCTGCCTTAACAGATCCACTTCCTGCACAAAGAAAGCAGCAGGTACAAGTAGAGGGCAGGGACCTATATAATCAACATTTATGAAATACCTACTATGTTCCAGGAATTTTAAAATTATATTTATTTATTGAAAGAACATAGGATTAAGAATCAGAACACACCTGTACCTAGATCCCAACTCTGCCTTTTAAAATTATGTGACTCTGGAAAATGTGTTTAACCTCTCAACTTCAGTTTTCTTAGGTGTATAATGGGAGTGAGAATAATAGTCTCACAGAAATTGTGAGGATTATTTAATATGTTAACAGTTGTTTATAAAGCTGCTATATACATATTTCTGTTGAAAAATATAAATTGCCATTTAAATATTTCTGTTTTACGATTGTTATAAAAGAAGAATTTTTTTTCTTTTTTTTTTTAATTTATTTTTTATTGGTGTTCAATTTACTAACATACAGAATAACCCCCAGTGCCCGTCACCCATTCACTCCCACCCCCCGCCCTCCTCCCCTTCTACCACCCCTAGTTCATTTCCCAGAGTTAGCAGTCTTTACGTTCTGTCTCCCTTTCTGATATTTCCCACCCATTTCTTCTCCCTTCCCTTATATTCCCTTTCACTATTATTTATATTCCCCAAATGAATGAGAACATATAATGTTTGTCCTTCTCCGACTGACTTACTTCACTCAGCATAATACCCTCCAGTTCCATCCACGTTGAAGCAAATGGTGGGTATTTGTCATTTCTAATAGCTGAGGAATATTCCATTGTATACATAAACCACATCTTCTTTATCCATTCATCTTTCGTTGGACACCGAGGCTCCTTCCACAGTTTGGCTATCGTGACCATTGCTGCTATAAACATCGGGATGCAGGTGTCCCGGCGTTTCATTGCATCTGTATCTTTGGGGTAAATCCCCAACAGTGCAATTGCTGGGTCGTAGGGCAGGTCTATTTTTAACTGTTTGAGGAACCTCCACACAGTTTTCCAGAGTGGCTGCACCAGTTCACATTCCCACCAACAGTGTAAGAGGGTTCCCTTTTCTCCGCATCCTCTCCAACATTTGTTGTTTCCTGCCTTGTTAATTTTCCCCATTCTCACTGGTGTGAGGTGGTATCTCATTGTGGTTTTGATTTGTATTTCCCTGATGGCAAGTGATGCAGAGCATTTTCTCATGTGCATGTTGGCCATGTCTATGTCTTCCTCTGTGAGATTTCTGTTCATGTCTTTTGCCCATTTCATGATTGGATTCTTTGTTTCTTTGGTGTTGAGTTTAATAAGTTCTTTATAGATCTTGGAAACTAGCCCTTTATCTGATATGTCATTTGCAAATATCTTCTCCCATTCTGTAGGTTGTCTTTGAGTTTTGTTGACTGTATCCTTTGCTGTGCAAAAGCTTCTTATCTTGATGAAGTCCCAATAGTTCATTTTTGCTTTTGTTTCTTTTGCCTTCGTGGATGTATCTTGCAAGAAGTTACTATGGCCGAGTTCAAAAAGGGTGTTGCCTGTGTTCTTCTCTAGGATTTTGATGGAATCTTGTCTCACATTTAGATCTTTCATCCATTTTGAGTTTATCTTTGTGTATGGTGAAAGAGAGTGGTCTAGTTTCATTCTTCTGCATGTGGATGTCCAATTTTCCCAGCACCATTTATTGAAGAGACTGTCTTTCTTCCAATGGATAGTCTTTCCTCCTTTATCGAATATTAGTTGCCCATAAAGTTCAGGGTCCACTTCTGGATTCTCTATTCTGTTCCACTGATCTATGTGTCTGTTTTTGTGCCAGTACCACACTGTCTTGATGACCACAGCTTTGTAGTACAACCTGAAATCTGGCATTGTGATGCCCCCAGATATGGTTTTCTTTTTTAAAATTCCCCTGGCTATTAGGGGTCTTTTCTGATTCCACACAAATCTTAAAATAATTTGTTCTAACTCTCTGAAGAAACTCCATGGTATTTTTTATACATTTTTTTTATTTATTTATGATAGTCAGAGAGAGAGAGAGGTAGAGAGAGAAGCAGTCTCCATGCACCGGGAGCCCGACGTGGGATTCGATCCCGAGTCTCCAGGATTGCGCCCTGGGCCAAAGGCAGGCGTCAAACCACTGCGCCACCCAGGGATCCCCAACTCCATGGTATTTTGATAGGGATTGCATTAAACGTGTATATTGCCCTGGGTAACATTGACATTTTCACAATATTAATTCTGCCAATCCATGAGCATGGAATATTTTTCCATCTCTTTGTGTCTTCCTCAATTTCTTTCAGAAGTGTTCTATAGTTTTCAGGGTATAGATCCTTTACATCTTTGGTTAGGTTTATTCCTAGGTATCTTATGCTTTTGGGTGCAATTGTAAATGGGATTGACTCCTTAATTTCTCTTTCTTCAGTCTCATTGTTAGTGTATAGAAATGCCACTGACTTCTGGGCATTGATTTTGTATCCTGCCACGCTACCGAATTGCTGTATGAGTTCTAGCAATCTTGGGGTGGAAACTTTTGGGTTTTCTATGTAGAGTATCATGTCATCGGCGAAGAGGGAGAGTTTGACTTCTTCTTTGCCAATTTGAATGCCTTTAATGTCTTTTTGTTGTCTGATTGCTGAGGCTAGGACTTCCAGTACTATGTTGAACAGCAGTGGTGAGAGTGGACATCCCTGTCTTGTTCCGGATCTTAGGGGAAAGGCTCCCAGTGCTTCCCCATTGAGAATGATATTTGCTGTGGGCTTTTCATAGATGGCTTTTAAGATGTCGAGGAATGTTCCCTCTATCCCTACACTCTGAAGAGTTTTGATCAGGAATGGATGCCATGTGGGACTTGATCCTGGGTCTCCAGGATCACGCCCTGGGCTGAAGGCGGCACCAAACCGCTGAGCCACCTGGGCTGCCCTCAAGGTGGACTTTTGAAGCTGCTTGCAAAAACGTAGGAATGCCTGAATCCTGTTTTGCAAATCACAACTCATCTCTGAAAATTCTATAGGGAGATGGACACAAGAACAAAGCCAGGGGGAAACAAATATTATTTTATTATTACTTGGGTAAGTACCAAATTACTCCTAACACAAAACGATGAAAAGCTGAGTTGGAGGACTGTATGTAGCTCTTTGTTTGCACCTACCCTAATTTCAAATCTTGGAATATCACCACCTACTGGCCAGCCACAAGGTATGAAGGACTTGACACATGACAAGGATATTCAAGTGGTTTTGTGAAAAAATAAATAATAATAATAATAATAATAATAATAATAATAAAGTTTCTCCCAAGAGCACCAAAAAGTGAAAAAGTATAGTGTTGATTTGTGATATTTACCACACAGTGTTCCCACAAGTGTGGATGAATCGATGGCTCAGAATTTGATAAGATTAGCAATTTTTTTCATGGGAACATGAGGGAAGTAAGATACATATAGAATAATAATTTAAAAAAAAACTAAAATATCCTCCCCAGCATCCCTTAGATGGCCATTCCCGGAAGCTAGCCAGCCTGTCTCTGGCCATTCATACCTACCGGGTCCTCTGGATAAATTCACAGGGAATGAGTACACACTGATGCACTCCAAAGAGGAAACTAGATTAGCCAGTGTGCCATTTATCATTGTATTGCCTCTCAGGTACAAATCTGCTTTCCACTGCATGATCTGTGAAACAGAGATGGGCTCTTTGATTATTTCTTCTTTGCCATAGGTGACAGTGTTAAGTTTTGTGAATAGAGTTCTGGAGAGACAAACAATAAAGGAGGAAGAGGATCTTTTCTCTGGTTCCAGTGTGTTCCACTCTATTAGCTCCTCCAGCACCCAGCTCCTGCAGCACGGTGGTTTCTCCAGCCACAGGATTCTGTAGCCCAGAAGGTCTCCTCCAACGACTTGCTCCTCCTGCAGTGTACAGTGGTGAGCAGCAGTGGTGACCAACACCTTCAATCTCTTCAACAGTACCTGAACTTAGCCGCAGGGGTGAGGGATGCTGGGTACTCTTTCTTGAGTGCTCTATCAGTGACTACTCCTTCTATCTGCCATTCCTATATTGTTTAGAATTCTCTTTATGTCTTACCATCTATTTCCTTATTACTCCAATTTCCTGTTATTGTTAATATTCTTTCTCTTAAACTTATTAAAAGCACTGTGTGGTCTCTATATCCTGATTGGACCCTAAGTGGTAGAGCCAGGTTGGTGCAAGCTAGGCCCTACTCCAGAGAGAGGAGGGAAATAGCATTTACTGGCCATCTGTTCTATATAAGACCCTGGGCTGGGTGTTTCATCCTCATCTCATTTAATCTTCATGGCCTCTCTTTGTTGCAAATACTAATATTGGTGTCATTTTGCCTCTAAGGACACTGAGGCTCAGAAAAAACAATTGACTTGTCAAGGTCTCTCAGCTATTAAATCACAGGGTTTGGAATTGATTTCGTATTTTTCTGGGTGAAAGCCCATATTGTATATAGCCAAGAACTCTCCAAAATTTCTTAAGTTCTTTAGGTTTATTTCCCTAGTTAGAACTGGATAATATCCTAGATGCTTATTTATGGAATAAAAATGCATTTTCTAGTTCTTATTGAAATGGAAATTATGTTCCTTTCTGTTAAGATGAAACTGGCTTTTATTAGAGTTTAAGCATCCTTTACCACCCATCTCTACCACCCGCCCTTGGTGTGCCTGTAAGGACCCATTAGGAACAGCAAGGATTGAGTTATCAATGACTAACCTTCAAAGCCATCACTACTATGTTTCCTCTTTTTATCTTTCTCTTAACTCCAGTTGATTTTTCAAAATTTTCAGTTTCTGCTTGATTCCTGTTTTCTTGCACTCCTATCTTCCTTTATAACATCAAAGTGTATTTTATATGCTTTGGTCCAGTGGGGTGGTTTTTCAGATGAAATAGCTTGCTTTCTTTCTCTAGTTCTAAAATCATCAGAAGAACCTAGTAGCATGAAAGAGAGTTGGGCAATGTATTTGAGGATCATAAATTACTCATTGGGAAAAAAAGTCATGGATATATTTATTTATTATCTGCATATATTATGTGTTTTTTCAAGATCCAGTTCAAATGTTTTCTCCTATAAAGTTTCCTTTAAACATTCCAAACATAGGTGGTGGTCTCCAGTTTATAACTTCTTCACATGTCCATTCTCACCAACTAGTATAGGACCTTCCTTGGACACACCATCAATTATAACTTGCCAAATAAATATTAACATTTGGTTTCCCTTTATCTGAATGAAAATTATGTGGATAATGTCACAGAATTCTGGACTTGAAAAAAACCCTACATATCTTTCTTCCCATTTCATGGATAAGCAGATGAAGCAAAGGAAAAAAAGTGCTTTGCACAATGATCTACAGCTAATCAGAAGCAGGACTTCTGACTTATTTTTTTTGGTTTCTTTTCATAGCTCTGTCTGGAAACTGGAAATGACTAATTGATCTATTCCCAACGTGGCAATCAAGTTAAGTTACTTTTTTTTTTTTAAGTTACTTTTTAAAAATGTATTACACTTTCCTTGGTTACCAATATTTTTGAAGGTAATGAAAATAACATATAAGTTAGTTAGTTACAGGGCTCACAGCTGGAGATTACATGTAGGCATCATTTATAGTATTCCAATTATTTACAGAATTATTTCACTTCTGCCTCTTTAATACACAATGACTGACTGAAGCAGATTCCTTAAACTCTTTACCTCTAAGAGTAACTTTGTTAATTTTTTCCCTCCGTTTTTAAATTTGTGTTTTATACACTGTTTTTCTTCTTTGTTATTGTAATGATTCCTTCACAACAACAGGGGGTAAGAATTTTTAAAAACACGCTTATTCTTTCTCATAGATAGGTTTACCATATAAAGACTAAATATTTCAAAGTATTTTGAATTTCTGTATTTCCCTACTTGAAATCCCCTTTTTTGTATCCCCCAGTTCTAAAAGTCCTTACAGGTTTTGTTCAGGACTCCCCCATCCCATGACCCTTGAGGACATTATGCTCAGTGAAATAAGCCAAACGCAAAAAAGATAAGGATTCTACTTATGTGAGTTACCCAAAGTAGTCAAATTAATTGAGGCAGAAAGTAGAATGGTGGTTGGCAGGTGCAGGGGAGTGGGGGGAGAGAAGGATGGGGAGTTGTTGCTTGATGGTATAGAGCTTCACTTTGCAGAATGAAAAGAGTTCTGGAGATTGGTTGCATAATATCATGAATATTCTAAATGCTATTGAACTGTATACTTAAAAATGGTTAGGATGATAAATTTCATTACGTATACGTTGCCACAATTTTTTTAAGAACGAAATTTCTCCATCCCAGAGTCTTTTCTAATGACTCTAATCCTGAATGCTTTCTCCTTTGTTTCTGGATGCTTAGGTCTTACACTCCAGATTATCACTCCATTTTAGATTGTCACGATCTCAGCTCATTTCATAAAGGATGGCAAGCCCTTGAAGACATATGTGAAAGTATTATTTTTATAGTCACCATAAGTTGGCATAGGAGTCTCAAAGGACAATTGGCTGACAGAAATAAAACTAACATAACCAAAAAGATTTACAAACTCCTTAGTGCCACAGTTGAATTCAGTAATTCCACTTTACATTTTTTATTATTATTCAGGTATAATTGATGTATAACATTATATTAACTTCAGGTGGTTTCTTTCTCCTTTTTTTTTTAACATTTTAATTAATGTAATCTGGTTAAGTATTTATGGAAAATGGCATCAGCCAGACTAATTTGTGTTTCCTGTCTCCTGTTGTGTGTTTTATACACACACACTTTCGAGAGCATTCAGTTTGAAGTGCTGAGTTGTGTGGTTTCCATTACTCCCTAAGAAGCTGTTGTGACCTTTATGTCTATCTATATGTGTGCCTGTGACAGTCTTTAGGGAATAATGTATACTTTTTCTCATCTACTTACCAAACTACATGCAAATGATTTTCACTGGCACACTTTAAATTTGAACCAAATGGATAAAAGCCTTCTAGAAAATGAATCTTCCTTCTTCTTGTCTTCTGCTGTCATTTTTAGAAAAGGACACATTTACCAGGGTACTGGTGATGTATACTTGATAAAAGATAATTTGATCCAATTACATAGGCCAAACACAATAGATAGAATATAATTTATCCTTTGCTTTATCACATCTGTCTCTTACACAACCATATTTAACTATAGTTGTTTTTTTAATATTTTTTCCCAAACACACAGGTAGATACCTTGTTATCCAGGGCTTCAGAAATATCAACTGTTTGCATAGTCATTGGTGCAGACACAAGAATCTTTGTCCCAACAGTTCTTCAAATTTCAAATCTCCCTCTCTTGTCTCCAATATTGGAGGATACCAAGAATTTTTATGACTCCCCCTCTAGTCAGTGATACATGTCCTGGAGTCTCCCAAGGCTCTAAGTGAGCCAGACATACTGGAACCTTCCTGCCAAAAGTGAGTACTTCAGGCATTCTGGCCCTTCTTGGTCCACTGGAGTGGATTCACTGATCTTCACCTAGTGGTGGAGCCACAAATGAAACTCTTCAGATTAATTCTGTAAGCACACTGGACACTGACATACCGCCTCACAGTGATCCAAATAAGCTTAATACTGCCCAAGGATAGCTGGAACCAGCTCAGTAAAAGTCTACAAACTCCACACCCAATGCTTGAGATCAAATGTCCTACTGAATCAGAGAGAATTCCTCTTCTCTCCAGTGCCGAGAAAATGCCAGTCTCTGGGAGATAGCTCCCCCTTCACGAGGCTGGACACACTGTGGTCTTGGTCATCCCATGCTGGAGATTCCCAGTCTCCTCCACAATTAGTTCTTGATATGTATTCTGCCCTAGCCCATTTCTGAAACATTTGAACCTTCCCATTCACTCCAATATTACTTCATTCAGGGCTGCAGAAACTTTGGTCCTTGACCTGTTAGTTCTTCAAATTCACCAGCTTCTCTCCTAAAAAGTTACATCCTGTGCTGCCCAAGTACTGTCTCCTACCACTAAAATTTTCAGCCGTCCCTGTTCAGGTGACAATATACCCATATTGTCTAGGGATGGCTCATGATCGACCCCATACATTTCATAGGGATTGGCCTAGAGGAAGTATAAAACCTAGTTCTGGCCAAAGAGATGTGAGAAAAGTGAGCCAGGAGATACCCAAAAACTTAACACCTGAAAAAAAAAAAAGAGGTTCATAAGAACAAGACCACTTTACCTTTTCTTCCCTTCCAGATCTGGACTCCATCATATGAGAACACAGTGCTGGACATTCTATGTGAGTTTGTTGAATGACTGAATGAATGTTCTTTGGGAGATATCACATTGATTCCAATTGATTTGGTCAGTTTTTAAAATAATTTCCAACAATCATTGGTTGTAGATGGTCAAGAGAATATTCAATCTCAAAATAATCCCTTAGCATTCTCTGTAGAAGAAACCAATTATAACTAGATTTAGATGGAATTTAAGTTAAATTAATGTAGAAAGCATGAGGGTGGTTATTTACCTCTGTTATTTTCCATCATAAAATAGCCTAATGTGGCCTTAATTAAATCACAGTAATCTGTGACTTTTTGCTTCTTCATATTTATTTTTTTCATATTTATTTAATTTTATATTTAATTCATATTTATTTAATTTTAGAAACACTCATATTTATTTAATTTTAGAAACACTCAGGGTGCAAAAAAAGAAATACTCAGGGTGTCTGCATCTGAACTCTCTCTTGCCCTTTCTTTTTAAATATTGCCCTCGGAAAGATCTGAAAAGTGGGAGAGGAGGACAGAAGGCAGTTGTTAGAGCACAGGGAGATGCTAAAATAAAACTGTATTTCTGAATCCATCAGAGCTAAAAGTATTTGAGAAATAAAAAGATACAAATTCAGGGGTGCCTGTGTGGCACAGTCAGTTAAGCATCTGAATCTTGGTTTAGGCTCAGTTCGTGAGGATCTCACATTCATGAGACTGAACACCACATCAGGCTCCGTGCTCAGCGTGGAGTCTACTGGAGATTCTCTCTCCCTTTCCCTCTGCCCCTCCCACTCATACTTTCCCTTTCTCAAATAAATCAATTTTAAAAAAAGATACAAATTCAAAGTTTAAGAGATTTTTTTTAAAAAAAGTTAACTAGTTTCATTTTCTAATATTTTAGTCATTTAGAGCTAATAGTTGAAAAAGTCATAGAAAAAGACATCTTAAAAGACCTAGGTATTGTCTATGAGGACCTTCGACCTAACTAATTAGTTCAACTCCTGAACTTTGGGTATAGTTTCTTATTACTACCCTGCCATGACTATATGAATAAGTTCAAACAAAACAGCTTCATGAAAGTGTTGATTTAGATTTTGTTCCTATCTCAAAAGAAAATTTCACTATCATTTTCCTAAAGGATTGAGTTGAAGAGCATTTCATAGTGCCAGCCATTCTCCTGCCTCCAATTTGGGCATTTTCTGTCCAAAATCTCATGCATTTTGCAGGTGCTCTTTGTAGATCTGTTCCAAGAAAGGGAAACTGAAGAGGTCTCAGTCATGGTTAGGTTACTTGTTTGTGACTACAGAGCAATAGCCAGGGAGAGAAGCGAGGGCAGACCTCCTCCTTCTGCTATCTTTATCTGTATTTATAGCTGCATTCATGTCTTCATTCTGTAATTCCAAGGCCATGAGGTTAGGGCGTAGGAGAGAGATTGTACCAGAATGCTCTATAAAAGCAAAGCAATTATCTTATATTTTCCATATGTAGACCTTTATAGACTCCTATGACTTAAAAATAAATTCTTTATTGATTTTGCTATAATAATTTACAGCTCCAAGATAATCAAATTGGTGGATAACTGTTGTAATAGTCATAGATGTATGCAACAAGAAACAAGCACAGAAATATATTTGCATCAGTAATATCAGTATCAGAGTTCCTAAAACAGATATGCCTTTTCTTAGCAAATATCTGCAGAGATAACATTCTGTGCTAGACCACTAAGGAAGGATCCCTAGGAAGTGAGATGGAGAGTAATGTAGAGCTATTGCCATCTAGTGGTTTGTAATGGAAACATCAGGGTCCTTTTTTTCAGACCCAATAGGAACATAATTTTTTTTTTTTTTTACAAATGCATAAATATTTTGCAATTTTATTTCACTGCTCTGTATATATGGTTGGATTAGAACAGTTTTTGAAAGAACTCATGAATGATTATTTTTATATGAGAACAATTCAAACCTCTAGTCATACTGAAATTTTCATTCACTTATTATTTATTCAATATAGCCAGGGCATGTTCTTAACACTACGGATATGGAGATGAGCCAGACTCAGAGCCCCTGTTTCAAGTTGTGGTTCAAAAGCTATGTCTAGTTATTCTGGATTTCATGTGTGTGACCTGAGGGCATCCCTACGTCATTTTTTTTTTTTTTGGTTCTCTCTCTTTTTACATATATATGTACATGCAAATAACATATACATACATACAACATAGTACTCAGTACTGTGTACACCACAAACTATTTACCAAACTACACACTGTACAAAGAATATAATAAAAATGAATTAGGAATATCTAAACATTTAAATTATATTAAACAAAAATGTATTAAGGGGCTCACTAAACTATTATTAATAACAGTTTCAGCATTGTGATGAAATAGAATCTGCTTCATCATTTAAATAAAATTTTGGCTTGGTGCCTTATGTTGCAGAAATTAAAGGTCTACTCTGTTCATTTTATTTGTTTATTTGATGACTATCGCAGCTGCAAAATATTTCTCAAAAGATCTGTGGATCCAAGAGAGGAAGTGCATAGTTGGCTGCACTTTCTAAGTCATATTAATTTCTCAGTCCCATTCACAATATTTCCTGTTCGACTGTATTGTTAAAAGTAATAAATCCCCCCTTTCCTTAATGTTAAATTTTATTTTTGGTAATGAATCAGAAGGGATTTTCTTTCTTAAAATTTTTGTCAACTGGTTTCAAAAACCACTGAAACTCTTCATTTGGAAGATCTTAAAATAGGTTAGGGAATTCTGTTTCATTTTTTTTTTTTTAGTGTAAAATAACAGAAGTTTATCTCTGAGACACATCATTTTTTAAAATGATGTAAACACATACAAACATCCATTTTTCAACATTCTTTTCCCATAGCAGGATTAAAAAAGAAAAGAAAAGAAAACAAAAACAGCTACTTTCTCACTCATTGTTAGACTGTCACGTTTACCTGGAAAGGAGACAATAAGTGTCTTTATCCTTTTTGAGGATCTCTGTTAGGTGGCATCTATTGACAGCTACTTGTCATGAAAGAAAAGGTCACCAAATTTGGAGTACTTGTCTTTTAGTGAGAGAAAGCTGTTACTCTTTCAGGTTCTTTACCAAAAGATAACAAGACAACTATGTTGCACAAAACAAAACAAAAAGCAATACATAAAGTAGATTTATACGGTTACACCTAATGTCATCACAGATTTAGGCATTATAAGGAGTCTACTCTTTATGATACCAAATTCATGAACACAGACAATCGAACATATGGGAACCACAGCAGGTGCTTGAAGGGATGTGTAGGCATGTAGCTGTTGACCACTTTAAGTTATGGAATGGATATTCTCCCCTCAGGGCACACCTTATACATAAGTGACACATGGACCAAGTGGGGATACCACTGCCAATCGTATATTACATAACGTTAAAGTGTATTCCCTTTTAGCCTACTCGATACAAACGAATATAAGCAGAAGTTGTAACATTTTCTTCCTGCACATCACTTCAGAGACCTTTAGGGGGCTTTGGGCCTTTTTTAGGTTTTGATGCTCCATCCTCAGCCCAATGTTGGTGTCAGTTCCAAAGTAGAAGCTTTTTTCTCTGGGGACCTAGCTGCACTTGAGCCAGGACTTAGTATGGCTGGACATTCCCCCAAAGACCTAGATGTATCTGTGAATCACTGTTTGGTAGTTTGTTACTCCTTGGGAGCTAGTTTCAAATCTTCTTAGCTCCTGGATATTTAATTCACAGTTGGTTCAGGGGAATACACCCCCTCCTGAGAGCAGCTCCCCTCAGAGAACAGGCAGTCCTCAGAAGTCTACTCCAGGCCTTTCTAGAGAGACACTTAAACTCCCCTCAGCTGGACTCTCCTCACCTGGAGTATCCTGATATTAGACACCTAGTCCAGAAGAAGGAGCTCTGCGGGTGCAGATTTCTGCAAGTCCCATGGAAGAGTATGAAAGACACTGGCTACTTGGGAGCACCAGAGCTACAATCCAAAAGCCTTGGAACCCTGGATGGCTGATTGTGCCTCTCAGAACACCGGCAGGGCTGGGGGGAAATGTTTGGGGCATCACAGCTGGTAGTAGGGGCAAGAACTAGATACCAGGACTTTTGTCTGAGTTTGGAAATGAAATCCAGCCCCCATACTCTAGTAAGGATCCAGGTCAGGTTTTATTTCTAATCTGGTGGACCAAAGCCAGCAAGATTATCTGGATCTAGCAGCTTTAGTGGATAGGGGACTCTAGTTAAATCTCACCTCTGTTCCTAGTAGAGCTTGTCCTGGAACTAAAGTAAGCAGAAACATTTTGTTTGGGTTTTGGTAAAAAAGGGCTATGGAATCAAATACTGAACAATAATAGTATTTATAACAAAAGATATGGATATTGATTCAAATTATTAATCTAGCTCCACAAAAGCATGAAATATTTGTGCAAAAAAATGCAGAAATAGCATGGAGATAACTAAAATAGAATATATTGATTTCTGATGACTTGGTTTATATAAAAAAGTTAGAGAACCTTGGTCAAGGATAGAAAATGCATGTCATGTACACTGCCACGTCTCCAGTAGAAGCCCATGGCCGGCCCTGCCACTGAACTACTTACTTTCCAACATGGCCAGGATGAACCCTAGTCTACGAAATAAGAATACAAAATATTCTACAGAATAAAGGTGCAAGAATTGTTACCTTATTGAGGGTAAACTTGTTTTTGTTATGTTTTATTATATTTAAAAAGTTTTTAAAAATTCTTTATTATGAAAAAAATTTTTACACAGAAAAAGAATAGTATTATGAACCACCATGTACCTATCCCTCAGTGTCAGAATTATTCACATTTGCCAAACTTACTTCAACCATCTGACTCTGCCTCACTCATATACACATATATTCTTTATTGTTTTTAAATAAAATTAAATCTGACTTCAGGTTCCCAGCTAGTAGCTGGCTAGAAAAGCAATCCTTTAAAATAATTTTTTTTTTTTTACTTGAGTATAGTTGGCACACATGCTACATTAGTTTCAGGTGTACTACGTAGTGATCCAACTTTTCTATACCTTATGCTATGCTCACCACAAGTACATCTAACATCCATCATCATGCAACACTAACTACAGTATCATTGACTATAATCGCTTGCTATGTCCTTTGCTTTCATGATAGAAAAGCAATGTTCTTGAGAATCCCCTTTCTGACTCTGTCTTCATACACAGATGAGATGGGAGCTCTGCTAAAACCATATGTTCACAGAGACCTCTCCTGCCTTTGAGACATTCTGGAAGAGCTGATAAACTTATCATCTATTTATACTGAACTTCAAAGTCCTGTGGTTCTGGAGCTTTCGGCAGGCACCTGACTATTTGCCTATGTCCCAGCTCTAGTGTCCAGGGTCCAGCCTCCTGAGCTTTATCAAGCAGTCATTCCATCTGGAGGTTCCTTCCTGCCTCCAAGAATATTTCAATGGATCATACTTTGCATCTCAAATACACCACAAACTAGCTAGATGTGTATTTGCTATCCCCTTTTAAATTTTATATATACCCCAACTTTTTCACTACTTTTGTCTGCTTCTTACCATGGAAGAGACTGGCTTCTCTTCCCTCCTCCTCATGATATCCTTCATGAATTTAAGCTTCCAAAAAGACCAAAAAAAGTGATTTTCTGGGGCATCTGGATGCTCAGTCAGTTAAGCATGTGCCTTTGGCTCAGGTCATGATCTTGTGGTCCTGGAATCAAGCCCCATGTCAGGCTTCCCTGTTCAGTGGAGAGTCTGATTCTCCCTCTCCCTCTGCCTGTTGCTCCCCTCCCACTCCCCCACTGCCGCTAGTGCTGTCTCTCTCTGTCAAATAAATAAATAAAATATTTTTTAAAAAGGGATTTTCTATCATGAATTTTGTTTTGCTTAGAAATTACACCCAAGGGAAAAGAATGCAAAGTCTTGGTTGCCTTTCTGGTGTAAGGGGAGGAAAATACAAAGTATAAAACATAAATACTCCTCATTCGTTTTTTTTTATTTTTTTATAGCTGTAAAAGCAAAACACAATTTAATATTTCAAAAAATTACCTGTCATACCAGCTTTTCATGATTAAAAACAATGCCTCTATAAATGCACTTGTGCTTTACCGCAGTGTCTGATATATGTTTTATTTCTAGCCAGCCAATAATCAGCTCTTGCTGTCATGTTGGTAACTTTTTGAAGATATCCATCATTCTGGAGGAACTAGCCAAGGAAAAGCTAGAGTGATTGCTGGCTGTATCTGCAGCACTGAGGTAGAGTAGAAATATTTACAGTTAGAAGAAAGTCCAGGCAGCTGCTAACTGTGTGACTTGGCAAACCACTTTAGAACTCTGAACCTCAGGCTCCTTATAATAATAATTATATTGATAATAATAAAAATGATAATTTAGTCCTCATTACCAAATACTATAGTATCAAATGAGTAGGTATATTAAAAAAAACACTTAAAATCAGAATACTAATGTAATTATTTTGGCAAAATTTCATGTTGTATTTCTTTACGTTGTAAAGTACGGTAAAAATAAATCTTTTGAACTCTCAGAAATTCAGTGCAGTTTTCTGATCCTAAATAGAGTTTGTTTGTATTTCAGAATATATTAAAAGGCATTACATTTTAGTGAGCATACACAAATGGTCAGTGTACACAAATGGAGAGTGCCTGACCTGTTTGGGTGCTAGAAGTAAGGTTTAAGATTCATGCAGAGAGACCCCCATGTGGCTCAGTAGTTGAGCACCTGCCTTCCGCCCAGGGCATGATCCTGGAGTCCCAGGATCGAGTCCCACACCGGGCTCTCTGCATGGAACCTGCTTCTCCCTCTGCCTATGTCTCTGCCTCTCTCTCTATGTCTCTCATGAATAAATAAACAAAATACTTTTTAAAAAAGGATTCATACAGAATCATACATTTATGCCTAGGACTATTATGGACTAAATGTTCATGTTCCCCAAAATTCACTGTGGAAATCTAATCCCCAGTGTGATGTATTCAGAGGTGAGGACTTTAGAAGGTGATTAGTCATGAGGGTAGAGCACTCATGAATGAGATCAGCCCTTTCATAAGAAGAGGCCAGAGAGCCAGTTCACTCTCTATCTATCATGTGAGAATACAAGAAATCAGCCATCTGTAACCTGGCAGAGATTCCTCACCAGAACCTGATCATTCTGATACACTGATCTCAGACTTCCAGCCTCCAAAGTTGTGAGAAGTAAATTTCTGTTGTTTATAAGCACCCAGTGTATGGTACTTTGTGACAGCAGCCTAAACTAAGACAGATACTTTGTCTTTGCCAAATAATGACATTAGCATATTAAGAAAGACCTTATATCATACAATTTACTACATCAAAGCACTTAATAGAAGTAAGCTTTCTTATTATGTTTTCCTGAAATTGAAGATTTGCATGTGTGGCTCTCTGTTAGATTCTAAGATTCTAAAAGTCAAAATAAGGCCTTTGAGGGTGCTGATTAAAAGCCTGGGTGGTACAGTCAGTTAAGCCTTTGACTCTTGGTTTCTGCTCAGGTCATGATCTCGGAGTCTTGGGATTGAACCTCCCCTTCCTGCCCCCACCATTGAGCTCTACCCCAGGATTCTGTGCTCAGCATGGAATCTCCTTGAGATTCTCTCTCCCTCTGCCCCTCCCATTTCTGCTCCCTGTCATTCTCTCAAAAATAAATAAATAAATCTTTAAAAGAAGAAGAACAAGAAGAAGAACAAGAAGAAGAAGAAGAACAAGAAGAAGAAGAAGAAGAGGAGGAGAAAGAAGAAGAAATCGGACAGACCTGGGCTCAAATTTGAGCTCTGACTCTTCTTAACTTGGGACAAGTTATTTGAATTATCTGCGTCTCAATCTGTAAAATGAAGATTATAATAGTCCCTAAATCAAGGTTGCTATAAGAATTAAATAAGAAAATATATGTAAAGCCTGACACATAGTTAATGCTCAATAAGTACAGCCATTGTTGTCTTTAGTGCATTGACCTGTACATGTTGACTTACTTGCCTTGCTCTCTAATTAGACTAAAAATTTGAAGGCAGAGGCTATGGCCTATGCTCTCTCCCATTTCATTCCGTATTTTCTTTAATGGATTAGTGTTTCTCAACATGGTGGTCTGTATCACTAGCATTCTCCATCCATCTAAATAAAGAGAACACACTTTTCCCTATCTAGATTTTGAACAATGTGAGAAATTAAACAAATAATAAAACTGGAGGCCAAAATATTACCTACTTTATCAACGAAGCTTAGTTGAAAAATGCACTTTGTGGAAGAACCTATCAAGACCAGTCCAGAACTAGAAAAATTTCTCTATCCAACTCCAGCCAACACTGATCTAGGGCAGCAGGGAAGCCTGGCCAGATAAGGTAAGAGTAAAAGGACAACTCATGCCACTTGCAGGCAGGCTCTTCCTAAGCCCAACAAAGAGAGCTGCACAGGAAGGCAAGATGTCAACCCTGTAGAAGACAAACTGGACTTGCATGTTTTAAAGGATTCCCAATCAAGAAGTGGAGAATAGACTCTCCAGAGCAAGTCTTGGGATGCCTGTCAGAACCCAGGAACTGAACAGGAAATAAACAAGTGTTTGGCCAGGAGAGACCTCTATGAGCTTCAGGGAACTGCAGATAAGAGGTTCCCTGCAAGTCTCCCAGAAACCCACAAAAGGGGCTCAACTAGAAGAAGAATGAGTACCTATATATCAGTCACTCTTCAGAGGGTACCAAAGCCACATTGCAACTGTATCCTATGGGCAAATCTTTCCTGTCCTTATCTATCTTTGTTCCCCTATTCCAACACTATAGGATTCAAAAAAAAGTATAGCAAATGGTAGAGAAGCAGCAGAAAAACAGGGACAGAAAATGGTGAAGAAACTCTTAACCTGTATGTTCTCATTGTAGAATTCACAACCTGAAGAAAGGCCAAGATGGGGAATAGAAGAACCTTTAAAGTGGATGAAATATTGAACCATTAATATTAGCCTGGATTTTTTTAATACTGAGAAATTAAACTATTTTTATTAGCTAAGAGATATGGTACATGCTTGATATTTCATCCAGGGATAAGAATTGTTTCTAGAAAAAAGGTTGAAAGGGGCAATTAACTATTGAGACAGCTTTTCCCTTAAACCATTTTCATGTGTTTATTTTTCGTGGGGATTCATAATGATGCCATGAAAGGGAAAGGCTCTCTTTTTTGAAATCTTAATAGTTAAAATTTTAAGCACAGAGTGGTTGATAGCCATTTTTTCCCTAAGAGTAAAGCCAAATTCAGGAAAGTAGAACCAAGAAATTGAAGAGAGAGAGAGAGAAGAGATTGATTTATTATTGATAGCATCATCTGAATTCTTAATTTAGCCAGGCTTAATGTGAAATCTCTTCGAGGATTTCCCAGTTTATATGAGCTAATGCATGCATTCCTTTTTCCATTTAAGCTAAGTTAGAGGCTTTTTTCTTTCAATCCATGTCAGAAAGAGTTCTGACTACTAAAGTGTAATTATTTAGAAAAGCAATTAAAACCACATGTGCAGGGATGCCTGGGTGGCTCAGTGGTTTAGCGTCTACCTTTGGCCAAGGGCGTGATCCTGGAGTCCCAGGAAGAAGTCCCATGTTGGGCTCCCTGCAGGGAGCCTGCTTTACCCTCCACCTGTATCTCTGCTTCTCTCTCTCTCTCTCTCTCTCTCATGAATAAATGAATGGAATCTTTTTTTTAAAAAAAAAAAGTTAAAAAAAAAACCACATGTGCTACATATACTATAGTTAGATAAAATGATATCTGAGTAAGTTTTCAAATTAGTGCTACTCATATATAATATTAGATAACATGTACTACAATCACTGCTATAACATCTTTACATGAAATAACTCATTTAATTGCCACAATGACCTATGAACTTGTTACTATCTAGTATGATCCTCAGTTTATCAATGCAGAAACTAAGGGGTTAAGTAAGTTGTCCATGGTCACACATCTTAGTAAGTAGTGGGGCTGGAATTCGAAACCAGGCAGTCCAGCTCCAGAACCCATTTCTGATCTCAACTCATAGTCAAAAGAAAAGAGCATAATTGGGAATATGATCAAATCATGTCTTTTTCTCAATATGCTGTGCAAAGAAATGCTTCTATGCATATAAGAATGCAGATTGTTACAAAGGCATGCAAATGAGTGAAGTGAACCATTAGATGAAACACTGCTAATACTGGAGATCATTTCCAAGATTTTAAGTAATTTACTTAAATTGTGTTTCTCATTGAAATGGGCAGAAGCAGAATCTTGAGCAGTCTGAATCTGTGATACCATACTAAAACATCACAGTTTTTCAAGTTAAGGATAAAATATTAAAGTTTCAAAAAGAAAACTAAGCCCTGTTGCAGATTGATTGCTAGAGTTTCACTCCTTCACAGTACCTGATGGCTTTTTCACCTGTGGAGAATGAAATTGTTGGTATACGTTATTGGGCATGTTTAATCAAAACCTGAAGGAGTGCTTTACAGAGATGCATGAGACAAAGAATGGATAAAGACTCCTTCGCCATTATCTTTCACACTGAGACATTTGGCTTTTCAGTTTTTGAGATGATATTACAGAGTGTCACATACACGTAAAGTAGTAACTGAATAAGTATACCTTTGTATACTTAAAATAGGAACTGAAAAATCTGTTTATAAATTTTAAGTGCATTTTGAATCTGAATCTCCAGAACCATTAATCAGATAATACCGAACATTGTCCATTCCCGGTGACTAAAATTGGTTAAAATGTACTGGTTTAATAGAAAAAAAGAATTTAAAAGAATTGTCCATTCCTGGTGCCTAAAATATATTAAACTGCTCTGATTTAATAGAAAAAGGGCTTTAAAATAATAGATCAATTGGATATAACCCCAATTATCAACTATAGCCATTCATTATTAAACTGGATATCGAACCATTGTTGAAAGATTTCAAATAATTTCATCTCTCTCACTGATATGAAATAATTATCATAGTTATGGATTTTATTTGTATTATTGTCTTACATTTGAAAACTCAAAAAAATCCACACAAAAATTGCTAGAACTGATACAGGAATTCAGCAAAGTTGCAAGATATAAATAACAGAAGTCAGTTGCACTTCTATACACTAACAATGAGGCAGAAGAAACAGAAATCAAGGAATCGATTCCATTCCTTGAACCAAAAACCGTAAGATTACCTAGGACTAAATCTAACCAAAAAGGTAAAGGATCTGTACTCTGAAAACTATAGAACATTTATGAAAGAAATTGAGGAAGACATCAAGAAATGGAAAAACATTCTATGCTCAAGGATTGGGAGAAAAAATATTATCAAAATGCCAGTGCTACCCAAAGCAATCTACACACAGCACAATCCTGATCAAAATGCCATTGGCATTCTTCAGAGTTGATGAATCTTTTAAAAACATCTTTCAAATTGGTGACCTAAAGTTGCCAAAAGTTTGAGAAGCACTGTTCCATGTAATTGTAGAAATTCCTATGACATTAAGTGGCATACATGATGGTGTCTCCCTGGCATTTTAGTGTAAGTTGTGGTGAAAAATCAGTAGAGATTACTTTCCTCCTTCTCAGGGACTTAATTATATAATAGATTCTTTTTATAATCAGTGGGTAAAATGTTCAGAAGTTGGATACAGACATCAGTCTGAGTGGTTTCTCAACAAAGTCCTCATTTTCTAACTCAATGTTAAGTAGCAATCAGCTATCAGCCACTCTGATTTCTCTGCGTTCTGATGAAGGCTTTCTACTTCAAGTTTCAATAGCCTCAGCAGAACTAGAGAACATGCTTCTTGATCAATCATCCAGCCCGTAGCTATCTTATGAGGAGGTACATAAGCAGAGTTCATTGGCAGTTAAGCCGCATAGACACAATTTCTGTCATTTCCTTTCTTCTATGATGTGATTTTCCTTCATTTGTACCCAATGACAACAATGACATCATTTGGGATGCAGAGGTGGCTGCTTTTTTTCTCTAATGGAGCTATTATAAAGTAGCAATCATGCAAAAACGTTCATGACATAATGAAAAATATATAAGGAAACTTACATGCTCTTTTCATTTCTTATGATCATATAAATTATCTGCATGAGATAAAACAAACTAAGCCATGCTGTGCAGTGCACTACACATAATAGTTTAATCAGGTTTGTTTGTTTTCAGATGAAGGATACATTGTCACATGGCAAATGACCAAAAAACACTTTTGACGGCCTAAAACAGGTTTCAACAAGTAATTGTGCATCATGGCACCTAAATCCCAGTGCTTACTCTATGGTCTGAAGGTTTCATGATATATATCAAACTTAATATGTCTCCAACACAAGACTTTACATACATTCTAGAGAGCTGGTAGTGATGTGCCATGTTTCATTCCTCGTATTGGTGAAATGAATCTTCTCTCCTTTCCTTTGTCAGTCTTGGTAGAAGTTTGACAATAATATTGAACTCTTCAAAGAACCAGCTCTTTGTTTTGTTAAATAGCTCTTGTTTTTCCTTTTTCAATTTCATTGATTTCTGCTGTTCTCTTTATTACTTACTCTCTTCTGCTTACTATAGGTTTATTTTGCTTTTTTTTCTAGATTCTTGAGGTGAGATCTTACATTATTGATTTCAGATATTTCCATTTTTCCAATGTGTTCTTTTACTGTTATAAAACCCCCCTCAACACTGCTTTAACTATGTCTCACAGTTTTTTATTGTGACAAAATATACCTATCATAAAAAATCACCACTTTTAGGAGTAGTTCCATGGCATTATTCACATTGTTCTACAACCATCATTGCTTTCTATGTCCAGAACTTCTCATTTTTCCAAACTGAAGCTCTATACTCATGAAGCAATAACTCCCCATTCCTCTCTCTCCCCATCCCCTGAAAAGCACCACTCTACTTCCTGTTTCCGTGAATTTGATTGTTTTAGGTACCTAATATAAGTAGAATCAGACACAATATTTGCCTTATTGTGACTGGCTTATTTAGCTTAGCATAATGTCTTTAAGGTTCATCTAAGTTGAGCGAAAGTCAAAATTTCCTTCTTCTTTAAGGCTTAATAATACTCCATTGTATGTATATACTACATGTTGTATATGCATTAGTCTGTCCATGGACACTCAAATTGCTTCTACATTTTGGCTACTGTGAATAATGCTGCTATGAACATGGGTGTATAAAAATCTGTTGGAGTCCTGGCTTTCACTTCTTCTAGATATATACCCAAAATAGGATTGTTGTATCATATGGTAATTCTGTTTAATCTCTTGAGGAACAACCACACCACTTTCCACAGAAGCTGTACATTTTATACTGCCCTGCCCTCAGCAATGCACAAGATTCCAATTTCTTCCCATCCTCGTCAGCACTTGTTATTTTCTGTTTGCTTAATAATAGTCATCTTACTGGGTGCAAAGCAGTGTCTCATTGTGGCTTTGATTTTCATTTCTCTAATGATGTTGATCATCTTTTCATGTGCTTGTTGGCTATTTGTATATATTCTTTGAAAATTGTCTATTTGAATCATTTGCTCATTTTTAAGTTGGGTTGTTTGGTTTGTGTGTACGTGTGTGTGTGTGTTGTTGTTGTTGAGTTTGTTCCACAAATTTTAATCTATCATCTATTTTAATTCTGTGTAATGTAATTTTTTATTTACCTTGAGCATACCTCTTTAACCAATGGGTTATTTAGAAATCTATTGTTTAGTTTACAACTGTTTGGAGATTCTCCTGTAATCCTTCTTTTTTTTAAAGATCTATTTATTTCTTTATTTTAGAGAAGAGTATCCAAGTTGAGGGAAAGGGCAGAGGGAGAGGGAGACAAGTGGATTCCCTGCCACGTGTGGAGCCCAACATGGGGCTTGATCCCATGACCTGAGACCACAACTTGAGCTGAAACCAAGAGTCTGACACTCAATCAACCGATTCCCTCCAGGCATCTCTCCTGTTACCTTTCTCCAATACATTTCTAGTTTGCTTCCATGTAGTCACTGAACCCATTCTGTACTTTTTATTCTTTTAAATTTGGTAAAGTTTGTTTTATGGCCAGGTTATGATGTACTTTGTATAATAAGTTCCATGGACACTTAAATGTGTACTCAGCTTTGTTGAGTGGAGTGCCCTTTAAGTGTCAATTACATACTGTTGGTTAATGTCATTATTTGGTTTTTATATATCTTTCTTGATTTTCTGTCTATATATTCTATCAATTATTGATAGAAGAATGCTGCATAATGTATCTTTTGTCCATCCTTTTATTCTCAACCCACATATATTGCTATATTTGAAGTAAGTGCTTGTAATGTGCATATAGTTGAGCATGCTGCTTAATTCACTTTGACAATCTCTGTCTTTTCATTGGTGTATTTAGACCATTTGCATTTAGTGTAACTATTGATATGTTGAGGATTAAGTCTGCCATTTTATTTTTATTTTCAGTTTCCTTGATCCCTTTTGTCCTGTCTTTTCTATGAGTTAACTGAACAATATTTGATCTGAACAATTCTGTTTTATCTGTAGTTTTTTTTAAGATTTTATTTATTTATTCATAAGAGACACAGAAAAAGAGGCAGAGATATAGGCAGAGGGAGGAGAAGCAGGGCTCCATGCAAGGAGCCCAAGGTGGGATTCCATCCTGGGAATCTGGGATCACACCCTGAGCCAAAGGCAGATACTCAACCACTGAGCCACCCAGGCATCCCTATCTGTAGGGTTTTTTTTTTTTTTTTTTTTTTTTTTTTAGTGTATCTCTTTGTATAGCTATTTTGGTTATTGTTCTAGATGTTACATTATTTTTGCATAACTTATAACAGTCTACTTGTATCATCATTTTACTATTCAGTGATATATAAAAACCTTACCTCCCTTAATGTGCCTTTACCCACTTCTACTGATAGCATAATTGTTTTATTTTTTTATTTTTTTTAAATAATATATTTATTTTTATTGGTGTTCAATTTGCCAACATACAGAATAACACACAGTGCTCATCCTGTCAAGTGCTCCCTCAGTGCCCGCCACCCAGTCACCACCACCCCCCGCCCTCCTCCCCTTCCACCACCCCTAGTTCATTTCCCAGAGTTAGGAGTCTTCCATGTTCTGTCTCCCTTTCTGATATTTCCTACCCATTTCTTCTCCCTTCCCCTCTATTTCCTTTCACTATTATTTATATTCCCCAAATGAATGAGACCATATAATGTTTGTCCTTCTCCAATTGATTTATTTCACTCAGCATAATACCCTCCACTTCCATCCACGTCAAAGCAAATGGTGGGTATTTGTCGTTTCTAATGGCTGAGGAATATTCCATTGTATACATAAACCACATCTTCTTTATCCACTCATCTTTCGATGGACACCGAGGCTCCTTCCACAGTTTGGTTATTGTGGACATTGCTGCTAGAAACATCGGGGTGCAGGTGTCCCGGCATTTCATTGCATCTGTATCTTTGGGGTAAATCCCCAGCAGTGCAATTGCTGGGTCCTAGGGCAGATATATTTTTAACTCTTTGAGGAACCTCCACACAGTTTTCCAGAGTGGCTGCACCAGTTCACATTCCCACCAACAGTGCAAGAGGGTTCCCCTTTTCTCCGCATCCTCTCCAAAATTTGTGGTTTCCTGCCTTGTTAATTTTCCCCATTCTCACTGGTATGAGGTGGTATCTCATTGTGGTTTTGATTTGTATTTCCCTGATGGCAAGTGATGTGGAGCATCTTCTCATGTGCTTGTTGGCCATGTCTATGTCTTCCTCTGTGAGATTTCTGTTCATGTCTTTTGCCCATTTCATGATTGGATTGTTTGTTTCTTTGGTGTTGAGTTTAAGAAGTTCTTTATAGATCTTGGAAACTAGCCCTTTATCTGATATGTCATTTGCAAATATCTTCTCCCATTCTGTAGGTTGTCTTTGAGTTTTGTTGACTGTATCCTTTGTTGTGCAAAAGCTCCTTATATTGATGAAGTCCCAATAGTTCATTTTTGCTTTTGTTTCTTTTGCCTTCGTGGATGTATCTTGCAAGAAGTTACTATGGCCGAGTTCAAAAAGGGTGTTGCCTGTGTTCTTCTCTAGGATTTTGATGGAATCTTGTCTCACATTTAGATCTTTCATCCATTTGAGTTTATCTTTGTGTATGGTGAAAGAGAGTGGTCTAGTTTCATTCTTCTGCATGTGGATGTCCAATTTTCCCAGCACCATTTATTGAAGAGACTGTCTTTCTTCCAGTGGATAGTCTTTCCTCCTTTATCGAATATTAGTTGACCATAAAGTTCAGGGTCCACTTCTAGGTTCTCTATTCTGTTCCATTGATCTATGTGTCTGTTTTTGTGCCAGTACCACACTGTCTTGATGACCACAGCTTTGTAGTACAACCTGAAATCTGGCATTGTGATGCCCCCAGATATGTTTTTTTTTTAATTCCCCTGGCTATTTGGGATCTTTTCTGATTCCACACAAATCTTAAAATAATTTGTTCTAACTCTCTGAAGAAAGTCCATGGTATTTTGATAGGGATTGCATTAAACGTGTAAATTGCCCTGGGTAACATTTTTTCACAATATTAATTCTTCCAATCCAGGAGCATGGAATATTTTTCCATCTCTTTGTGTCTTCCTCAATTTTTTTCAAAAGTGTTGTGTAGTTTTTAGGGTATAGATCCTTTACCTCTATGGTTAGGTTTATTCCTAGGTATCTTATGCTTTTGGGTGCAATTGTAAATGGGATTGACTCCTTAATTTCTCTTTCTTCAGTCTCATTGTTAGTGTATAGAAATGCCACTGACTTCTGGGCATTGATTTTGTATTTGCCACACTGCCAAATTGCTGTATGAGTTCTAGCAATCTTCGGGTGGAGACTTTTGGGTTTTCTATGTAGAGTATCATGTCATCAGCGAAGAGGGAGAGTTTGACTTCTTCTTTGCCAATTTGAATGCCTTTAATGTCTTTTTGTTGTCTGATTGCTGAGGCTAGGACTTCCAGTACTATGTTGAATAGCAGTGGTGAGAGTGGACATCCCTGTCTTGTTCCTGATCTTAGGGGAAAGGATCCGAGTGCTTCCCCATTGAGAATGATATTTGCTGTCGGCTTTTCGTAGATGGCTTTTAAAGATGTTGAGGAATGTTCCCTCTATCCCTACACTCTGAAGAGTTTTGATCAGGAATGGATGCTGTATTTTGTCAAATGCTTTCTCTGCATCTATTGAGAGGATCATATGGTTTTTGGTTTTTCTCTTGCTGATATGATGAATCACATTGATTGTTTTATGGGTGTTGAACCAGCCTTGTGTCCTGGGAATAAATCCTATTTGGTCGTGGTGAATAATTTTATTAATGTACTGTTGGATCCTATTGGCTAGTATCTTGTTGAGAATTTTTGCATCCATGTTCATCAGGGATATTGGTCTATAATTCTCCTTTTTGGTGGCGTCTTTGTCTGGTTTTGGAATTAAGGTGATGCTGGCCTCATAGAACGAATTTGGAAGTACTCCATCTCTTTCTATCTTTCCAAACAGCTTTAGTAGAATAGGTATGGTTTCTTCTTTAAACGTTTGATAGAATTCCCCTGGGAAGCCATCTGGCCCTTGACTTTTGTGTCTTGGGAAGTTTTTGATGACTGCTTCAATTTCCTCCCTTGTCATTGGCCTGTTCAGGTTTTCTATTTCTTCCTGTTCCAGTTTTGGTAGTTTGTGGCTTTCCAGAAATGTGGCATAATTGTTTTAAATATTTCTTCTACATACATTTAGGATCACATAAGACTCTAATGTTTGCTTCCACTATAAAATATGATTTATAAAACCTAAGAGAAGAGAAGTATATTGTATTGACTGATATTTTTGCTCATTTTGTTCTTTTTCTTTTCCTGATGGTCCAAGGTCTCTTCTTTTGTTATTTTCTTCTCTCCAAAACACTTTCTTTAGCCATTATATGAGGTAGATTTGTTTGTGACAAATTCTCGTAGTTTTCCTTCATCTGAGAGTATCTTGATTTTTCCTTCATTTCTGAAAGATGTTTTCCTTGGATATAATATAGTGGGTTGACAACTCTTTTCTTGCAGCACTTGGTGTCTTTTCTTTCTCACTGCTTTCATGCTTTTTCTTTTCTTTAGTTTTCAGATGCATGAAACCATGATGCATTTAGTGTCAATTACTTTGGGTTTATTCTGTGTGGACTCCATTCAGCTCTTGAACCTGTAGTTCTTGGGAAGTTTAAAGCCATTATTTCTTTGAGTGCTTTTCCTGCCCTACACCAGTTGTCCATGGTGCTAATATCTGCTGATTTTTCTTGTTTCATCACAGTTATATTAAAATTTAGCTTTATCTGTCTTTAAGTAATGCTTGCATATGACTTTGCATGATGTAAGGCTACTTTACATATTTTATGGAAGAAATCTTGAAAGGTTATTTCATACACTGACTTCATTGTTTATAGCTTCCTGGAAAATCAGTTTATTTCTTAACTAAAAAAATTATAATCTTGATTTTCTCAAACTGTTATATACTCACTTCTAGATTCCCTGAATGATCACACGTACACTCACTTCGGAAATACTTGTGTCATTCAAATTTGAGGATAAACTTTGCAAGTAATTTTAAGTAAGTTTGCCTTCCTAGACTTTGTTGAGAATTCCTAGAAAAAAGGGAATATTAGCTGTGACATGACCAGATTCTTGTCCATGACAATGATGGTGTATATCTAACTCAAATTAAATTCAATAATAGGAATCTTGTAACTTATAAAAGGAGACAGTCACAGAGTTTTTGGCTATAGATTTGAGTCATATCATTACCTAATTTTCAAGTCATTAGAATTTTAGTTCCTACTTAAGAGCATTATTTGATTGAATCATCTAGTCTATTAATCAATGTACTATTCTATTCCAAATTCTCATCATAGCCTTCTAATTAAAATGCTAATATATTTCCTTCATAACAGTAATACCAGCTTAATAATACAAAGGAATAAGATATTTTAAATACAATTAAAAATAAATAACTTAGAAATGCATAGGAACTCTATAAAATAAATGTCACAATTCTAATCAAAATTATAAGATATTTCAGAGAATCCCTGTATGTGAAGAATGAATTTCATAAAGGTCACAATTCTTCCATAAGTAATTTTTGGTTTCATCACAATATCAATATCCAAAATTACATAGACATACATTTCAGAATAACTAAAACAATTCTGAGTGGAAAGCAGGCTTAGATAGGCAAGTCCACATTTTTGGAAGACTAATAAGTGATATTGCACTATCAAATATTTCAAAACATTGTAAATATATAATCCTAATAAATGTGCTGCCAGAACAAAAATAACCAGTCGGAAAAATGAAAGAGAAGTGAATTGAAAAGGAATAAATAAAATAAATTATAAATAAAATAATGCAAATGATAATCAAGATTATAAATATTAGGGAGTGTGAAGAATTAAAAGTAAGATTTAAAGGCACATTAAATTGGCAAAAATTGAATTGATCTTGATATGAATTAAGATTGTCTTAATTTCAGTATATCAACAAGTAAATCTGAGGTAAAAAAGTATCTCTGTCATCGGTGAAGAGGGAGAGTTTGACTTCTTCTTTGCCAATTTGAATGCCTTTAATGTCTTTTTGTTGTCTGATTGCTGAGGCTAGGACTTCCAGTACTATGTTGAACAGCAGTGGTGAGAGTGGACATCCCTGTCTTGTTCCTGATCTTAGGGGAAAGGCTCCCAGTGCTTCCCCATTGAGAATGATATTTGCTGTGGGCTTTTCGTAGATGGCTTTTAAGATGTCGAGGAATGTTCCCTCTATCCCTACACTCTGAAGAGTTTTGATCAGGAATGGATGCTGTATTTTGTCAAATGCTTTCTCTGCATCCAATGAGAGGATCATATGGTTCTTGGTTTTTCTCTTGCTGATATGATGAATCACATTGATTGTTTTACGGGTGTTGAACCAGCCTTGTGTCCCAGGGATAAATCCTACTTGGTCATGGTGAATAATTTTTTTAATGTACTGTTGGATCCTATTGGCCAGCATTTTGTTGAGAATTTTTGCATCCATGTTCATCAGGGATATTGGTCTGTAATTCTCCTTTTTGGTGGCGTCTTTGTCTGGTTTTGGAATTAAGGTGATGCTGGCCTCATAGAACGAATTTGGAAGTACTCCATCTCTTTCTATCTTTCCAAACAGCTTTAGGAGAATAGGTATGGTTTCTTCTTTAAACGTTTGATAAAATTCCCCTGGGAAGCCATCTGGCCCTGGACTCTTGTGTCTTGGGAGGTTTTTGATGACTGCTTCAATTTCCTCCCTGGTTATTGGCCTGTTCAGGTTTTCTATTTCTTCCTGTTCCAGTTTTGGTAGTTTGTGGCTTTCCAGGAATGTGTCCATTTCTTCTAGATTGCCTAATTTATTGGCATATAGCTGTTCATAATATGTTTTTAAAATCGTTTGTATTTCCTTGGTGTTGGTAGTGATCTCTCCTTTCTCATTCATGATTTTATTAATTTGAGTCTTCTCTCTCTTCTTTTTAATAAGGCTGGCTAATGGTTTATCTATCTTATTAATTCTTTCAAAGAACCAACTCCTGGTTTTGTTGATCTGTTCCACAGTTCTTCTGGTCTCGATTTCGTTGAGTTCTGCTCGAATCTTTATTAACTCCCTTCTTCTCTTGGGTGTAGGATCTATTTGCTGTTTTTTCTCTAGCTCCTTTATGTGTAAGGTTAGCTTTTGTATTTCAGTTCTTTCCAGTTTTTGAATGGATGCTTGTATTGCGATGTATTTCCCCCTTAGGACTGCTTTTGCTGCATCCCAAAGATTTTGAACGGTTGTATCTTCATTCTCATTAGTTTCCATGAATCTTTTTAATTCTTCCTTAATTTCCTGGTTGACCCTTTTATCTTTTAGCAGGATGGTCCTTAACCTCCACGTGTTTGAGGTCCTTCCAAACTTCTTGTTGTGATTTAGTTCTAATTTCAAGGCATTATGGTCAAAACTCTTCAGAGTGTAGGGATAGAGGGAACATTCCTCGACATCTTAAAAGCCATCTATGAAAAGCCCACAGCAAATATCATTCTCAATGGGGAAGCACTGGGAGCCTTTCCCCTAAGATCAGGAACAAGACAGGGATGTCCACTGTCACCACTGCTATTCAACATAGTATTGGAAGTCCTAGCCTCAGCAATCAGACATCAAAAAGACATTAAAGGCATTCACATTGGCAAAGAAGAAGTCAAACTCTCCCTCTTCGCCGATGACATGATACTCTACATAGAAAACCCAAAAGTCTCCACCCGAAGATTGCTAGAACTCATACAGCAATTCGGTAGCGTGGCAGGATACAAAATCAATGCCCAATAGTCAGTGGCATTTCTATACACTAACAATGAGACTGAAGAAAGCGAAATTAAAGAGTCAATCCCATTTACAATTGCACCCAAAAGCATAAGATACCTAGGAATAAACCTAACCAAAGATGTAAAGGATCTATACCCTCAAAACTATAGAACACTTCTGAAAGAAATTGAGGAAGACACAAAGAGATGGAAAAATATTCCATGCTCATGGATTGGAAGAATTAATATTGTGAAAATGTCAATGTTACCCAGGGCAATATACACGTTTAATGCAATCCCTATCAAAATACCATGGACTTTCTTCAGAGAGTTAGAACAAATTATTTTAAGATTTGTGTGGAATCAGAAAAGACCCGAATAGCCAGGGGAATTTTAAAAAAGAAAACCATATCTGGGGGCATCACAATGCCAGATTTCAGGTTGTACTACAAAGCTGTGGTCATCAAGACAGTGTGGTACTGGCACAAGAACAGACACATAGATCAGTGGAACAGAATAGAGAATCCAGAAGTGGACCCTGAACTTTATGGTCAACTAATATTCGATAAAGGAGGAAAGACTATCCATTGGAAGAAAGACAGTCTCTTCAATAAATGGTGCTGGGAAAATTGGACATCCACATGCAGAAGAATGAAACTAGACCACTCTCTTTCACCATACACAAAGATAAACTCAAAATGGATGAAAGATCTAAATGTGAGACAAGATTCCATCAAAATCCTAGAGAAGAACACAGGCAACACCCTTTTTGAACTCGGCCATAGTAACTTCTTGCAAGATACATCCACGAAGGCAAAAGAAACAAAAGCAAAAATGAACTATTGGGACTTCATCAAGATAAGAAGCTTTTGCACAGCAAAGGATACAGTCAACAAAACTCAAAGACAACCTACAGAATGGGAGAAGATATTTGCAAATGACATATCAGATAAAGGGCTAGTTTCCAAGATCTATAAAGAACTTCTTAAACTCAACACCAAAGAAACAAACAATCCAATCATGAAATGGGCAAAAGACATGAACAGAAATCTCACAGAGGAAGACATAGACATGGCCAACAAGCACATGAGAAAATGCTCTGCATCACTTGCCATCAGGGAAATACAAATCAAAACCACAATGAGATACCACCTCACACCAGTGAGAATGGGGAAAATTAACAAGGCAGGAAACAACAAATGTTGGAGAGGATGCGGAGAAAAGGGAACCCTCATACACTGTTGGTGGGAACGTGAACTGGTGCAGCCATTCTGGAAAACTGTGTGGAGGTTCCTCAAACAGTTAAAAATATACCTGCCCTACGACCCAGCAATTGCACTGTTGGGGATTTACCCCAAAGATACAAATGCAATGAAACGCCGGGACACCTGCACCCCGATGTTTATAGCAGCAATGGCCACGATAGCCAAACTGTTGAAGGAGCCTCGGTGTCCAACGAAAGATGAATGGATAAAGAAGATGTGGTTTATGTATACAATGGAATATTACTCAGCTATTAGAAATGACAAATACCCACCATTTGCTCAATGTGGATGGAACTGGAGGGTATTATGCTGAGTGAAGTAAGCCAGTCGGAGAAGGACAAACATTATATGTTCTCATTCATTTGGGGAATATAAATAATAGTGAAAGGGAATATAAGGGAAGGGGGAAGAAATGTGTGGGAAATATCAGAAAGGGAGACAGAACGTAAAGACTGCTAACTCTGGGAAACGAACTAGGGGTGGTAGAAGGGGAGGAGGGCGGGGGGTGGGAGTGAATGGGTGACGGGCACTGGGGGTTATTCTGTATGTTAGTAAATTGAACACCAATAAAAAATAAATTAAAAAATAAAAATAAATTTAAAAAAATTAAAAAAAAAGTATCTCTGACTTTTTTAGAGTACATAAAATCCTACAATCTTCAGCATTATTCACTTCAGTATTATTCTTGTTTCATTCTGTATATACATCACTTCATATAAGTGAAAAAATACACCAAGAAATACACTACACTATTAATTGTCTCCTTCTTCTACCTGTTTGCTATATTATACTCTGAAAGTTTGTTTCTCTGAATGGATGAAAAGGAGAGGTATTGATGAAGGATAGAGGAGGGTGGCATGTGGCTCTGGCTGCATCTGTAAAGAAAGCATTCCCACAGGATAAATCTGTAGTTGTTCAGGTTGTTTTAATAGACAGTCTTTAAGTTAACTTGGAAAAAAAAACTATATTTTCTACTGATTTCCTATTCTCAATCCTCACTTCTTCCCACCAGCATTCAATACATAGATTATAATTGTGTTTCTCAATCCAGTTTTATCTACTCCTTGTAGTTCATAGAAACTCTCCTGGGTCTTTTCCTGATGGTTGACACATACACTTAGTTCTCAGAATGACTTATAGGTATTGTCTTTAACTGTCTCTATGAGTATTTAAATAGAAAAGATACTTATATCTTTAAAATACAAACTGCAATTTTATTTCTGTTTAAAACTCTTATTAGGGCTCTCAAATAAAAGAAAAATTCTCACATGACCTGACCTTGCTTATTCATTATTCCTATCCTAAGTCAGGCCAACACCAGCTCTTAATTTGCATTGCCGTATTGTTCATTTTTGATCTGTATCACCATGTCAGTCATTATGCAATAGTTCCCATGCTATTAAGTTCACAGAATAGAACAAAAGAATGACCTCATAGCCATTTCATATTTTTCTCACACTTCAAGTCTCATCTGATAGCCTTTCAAACCATATGCCCTTGACATACTTTAATATCAAGGTAAATTTTAATGAGCAATTAATCATTTTTGCTCTGTTCCCCATTCTCCCTGCATATTAATTTTATGTTGAGAATTTGTCCATCGTATCACTTAAAACCTCATCTTTCTTCACTTTTTCATTGTTTTTGGCCTTAGTGAAAATCTAAACTTAAACAATAGCCCAATATTTGAGATACGCAGTTCTAGAAAAAGAAAACACAAGCTAAAAAGCTTCAGTCAACAATTCAATACTGGGATCCCTGGGTGGCGCAGCGGTTTGGCGCCTGCCTTTGGCCCAGGGCGCGATCCTGGAGACTCGGGATCGAATCCTACCTCGGGCTCCCAGTGCATGGAGCCTGCTTCTCCCTCTGCCTGTGTCTCTGCCTCTCTCTCTCTCTGTGACTATCATAAATAAATAAAAATTAAAATTAAAAAAAAGAAAACAATTGAATACTGCTAACAATAAGCTTTTTCTACTAAGTGATTTGTTCCTACCCTGTTAAAAAAATTAAAAAAAAAACTAAGTTGACTGCTATTATAATATAGTGGAGAAAAAAAATGCATTAGAGCCAGTTAGATAGGAGTTGAAATTTTGCCTCTGTTACTTTACTTAACCCTCTGTTATTTCCAAACTTTAGTTTCTTCAGGTGACATGTTATCATTGTGAGAATAAATTTAATTATGTGTGCCAAATATTTAAGATAATACTGCCTCCTTTTCCTCCACAATGCCAAGTTAATTTTACAGTATACTTTGGGAAGGTAACTATTAATGTTCCTGCCCTGTCTACATTAGAAACTACATATAAGTTCTAATCTAATGTTATAAATATGAGATTGGGTACATACTTGCATGGCACTTCATCCCCATGAATAAATGAAGAGAAAGATGAAACAGGGACCAGAAAAGAGCTGGATGTGTGGAACATTTATGAAGCCATAATGCTTAACTTATTTAAAGTCCAATCCGATAGACGCAGAAGTGGTTAGAGTTAGGGCTAATGCTGATATCTAAAAGTATTCAGACCATCAATTAGAGTAAATAATCACTGGCCTTTGTTGTATACTTGCTAATTATGTGCCAGTCATGGTTCTAAGTATAATAGCCATTGAGCCAATAATAATTAATTAAATAACAGAAGGTTACAGCCATACTATGCTTGCTACTGATGAGTCCATTAAAAACAGGAAGCTAACTGGTGAGTTGACCCAAGAGAGGCAATTCAATACCCTAGGGAGAGTGCTAGCAAGACTACAGTAGGGTATGATGTGTTGGGTTATAGATAGGATCTGTTTTAACAGGAAAAAGGAAAACCAGGTTTGAGGAGGCAGGAGGATAGCTGAGATACAGCAAATGTAGGTTCACCCAGAAAGGTAGATAAGGAATCTGTAGCGGTAAGCTTAACTCCAGTCATCTCCATTAGAGAACTACTATTTAAAGTCCTTTTTAATTAATGAACTATTGTAAATTTGCTGTTTTTCCTGATTAACACTGAGAACTGAATAGCAGTAAGTTACCAAATGGAGCCATTCTCTTGCCAAGGAGTAGATAAGAAAAAGAGAGTCCAACAAACTTAGGCAACAACAAAATTAATGTGGGTCAGAAATATGCAGATGTCATAATATTAAACATCAACTGTGTTAAATTTAGTCTATCACATCTTGACTAGAGGTTGGATGAACAATAAAATGCAGTATATTCCTGATTTCCCCCATATTTTTTGTATTTGTGGAGCAAACAGCATAACCACATTAGTGGATGGTAACACTGTAGTTATAATCCTTTAAATCACCTCTGATCCTTTCAGAGTGTCAGCAATAGCAAACTACTTAGGTCCTGCCTTGGAGTCACTTGAGAATGCTTTCTTAAATGTGTAAGCTCTGAAGTCCATCTTCAGAGTAATGGAATATGAATCTAAGAGGGGTCTGTAAATGTGAATTTTAAAGAAGTATTTCAGATGATTCACTTACACACTATAGTGTGAAAACCATTGTTTGACCACCTCTGTGAATCACACTATTTTCATTTTCACTGATCTTATCCAGATTTGGTCCCAAATATATATCATTTTTACAGTGTTTTAACTATAATGTAGATACACATTTACTTTTTTAATATTTTATTTATTTATTCATAGAGATGCAGAGAGAGAGAGAGGCAGAGACACAGGCAGAGGGAGAAGCAGGCTCCATGCTGAGATCCTGACGTGGGATTCGATCCAGGGTCTCCAGGATCACGCCCTGGGCTGCAGGCGGCGCTAAACCACTGCGCCACCGGGGCTGCCCCTAGATACACATTTATAATCTGGTTAAATGATTCATAGGGATATTCTGGTTGCTACAGTCTATAATAGTCATTTTTAATGGCTATATATTATTTTATTATGATATAGAGCAAGCATTTATGTTACTCAATTAATCATTTAAAATTCTTTTGTTCAGGATATTCTTCTTTATTCTGCTTTTGGATTCTTTAAGTATGACAAAGTCCCAGGAAAGAGGCTTGCTAAGTCAAAGATTTGGCCCAAATTTTTTAACAACCAAAATCAAACACAGGCACAATCTCCATAATAGCCAGCAGTTTCAAATTCATAATCATAAAATGAAGCATAAAATCTAAACCACTTTAACTTGAAAGGCATTTAGCTAGAAGTAGAGAGGATTGAAACAGGGAGAAAATATGTGATATATATGTAATATATATAAAATATGTGATATACATATATATAAAATATGTGATATATATATCTTGAAAACTATATGATAAAAGAGTTTTTTTGTAGATGTCTATGTATGGAGAGAATAGTACTGATTTCTAGATGTAAATAGGGCTAATTTCCTTTCTCCACCAAAAGATTATCCCATATTTTTATAAACTTTTAAAATAATCTGGTTCCTGCATGATTCTAATCAGTATTCTTCCTTCTGGACCACACTGGACCACTACCCACATTGTAGTGAGGATCACCTCTTTTAATGATATGATGGTCTTTAACCATCATTCCACTAACATTTAGGTAAAACTTACACATTTTAAGGTGTCTCTACTTGGTCAGGCCAGGTCAGTTTCAAACTTCTAATATTCGTTTGAAGCTTATTAGATAGAGGCCTTTGAGTTAGATCCTTTTTTCTGCATATTTCCTCTTTAGCTTTATCAAAATATCTCTAATTTACCCATCCAATTTTACCTCAATTATTTTGGAAAAGTAAATTCTTTTTCAAGAATTATATTGCTAACTTTTCCCTCTTGTCATTTGTATTTTTAAACTAATCATATTTTTAGTGTTGAGAAGTTTTCAAATATTCAGTCAAGTATTTCAATTTTTTTCCATTGATTTACTTTTTTTGAAATTAGAAGTCATTCCTCAAGTAAAAGTACAATTCTATCTATATTTTATTTTATTCTATTAAATTTGGTTCTGTTTTTTTCACTCAATATTGTAATCTCTCTGGAACTTTTTTGGCTGTATGATATGAGAAAGTGATCTAAAATGTATTACCAAATTCCTAATGAAATGTGCCAGTGCATTTCTTAAATAATTTATTTCTTCATATTTCAAAATGCCACTTCTATGTCTTCCCAGGTGCTATGACAAAATTCATATTTCATTCTACATTGTTTCTGTTCACCCAGCATTTTGCAAAAACCCTCACCCAATTCATAACCAAGTTCTCTTGTTTCCACATCACTTTATCTTATCTAACACCAGTTGGCCCAAGGTGTCATCATTCCTCATTTGACAATTGTAATCTGACAGTCTGTTAAGAGACAGACCTTTCTAAAAGCATATGGCACTAGGGAATTGAAAATTTGAGTGTAGGACTTCCAAAAAAGACAAGACTTGAGAAGCAAACAACTCCAAAGAAGTAAAATACAGAGAGCCAGAAAAGTTAGCACTTTTATCTTTGAGATAATTTTCAAATTCCTTACATAAAACAATCGTCTAAGAATCTAAACAGAAACAATGTGAAACACAGACCAGAATTTTCTCTTACAATGCCAAGGATAAAGATTTGGAGTTCAGGAATTTCCAAAAAGGAGAGTCCCTGGTAAAGACCCTGGAAGTCTACACTCTAGGAGCAAGGGTAAACCAGAAGTAGAATAAGCCTTACAAAGGCTTAAGCCCCACATCAAGTGAACTCAGTCCTTTATTGGGTTGTGGTGAAACAAAATTCTAGCTCTCTATCAGTGAATAGAATGCTTTCTGGAGGAAAACAATGTCATCTACAAACTTTCTGGAAGAAAACAACATCATCTACAAACTTTCATAGACATGTATGACATTCAGTAAGAAACTAGGCATAGCAAGTACCAAGAAACAGGAAGAAAATATTAAAACACAGACATGCATAACCCAGATAATGAAATTGCAAAACAGAATTAGATGAGATATTTACCAAATGCTACACTACAAACAACTTTCAAGGTATCTGAAAGGACTGGAAGCATACTGAGTATAATTTCTAACAAAAATGTCATTAAAAAGTGAACAAAAGAAGATGATAAAGAAGAATCCAAAATATATGGAACTTAAACAGATTTCCATGGGTCAAAATGATATATAAACATGTGATGTAATAGCAAACACTTAGTATTATGATAAATATAAATTCAAGTATATCAGCAGGTGCATTAAATATACATGGATCAGTTCTCCTATTGAAGTACAAAGATTGTCATCCTGAATGTAAAATAAAGTGCTTATAGGAGATATACACAGAAAGGTTAGGAGTTAAAGGAAGAAAAACAGGTGTATCATGTGAACACCAATCAAAAGAAAATTGAAACATCTATAGTAATAATATAAAATAAAATTTTAAGTCAAGTGGAATTTATAAAAAACAGTTAATTAAAATGTAAGTTAGAAAATACTTTGACCTGAACTATGATAAGATGAAACTTGTAGAATGCAACTAATCATGGTTAGCACAACATGTGCTAACAGAGAGGTGAGAGAACAGAGAGGTGAAAATCAAAGATCTTAGTATCTATAACCAAAAATTAGGATATGAACAATGTATCAATCACCAAGAAAATAGAAAAAAGTAAAGAAGGAGAAGGACAAAAATAAGTGAAACAGAAAACAGATTTATAATAGATAAAAGCAATGCAGTCAAAAGCTGATTTTTTAAAAAAGGTTAATAAAACTGGTAATTTCAGGGACACCTGGGTGGCTCAGCAGTTAAGCGTCTGCATTCGACCCAGGGTGTGATCCTGGAGACCCGGGATTGAGTCCCGCATTGGGCTTCCTGCATGGAGCCTGCTTCTCTCTCTGCCTCTATGTTTCTGCATCTCTCTGTGTCTCTCATTAATAACTAAATTCTTAAAAAAAGAAAGCTTGGTAATTCCAAACAAGACAGATGGACAAAAAAATACACACATATGTGAATATAAATTCTCAATATCAAAATAATAGTGGGAACATGACCTAAGTCATTAAAGACATCAGTAACAATTATATAAAGCTAAAGGCCAATACGTTTGACAAATTGGATGAAATGGTCAAATTCCTAGGAAAGTATCACTTGCAAAAAGTGGCAAAAGAATAAATAAAAAAATATGATTAGTATTATACCTATGAAAGAAAGTAAATCTATAATTAAAATTCTCCCAGGAGACTTCTGGGGAAGATGGAAGAATAGGAAGGCCCTCAGCTCACCCATCCCATGGATACAACTTAATAATGTTCACATGTTATTCATTCACAATAACATTCACATCAGTGAAATAACCCATAAAATGAGCCAAAAATTTGTAGAACAAATTCCATAACTAAGTGTAGGGAAGACACCACATTGAAGAGAGTGGGTAGGGTGGAGATGTGGTAAGGAACTAAACCACCAGAGGAAGGGATCCACAGGCATGGAGAGGGGAGAGAAACAGACTATTGCACCAGGAAGCCTACAGGAAAAGGATGAACTTCCATAAAATGTGGCTTTGAAAACTAAAGGAGGTGAATTTCATGAGTTCTTACAACCAAAGGAAACTTTAAAAATCAGTGGGCTTGGTTATGTGACAGCTGGGAAAGCAATAGAGATAGAAGAAGGAGAAGGAGAAGAAGGAGGAGGAGGAGGAAGAGGAGGAGGAGAGAGAAGAGAGAGAGAGAGAGAGAAAAGTGGGTAGGAAATTTATTTGAAGAAATAATAGCTGAAAACATCCTGAATTTGGGAAAGGAAAGAGGAATTCAGATCTAGGAGGCACAGAGATCCCCCAATAAAAGCAACTCAAGAAGATTCACATCAAGACATATAGTAACTAAAAAGATAAAAAGCAGTGATGAAAGACTTTTAAAAGCAGCAAAACAGAAGAAAATAGCTTCAAACCAGCTACATACAAGTTCTATAAAAGCTATCAGCAGATTAGTTTTAAACAGAAACTTTGCAGGCCAGAAGAAGGGAGTGGCATGATGTATTCAAAATGCTAAAAGGGAAATAGCAGCAGCCAAGAATACTCCATACAGCAAGGCTATTATCATTCAGAATAGAAGGAGAGATAAAGCATTTCCCAGACAAACAAGGACTAAAGGAGTTCATGACCACTAAACCAGCTCTACATAAAATGTTAAAGGGGATTCACTAAGTGGAAAGGAAAGACCATAAGAGAAAAGAAGCAAAAAGCAGTTAAAATAAGTATATATGTAAAAATAAGTCAAAGGACTCACAAATAAAAGAGTGGGGAGGAGAGGAGTAAAGAATGGGTTCAAACTTAAGCTACCATCAACTTAAGATAGACTGCTATATACAGAAGATATTATATAAAAACCTAATGGTAACCACAAATTAAAAAGAAATAATATATATGCAAAAAACCAAGAGAAAGGAATCCAAGTATAGCCAACTTATGATGAGAGAAAGCAAAGGGGAGAAAGGAACAGAAAAAAGTCCTCAAAAGTAAACACAAAACAAATAACAAAATGGCAATAAAGGCATATCTATCAATAATTACTTTGAATTTAAATGGACTTTATAAATGCTCCAATCAAAAGACATAGGGTGTCAGATGGATAAAAAAAAGAAAAGATCCATCTACATGCTGCCTACAAGAGACTCTTTTCAGACCTAAAAACACCTGCAGATTGAAAGTGAGGAGATGGAGAAATATTTATCAAGCAAATACATGTCAAAAGAAAGTTAGGATAGCAATAGTTACACCAGATAAAGTCGACTTTAAAAAAACGACTGGGGATCCTTGGTGGCTCAGCAGTTTAGTGCCTGCCTTCCACCCAGGGTATGATCCTGGAGTCCTGGGATCAAGTCCGACATCAGGCTTCCTGCATGGAGCCTACTTCTCTCTCTGCCTGTGTCTCTGTCTCTCTCTCTGTGTCTCTCATGAATAAATAAATAAAATCTTTAAAATAAATAAATAAATAAATAAATAAATAAATAGACTGTAAAAAATAAATTAAAATAAAACAACAACTATAATAAGAGACAAAGATGCTATTTAATCATTAGGGGGACAATCCAACAAGAGTATGTAACAATTACAAGTACTTATGCATCCAACATGGGAGCACCCAAATACATAAAACAGTTAATAACAAATATAAAGGAATGAATCATTAGCTATATAATGATAATAAGGGACCTCAACACCCCATTTACATCAATGGAAATATCGTCTAAACAAAAAATCAACCAAAAACCAGTGGCATTGAATGGCACACTGGACTAGATAGATTTAATAGATACATTCAGAACACTCCATCCTAAAACAGCTGAATACACATTCTTTTCAGGTGCACATGGAACATTCCTCAGGATAGAACACAAATTAAGTCACAAAATAAGTCTCAACAATTCCTAAATATTGAAGTTATACCCTACATCTTTTCTGACCACAACACAATGAAATTATAAATCAACCATGAGAAAAAAAAATCTGGAAAAACCAGAAATATATGGAAGTTAAATAGTAAGCTCCTAAACAATGAATTGGTCAACCAAAAATCAAAAAGGAAATTAAAAAAATATGTGAAGGCAAATGAAAATTTTAAAAAATCCACAATAGTCCAAAATATTTGGGACTTGGCAAAAGGTGTTCTGAGTGGGAGGTTATAGCAACACAGGCCTAACCTGAAGAAGCAAGAAAAATCTCAAATAAACATACTAACTTTACACCTAACGGAGCTAGAGAAAGAAGAGCAAACAGAACCCAAAATCAGTAAAAGGAAGTAAATAATAAATATTAGAGCAGAAGTTAATGAAATAGGAACCAAACAGTAGAAGAGGTTAATGAAATCAGGAGCCAGTTCTTTGAAAAACTCAACAAAATTGATAAACCTTTAGTCAGACTGAAAGAAAGAAAGAAGAAAGAAAGAAAGAAAGAAAGAAAGAAAGAAAGAAAGAAAGAAAGAAAGAAAGAACTCAAGCAAAATCAGAAATTAAAGGGGAGAAATAACAACAGACACCAAAGAAATATAAAGAATTATAAGAGAATATCGCAAACAATTATATGCCAACAAACTGAACAACCTAGAAGAAATGGATAAATCCCTAGAAATATAACCTACCAAAATTGAAGCAGGAAGAAGTAGAAAATTTGAACACACTAATAACTAGGAAAGAAATTAAATCAGTAATCAAAAAACTCCCAACAAACAAAAGTCCAGGACCAGACAGCTTCACAGATGAATCCTACCAAATATTTAAATAATACCTGAAGAATACTTATTCTTCTCAAACTATTTCAAAAAATAGAAAAGGAAGGAAAACTTCCAAATTCATTCTATGAGGCCAGCATTACTCTGATACCAAAATCAGATAAAGACACAACAAAAGAGAGATATAGGCTAATATCTGATGAACATAAATATAAAAATCCTCAATAAAATACTGGCAAAGTGAATGCAACAATACATTTTAAAAAATCACTCACCATGATCAAGTGGGATTTATTTTGGGGATGTAAGGGTGGTTCAATATTTGCATATCAATCAACATGATATATCACATCCTAAGAGAAAGAATTAAAAACATATGATCATTTCAAGAGATGCAGAAAAACATCTTCCTACTTTCACAAACTACCATATCTATTCATGATAAAAAACTATCAAGAAAATAGGTTTAAAGGGAACATACTTCAACATAGTAAAGGTAATATACGAAAAATACACTGCTATGATCATATTCATTGGTGAAACTTCAGAGCTTTTCCCCTAAGATGGGGAACAAGACAAAGATGTCCACTCTTACCCACCATTTGCTTCAACGTGGATGGAACTGGAGGGTATTATGCTGAGTGAAGTAAGTCAATCGGAGAAGGACAAACATTATATGGTCTCATTCATTTGGGGAATATAAATAATAGTGAAAGGGAATATAAGGGAAGGGAGAAGAAATGTGTGGGAAATATCAGAAAGGGAGACAGAACATAAAGACTCCTGACTCTGGGAAACGAACTAGGGGTGGTGGAAGGGGAGGAGGGCAGGGGGTGGGGGTGAGTGGGTGACGGGCACTGAGGGGGACACTTGATGGGATGAGCACTGGGTGTTATTCTGTATGTTGGTAAATTGAACACCAATAAAAAATTAATTTATTAAAAAAAAAAGATGTCCACTCTTACCACTTTCATTCAACATAGTACTGGAAGTCCTAGCCACAACAACCAGACAACAAAAAGAAATAAAAGGCATCCAAATTGGTAAGGAAGAAATAAAGTTCCATTATTTGCAGATAACATGATACCATATATACAAAACCCTGAAGACTCTACCAAAAATTATTAGAACTGAGTGGTTTAACTTTCTTTCCTTTTTTCCCCCATGTTCACCTATTTCACTTATTAAATTCCACATATGAGTGAAATTTTATGGTATTTGTCTTTCTCTGATTGACTTATTTTACTTAGCATAATACATTCTAGCTCCATGCACAGTGTTGCAAATGTCAAGATTTCATTCTTTCTGATGGCTGGATAATATTCCATTCTGAATATATGCTACAATATCTTTATCCATTCATCAGTCAATGGACATTTGGGCTCTTTCCATAATTTGGCTATTGATAATGCTGTTATAAACATTGGGATGCATGTGTCCCTTCAAATTAGTATTTTTGTATCCATCAGGTAAATACCTAGTAGTGCAATTGCTGTATCGTAGGTAGTTCTATTTTTAACTTTTTTGAAGGATCTCCATACTGTTTTCCAGAGTGACTGCACTAGTTTGCATTCCCACCAACAGTGTAACCTTATAGCAGACTCTTAAAGAGAACAAACTGAGGGTTGCTGGAGGAGAGGTGGGCAGGGGGATGGATTAAATGGGTGATGGGTATTAATGATGACACTTGTGATGAGCCCTGGGTGTTGTATGTAAGTGAATCACTAAATTTTACTCCTGAAACTAATATTACACTTTACATTAACTAACTGGAACTTAAATAAAAACTTGAAATAAACAAAAAAGAACTGATCAATGAATTCAGTAAGGCCACAAAATACAAAATCAATGTACAGAAATCCACTGCATTTCTATACACTATAATTAACCATCAGAAATAGAAATTAAGAAAACAATCCTATTTATAATTATACCAAAACCAATAAAATACCTAAGGAATAAACATAACCAAGGAAGTTAAAGATCTTATAAAAACTATAAAACATTGATGAAAGAAATTGAAGAGGACACAAAAAAATGGAAAGACATTTCATTATCATGGATTGGAAGAAGAAATATTGTTAAAATGTCTGTACTACCCAAAGCAATCTACACATTTAATGTAATCCTTATCAAAATACCAACAGCATTTTTCACAGATCTAGAATAAACAATCCTAAAATTTGTATGGAACCACAAAAGACCCTGAATAGACAAGCCAACCTTGAAAAAGAAAAACAAAACGGAGGTATCACAATCCCTGACTTTAAAGATATTACAAAGTTGTAGTAATGAAAACAGTATGGTAATGGCACACATACAAAAAATAGACACAAAGATTAACAGAACAGAACAGAGAGCCCAGAAATAAAGCCACATTTTTTTAATGTTTTATTTATTTATGATAGTCACACAGAGAGAGAGAGAGAGAGAGAGAGGCAGAGACACAGGCAGAGGGAGAAGCAGGCTCCATGCACCGGGAGCCCGACGTGGGATTCGATCCCAGGTCTCCAGGATCACGCCCTGGGCCAAAGGCAAGTGCTAAACTGCTGTGCCACCCAGGAATCCCTAAAGCCACAATTATACGGTCAATTAAACTTTCACAAAACAGGAAAAAATATCCAATAGGAAAAAAACTGTCTCTTCAACAAATGGTGTTGGGAAAAGTGGACAGCTACATGGAAAAGAAAAAAAAAAATTGGACCCCTTTCTTACACCATAGACAAAAATAAATTCAAAAGGGACTAAAGACCTAAGTGTGAGACCTGAAACCATAAAAATACTAGAAGAGAGCATAGGTAGTAATTTTTCTGGCATAGGCCATAATAATGTCTTTCTAGATATGTCTCCTGATGTAAGGAAAACAAAAGAAAAAACAAACAATTGGGACTATGTCAAAATAAAAAGCTTCTGCACAGCAAAGGAAACAACCAACAAAACTAAAAGACAATCTACTGAATGGGAGAAGATATTGGCAAATGTCATAATCTGATAAACGACTAGTATACAAAATATATAAAGAACTTATACTTCACCACCCCAAAACCAAATAATTCAATTAAAAAATGAACAGAAGACATGAAAAGACATTTCTCGAAAGATAAATAGATGTCCAACAGACAGATGAAAAGACACTGAACATCACTCACCATCAGGGCAATGCAAACCGAAACTATAGTGAAACATCACCTCAAAACAGTCAGAATAGCTAAAATTAGAAATAGAAGAAATAACAAGTGTTGGCAAAGATATGGAGAAAAAGGAACCCCTCATGCACTGTTGGTGGGAATGCAAACTGGTGCAGCCACTGCTGAAAACAGTATGAAGGTTCCTCAGAAAGTTAAAAGTAGAACCACTTTTCTACTTTTAGAATCACACTAACAAATCACACACACACACCAAATACACCAGTAGTGTATTTGGATAAATACCCAGCAATCACAGTACTGGGTATTTATCCAAAAAAGTACAAAAACACAAATTCAAAGGGATACCTGGACCTCTATATTTTTAGGAGCATTGTTTATAATAGCCAAATTACAGAAACTGCCTAAGTGTCCAAGTGTCATCGGTAGATGAATGGATAAAGAATATGTGTTATATACATGCAATGGAATATTATTCGAGCACAAAAAAAAGAATGAAATTTTGCTATTTGCAACAACATAGATGCAGCTAGAGAGTATAATGCTAAGTGCAGTAAGCCAGTCAGAGAAAGGCACATACCATATGATTTCACTCGCATGTGGAAATTAAGAAACAAAAAAAGGAGAAAAAAAAGAGATAATCCAGAAAGCTGACTCTTAACTGTAGGGAACAAAAATCCAGAGGGCAGGAAGATGGAGAGATGGGTGAAATAGGTGAAGGTGATTAAGAATACACGTATCATGATGATCACTTAGTAATATATGAAATTGTTAAATCACTATATTGTACACCTGAAATGAATATAACACTATGTTAACTATACTGGAATTAAAATTATAAACAAATAAATAAAATTATGGGTAAAAAATTAAAATAAAGTAAATAAAAAAAATTCTCCCACAAAGAAATCTCCAAGCCCAGTTAACTTTAGCTGGAAATTTTTCCAAACATGTATGGGAAAAGTAACTCCAACCTTATATAAATTCTACAAAGAAGAAGTACTCTTCTCACCCAGTTTTATAAGGCCAGTATCAACTAAACGCCAAAATTTGATAAGGTCATCACAAGAAGGAAAGATTACAGCTCACTCTCTTCATAAAGATATTCGTAAAATCTGGAAGCAAGTATTAGCCAATTAAATGCAGCAATTAAAATGCCTCGTTAATACATTACAGACATTTGGCTTTGTTTCAGGAATGCAGGTTGGTTTAACATTAGAAACTCAGTGTTAACTCACCACATCAGCAAAATAAACGAGAAAAACTATATCATTACCTTAAACAGGAAGAAAAAGTATTTGATAAAATTCAACTCTCATGTGCGATAAACATAAAATCTTAGCAGACCAAGAGTGGAAGGAAACAGCTTTAATTCGATAAAGGGCATTTAAAAACCCTCACAGCAAACATCATATTTGAAAGCATTCCCCCGGATCAGGAGAGAGGTAAAAGGACCCAGTATCATGATTTCTATTCAACATTTTATGGGTTAGCTCAACTGGTACAATAAGGCAAGAAACATAAATAAATGTTATTATGATAAGAAAAGAACAAATAAAACCATCCTTATTTATACATGGCATGACTTTGTCATCTGGTTTCCAGTCATATTCTGAGACAAGAGGTTGTAATGAAGGCAGAATTTATATTTGTAAAGCTTTCCTGTGTGAGGTAGCAATTGTCTATTATTTGTAAGTGAAAAGGTATATATTTTATACCTGGGCTCCATCCCAGGACCCTGAGGTTGAAGTCAGGAGCTTAACAGGCTGAGCCCCCCCCCCCAGGCGCCCCCCAAATATCTTTTTTAAAGTAAACTTTAAAGTTCGGCTTATATACATAGTTGTTTCTTTTTTGAATTTTTACATAAAAAAATTTAAAATTTTGGACTAGTTTCTCTCCGTTATAAGTGGCTGAGGTCAGAGAACTGGGAGGTACTCTCACTCCCTTGGTCTTGCTGCACTCTGCATTCTTGTAGTGGATATAGTTGTAATTTTCCATATCCAACTTCTCTAGTGATCTTCCAAAAACAAATCAGATCATTACCCTTCTGCTTACTGCTTAAAATTTTTCAGAGGATCCAGTGCTTCCTATCCCAATGCCTGTAAAGGCCTCAGTAAGTAAACCTCCCTCATCTTTGAAGCCTTTTCTCTCTCCACTCTCCACAATCCTCAGGACCTTTCTGCATTCCAGTTACACCAAATTGAAAGCACAACAACATATTCTGCTTCGTTGTAACTTCACACCTTTGAACTTACTATTTCCTCTAATTGGAGTCCCCTCTAACCCTCTGCCTCCTTGATAAAGAGCTGCTCATCATTCAAAACATGGCACAGGTCTCATTTACTCTTCAAAGACTTTCTTATCCCCAGGTATATTTACTATGTCTCTCCTCTGTTTCCCTATAGCATTTTGAACATTGTGTTAACATTTTCAGTTTACTTTTCTCTCTCCTGCACCGGGCTGTGCATATCTTGAGGGAAGAAGGGAGTATTATTATTCTTCTTAGCACCTAACTCAGTGCTCGATATTTAGCCAGCAATAATAAAAAAAAAAAAAAATGACAACCAAGAAACCCAAAGGTGCCCTTCTTATGTCCAAATTATTGCAAGTGTCTATATTAGCACAGTCTAACTTAATGATGTTGAAGGTTGAGGTTAGAGTTTGGTGTCCAAAGCAAGCTGCTAACAGCTTCCTTCTACAGGATTCTCCCTAATAAATTATACACACCAAGAGAGGAGCTAAATGGAGAAAAGAAACTGTTTTATAACCACCAGCAGATGACTTTCTAGTAAAATCTGATAAGATAATGTAATGAGAAACAAAAGATACTATCTAAACTGGCTCCCTTTCTCTGAAGTCCCAAAATCTTCCTAAACCCTCCCCCTTCAAGGTTTAGCGTATTCCTGAGAGCCCATGCATCTCTCAAGAAATCCTATGATAAATAAAAGGACTGGTGAGTGTCCCTGGATTTACCTCTCTTCATCATGAACTTGTCCAAGTCAGAGAGTCCTGCTTGTGGGAGAAGTCTCCTAAATGTAATAAGACCTTTAATAAGACCTAAGACCTACAGAATAGTTGGAGGTTGGAGTTTGAGATAGGAGCTACTGAGCTTCAAGTCACAAGATTTATAAGATTATGATACTTTATTCCTCTTCACCTGAACTTTACAAACAGAAGTAATCCTTATTGTCTTAACTCTAATTTCCATAGATTTTTAAACGTTTAAATGGTAGGCCTGATTTGTTCAACACATTTTGAGTATTTTATCTTCAGAACTTCAAGAAACAGTTTTATGTATATATCTTTTCTAATTTTTACAACATCTTTTGAAATAAGAGATGATGGCATCATTATGCAGATGTTAAAACTGGGTGGGAGATAAAACTTCATGATTTATTTTTCTTTTTTTTTTTTTTTTTTTTTTTTTTTTTTTTTTTTTTTTTTTTTTTCATGATTTATTTTTCTACCAAGTAGAGCCAACCCCCCCGGGTAGGCAAGTAAGGAGAGATTAAGGACAGCCACCTTTCTGAAGTCATGTATGTGCATTTGTCTGGAGTATCTTTTTTACTTCTTTTAGAAGAGATATATGAGGGCAGGTCTTCCATCTGCTTCCTGCTCACTGAAACACATAGCCAAAAAGCAGAATTGACTATAGAGATGGGATGATTTGATGTCCAAATTTGTCTTATCCTTTCACATCATTCAAGTTCCTTGAGGCCCCCTTTTTTCCCTTAAACTATTGATTTCTTGTATGTTTTTTTCTGGTATATAGATGCTGAAAAATCTCTGCTGGCTTCTAATGTTCTGATTTCATTCAGTGAGGGTTTCATGTGTGTCACCTTATCTCAAGAAAGTATATTTCTATTTCTGCTCACTTGCAATGGGAAAACCTTTGGTTTGCAAAACATTTAAATCCATGAAAAAAGAATGGCAGCTTTTTCTACAGATGCTGTTACAAAGGACCTAAATTACACGTGTGTGCGTGTTTAAGATGATCTTTTTTAATTAAGTGTTTTGCCCTCCGAGCACTACTTAGCCAAGAAGAGGCCAGTTCTAGTCCTGAACTCATCCTTAAAGAGCTAAGCTTAATTACTTTATAATTGTGTGGGAAAACCCAAGCAGAGTTTATCGTTTCCTCTTGCAGAAACAGCAGGGTGATGCTAAGTCTCTGCAGGGTGCATTGCAGATCACAAATTTTCTTCAAATTGTTCAGCAAATTGTGGTAAGAGAAAGAGAGACAGACAACTATACTGTGCACTGGAGTTAAAAATGTTTTTATTTTACTTGTTTTTATACATATGTATTGTCTTCTTTTAAATTTTCTTGGGCATTTTAATAGAAATGTTAGAGCAATACAGCAAAAGACCTTAGGACTTTAGAGGTATTTGTCTCTGGGCAAAATCCCCAGGAGCTACAAGATATTGGCTTTCTCATGTAATTTGGATTTTAAAACATGGTTTATAGGGAAACTCACTAAGACAAAACATCTCATTAACAGGGCATCCAATGAGACTGAATTATGGTTTCCTATTATAGATATGAATACAGATTGATTCAATTGCCAATTTGAAGATTCATGGTATTATTATTTCTGCTGTTAAATTTAACTTGGCTCAATTAGGTCCCAAAAGTTGTATCCCAAAGAATATAAGTACAGTCAGCTATGAAAACCATATTTTTAATTCTATTTAGAAAAATATTTTATTTTTTTAATAATAAATTTATTTTTTATTGGTGTTCAATTTGCCAACATACAGAATAACACCCAGTGCTCATCCCGTCAAGTGCCCCCCTCAGTGCCCGTCACCCATTCACCCCTACTCCCCCCCTCCCCTTCCACCACCCCTAGTTCGTTTCCCAGAGTTAGGAGTCTTCATGTTCTGTCTCCCTTTCTGATATTTCCTACCCATTTCTTCTCCCTTCCCTTCTATTCCCTTTCACTATTATTTATATTCCCCAAATGAATGAGACCATATATTTTATAAAACTTTCCTATGTGCAGGAATCTGGATGTGTTCTATCAGTGGTACACATTATTTTCCCTTTCACTTATTTTAATTTATACCATCCATTACATCCCCTTGTTATCTACATCCACCTTCCATTTCTCAACCATTAATATTCAAGCAATATTTATTGAGTACATAATAAATACTAACATTTGAAGACATTCGTTTACTCACTTAATAATGACCAAGAAGCAACAAGTAATATTATCCTCATTTTATTTTATTTTTTAAAGATTAATTTATTTATTTTAGAGAGAGTGCATGGGGGGGATGAGACGGACAGAGGAAGAGGGAGAAAGAAACTCTAAGCAAACTCCATGCTGAGTGTAGAGCCCCACACAGGGCTTGATCTCACAACCCTGAGATCACAATCTGAGGCGAACCAAGAGTTGGATGCTTAACCGACTTCATCACCCTGGCGCCCTTATCCCTATTTTAAAAATGAGAACATGAGACTCAAACGCTTAAGAATATAGGATCCAAAGTAGGAAGAGGAGGGAGGCATTCTTTTTCCCAAAAATCTTCCGGTTGTCTCATATGCTCAGCTCCTTAACATTCCTCCTTAAATTGAACCATATATCTTTCTGACAAAGAATTCTTTCTCAGGTACCTTCTCCCAACACCTGAAATCTGGTTATTATTTTTAAAATTTGCCTTATCCTATCTCATTCTTTTTATATCCCTACCCATAAGGCAAAATTAAATCTATCATATTGATCCACTCAGGCACACTCTATTTTTTGTTTTTTTCTGAAGTGCATAACATTTGGGGTAGCTCTCATTAAGAAAATGTTTTATTCTTCCACAATATGTGCCATGGGGTTTACTGTGTGCATGTGTGTGTGTGTGTGTGTGTGTGTGCACGTGTATAATAAAGATTGCAATTTCTGTGGAAATAATATGTGGAACAGGTATATTTAATGTGAAAACAAGTTTATATTTTACATATCCCAGCAATTTCTTCTGTTGCTGTTTTCGTCTAGGTCTTCATAATACAGTACCCAGGTTACTGAAATAGTGTTCTGATTGATTCTATCACCTCCAGTGCTTCTCACTTCCAAGGCAGACCACTTGAGACTAGTTGATTAATTTTCCTGAAATACAACTCTAGTATCATACCTCTCCAGTTCAGATACTTTTTGAAGGCTCCAAACTGGTTACTGGATAAATTTCTAAATCAATATCTTATCTTTCAATAACCTATACATTTAGGCTCCAACTTTCTTTTTAAGCCTCATTCTGTACCACTTTTCTTGATATACTATATGCTTCAATCACATTCATCTAGTTGATTTTTCCATAAGTGCAAAATAATAGTAAGCATGTTGGGGCATCTGGATGGCTCAGTCTCCTAAGCATCTACCTTTGGCTCAGGTCATGATTCCAGGGTTCTGGGATCGAGTGTCACTCACATCAGGCTCTCTCTTCTCCCTCTCCCCCTGCTTGTGAGGTTTCTCTCTCTCTCTCTCTTTCTCTCTTTCTCTTTCAAATAAATAAATGAAATCTTAAAAATAATATTAAAAATACTAAGTATGTTAATACCATTCACATTTTAGAAATATCCTGAACACTCAGCCCTTGATAAATTTCTCACATCTTGACCACACTCATCCAGTTAAAGGAGTAAATTGTGGGTGAAGTCTACTATTCCTATCTAGAAAAGACCTTTCCCACCCTCAATATTCACAGCATGGTCTGCACCACTTATATAAAATTTGCAACTTTCTGTTCTGTGTTGTTGATATCTTATTTCCATATTACAAATAGAAGGAAAAATGCAGGTCTGAATTTTTTTTACTCCAAAGATTCTAGTAAAGTTCCATATTCTTTAATATCTATTTCCCTGAAAATTGCCATATGCAATAGGGCATTTGCCCCCTTAGATAAACAAAACAATACTGAAATTCCCAAATTATGAAATCTTTGAGGAAAGGAACTATAATCTTTTACATATACACATTCCTTGTGACAAATAATAGATGTTTGCATAACACTCTGATTCTTCTCTATACTATATCACTTATTACACTGTAATGTAATTAGTTTAATGTGTTTGTGTTTCTCCTTTTCGTTATCCCTATGAATTCTCAAAAGTAGAAACTATATATTATTTAGTTTTATATCTCCATATTCAAAAGAAAGACAGCTCCTATTTTCTGCTTAAATAAGCATTTGGATTAGAAAGTTAATAAAGAAATTATTAAAGGCATTTTGATCAAATGCAACTAGATATGCAGAAGTCATCATAAAACATTAAAACTAATTATTAATTAAAATCTCAGAGAAATTAGCTTAATCATAATGCTTAGCTTTATAAAATGTTCTCAAAAACACATCTGAAAATAACCAAAATATCAATTTTAACCTTTCCAGGCAAGTACTTATCCTAAAAATAAGATAGAGAATCAGTTTAGTGAAAAGTCATTATTTTACAGAATGCAGCAGGATATTTTCCCAGTAGAATAACCCCAATTATTACCAAAAGATTTCAAGAGCTGAAATCAGAATAGAATACTCTTGGAAAAGTGTGATACCATTTTAGGAACTAGAACAGGAGCCCTGAATTTAGAGCCAGGAGGTCTGGATTGGAGATTTCCTCTTGCAGTAGCAAGCTCTTTAGTCTTAAAAAGCCACTTCTCTTTTCTGAGACTGTTTTCTTGTCTATAAAATGAGGCAATTTACTTATGTCATATTTTTGAGTTATGCATTTCTATTATTTCAGATATCACTGTCACAATCTCTACTTTAGAAATTATATATTAACTTTCAAGTAGAGAGCTACTATAAGATGATTCTTGGAGCCAATTGACTTATTCATGAAATATCTCCTGAGGGTTAATAATTTATTCTGTTTTCTTTCATCGATTGACTATTTTTTCCCCACTCTCTATTCTGTTGGGTTTTGTGTGCTTTGTTATTTGTTTGGAATAAATATAAATGTGTATAAATAGAACAATGTAAAACTCCCTCCTGCATTTTGAGGCCCTAGTATACTTTGCATCTGAAACTATGAAAAATACATAGAAAGAAGGGAAGATTTTTGTTGCCAACCCAAGCTATTGAATTTCCTGTTTAGCAATAGCAGGTTTGATTTGTTTCTGAATAGGCAATAAACAGGTCTAACCCAATAGGCAGCTTTGGAGCAAAAAAATTGCCCATTATAAGAGTCAACTATTGAGCAAAAATTTCAAGCCCTAGTCCTCTCACTTGATTCAATCATTTACTGGGAACTCCCCAAAAGAATGTGTCCTTGACTTGAATGGTGACCATGGCTGTGGTTGAAAGCTCTACATTCAGAGGTTCAGACTCACAACTGACAACAAATTCTGTCTTTGGGGGAGATCTGGGCCATGAGCCACTAGCATTCCATAGCTGCCAAGTCAATAAGCAGAAAGGAAGGAAGCTCTCTACCCATCTGTGGGGCAAATTCAACTAGCAGAGAGAGCTCTAGCATTAGGCAAATCAGAGTACACATACTTCTAGCATACAGTTGCTGCATTATATCAGGTATGTTGCCTAGTATTTCTGAGTATTATTTTCCGTATATATAATGTGAAAATAATAGTAATTTCCTTATAATTATCTGTTAAATAAATGAGTAAGACTGTTGTATAGATTAAATGAGATAATGTCTGGAAAGGGCTTAATAGAGTGTTTTAGTATATAATGAACGTTCAGTAGACACATTGAAGTAACAAATTGCCCTAATTTTTGATTTGCAAGAGTTAAGAGACTCTAGTCTCTAGTTTTGATAGAATATCTTAAGGAATTACTTTTTTCCTGGATATTTTATACACAAAAATGGGACCATAACAACACACATTACCCTTTCTATTTGGAAAAACTCAATTTCCTTCTTTGTAAGGAAATTGTAAGATCTATCCATTGTGATGTGTTAAATAACCAGCATAGTAAGTTGTGATGGAAAGTTCTGGCATCTTAATTCTAAGTGTACCCTTTGACCACAAGCCAATATCTTGATATTATTAGTATATCTGGAACCATTTGTATTTCTTTCTGAATAATTTCCTTGGTTAAGCGATTCTGCTGAAATCCTACTTGAATCGGCTCTCTTTTCTGGAAATTTGCCATCTAAGTACTCACTCACAATGTTTGGCAGACTCTCCTTTTTCACTGATTTACCGTTACAAAGCCATTTTGGTTCATTATTATAATTTTCATTTCAACTAAAATTGATCCTTTAGTTTAAAGCCATTAAATTCACTACAGCAATTATTTTTCATTCTTGGCACCTATTGTTCTATACTATTACTAATACTCAAAGCTATGATGATGATAATGATAACAAATTTATCATAGTTCTATATCATATATCCATATGATACTCCATATCACTTTAGTTTGGGACATATTCGTTGTTAATAACTAAGTGACTAAAGTAATCTTGAGATGTTCTTTATTTTGAATAACAAATATTTGTTGTTCTTTATTTTTTAATTATTTCTTTGGAAGTTATTCCCAGATTGAGAGTGCTGGGTCAGAAAATAACATATTCAAGGGATCCCTGGGTTGCTCAGCAGTTTAGCACCTGCCTTTGGCCCAGGGCGTGATCCTGGAGTCCCGGGATGGAGTCCCACATCAGGCTCCTTGTATGGAGCCTGCTTCTCTCTCTCTGTCTCTCATGAATAAATAAATAAAATCTTTAAAAATAAAGAAAACATATTCAAGACTGGGCATTTATTGCCAAATTAGTTTCCAAATATATTATTTTAACTGACAGTGCAAATAGCAATGAATACATGTATTTATTCCCCTGAAGTGCTGCCAATATTCTAAGGTATGGAAAGGTAAGCAGCAGCATAGCTACTGGCACCCATGTTTCTTGATTTTGTCATGTACTGTTTTCAGCACAGTGTAGCATATAAGCAAAAAGTATATATTAATAGAGTAGATACACCTGCATATTTTACCATGTGATCTAACTTCCAATAATCCTCACCCCCACACACATATATACATACAATTCGCTAGTACAAATTAGAAGTTGAATATTGATTTTCTCTTAATTTTCAGACATATATTTACATAAAATCAGTTTTGGTCCATGGTGGTTAACTGAGCATAGGCTCAGGACCTTACTCCCAGGTCTCCCATTTACTAGATGTGTGACAACACACAGATCATTTAATATCTCTCTGTGTTTCTGTTCTGAAAAAATGAAAATGACAATGATATCTACTTAATAGTATTATAAAATTTAAATGAGTTAATGTAAGAAAAATCATAGCTCCTAATATATAGTCAACTATCAACACATGTTAGCTATATCTTTAAAGTTTAATACCTATTGTGCAGGTACATACTTAAGAGGGTTTGTCTAAAATGATTATGCCATTTATGTTTATTTTTAACAGATGTTTTACATTAGGAAGATCAGGGAAAGCAAATAGGTCTCATCAATGTGAATTGATTGGTAATAGCTTGCTGGAACATTGGGCTAAAAAGAATTTTGTGTCCATGCCTGTGACTAGATAGAAAGAGGGTCGTTCTTGATTAGTGGTGTCTGCCGAGGTACAGAAAAGACAACTGGAAGTGTTCGTGTCAGATATTTGATATATTTGCTACAGACAAAACATAAATAATCAAATATTTATATCTAAGTCATTTTATTGGTTCTGTGTAGACACAGAATGAAAATCATTTTATTGGCTCTGTATATACATAAACTATAATAATTTAGCATCTCTCAGTTATTAGAGAGAGGATCTGAAGCAGAAATTGAATTTACAGTGAAGGACCCCATCTTTCAATAAATCACTTTGATTACATAAGTTTTCTTTTAAGGAAAAGCATGTTTTCTACTATTTGCATTCAACTATAGAGAAGCAAAAAAAAAAAAAGATATTCTAGTTCTCAAAGATTTAAGCTCAAAATAATGCATATGTGGCTTCTTTTTTTTTTTCTTATTTTTTTTTTTTTACTGTTTTCCTTTTTTTTTTTTTTTTAATTTTTTTTTATTTATTTATTTTTTTATTGGTGTTCAATTTACTAACATACAGAATAACACCCAGTGCCCGTCACCCATTCACTCCCACCCCCCGCCCTCCTCCCCTTCTACCACCCCTAGTTCGTTTCCCAGAGTTAGCAGTCTTTACGTTCTGTCTCCCTTTCTGATATTTCCCACACATTTCTTCTACCTTCCCTTATTTTCCCTTTCACTATTATTTATATTCCCCAAATGAATGAGAACATATAATGTTTGTCCTTCTCTGACTGACTTACTTCACTCAGCATAATACCCTCCAGTTCCATCTTAATAATAAATCTTTGTTTCCTACCTACTACACTATGTTATTATAGGAAGAGAAAACAGTTCCTACTGTGCTGCCATCTGTCTCCCCAGCTAGTCTAAGAGGAGTTCATACAGAAGAATCAAATCTTATTCATTTGTGTGTCTAATACTTGGTCTAGAGTCAATGTTCAGTCAATGTTTGTTGAATAAATGAGTATCTTCTAGGTCTCAGGCACATTGGTAGTAGGATTCAAGATGAATGAGAGGACCCCTGGGTGATGGCAGATGCTTCCATTGCCAGAACACAGTAGTATTCTCAGTGGTTATCATAGCTGATGGGAATTTCTCAAGCTCCACAAGCAGAAGGACATAGAAGCATAATGGTTAGACACTGCCTTAGCCCCTTTGCAAAAGTCATCTCTGGCACCTATAACCCGTGGCAAGAATTTTAAGGCAAGTTTTTTCAGAACTCATCAGTGAAATTCTTGAAATGTTCTTGCTAAGAGTTCCAAATTATTTTCAAATTTCTAATTCCAATAAGTGGTCTCTTTTCATTTATTTTTATACTCTGAGATATCCGACAGTAATCATCACTTCCTGTTATTGGAAATACTTTCTTTACTAGATTTCCATCACATCATGCTATCATAATTTTTTCTCTCTCTTTTTGCTTCTTTTCAATCTATTCCATTTATCTTTCAACTTGTTGCTATTCCCTGGGAGGTGTACTATTGGCTCTTTTCTCTTTTCCATGTATACTCTTATTTCAAATCACCTACTTATCTAAACTCAGCTATAATCTTTATGTTGGTTATTGTTTGAAGTGACATTTTATGCTCTAATTCTTGAAATTTGGACTTAAATTTGAACTCCCCTCTGGACATCTTTCTCTAGATTATCTCCAGGGCCCTCAACTTTAACCTATCTAAAACCATAATTACGATTTCCCCTGCCAAAAGTTTTCTTACCCACTTATTTCTTATGTAAAAAAAAATGATTATAAGTTTTGGTGAGTTACAAGTTCTATGAGAACGCCTATGACAAAGCTTTTCTCTTCCTCAGTCAACATATCTAATTATTTGTTAAGTTCTTTTGAGTCCAACTTTTCCAGTGTATTGTCAACCCTGTCCTTTCTATTCCCACTATCCTCGTCCTGGATGAAGTCTCCATTGTCCTCTATATTACTATAATAGCGCCCTTATTTATTTCCCTGAGTATAAAGTCTCCTCTCTATCTATACTGATACTAGAGTCGTGTGTCTTTAAAAATAAGTCAGTAACTATCATCCTCCATTCCATTTACTTTAGAGAAAAATCCACTGCCTTTGCATGGAATTTTCCAATCCCAATAATGTCTTTTGCAATATTCCAAATATATCAATGCTTTTATGGAGCAGAAATGGACTAAATGCTCCACTTAAAATAACAAAGACTGCCAAACTGAATGAAAATGCAAAACCTAGACACAAAAGGCACATCTAAAATGCAAAAATACAAAATGATTAAAAGTACAAGAAAGAAAAAGAAATACCAAACCAAACAAGACAGAACAAAAAACCAAAGAAGTTTATATTAGTGCCTGGTAAGTTGTATGAGCTCCATAAATATCGATTTTATTGAGAAACCTATCCAATGTTCTATAATGATGACAGGAACAGGATTATAACCCTGGCAACCCAAAGTCCATATGCTCTTAACTATTACACAGAGCAGCACAGGCACAGAATAAACGTTGTTAACAAGAAAGGGAATAGAAAAGAAATACAGCAAAATGCAAAATTCCTACCTATCAAAGGTACCATAAAGAAAATTAAAGGAAAGCTATACTTACAAAGAAATTATACTTTAATCTGATCTAGTCTCTAGATAGAACTATTAGTTTACAGGTATTATAAACTCAGAACATGTTCAGTGATGCCAGAGATGCAATCAGCAAAATACAAAGCTGTGGGTTTTTGGAATCCATCTCTGCCTTTACTGTAAGGCCATGATAGCCATGGGCTGTTCTCCATAAATTACTATGATAGACTTCTTCCTAGAGGAATTCTTTTATCTGTAGATTTTGTGCTATGTATCCCCAAAAGACTTGAGGCTGACTGTCAGTCTAAGATGCTTCCACCCGATTTAGATCATGATCTAAAAGTTCTCAGTTTTCCCTGATTCCTTCCTACTTATTTTCTCACAATCCCCCAATTAAACACTGTTTTGGCATCTGCTTCTTGGAGGATACAGACTAACACATCTTACTTAGAAGGCCCTGTACAGCATGGCCTCTTCATCTCCACCTTGCACAACACCTCCTCCGATACTCTCTTCTCCAACACTAGTCTTCTCCTGAAATTAATTCTCTCCTATCTTTTCCTACTTAATCTACTGGTCCTTCAGCTCTCAGTTTAAGAATACCATTTGCAGGGGTGCTTTCAACATATTACATGTTATAAAAGCCTCTTGATGATAAAGCACTATTGCATTTCAAATTTTTAAAAATATTTTATTTATTTATTCATGAGAGACACACAGAGAGAGGCAGAGACACAGGCAGAGGGAGAAGCAGGCTCCATGCAGGGAGCCCAATCTGAGACTCGATCCCAGGACCCCGGGATCACATCCTGAGCCAAAGGCAGACGTTCAACCACTGAGCCACCCAGGCGCCCCTGCATTTCAAATTTTATATTTATTTTGTGACCATTATGTTCATTATTCTCTGCCTTGCAAGACTACAAGCTAAGTAAATAAATGGTTGCATGAGCAAACTATTCACTCATCACTGTATTCCCATCATATTGTAAAGTGCCTGGCATATAATAAGTGCTCAATAAATCTATGCCAAATAAAACAATGAAAATTAGCTGTATAGAAATCCCCACTTTTATTGACAGCAAATCACACTAGAGTCCAGCAAAATATTTGGCTGCTTATATCTCGTCTTTCCCCTCACCTGCCTGGGGCTAACCTTATTTATTCTTTTGATCTCAGCACAGTTATCTTCTCCTCAGAAAAGCCTTCAATGAAGATTGCCACCACCAGATAGAAGACTCTACATTATATCCTCTAATGGTCCAGATAGTCTTCCTTCACATATTTTATCACATCTTTTAAATTTTTACATTAGTTTATATAGTTATTTAATTGCATAAAGATAAATTGATTAAATAATCTACCTTCAGTAGATTCTAAGTTCTATAAGGATATAAATATCCACAATATATATGGATATTACATATATTACATATGTACACATATTACATATACCCATATGTATTACATATATCCATATATATCCAGAAATATATGTAATATGTATATAATATATACATATTACAGTTAAATGAATTAAGAAGATTTCTCTTCGGTTAAGAAGGCAGCTTTAGGTGCTCGCTTCAGTAGCACATATACTAAAATTGGAATGATACAGAGAAGATTAGCATGGCCCCTGCGCAAGGATGACACGCAAATTCGTGAAGCGTTCCATATTTAAAAAAAAAAAAAAAAAAAAAAGAAGGCAGCTTTAGGAAAGAATATTTGGACCAGTTTAGAATAAAGGGGGCAACTGTTACCTAAGCAAATCATCTAAGCCAGTCCTGGGATAAAAATGGGGTGACAGATATGTTACACAGATCACTATTATATTCATAAAGATGAAAAGAAATAGGAACACCTAGGTGGCTCAGTCTGTTGTGTCTGTCTTTGGCTCAGGTCATGATCCCAGGGTCCTGGGATCAAGCCCCGGATCTGAGCTCCCTGCTCTATGGGGAGTCTGCTTCTTTCTCTCTCTCGCTCTGCACCTCCCCCTTGCTCATGCATTCTCTCTCTTTCTATCTCAATCAATCAATCAATCAATCAATCAGTCAATCAATCACTTTAGAAAACAAGATGAAAAGAGAATAAAGCACATACAAAGAAATAAGTCTTGGCCAACTGATGTATAAAATGTTTGCCAGGAACACGTGGGTGGCTCAGCATTGAGCATCTACTTTTGACTCAGGTATGATCCCAGGTCCAGGGACTGAGTTCTGCATTGGGCTTCCTGTGGGGGGCCTGCTTTTCCCTCTGCCTATGTCTCTGCTTCTCTCTCTGTTTCTCTCTCTGTCTCTCATGAATAAATAAATAAAATATTTTAAAAGCAAATAAATAAAATATTTTCCAGAATTACAATGCAAATACTAGCCAAGCCCAGGGAAATAAATTTTTACATATTAGATCTATTTTATGTTAAACAGCCAGCAAAAACAAGTCCTGTTCCAGCATTTTATAGAAGACTGATTTTTGAGCATTAGAGTCTTAAGTGTGAGTTCACCTTGTTTATATATTTCTCTATTACAATATCTTAAGGAGTTATCATTTAAATTATTTACCCCAAATTATAAATAACATATACTGAATGAAACATTAATGCTGATAATAATCACCACCACTTATGGAGGACCTACCATATGTTGGAGTCCATAAAATAGGGAATTTGGATGTTCATTCACCCTTTCCCCCAAAGCTGGTACTTCCCTCACCTTTATCCAAAGGAGAGGGCCTTCATCACCTCCTGAGCTTGTGGGTATATACAGTTGCAGGGTGAGCACATAGCTTAAGTTGGAAGAGAACCAGACAAAGTCTCAGGACATAGTCAAGCATTGAATAAGTTCTGGGAGGTCTTTAGTCTAGATTCGAACTGCTAGTGAATACAAATCCACATAAAAAATTGACAGAGACAGCATCATAGACCCCGGATATAGTTTCAGCAAAGGTTGCATGGTCAGCTGTGGCAAGTTACAATTAAAGAGGGCACTTGTGATGAGCACCTGGTGTTGTATGTAAGTGATGAATCACTGAATTTTACTCCAGAAACCAATATTGCACTGTTAACTAACAAAATTTAAATTAAAAAAATAAATAAAATATTCAACAGCTATAAACTATTAGGAGCTGAAGCAATTCTGTTTCATTCCTTCTCTACCTCTATAACCATAAATATGAATCAAAATTTGTTCATTATATAGCATATAATGAAGTGCCTTACCAAAAATTATCATTAACATCTAATTTTCACCTATACCATAACACTGGAGATTATTATATAATGTATAATGCAATTTCTCTGTTTAGCAAGGCTTTATCTCACATATATCTATAAACTCTTATTCTTTGTTCACTTTAGTATGTTGTTTTTCTTCTGAACTATTATTTATAATGCTTTTCTTGTCCCTTATCATTTAAGAGGCTTTCATAGACTAAAAGCTGTACTTTGGGTACCCTTCTGAGTGAGCTGTATTGGCATTTTATAGAGGAGTACAATCCCAGAGTGAGAATACATAAAACAGATCAGAAGTCTTTGTTTATGATTCAAAGAATTAAATGATCCATCGGAGAAAGTATATAACACACACAAAAATAATTGATTGGATTTGATGGTATTTTTGTCACTTTTGCAAAATGGGACAATCTAGGTAGCCATGGGAGATATAGCTTACTACATATCCTAATGATTATTTATGGTTATTCTTGTAGAAAAAGACTAAAATTTAAGCAGAAAAAAACTGATTCAAATCCAAACTCTATCATATCTTTTTAAAGATTTTATATATTTATTTTAGAGAGACAGCAAGCACGAGTGAACATGAGCAGAGTGAGAGGCAAAGGGATAGAGAGGGAACCTCAAGCAGACTCCTCACTAAGCATGGAGCCCAATGCTGGGCTGGCCCATGACCCTGAGACCACAACCTGAGCCAAAATCATGAGTTGGGTCTCCACCAATTGATCTACCCGGGCACCTCTAAACTCTAACATTTTTAAATTTCTGAAATACATAAAATTTGGATTGACATTTTAGATATTTTTCTTCAATCATTTGTTTGGAGTATAAAATGGAATTGGAGTAAACTGGGATCCCTGGGTGGCGCAGTGGTTTGGCGCCTGCCTTTGGCCCAGGGCGCCATCCCGGGGACCCGGGATCGAGTCCCGCGTCGGGCTCCCGGTGCATGGAGCCTGCTTCTCTCTCTGCCTCTCTTCTTATCTCTTTGTGTGACTATAATAAATTAAAAAAAAAAAAGAAATTAAAACAAAGCAAAAAAAAGAATTGGAGTAAACTGCAGAAGCTTAAGTTCAGTTCAAAGAAGTAAACATTTCCCCAAAACTTGGGTATAATAAACTCTTGAATATTTCATAATTCCTCTTTAATTACCTACTGATTCCTACAACATATCACATCTCATAGTAAGTAATTATGCTGCTCTAAAGAAAGTCTGAAACAAAAAAGTTTGGGTTTTCTTTCTATAATACTATCAGATATCTGACATTTTTTGGTGGTAATTTTAAGCTTTTGATCATTGTTAACTAGTATAAGGTAAATTCCAGATGCATTTGGCCAGTCCTGGCATCCTGGCATATAATATCCTGCTTAAGTAATGCATGCCTTCACTTAATAACATCCAATAATCACATGCACAAATAAAAAAGTTTAAGCTGTGTAGATCATATTTAGCAAATAGAACAAAAATAAAATGCACTTTCAAAGAGAATAACATTTCATTCTATCTCATAATACCTCATATAAAGGGAGGCTGCCACTCATCCTCCATTCCTAAACTAAAACAGAATGCCCACTGACTCTAGATGATTGTCTCCTTGGATGAGTGAATGCATTAGTGAGAAGCCTTCCAACCAGCAGAACAAATGAGTAGAAGACTAGCCCAAGTAAATTCAAAATTCTCCAATCTATAATCACAAACTACTTCTTCCATTTTAGGCCTTCCCAGGATTAAGTTAAGGTTTCCAAAGCCATAAAAAGCTAAAAATACCATTTTTTTGTAGTCTGTATCAAAATGAATACAACTATAAACCACAGACTAAGAACCTTTCCACTATACAATTAATGAAATTAAAAAAAAACAATTAATGAAATTACCTGATTAGATTTCAAAATACTGGTTGCATTGGGAATGCAATCCATTAGTGAATAAGCCTTTAAATCTTTGAGAGGATGTTATTAGAAAAAAATTCAAAGTTCAGGGATCCCTGGGTGGCGCAGCGGTTTGGCGCCTGCCTTTGGCCCAGGGCGCGATCCTGGAGACCCGGGATCGAGTCCCACATCGGGCTCCCGGTGCATGGAGCCTGCTTCTCCCTCTGCCTGTGTCTCTGCCTCTCTCTCTCTCTCTCTGTGACTATCATAAATAAATAAAAAAAATTAAAAAAAAAAAAAGAATCTTGAAAAATTCAAAGTTCATTGTTGAGTCACCGATTTCTTCAACTAGTTCTTTCTGTATTGTAATTGATAATTGAAATTTATTTGATCTTTGTAGCAAAAGGACTAGTTTTCATGAATGGTTAAGCACAGAATTAAGTATGGCCGTTGAACAGTCAATAATGTACTTGCCTATCCTCAATCAAGTAAGCACTTGATCAGCAAGAGAAACTGTTATTCACCCAAGGGTAAGTATGGTGAAAACAAATTGCAGTACCTATTGGAATAGTCATCACTTAACTTATCTGGAAGAACATGTTTTTTTGTTTTGTTTTGTTTTGTTGTTTTTGTTTTTTTCATTTTGTAGACATTTGGGTGAGACTGCCTAGACTTTCTCCTTAATCACTCCACAAACTTAATAAATCACTAAGCCCTATATATTTTACCTTCTAGAATCTCTCAGAATCATACCTTTTTCTCCATCCCCACAGCCACAATCTCTGGGCCATTACCATCTATTACCAGAACTATTAAAACTGTCTTTCAACTATTTTTCTGCCAATTTCTCCTTGTCCCAGTGTATGTCTACAGTTTGTCCAAGTCTACTTTGACTATGTGACTTCTCTAATCAAAAGTCCCTATTTGTACACTGTAATCTGGATCAAGTTCAAACCTCTTTACATGCCACACGGGGCTAAACATTATCTGGCCTCTGTCTTCTAATCTTACCTTCCTCCAATAACGAGAGGGGCAGAGATCTATGCCAATCAAAGGGTTTACTTTGCCCTGAGTATCTGTTTCATGGTGATTCTTCCTTCACAATACTCTCTCTATCCAGAATGTTCTCCCAACCCTGAAAATAGTACTCATTACTCTTTCTTGAGTCATCTCAGACAGAGATAACTTTTTTAAAAAAAGATTTTTTTTATTTATTCATGAGAGACACAGAGAGAGAGTCAAAGACATAGGCAGAGGGAGAAGCAGACTCCCTGAGGGGACCCCAATGTGGGACTCAATCCCAGGACCCCAGGATCACAACCTGAGCCAAAGGCAGACACTCAACCACTGAGTCACCCAGGCGTCCCCAGAGATAACTTCTTGAGAAAAAACTGTCCTGATGACTGCAGAAAGAACAGCTAATGAGAATATTTCCTATTATTGCCAGCATGTATAATTCATTTAGTAGCTATAATAACCCTAGGAAGGTCTATTGTTATTTTCGTTTTTCAGGTGAGAAAATGGAAATTCATAGGGATTAGAATTTTGCCCTATGTCACACAGGTAGGTAGTGAGTGTTAGTGCTAAGATACAAACTCTGGCAGTCTGAATCCAAAACATCCACATACTTTATTGTCACACCATATCACTTTCTGATCTTCATCATAATACATAGAACAGCCTTGGAACACTACAGCTTATGAGTCTATCCCTACCAGACTCTGAATCCTTCAGGGCAGGCTAAATATCTATATTATCCTCCCTGAGCTCTCAACATCCAGTCCCCTCCCCAAGACAGTAGATCCTTGAATAAATGAGAAAAAAAAAAAGACTCATGAATTGACTTTTTTCTTTTCCTCACTTTCTTTTTGTTCATTAATTGCCCTGTAAGTGTGGCCACCTAAAAGACAAGCTAAAGAATTGAATATATAGGAGCTTCAATTCAGTGTTTCATGTTCTGTTAGATACAGTGTTGGGAAAAATGAAAATAACTGATTTAAGTGAAGTATCTGCATGTATTCTTGGAAGCCTCCTATTTTGTTATCAAGTATATATTTAAATTTGGCCTGTGTGTGTTTTGTCTTTCAAATTAGATCAGAAAATCCTGAGAGGAGAGACTGTGTCTATGTTCCTCTGTACCTCTTCCATTACTTAGTAATATATGCTGTGCACATGAAATGCTCAGTAAACATGTGTTGAATAAATGAGCCAATTATTTAATTACCTACAATTTGATAATACAGTGGCATGATTCTGTTAAGGTATTTATAGTATTTGAATCAGAAACTGTATTTGTGCAATTGAAATAATTGCAAGAGAAGGACTCTGGAGATATTTGTTCCTTAAATTTTAAAGATCACTCTGATGCTATAAGGGAAAAGATGATGCACCATCGACTTATCAACTTCTCTGAATTTGCTGACCTCAATTTCCACCCACTTGTGTTCCTCATTGAAAAAATCCTAGTGTCGGGGAAGGCCAGGGCACATTGACCATTGATGAACATCTCTTAATATCACCTCCAGAGACTCACACGATGGAGATCTGAAGCAATGAATGAACCACCCCACGAAAAGACCATGGAAGGGCATCAAGGCAAGGAGGAGAGCAAATATGTATACAATGGAATATTCCTCAGCTATTAGAAACGACAAATACCCACCATTTGCTTCAACGTGGATGGAACTGGAGGGTATTATGCTGAGTGAAATAAGTCAATCGGAGAAGGACAAACATTATATGGTCTCATTCATTTGGGGAATATAAAAAATAGTGAAAGGTAATAAAGGGGAAAGGAGAAAAAATAAGTGGGAAATATCAGAAAGGGAGACAGAACATGAAAGACTCCTAACTCTGGGAAGTGAACTAGGGGTGGTGGAAGGGGAGGTGGGCGGGGGGCGGGGGTGACTGGGTGGCGGGCACTGAGGTGGGCACTTGACGGGATGAGCACTGGGTGTCATTCTGTATGTTAACAAATTGAACACCAATAAAAAATAAATTTATTAAAAAAAAAACAAAGCTGAAAGGAAGTTGGAGTGTTTGCAGAGACTTTGGGCTGTATAGAGTCTGCATTTATTCTAAAAGCAAGGGAAAGTCCTTTGGGATTTTAAGCAAGGCAGAGATCTAATTAATAATTTTAAAATCTGGGGCACCTGGCTGGCTCAGGTGGCAGCAAATGTGATTCTTGATCTCAGAGTTTATGAGTTCAAGCCCCACTTGGGCATAGGGATTACTTTAAAAAATAAATTATTAAAAAATCTTTCTACTTGTAGTGGATATGGCTATCAAACATTATTACAGATGAGGAATGAGATGGCTATCTTGCAGAAATGACTAGTAGATATTTTTGCTTCATCCTCAACCTCCAAGTATAGTCCTGTTAACACCACTCACGTCTGTTTTTTCAAAGCTACCTCCTTGTACTCAACCCTGCTGCCTTGTTTTCAAGTCCCGCTGGTTTGGTCCAGTGTCTCGGAATCTGTCTCATTGGTTATTCTAATAGGGTCCACACTGGTTTACCTCCAGGGGTAAACCTATCGCTTCTTAAAGCCCTTCGTTGAATCTCTAATACTTAAAGTAACCACAAATCCGGGTTTGCCCATTCTCAGTTTATAACTTTTGTCTCAGGGTAATTAATAACACCTACTGTCACTCTCAAAAGTCTCCTAGTTCGAATAATAACTTACATAGTGACTCTAATACTTTTAGTTTTAAATCCACACTCTTGAATGGAGGGATTCATATGACCTACATTCCTCTACACTCTATCCTATATTTTCCTGCCAAGCCTAGAAATCTGCAGTATTTTTAAGCATAATGTGCTCTGCCCTCAGTGTCTCTGCCTGTGCCCTATGAACCTCTCCCACTTCTTCCCACAGCTAGCTTCTGCATGATCTTCAAATTTCAGAACATTTTCCATATCTTTCAAGAACGCTTTTTGAACTTGGCTTAGGTTATGTGCTTCTACCTATAACACCATAACTGTTTGTATTCCCAGCAACTACCACAAAGCCAGGAAATGCCTGTTGAAAGCAGCAAAAGACGAAACAAAGAGAGCAAACAGGCAGACAGGAAAGAAAGGAGAAAAAGAAAGAGGGAAGGAAAAAAAGATCACAGAAAGGAAAAATACCATGTCTCACACATCAGAAGTGTTTAATAACCTCTGGCTATCATCAACTTAAAAATTTTCCTCTAACCAAATTATCATTTCCATTATAAAAATGTTTATCAGTTTCTAGTCTAAAAAATATATTTTATGACTGCTATTTTGTCTTATTCTTAGAATCCTGTAATATAGATGAGATTGCTTCCATTAATTTTACAGATAAAGAAACTGAGACTCTCTCCCAAAGAGAGTCTAATTGCTTTTAAGCAGCATTTTTTCATCATTACTGGATTAAAACCAAGGTGTACCTATAGTATGTAGCTATGGATTTATTTTTTTAATATGGATGGATGACAACTGATTACAAGCTATGGTTTCTCAATTTGCATGATCACAGATATTTCACTCATATGCTTTTAGTCGAATCTCATTTCCCAAGGATAGATTAATTTAATATATCGGTTTGCACATTTCAAGTTAAAGGGTGGATATCTGATATTAGAGAAGAGCTACTGACTTGTAGTATGTCAAAGAGTAACTGAAATGAAAAATGGTCAAAATGAGGCTAAAGTTTTCTAGGACACTGCTGATTATTTTTCATTTCCCCTATGCTTCTCCAAGATTAATTCTCTGTCTTTCTCTGCCCTGCACTTTCCCTAGGAGGCAGACATAAATGGACTCCACCTAGTAGGCTCCACTGCCAAAAGTTTTCCAGTTGGATTTGGATACTGGAACAGAGGCAGGCGATCTGAAGGCAGGAAGACAAAAACTGCAGTATTTCTTCACTTCTTTTCTATTTCCTTGCCATGTTCCTGGTGTAGCTGTGACCCTCTGTGTCAATAAGTTTTACCACCAGGCCTTCCTCCATAGTTTTAGCTTTCAATGGGATGAGATAACTAAATTCATTTTCCTTGTCTATTCAATTTTAAGAATAACATTCAATTTTTAGAGTGATAATTGTCTATTTGATTTTCAGAGTGGTAATCATTTAATAGTGATAATTCAGAGTTATTGGGAATATAAACTGCTTCTGGTCTCTGGGTGCCATTTTTTATTTTTATTTTTTTAGCCCTATTCAGTATATGTTCACTCTTTTTGTTAAAGTCTCTTCATTTGTAACATTTGAGTTCATTTCTGTTTCCTGCTGGGACTCTGTCTGAAACAGACACAGTATCTTCATTCATGCTAATAATTAAAATTTAAAAATTGAGATTTATGAAATCTCTAACATAGAAAATATATTACACTGGATTCTATCTGACAACAAGGAATAAAACACTTGGTTTAAAAGGCTTAAATGAATTAGGGTTTATTATTTTCACGTAACAAGAAGTCTGGATGTAGATGGCTAGTGGTATTAATTCTGGACTCCACAATACAGGTTCTGACATCCTTGATTCACTTAGCTTTTATTTAAAGATCATATGAAGTCTATTGTAGCTCCATCTGTCACATATTTATTCAATTAGAAAAAAAAGAGAGAAGAGGAGAGGTAAGAGCAGCTATGTCCTTCTTAGGACTTAGTTTACTGGACACTGCTCTCAGTGGTCTTATGCTTAGCATTTGTTATGGGCCAAATTATATTCCTCAAAATTGATGTTGAAGTCCTAACCCCCAGTACTTCATAATGAGACTATATTGGAAATATAACCATTAAAGGGGCTATTAAGGTTAAATGAAATCATATAGATGGACCTAGTCTAATCCACATATGATTGGTGTCCCTATAAAGAGAGGAAGAAACACCAGGAATATGTATGCCGAGAGGAAAGACTACATGAGGACACAGTGATGTCCTTTTCACCACTCCTTTCAATATCAATGGAAGTTCCTAGCTAATGAACTAGATAAGAAATGGAAAACTATGGGGATCCCTGGGTGGCTCAGCGGTTTAGTGCCTGCCTTCAGTCCAGGGTGTAATCCTGGAGTCCTGGGATCAAGTCCCACGTCAGGCTCCCTGCATGGGGCCTGCTTCTCCCTCTGCCTGTGTCTCTGCCTCTCTCTCTCATGAATGAATGAATAAATAAATAAATAAATAAATAAATAAAATATTTTTTAAAAGGAAACTAAAATTATACATATTGGAATGTAAGAATAAAAGTAGTTTTTGCGGGGGGGGGTGTTGGTAGATTGTTTTGTTTATTTTTGGCAAATGACATGGTGTCTATGTAGAAAATCTCAAAGAATCAACAACAAAAATCCTATAACTAATAAGCAATTATAATAAAGATGTAACATATAAGATTATATCAACAATGGAAAATTGGAATTTAAAACACAGTACAATGGCCAAAATCCAGACAACACCAAATGCTGGTGAGGATATGAAGCAAGAAGAACTCTTATTCATTACCAGTGGGAATGAAAAATGGTACAGCCACTCTGGAAGCAAACTGGTAGTTTCCTACACAACAAAACATACTCTAACAAATGACTCAGCAATCATGCTCCTTGATATTTTACCTAAGGAGTTGAAAACTTATGTTTACGTAAAAGACTGCACAAAGATGTTTATACTAGCTTGTTCATGACTGTCAAAATTAAAAGCAATGAAAATGTCCTTCAGAAAGAGAATAAATGAACTTTGATACAACCAATTAAATACTATTTGGTTCTAAAAAGAAATAAGCCATAAAAAAGCATGGAGTAAACTTAAACAAATATTATGAAGTAAAAAAAAAAGCCCATATGAAAAAGCTATACACAGTATGATTCCAACCATATGACATTCTCAAAAACACAAAACTTTGGAGACAGCAAAAATATCAGGGGTTGGTTGCCAGGTGTTGGTTGGTAGAGATGAATGGGCAGAGCACAGAGGATTTTTAGGGAAGTAAAACTACTCTACATGATAGTATAATAGTGGATACATGTCTTTGTGTAAACCTACAGCAGATACAACACCAGAGTGAAACTTAATGTAAACTATTGACTCTGGGTGATAATGATGTGTCAACACAGGTTCAACAACTGCAACAAATGTACCATTCTGCTACAGAATGTTGATAATGAGGAAGGTTCTGCATGTGTGAGGGTAGAGGGTATATGGGAAATCTCTGTACTTTCTGTTCAATTTTGCTGTGAACATCGAAATGCTCTAAAAAATGAATCCCATTTATATTAGCATCAAAATGAAGTACTTGGGAATGAATCTAATACATATAGGATCTATATGTGAAAGACCCAGAAGAGCCAACACAATACTGAAGTAGAAGAATAAAGTGGGAGAATTAGCACTACAGAACAGCAAGACTTACTATAAAGCCACAATGATCAAAACAGTGTGGTTTTGGTGAAAGAATAAACAAAGAGAGTGATAGAACAGCCTAAAGAGCCAGAAACAGACCCACAGAAACATAGCTAACTGATCTCTGAAAATGGAAAAAAGCTAATTAATGGATAAAGGATAGTCTTTTCAACAAATTGTGCTAGAACAAAGGGATACCCACATGCGAAAAAAAAAAATCTAAACACAATAATGAGTTTTGATGAAGCTAGAAAAAAACAATAAGTCTTTTTAATAGTGCACACAAATACTAACCTTGTGTATGAACATAGCTCCTATTTATATTATCATTATCAGCTTCAGAACTAAAGTAGATTCAGGTCTTAGAAAAATGATACGACGTACTGTAATGAAGTAGGGATTTGTGATATATTCATTGTCATTTATTAAATCTTTGGTACTGGAAAAATGATTGAATATCCCTGAGTAAGGTTTCCTTACCTATAAAATGGAAACAAAGATATTGCCTTCCCTTCCTAACATGGTTACGGAGATATTATTAAATAATGAAATAATTTAACAATATTGCAATAATGAAATAATCTCTGGAAGAGTTCGTATTGGAGAGAAGCATCTTCCAGAGCTGAAAGTTAATCACAGGGTTATCAAGTCTTTATCAAACCACACCAAGTTCAAGTACCATGAGGAGAGGCAGCCACAGAGCAGCCACTTGAGAGTAAGATTGAGCATGAGAGAGAGAGAGAGAGAGAGAGAGAGAGAGAGAGAGAGACGAGGTCCAGAGTAACTGCTGGAAAGAATCTAATGGCAGCCACAGCTCACGTTACTATAGGCAGGTGTATATGGGTCCTGCCTGGCTTTCAGCATGGACTGGCCTTTAGCATGAAAGTATGTATATATCGACATGCTCCAAATCCATTTTATGTATTCTCTATAGATGATTCTGGCCTTGAGCCTATTTCAACCTTGATGCTGAAATGTCTCCACCCACTTTGTTTTAATTTGGGTTTCTTCTAATACACACACACACACACACACAACCATTTACTCTTACATCCTCTCTATTCCTGGGATAGTAGTCTGTGTAGTTCCTTCATAGAAGTATTTACAGCTTTGCGCAAAAACTATTACATAGTTCTGAGCAAATGAGCCAGGGAAAACTAGGATTATTTTTAATATTCAAGAGCATGGAACTTTCCAAATATAGTATGAGGTTCCTAACCTCCTCTTACATTTACTTTTTACTAGTTCAATCCTTCACTGGAGTAGTTCACCAGCAAACCATTCACAGCTTCCAAAACTGTAGTTTGAACTTCCTAATTATGTTCTTTAAATTCAATGCTTTTGATAACTATTTCTATAATCTGCATACTAGTCTCCATCTTCTGATGACCTGTGTATTATGAAATAAAATGTTTTCTATTTATTTTTCCATCTATCTCATTTCTGTTGTTTCAGACCCTTCTAGTTGAAACGGAAAGAAGACTGAACCTGCAGTAAAAACATCTGAATATAGTAATTAGCTCTGCTATTATATATTTATGTGACCTTGGGAAATAACTTGAATGCTTCAATGCCTTCATTTCAGTCTCCTCGTCTCCAAAAATAAGAATATGAACATGCACCTAGCTCACAGAATTGTTGTGAAATTAAATTAGATAATATAAGTAAAAGTTCCGGGCATTGGGTACTCAATAAATATCTGTTACCACTCAGTTATGAGCTCTCATTGCCCTTGACGTTGCTTCCAAAATGTTTAGAGCCATTATGATGGTAAAGTACTTACTCAGACAAGGCTGAACTAAGCTATAAATTCACTGAGGCGTTCATATTTTCTCAAGGAACAAATTCAAAACTCCTCTTCAAAACTGTAACTATCCATGTACCCATGATAACTGCTTAGGATAATGGTGAAAGTTAGACAAAATTCTTCCAAAGGACAAGTTTATTCTTACAAGGTAAAGGCAAAAGGAAAGCCCCCCCGCCCGAAAGTCATCCATCTCTCTGCTCTCTGTTCACACTTCTTCCCCATCATTCTCTCTCGTCCTCTTATCCTATTTTTTTCTATATCTGTAGCCCCTGAATTCCTATGTAGAACCCTATGAATTTTAGAATCCAACTTCTCAGCAAGTAGTACAGCATATCCTTTAGTCCCTTCCTACTCCAAGGTCCGCCCACCAATGACCAGCATTATGATCACGGTGAAGCTTGTTAGATGTGCTATCACAGACCTTACCTCAGATGTATGGAAACTTATTTGCATTTTAACAGGATTACCAGCTGATTCTTATACACCTTAAAGTTTGAGAAGCACTGGTGTAGCCAATAGTTCTCAACTCTGGCTGCACAGTAGAACTACTCGGAGAATGTTAAAAAATGTATGTGTCCAATCCCTGCCCTCAAAAAACATTCTGATATAGTTGGTGTGAGGTAGTGCCTGAGCATTACTATTTTTAAATTGTCCCAGATGATTCTAATGTATTGCCATGTTTGAGAGTCTTTTTCCTGTCTCAGTCAGGTTTTAGTACAATAATACTTTTAAAATCAGTATTTACAAACTTAAACAGCTTTAGCTACCCATTTAGCAACACTAAAAACCTATACAATGAGACATACTCAAAAACACTGTTATTAAAAAAAAAAAACACTGTTATTTCTTGCAATATGATGAGAACATACAATGTCTTAAAAATTTAAACATTTAAATTAAAAAATTTTAAATAGACATACACATTTTGTTTTGTGGGCTTAACCTCAGTCCACATATCTCCTGCTGACACTTATAAAAAATAAATAAAGTTGCATTATAGGACACAGAGGATTCCAAGTGAAAAGTGAAAACTGCTCTTCTCCAATCAATCTATCTTCCCAAAGGTAGTAACTATTAGTATTTACTTTTATCATCTAGAAAAAAAAATTTAATACCACATAGATAGATAGATTTGCTTTTATTCTCACACACCAGAATCACACTATATGTTGTGCTCTTTATTGCCTTTTTCATTTAATATATCTTAGAAATCCTTCCTTTTGTGTATACCTTATTCTTTTCAATAGCAAGTTTTTTAGTTCTCTGTTTTGATTGAAGCCCTGGTTGTATCCAGTTCTTTTTTGATGTCTTTTTATTTCTTTGTGGTTTGATTATTTTTCTATATCACAGCATTAAATGAATATCCTTATACTTGTATCCTGGCACAATCCGGTAAGGGTATCTATGAGATATATTTTAGTGGTATAATTCCTGGAACAAAAGGTACGGGCAGTTTTAATTTATATGTGTTACCAAATTGACACTAATGAGGTATATGTCTACTGTCTCTCAGCACCAGTATATGCTTCTGCATAATTTTATCCCCACCAGCTCAAGATATTATCAAATCTTATAATTTTTGTCAACATGATATATAAAAAATGAGATTTTATAGTTGTTTAATGTTGCATTTCTTTATATATGAAAAGGTCAAACATCTTCTCAGATGTTTACTGGTTGTCTTCTCTTTTTTCAACTACGTCTCTTTCTGACTTTTATATTCAGCCCGGACCAATTAAGTTCAGAAATCAGATGTTTAGGAGTGATACTTCTTTTCCTTTGCTGCTGTATTGGAAAAAAAACACTGAAAAGAACCAAAGCAGAGAAAGAGGCCATTACCTGGTATCATCCTAACATGTATGAGGAATATAGAGGATTCTATGGTTCACAAAGATAGTTCTTTTCAGCTTTCTGATAATTGGTTGATTACGAGTAGAGTCTGAAGCTGAAACTAGAGTAAGTCAGCTAGAGAAGGAAGACCCCCTTTGAACCATTGGTCTTTGATTTCCTACACCACACCAGATACCAGATAGCCTCCCATAGAAATAGGGGTCATCTTGCCTGAGAAAATGTCAAGCATGCCTAAGAAAAAGTTTGGGGGTAGAAAAGGCCTAGTTATAGGTTGAGATTCCCAAGGCAAAGCCAAAGAAATATGGCTAGCAGCAAAACTCACTTACATAGGTCTAGACTGGGAATCTTATTCATACTTCTTTATCAGTGGTTGGCAAATGGCTATCTTCATCTCTAAACAGCCTACCTGAGAAGACACATGGTGACTCTATGTGATGAACACTGGGTTTTATATGCAACTGATGAATAACTGAACTCTACATATGAACACTAATGGTGTACTGTATGCTGGTTAATTGAATTAACCTAAAAATTTTTAAAAATATTTCCATCCCATCCTCCATCCAGAACAATTACTGGATATTAGTAAGGACTCTTCAAAGAATTATAAGGACTTACTAAAGAAAAAGTAAGCAGGAAGTCTCAGTTTAAACTGAATACTATAGGGGATCCCTGGGTGGCGCAGCGGTTTGGCGCCTGCCTTTGGCTCAGGGCGTGATCCTAGAGACCTAGGATCGAATCCCACATCGGGCTCCCGGTGCATGGAGCCTGCTTCTCCCTCTGCCTGTGTCTCTGCCTCTCTCTCTCTCTCTCTCTCTCTCTCTCACTGTGTGCCTATCATAAATAAATAAAAATTTAAAAAATATAAAAAAATAAAAATAAACTGAATACTATACTTTATTAAAAGTATATATGCTCAGAGCAATAATTAGAAAGATAGAAAAAGCCAGGTGCAGGCAGGTTGGCTTAATAACAAAGCCATAGTCATTGAAGATATTTCAAATATAACATGTTGCCGATTCTAAATGTATTTTCTAGACCAGTTCCCACTGTACATACATCTAAATCCCATTAGAGAGCAAAAAACAAATGATGAAGGAGCTAGTTCATAAGAATCCCTGTAAAGGACTATGACATATATAGCACTACTTTATGGACCTGAAAATGTAATTTTAAGAAAGGAAAGAAAGCTTTGCTTCTGAAAAGAGAACTTCCTCGCTTACTTTTTTTTTTCTTGGCTGCAGAGTATCCAAAGCTGCTTCATCACCCAGACCTCACCACAGTAATAGAGGCCCCCAGGAAAGACCCATGGTGCAGAAGGCGGAAGAGGCACCTCCAGAAGAGGTGATATACAGTGGAAGTGACTTCATAGCCAGGAAAATGTAACCAAAAAAATAAGGTAGTACTCCTCCATCTGAGAGGAGGGAGATGATCTCCAGAGGAGAGTGAGACAAGGCAAAGTAGTATGGCTTAGTAAGCAGAGGCACTACCCCTAACCCCTGGAGTCGAGGTGAGCAAGGGAGTAAGGAAGATGCAATGTGACCAGACTTGGTCTAAGCACACCTGATATATATCCAGGAGGCTACAGAAATGATGAGGAAACAAAAAGAAAGTGGAATTATGCATTAGCAGGTGGATCATGAACCAGTGAAATAAAACCTATTACTTATTACCGTATTACCTGGGTGTGCTAAGGAAATACATGTACAGGTATTTATTCATGTATAACCAGAAAGGGTAACAATATTTTTAAAAATATGGCTCGTATGATAAAATACCATGCAGCCATTTTAAATGCTCTGCATCACTGGCCATCAGGGAAATACAAATCAAAACCACAATGAGATACCACCTCACACCAGAAAGAATCGGGAAAATTAACAGGAACCACAAATGTTGGAGAGGATGCGGAGAAAGGGGAACCCTCCTGCACTGTTGGTGGGAATGTGAACTGGTGCAGCCACTCTGGAAAACTCTGTGGAGGTTCCTCAAAGAGTTAAAAATAGACCTGCCCTATGACCCAGCAACTGCACTGCTGGGGATTTACCCCAAAGATACAGATGCAGTGAAACGCCGGGACACCTGCACCCCGATGTTTCTAGCAGCAATGGCCACAATAGCCAAACTGTGGAAGGAGCCTCGGTGTCCATCGAAAGATAAATGGATAAAGAAGATGTGGTCTATGTATACAATGGAATATTCCTCAGCCATTAGAAACGACAAATACCCACCATTTGCTTAGACGTGGATGGAACTGGAGGGTATTATGCTGAGTGAAGTAAGTCAATCGGAGAAGGACAAACATTATATGGTCTCATTCATTTGGGGAATATAAAAATTAGTGAAAGGAAATAAAGGGAAAGGAGAGAAAATGAGTGAAAATATCAGTGAGGGTGACAAAACATGAGAGACACCTAACTCTGGGAAATGAACAAGGGGTAGTGGAAGGGGAAATGGGTGGGGGGATGAGGTGACTGGGTGATGGGCACTGAGGGGGGCACTTGGCGGAATGAGCACTGGGTGTTATGCTATATGTTGGCAAATTGAACTCCAATAAAAAAAATAAAATATAAATAAATAAATAAAAAATAATAAATAAATAAATAAATAAATAAATAAATAAATAAATAAATGTTTTAAAATAAATATTTAAAGAGTTACGGGTAAAGTTATACCATAAGAAGGAAAAAAAAGAAAATTAAATTGTATATATAATATGACCCAAATATTTATTAAAGAAAAACATAGGTAGAGATTAGAAAAAAATATCAAAATATCAATGCTTACTATTTTATCATAGTAGAATTATGTTGTTTTCTATCATGTTTATCATTTTTAAATAGTATAGTGAAACTAAAAGCCTACATGTAGAAGTCTAGACAGGTAGGCGTAAACAGTGCTGTGATTAATATCTCACACATTCCTTGTTGCTCATTGGTTCATAATTACTTTATGTAAAATGATACAAAGTTAAAGCAAAAAACAGCGGCAGAGCTATATGATACATACTTTAAAAGAGACTTGAATTTTATTAAGAAAGGTGCTAATATTTTTTTAAGATTTTATTTATTTATTTGAGATAGAGAGAGAGAAGACCAGCATGGGGAGGGGGCAGAGGGAGAAGAAGAATGAGAAGCGACTCCCCATTGAGCAGGGAGCCTGACTCAATCCCAAGACCCTGAGATCATAACCTGAGCCAAAGACAGATGTTTAACCAACTGAGCTACCCAGGCATCCCTCAGAAAGCTGTTAATTAAGCTTATCTCCAGATGAAAGTATTACAGGAAATTAAAAATTTTCTCTAATTTTTCTTTTCTTCTTTCTTTCTCTTCCTCTTCTTCCTTCTCCATTTTCCCTTCCTCCTCCACCTCTTCCTTCTCCTCTTTTTTCTCTTCCTCCCTTTTCTCTAATTAATCAGGAAAATACATGTTATTAATCTCTTCAAATGTATCATTTACTTCATGGATTTTTCTGCCTGCTGTCTTTCTTTGGTATTTTGGAAAGCAAAAATACCATATTTTTGAAAGCAAATTTGAATCTTATCCGTTCCATAAAGTGTCCCAGGTGACTACTTTTTCCTCCACCTCACACAAGACCCTGGGAAGGATTTCATATGTAGAACATGTTGTGTAGTATCCTACACTGACACTAGCACATTAGCCCTGAGAAGGCAAAGTTCTTCACTCAATGTCCTCAATTTATGGAATATAATAGCTGTCTTCTATTAGGTAGGCAATTAATATTATTGGATGCTTAATAGCTTTGGTAACCCCAGGTTAACCATTTTAATACCAGATTATTTAAATATTAATTAAGAGACAATCATACATTTTCCTCCCATTGATTCAAGCTTAGTATTTTTTGAAACTTATCACATTATTTTTCAATTAGAAAATATTAAGAAGACAATAAACAAGACTTGTGCCTATCAAATTCCAAGGACTCCTTCTCCAAATCCCACATGCTTACAGCTCATATTAAATCTGCAAGTTGACTCTGAGTAAATAAATGCACACAAAATCAATACTTGATCTACAGAAATACTTCACTGCCAAATGTTTGAATAAAATATCCATTCTCTGTAAGCATGCAGGATTTGGAAAGAAAACTAAGGTGGATGTGACTGATGTTCTTGGAATCCAGAAATACTTCCCTCTCCTCCGAGGCACAAACATGGCGAGAACCATGGAGAAGGGGTCCTTGGAATTTGATATGCACAAGTCCATGGTTCTCATTGTTGTTAGCCCAAATTGTCATAAAAGTTTGTCAGATCTCAATTACATTACTACACCTTTGACTAAACGTCATAATGTGATCAGGATGGCAAAAGGGTTTTCAAATATGCAAATCTGTTCTCTTCACTTTGATCCTCTAAAATTCTTCAGTACTTTGTTCACAGAGTAAAACTTAAACTTATTTTACCAAATAAGACTTTCTCTTTTTCCCAAAATTGTATTTAAATTCTGGTTAGTTAACATATAGTGCAATATTGGTTTCAGGAGGAGAATTCAGTGATTCATCACGTACATACAACACCCAGTGCTCATCATAACAAGTACCCATACCCCATCTAGCCCATCTCTCATCCACCTCCCTCTATCACCCCTCAATTTGTTCTCGATCCCTAAGAGTCTCTTATGGTTTGTTTCCCTCTCTACTTTTTTTCTCCTTTTTCCTCCCTTCCCATGTGTTCATCTGTTTTGTTTCTTAAATTCCACATATGAGTGAAGTCATATGGTATTTGTATTTTTCTGACTTATTTTGCTTAGCATTATATATTGTAGCTCCAACTCTGTCATTGCAAAAGACATCTTTTGATGGCTGAGTAATATTCCAGTGTGTGTGTGTGTGTGTGTGTGTGTGTGTGTGTGTGTATCACCTCTTTTTTATGCATTCATCAGTTGATGGGCATTTGGACTTTTTCCATAGTTTAACTATTATTGATAATTCTGCTATAAACATCGAGGTGCATATACCCCTTCAAATCTATATTTTGGTATCCTTTGGGTAAATACCTAGTAGTGCAATTGCTGGGTTGTAGGGTAGTTCCATTTTTAACTTTTTTGAGGAACTTCCATACTGTTTTCCACATTGGCTGCACCAGGTTGCATTATCACCAACAGCACAAGAGGGTTTCCCTTTCCCCATATCCTTGCCAACACTTATTTTCCTGTGTTAATTTTAGCTATTCTGAGAGGTATGAGGTGGTATCTATCATGGTTTTGATTTGTTTTTGTATTTAATTTGTATTTTCCTGATGATGAATGATTTTTCCATGTTCTGTTAGCCATCTGAATGTCTTCCTTGGAAAAGTGTCTATTCATGCCCTCTGCCCATTTCTTAACTGGATTATTTGTTTTTTTGGGTGTTGAGTTTGAGAATTTTTTTGTAGGTTTTGGATACTAACCCTTCATCAGATATGTCATTTGCAAATATCTTCTCCCTTTCTTTTTTTTTTAATTTTTATTTATTTATGATAGTCACACAGAGAGAGAGAGAGGCAGAGACACAGGCAGAGGGAGAAGCAGGCTCCATGCACTGGGAGCCTGATGTGGGATTCGATCCCGGGTCTCCAGAATCGCGCCCTGGGCCAAAGGCGGGCGCCAAACCGCTGCGCCACCCAGGGATCCCATCTTCTCCCTTTCTATATGCAGCCTTTGAGTTTTGTTGATTGTATCCTTTGCTGTACAGAAGCTTTTTATCTTGATGAAGTCCCAATAGTTCTTTTTTGCTTTTATTTACCTTGCCTCTGGTGATATGTACAGTAAGAAGTTGCAGCCAAGGTCAAAGAGGTTGCTACCTGGGTTCTCCTCTAGGATTTTGGTTTCCTGTCTCATGTTGAGGTCTTTCATCCATTTTGAATTTACTTTTGTGTATGTGTAAGAAAATGATCCAGTTTCATTCTTCTGCATGTTGCTGTCCAGTTTTCCCAATACCATTGTTAAAGAGACTATTTTCCATTGAATACTCTTTCCTACTTTGTCAAAGATTAGTTGACCATATAGTTGTGGGTCCATTTCTGGGTTTTCTATTTTGTTCCATTGGTCTGTGTCTATTTTTGTGTCAGTACCATATGATTTTGATGACTACAGCTTTGTAATATAGCTTAAAGTCTGGAATTGTGATGTCTCCAGCTTTGCTTTTCTTTTTCAGGTTTGTTTTGGGTATTCAAGGTATTCTGTGGTTACACACAAATTTTAGGATTGTTTGTTCTAGCTCTGTGAAAAACACTGGTGGTATTTTGATAGAGATTACTTTAAATGTGTAGATTTCTTTGGGTAGTATAGACATTTTAACAATATTTGTTCTTCCAATCCATGAGCATGGAATGTCTTTCCATTTCTTTGAGTCCTCTTCAATTTTTTTCATGAGTGTTCTATGGTTAGGAACAAGACAGAATGTCCACTCTCACCACTACTATCTGCTATTTAACATAGTACTGGAGGTCTTAGCCTCAGAAATCAGATGACAGAAAAAAAAATAAAGGGCATCCAAATAGGCAATGAAGAAGTCAAACTTTCCCTATTTGCAGATGACATGATACTTTATGTAGAAAACCCAAAAGACTCCACAAAAATATTGGTAGAACTAATATATGAATTGAGCAAAGTTGCAGGATTTAAAATCAAGATACAGAAATCTGTTACTGATAATGAATCAAGAGAAGAAGAAATCAAGGAATTGAACCCATTTACAATTGCACCAAAACCACAGGATATCTAGGAATAAACCTAGCCAAAGAGATAAAAGATCTGTACTGAAAACTACAAAGAAGACTTTTACAATCTTTCCCTTTCCACCTTTTGCATCCTTTCACATGACTGTTCCTCTGGGTATACTTAATTACTCTATATGGTATTCATTTAATATATCCAGAAATATTTAAAGTGATATATTTAAGTACTTTTGGTTGTCCCAGTTTCATGACCTTGAACCTTTTTACTTGCTCACTTCTGATTAAAATATGCTCTTACAGACGTTCCCAAGTTAATGTAGCTATATAGTCATTTTTTACAACTTAGCCTAAGCATAATTTGCTATAAGAAGTTCTTTACTTCCATTTGAGTTAAAGCTCCCAATTCCTACTGTCACCTTCTACCTGTGCATGTCTCTATCTTAAGGCCCTCTATTGTATTTTCCTCATTGCTTGTGCATCTCTACAATTCAAATGCAAGTAAATTAAAGACAATTACAATTGTTTGATTCATCCTTTTATTGCCAACAGGAATTACTTAGTGGATTATCCTTAGTAGGGTCTTTAAAAAGGATTTACTGAATTAACACACACGTAACCAATATCGAAGTATTAAAAAAAAAACCTCATTGCTAGATGTTCTAATAAAATGTCCATTATCTATAGTTCATACAGGAGAAAGGAAAACTGAAGTGATGCCATACTCTTAAAATCCAGAGCCTTATCACTATAGCCTGGCACATCAGGTGACAAAAACTATGGGCTACCTATTCTTAGACTTCGATTTGCATCAGAACCATCTAGTTTCTCCCTAAGAAAGTCTGATTCATTAGGGTTAGCATCTAGTTTGAGCACCTGCATTTTAAAAGATGATCCTGATTCACATAGAAATCTGAGAACTAGAGATATGGAGGGTGCCTTGAATATTTTCTATTTGTTTTACAATGTTTAAGAGGTCTTAAAGAAAAATAAAATGCTCCATTTTTACTAGGACATTTATTCTATCCTTTGGGACTATCATCTTGTCTACTTTATTTGTCTTTGAAATCAATAAATTCTTGCTTGATGCTCTTAAAAATCTCCCGCCTTAATATCTTCCTCCATCCATCTTAATTAAAGCACAGATCCATAGCTGGGGGCATCACAATGCCAGATTTCAGGTTGTACTACAAAGCTGTGGTCATCAAGACAGTGTGGTACTGGCACAAAAACAGACACATAGATTAATGGAACAGAATAGAGAATCCAGAAGTGGACCCTCAACTTTATGGCCAACTAATATTCAACAAAGAAGGAAAGATTATCCACTGGAAGAAAGACAGTCTCTTCAATAAATGGTGCTGGGAAAATTGGACATCCACGTGCAGAAGAATGAAACTAGACCACTCTCTTGCACCAGACACAAAGATAAACTCAAAATGGATGAAAGATCTAAATGTGAAACAAGATTCCATCAAAATCCTAGAGGAGAACACAGGCAACACCCTTTTTGAATTCGGCCACAGTAACTTCTTGCAAGATACATCCACGAAGGCAAAAGAAACAAAAGCAAAAATGAATTATTGGGACTTCATCAAGATAAGAAGCTTTTGCACAGCAAAGGATACAGTCAACAAAACTAAAAGACAACCTACAGAATGGGAGAAGATATTTGCAAATGACGTATCAGATAAAGGCTAGTTTCCAAGATCTATAAAGAACTTATTAAACTCAACACCAAAGAAACAAACAATCCAATCATGAAATGGGCAGAAGACATGAAGAGAAATCTCACAGAGGAAGACATAGACATGGCCAACAAGCACATGAGAAGATGCTCCACATCACTTGCCATCAGGGAAATACAAATCAGAACCACAATGAGATACCACCTCACACCAGTGAGAATGGGGAAAATTAACAAGGGAGGAAACCACAAATGTTGGAGAGGATGCGGAGAAAAGGGAACCCTCTTGCACTGTTGGTGGGAATGTGAACTGGTGCAGCCACTCTGGAAAACTCTGTGGAGGTTCCTCAAAGAGTTAAAAACAGACCTGCCCTACGACCCAGCAATTGCACTGCTGGGGATTTACCCCAAAGATACAGATGCAGTGAAACGCCGGGACACCTGCACCCCGATGTTTCTAGCAGCAATGGCCACAATAGCCAAACTGTGGAAGGAGCCTCGGTGTCCATCGAAAGATGAATGGATAAAGAAGATGTGGTCTATACATACAATGGAATATTCCTCAGCCATTAGAAATGACAAATACTCACCATTTGCTTTGACATGGATGGAACTGGAGGGTATTATGCTGAGTGAAATAAGTCAATCGGAGAAGGACAAACATTATATGGTCTCATTCATTTGGGGAATATAAATAATAGTGAAAGGGAATAGCGGGGAAGGGAGAAGAAATGGGTAGGAAATATCAGAAAGGGAGACAGAACATGAAGACTCCTAACTCTGGAAAATGAACTAAGGGTGGTGGAAGGGGAGGAGGGCGGGGGGTGGGAGTGACTGGGTGGCGGGCACTGAGGGGGCACTTGACGAGATGAGCACTGGGTGTTATTCTGTATGTTGACAAATTGAACACCAATAAAAAATAAATTTATTATTAAAAAAATAAAAATAAAGCACAGATCCTAGGTCTTTGAAGACTGCTCATGTCTTATATTAGACTGAGCCATCCCTGCAGTGACATCAGCTATGGATCAAAACATCTCTCAGTTACCCTCTGGGGCTCTGCTGTTTACTCGCAGAGACAACAGCATATATGGCATTCTTCAAGCAGCTTTCAAAATAACTTGAGGGTTTAAAGAATTTAAATGGAAAATAACCTATGAATTTTGGAGGTTTTCTGTCCAATATACAATATATTAAATGGCATGTTTCCCCCCAAGCAAGATCTTCATTAAGTTATAAAATTCACACACTGTAATAAAAAGGAGTTCTTGGTCTGATACAACAACATAGTGCCCTAAGGGTAAGTACTACAGAAATAAAAATCAACACTATTATAATTTGACTATCTTTGTAGACTTAAAAGATGATTAAAAGAAACTTCAATAGGTTTTTGTAGTTTAACTTTTGTGACAGTGAATGATTTGGAATTTTACTAACACTCTTATTACAGTCCTTCAGAATACTTACAAATCTGTTAGGCAGAAAAGTAGTTCTCATGTTTCACTCAGAAGCAGTGATGCTTTTTCTTTACCACAGGAGGGAAAAAATGGATGGGGAAAAAGGAATGAAAAGTTAACTACTCTTATCGTCAAGAAACATTCAAATGAGATCCATATTTTGCTATGAATTTGTGCACTGTGTGTTTGTTAATATACAAATGCCAAATATTAGTACCAATTATTAACCATAATACAGATGGTTTCTTAAAGCCAATAATAGTTCATATCATATTTGCATTAACATGAACTTCAGATTGAAGTCTACATGATACTTTATAAGAAAAAGGAAACCTGTAATCCAGCCTGAACAAGATTAAGAAGACTGTCTGCTTTCTGATAATTCTGTGATAAATGAGAAAAGATCTGTGTTTGAAAAACATCATTCCCTTGATGAGAACAGTAGATACCTTTTCTCCTCAGATAGCTACCTAGTATCCTTCAGTATTCTGTTATTTTATTTAGATGAACCACTGAAGGGGAGCAATAGGAACTGTTGTGAAAATCTGATACAATAATATGTGTAAAAGATAAATTATAGTTCCTGTACACAGAAGGTATTTGGTAAATTCCACTGTATGCCACACTAATGCTTCGTTATTTAACTATAGAGAAAAAGCTAAAACTGATGGTTAACAGAGGGGAAGTGGGGGGAGATAAGGAAATAGAGGATGGAGAATAAAGAGTACACATAATGAAAAAGATAAAATGAAATGAAAAAAAATTACAAAAAAAAGGAGGGGGTACAACATATACCAGCCCTGCGACAGATGCTGGGGATATATCTGAAAACAAAAGTAACACAGTTCTTCTACTCTCAGAGCTCACATTCTACTGGAGAGGGGAGATAATAGGCAATTAAGTAAGTGTTTATAAAATATCAAATTGTAAGATATTCTATTTAAAAATAGAGCTAATAGGGAGCCATAAAAGTGAAAAAAAAAAAAAACACATTCTAGCCTCTTGGAATCCCTTCCCTCTCTTAGATTTAGCCCTTTCCCCAATCTGTCACTTTAGACCAGGACCTTTACCTATACCTCTGCTCCTTCTCCTCAAGCTGTCTCTCTCTGTCTCCTAAAAGCTTCCAAAAACATGCCTTATATTAATTCACTCAGTTGATTTTAATAGAATTGAAGTCATTTTCAAGAAATTAAACACTATCATCTTGGCAACAATTCACAAAAGACAGGAATTTGATTTGTGAAACATCGCGGTACAATCACTGGACCTCCAAGCTTGTAATGCTCTAAAAATTCACATGCACAATTCCATCTGGATAGAGAACCATCAGCCAAACAGGGCCAGATTCACACACTCTTTTTAGAACTGATACTGAAGAAGTCATTTCAAACATTTAAACTTAGCATTACTTTTTAAAACTTGAAGAAGTGGGCAAGTATAATTGAAGTGCACTAATGACTCTAGTGTAGTTTTAACCTACATTAATCAGAAGTGTTCTCATTGTTTGCAGATGGACTTTATAGAAATGGCTTTGCAAGGTTTTGCTTACCCATTCTGGCAGTTGGAAGCAGCATAATTTATTTGCAAAGCATCCTTTATGCAAACTATATCCATTCCCCAAATGTTCCCCTGAATTAAATAAGGCAAGAGTGTAGACAGAATAAATTAAAGAAAATCATAGCATGCAAATATTATAGAAGGAATTAATTAAAACCCACATGGCGTTTGACCAGAAAAAAAAGAGGAGAAACTAATAAGTATATTCAAGTACAGGAAAATAACTTTAGATGATATTTGGAGGAAATGGAATGTTGAAAGTGATAGAGAAAAGCTGACACTGGCATTATTATAAAGAGTGCAAGAGACTCTTTTACCAAAACAGGAATAAACAGAATTTCAAATTATATGTGACTTCAATATTAGATAAGTCTACAATTAAATATAGGAAGAGGATTTTCTTCTAAGAAACTACTACAAATTGCATTCAACTAAGATGCAGTTGTATTATATCTTCCAGGAATAATTTTAATAAAGTATGTTTTAGTTATCCTATGATATATTCAATTTCATTTCAGAAGTGTAATCACAATAATGAAATAAGAAAATTAAAAAAAAATAATTCGCTGTATTTACTTGAAGAATTCTACCTCAACATTTCTGGATAAAGTCAAATGGTTATGTATTCTTCTAAAATAATGTCACAATTTCTACTGCTAGGATAACTAACGAATTGGGTCTATGGAATTATTAGATCTTCTGGTTAACCAGGTTTGAGATAATCCTTTACACATCAAGCCTATGTCAAAATTCCTTTTGAATGTAAGTACCAAATAAATTCATGATCTGGTGGTGGAGATGTTCAAATAAATAGCTAATTATAGTACAATGTGATAAGACATACAAAAGAGTTTTGCAAGTTGTTGGAGAGCAGAGGAGGAATTACCAACCTAGGCTGGGAGGAATCAGGGAAGATTGCACAGCTGGTATGATACTTGCAATGGGTCTTAAAACCAAGAATATAAAGTTGACAAGTACATTTTAGACCTAAGTAAAGAGAGAGCATGTCCAAAGACACAGAGGTGTGAAGGTCTCTGCCCAACTGTTTCCCAATACTTGGCAATGTCTGTGGTGAATTGTGGAAAGAGCAAAAATGAAACTGGAAGGTGTGTAGTGGCTAGATGTGGAGTGGCGTTGGTTCAGGGAGACAGGACAAGTTCTATGGGCCAATCAAGAGCTTAGGGTGAAGCAGGCTGGGTGGGGTCTATGGTAAACTGGATAGCATGGATTCTTTCCCAAAGGAGGCATCCCCTAACTAGCTCCAGATGTATACTGCTTTGTGTGAATAATATTTTGTATAAAATATTGCTGTGTTTAAATGAGGAAGTTAATTTGAACTTATAGAAATTAGAGTATAGGCCAAAACAAACACTTCCATGGACAAATTCCAGTGGAGTAGGCTTCCACTTTATAGCCACTGCTATAATATATATAAGCATAATATATACATTTAATTAATCCTAAACCATATTGTATACAATCTTCTAGATCTAGAAGCTGGACCTGTAATTCTATATACATGTTATCAATATATTGTCTTAGAATTTCTCTTTTCTTAAAGAAATGTTTGGGTTATATGAGAGTTCTAATTAATCATTGTAACTATTTTTTTTTAATTGTATCCTATAGGACAAGGCTACCCACATTTATATATCTACAGACTATGGTACAATGTGACCACAAAGTGATGTGATTACAAACTAATCAGAATCTTGCAAAATGTTAAACATTTAGATTGCTGGCACTGACTCAAACCAATAATATCAGAATCCCAGGACCCAGGAATCCGCCTTTCAGGAAGCAATCTAGATGTTTCTGATATAATGGCCTCATGACCACACATGGACAATCCCTATGTAGAGAATGCTCAGTGCAAGTAAAAAGATCCATTCTTATTCCACTGCAAATATGGAACATGACCTGAAGCAGAAGTTAATCAAAGTCTAGGAAGCTGAGATCATCAGACTAAAATGATAACCTACTTGATGGAGGACCTAATTCTGTCTCATTGAGTCTCCTTCTTTAGACTGGAAGTCACTCACTGAGAGGAAACTGATAAGCAACAGGGCCGCAGAGCTTCCCTCAGAGCCTGGTAAACTTACAGAACCAGGAGATTGGTCCTTGATGTTTTTGTCCCTTTAGAAAAAAAAAAACAGCTTTATTGAGATATAACTGATATACAAGAGACTGTACATATTCAAAGTATACAACTTGATGGGCTTTGACATACATATATATCCATGGAACTATCACCACAATCCAGACAACAACTATATCTGTCACCTCCAAAGGTTTCATCCCTTTCAGTAACAAAAATTTAAATTTGTAAGTGTGCCAAGGGTTACCTGTTAAGGACTGGTTCATAACAACCAAATTCTCAAGAGATAGATGGTAAAGCAGACACTAACAGATTTGTTCACTTATTATAGAAGTCTAAATGCTTCCAACAAACTGAGAGTGCACTTTCTCCAGTATGAGGAACAAGATATATTCGTAGTTTGGAAACAGTACGTCATCAGAAGGTTGTTCAGTAACAAAGAATGAGAGCAAAGGAATTAGATGCTCTTGAGGGATATTTCTACAAAGATATAAAAAAGCGAATGGTCTCTCTCTGTTCCCCAATTCTCTTCACTTTTCTACTGGTCAGACTCTGTGCCTTTTAGGTTAAAGTGTTTCTATTTCTGACAAAAGTTCGCCTTTTCTAGACTCAAGCAGATAAAACCTCTCCTTTGTCTATAGGGATGTGCATACTGCAGATGATTCATGACAACTTTCTTTTGTTGCAGCTTTGTCACTAAGACACTGTCCATAATACAGCCATTTATCTTTGCACTTGTTTGTAAACTCAATGGTTATGTCTGCATAGGATTAAACTCCAGGATATTGTGTGCTGAGCCCTATGAGATATGCTCACAGAGGATGATTTTATCAACCTATGCACATTGAAGTCATCTTGCCATGGCTCCTATGGAAATGGCAACACCAATACTTACTGGGCCACTAAGACACTAAAACATTTTCATTTTACACTGCAACAGGACTAGCAACCTTGATCTGTGATATGACTTCATAGTGAATGCTGCAGTCATTTCTCAAGGATATGTGATGTTATGGGTAGCCTTCTCTTCACTTTTGGTAGATGATTTACAGAAATATTTAAATGTGTTTCAGCAGTTAAACATGTCAGCACATGTCAAAACACTTAAATTATAATGAGAATCTATGACCTTACCACAAACATGATGTCAATATCAAAAGACCTCTTGCTGTAATGAATGTCCTCCATGAATTGAGTCTCTTTGAAATGACTTTTTACCAAGCTCTTAAGTTAACTACTGCACATATTTCCTAATTGAAATATTCCTAGTATGAATTTTTAAGGAAACAAAAAATTTTAAAGGCTAGAAACTACTTGATCATTTTCATAGTGGGAAGAATTTTGTTTCTAATAAGAACTTAATGAAAAGATCTCTTTGTCTCTTTTAACAGATAACTAAATAGAGAATTTAATTTTTCTATCAACATGGTAAGAAAAATTATTATTTTTGAATACTGAATCAGTTCAGAGAAGAAAGTTGCATCATAAGTCTGGATATTTGGTACATAGTAGTAACTCAAGTAATAGTAACTGAGAGCTTTAACATCATGTGTAAAGTTTTGATTATAAAATAATTTTTATGGTTTTTGACTTGAGATTACTTTTTGGACATTTATCCTTCAATTTCAAACTAATAAATGGTTATTAAGCACTGTTTAAGGAAGTAAACACATGCATTAATCAGGAGCACTGTAGTAGGCATCATGTTAAACTAATAAGAAGTGAGAGTGACAGCGCATTTCAAACTATTCCAGAATATACAATCTTCCACACTTGTTGATTTACAAATTTGAAAATTTAATTTGATTTGATTTTGTAGACCATTGTTCAATTATGTTTGTCAATTTCTAAATTATTTACTCTTGAAAATAATAAAATAAATAATAAAAAATATCTGGTCTTGTGGTCTCCTGTGACTTGCCTAAAGATAATTTGTCAAATAAATTGTTGATCTTTTAAACAGTATTTAACAGAACCTCCAATTCCAAAACTATTGGGTTAACTGTGTTTAGTCAGTTTTGTCATATAGTCAGTGAATGTGTATTTATGCTGCACTCAATGCTGAGAACAGTATAAGCAAAACAAAAGAGCTGCCATTTTGATTCTGTGTGATTCCTCCAAGGCTTGGGTTCTATCTTGTATTAGTATGTGGACCTCCATTTTTGGCTGGGTCCTACTACGAGAGCCCCTATTACTATTTTTAGGGATAGAATTTGCCTAGCATTTCTCCACCCAGCTCTTCCTTTGTGTCCTCTTACGACATGGGTGTCACACTAACTCTATTGACAGAACGCCTAAAATATATGGTGTTCTCTGCAGAAGCATAATTGATCTGGCATACAAATTGGGAAGAATTTTTCTGCAGAAATAGGATTCTATTTCATGAATAAATTATATAATTATAATCAGGAATACATTGTTTCATATATTAAAAAGATATTCAATAAAGCAAAATTGAGAGCTTTAAAAATAGGCTTAAGCCAGTGAAGGAAGAGTTAAGTGTTTAAATAATGTTATTTGAGAATGCTGATGAATTGGAGAATTAATGAGTATATTAAGGTTAATAGAGGACATTTAAGAGTTGTCCTTTATTTGAGAAGAGGACACTAATCATGATAATCACACTCAGCAGATATGAGGTGTTCTCCAGGTGTTCTGGCCACACTTACTTGCTTGACCCAAAAACATGACCAACAGAATGGTCAAAGAGGATTTAAAAAAGAGACGGTGGCAAGAGTACAATTTCCCCCACAAGCTGGCATGACATCCCCATCAACCACATGCAGAGTTTCTGACACTTGTCCTGGATTTGGCACTGGTCTAACTATGGCTACTTAGGTTGTTTTTCACACTGCTATAATACACATATGTGTGTTCAAGTTGTTGAGTTCAATTATAAGGGATGATTCTTTTGAAGACAGAGGTCATGCCTTATCCAGCTCAAAGCTCTGTGTGCTCAAAACTGAGTCTTCACATGGAAAGTATTCTTCAAAAATTTGTTGAATGTATGAATGAACAAAATGTTTTTCTAACTATACATAATGTAAATAATGCATTTTGTGAAGACAAATCTAATTCAACACCAAAAGTCCAGTTACAATACAACCATGGTTAGAGTCGGGTGCTCACTAGAGCAAAGTCACTCACTAACATCCTGCTTTGTTTTGTTTTGTTTAAAGATTTTATTCATTTATTTGAGAGAGAGAAAGAGCAAAGCAGGGGAAGCAGCAGGCAGAGGGAGAAGCAGACTCTCCACTGAGCAGGATGCAGGGCTGGATCCCAGGACCCTGGGATCATGACCTGAGCAAAGGCAGACACGCAATGGACTGAGCCACCCAGGGACCCTCACATCCTGTTATTGAGTGTTCTTCCTCATGGTCAGTTTGCCTGCTATAGGCCACATAATAGGCCACATAATAGGCCTTAATGGGCTTCACCTTGAAGAGCAAACAAATACAGAATAGCATTACACATCTCCTATGAAGTAAGCAAAGGTCTTAGAATATCTGCTATAGAAACTTGGCTATTACAACTTAAAGAGGTACTGTGTTGTCATTTTTTATTTAAAACATGAAATATGGGAATGGCTGGGTGGCTCAGTGGTTGAACGCCTGCCTTTGGTCCAGTGCATGATCCTGGAGACCTGGGATCGAGTCTCACATCAGGTTCCCTGCATGGAGCCTGCTTCTCTCTCTGCCTGTTTCTCTGCCTCTCTCTCTCTCTCTCTGTCTCTCATGAGTAAATAAATACAATCTTTTAAAAAAAACATGAAATATGAGTGCTAATATTTTGATAAATTACAAGCTTCTCCTATTTTTTCCTACTTCCATGCTCTCCTATTTTTCACTGATTCACATTTGCCAGTCATGTATGAGATCAAAGCTCAACATCACTGTGTGAAAAAATAATAATGAAGAAGAGAGGACAGAAGAAAGGAAGAAGGGGAACAGGAAATTTATCATTGCTTTGTAGCAATCTAAAAATAGATACTATGGTACATTTTATACATTCTATAGAGGGGTCATGTAGGCCATCTCATGAAATTTAACAGCCCCCTCCTTCAAAGTAAATCAACCAGAAAATACCTATAACATCCTCTTGGGAAATAGTTTTAAACTCTTCTGTTGTTAACTGAATTGTGTTCCCTAAATATTCATGTGTTGAAGTCCTAACCTCCTGGTCCTCAGAATGGGACCTTATTTGGAAATAGGGTCATTACAGATGTAATTAGTTAAGATAAGGTCATACAGGAGCAGGGTGCGTCCCTAATGCAATATGACTGATGTCCTTATAAAAAGGGAAAATCTGATGGGATTCACCTGCAGCAGAAATAGATTGGAATGTCCAGAATGCATTTGCTCAAATGTCTGGTTCTTTCCACTCGGAGGCTCCAGCAGAACAGTCAGACCTCTTCCATAGTGGTTAAGGGCTCCAACAGCAAGTTTCCAAGAGCAGGGAAGTGGAAGCTGATATGTTTTTTAAAGGCCTGGGCTCAAAAACTGGCATAGTACCACATCTTTAATATTTTATCAGTCAGAGCAAGCACATAACCTGCCCAGAACTCAAAGGGAAACAATGCTTCGAAGAGAGAAGTGTCTAAGAATCTTCAGCCTAACTTAATATACTACATGCCTCTTATCAGATATCATTTCCAGGGACACCTGGGTGGCTCAGTCAGTTAAGCATCTGCCTTCAGCTCAGGTCACAATCCTAGGGTCCTGAGATTGAGCCCTGCATAGGGCTCCTTGCTCACCAGAGCATCTGTTTCTTCCCCTCCCCCGCCACCGCCCCTTCCCAACTCGTGCTTGCTCGTTCTCTCTCAAATATATAAAAGTCTTTTAAAAAATCATTTCCATATGTACTTTGAAAGATCATTGCATTAATTACAATTAACTAATCATTTTGATTTTTCAAAATCTTTTTTTTCCAGGCAAGGATTCATTACTTAAGAAATTCAACATCTTTCAGGGCCCTTGCCTTGTCCCCTTCAGTGAGCATTTTTGTGTCCCTTTATATCCAATGTGTGCATTTATTTTTTATGATTATATTCATAAATGAATTCATAATGCCTCAAAAATCCTTAAAGCACCTTGTCTTCTACATCTTTTATAATTTCTCTCAGAGAGGAAAAAAAAAGGGAAAACTTGGATACAGAAATGGACACAGGAAGGAGGCCATGCTAAAATCAAGGCAGAGATTGAGGTGATGCTTCTACAGGCCAAGGAATGTCAAAGATTGCCACAAACCATCAGAAGGTAGGTAAGAGATTCTCTTACAGCCCTCACAAGGAGTCAAGCCTGCCAATACCTCAGTCTTAGCCCTGCAGCCTCCAGAACTGTGAGATAATACATTTCTGTTGTTTAAGCCACCCAGTTTGTGATACTTTGTTATAGCAGCCCTAGCAAACATCCTCTTTAAAGTCATTGATTAGAAATAATAGTGTCTGTCTTGTCAAGACAGGCCATTACCACACTCCCACCCTCAATGAAACCATACTCTATAGGACAGTAAAACCTTGTGTGCTACTTTGGCTGAAGCTTGAAAAATCACTTAACTTTGAAACCAACACTGTATCTTGCTCCCTTGTGGTTACACAAAGCAAAAGCAGGAGTAGCAGTAGAGCACAGGTGCTCCTCATAGAGCTTTCCTATTGTTTACCCTAAGCAATGGTGAGGCAAGAGAGCTGTTGACTGATACACTACATAGATTAATGTAAGAGATATTAATGAGTTCAAGGGCGGAAATGAATCGTTTTCCTTATTTCTATTCCCCATAGCCTCTAGCTCAATGCTGAGCACAGAACTATTATTTAGTACTTAATCTTTGATAAATGATACTATCAACTCTCCTCAACAGTTTATTTTTATTTTGAAACCTTATGAATAAAAAATATAAGTAAAACAACTTGTTTTCACTGCATGTAGATATCAATAAGTACAAAAAATAGTGAATTTGTTTTGTTTTGGAGAGATTTTCAGTAGGGTGGTCTCAAAGACAGACAAGCTAGTCTCTGTCGCCATCTAGGGAAAATAGAGGATAATAACATAAAGAGCTGAAATTTAAACTTCCTTCTGAAAGAATAGTTGAAACTATACTTGAAGATTTTGTTTTTCAGCCCTCTGATAGGCCAAACATGTCAGATGGATTTATAAATATGCTATGATAGGCTCAGAATGAATCATTTATTGGCTGCCTCCTCATTTGTGACAACTCAAGTGCTATGCTTTTAGGAACTGCTTTTTTTTTCTTGCAGATTTTTTTCTTCCCCAGTGGTTTCATGTTAGTATTTTTTTCTATTCCAATACTTGTCTAAAATAATCATAATCTACTCATATTTATAAGTAAGCAACACAAATCAAACTATTTTATACCTTAAAGACTTATATGAATCTTTAAATTCAAGGAAATGGACGTAATCTGCACATGTTAACCTTTTCAAAATCAGTTTTATATATCAAGGTAAATTATAGTAAGACAAGCATAAGGGTTTCACTTATTTGAACAATGAAGTGAAAGTAGTTACTCCTACACATCAATTATTAGTAGACAATTATTGTGGACAAAATGTTCTATCTCTATTGCTTTACATGCTTGTCACATCCCAAAATGTTATACTCTAAGGCCTTACATTGCTTCTTGATTATAGAATTCAACCCCTTGGGGAATATACAATGGTTTGCCTAGGATATCAAGATAAATAAACAAGGTGATTTTTCCTGGATATTGATTTTACAGAATAATAAATAAATATTATTTTATGCTAAACAACAACAACAATAAAACTATACTTGAAGAAATGCTGGAATATAGAGTTCACACATAGAGCTGCTTCCTGCATCTATGTTGGGTAGGCTAGTGTATACTTTCACTCTTTGTTACTTTGTGCCAGTTTGCAGGAATATGCACCTCTGTGATTAACTCTTTCTTCATTTAACAAATTTCTATATAGACTATTATATTCCAAGCACTGTAATGATAATCAAAAGTGGTATAGAACACCTTACTCACAAAATAGTCCATCATGTGATATAAGGGAGTCTGACCTAAATTTCTGTTTCAATTAATCCATTTTGCCCTTGCTATGCTATCCAAAATTCTAAAAATCCCACCTATTTGTGGTTACTCTGTTCACTCATAGTCCTTCTTCTCCCTCCATTCAGATCCATTATTGTTTGCTTTCATCACCCTGGGCTTCCTAACCACTTGGCTTTGCCCCCGTGTTCCTGGTTCAGGCTGAAAGCTACCTTTTGTTTGAGGATATTTTTTGGCCTCATTTTTTTGACTTTGCTCCTCAGAAATTTTTATTTTTTCTTTAAGATTTTAGTTACTGGGACGCCTGGGTGGCTCAGCCGTTTAGCACCTGCCTTGGGCCCAGGGCATGATCCTGGAGTCCTAGGATCGAGTCCCACATCGGGCTCCCTGCATGGAGCCTGCTTCTCCCTCTGCCTGTGTCTCTGCCTCTCTCTCTGTGTGTGTCTCTCATGAATAAATAAATAAAATCTTTAAAAAAAAAAGATTTTAGTTACTGATTTAGAGAGAGAGAGAGAAAGAGAAAAGGAGTGCATAAGTAGGGTGAGGGGCAGAGGGAGAAAGAGAGAGAGAATCTTAAGCAGGCTCCATGCTGAGCAGGGAGCTCAGTCTCACAACCCTGAGATCATGACCTCAGCCAAAATCCAGAATCAGATAGTTAACTGACTGAGCCACCCAGGTGACCCTCAGAGATTTTACTTAAACATGATTTTTTTTTTAATTCTAGCTTCTATGCCAGCCTTAGAGAATCTTACTGAACCAAAAATTATACTGGGAAGCAAAAATGGCACCCATCAAAAGCCTTGGGCCTTGAGGACATTATCTACATTACATAGATTAATGCCTTCTTTACTCTTGGTTTAGGAAATGCAGTACAAACCAATGTGCACCCAGCTGTTAACAGTGACCCCTATACCTGCCTGAAGTATCTACTTTGCTGGAGTCCCACTTCAAGAAAGGTGCCAGACAGCTATCAGGTAGGTGTGCTCCCTGCCACCAAAAAAGAAAACTCACCACTACTTAGAGCAGATCAGTATGGATTTTGGTGGGCAGTTTACTTCAAAGGACCCCAGATCTTCCCTGAATCCATGCACAAGCTTTAATAGGCCCTGAATATATTCCTGAAGAATTGTAAAATTGCCAGGTGCCAAGCAACCATTCATTTTGCTATGGGCTGAATTATGCCTTCCCAAATTGTTAGGCTGATGTCCTAACCTCCAGTACCTCAGAATGGGACCATATTTGGAGATAGGGTTTTTTTTAAAAAAGTTTTTATTTATTTATTTATGAGAGACACACAGAGAGAGGCAGAGACACAGGCAGAGAGAGAAGCAGGCTTCCTGCATGGAGCCCAATGCAGGACTAGATACCGAGACTGGGATCACACCCTGAGCTGAAGGCAGATGCTCAATCACTGAGCCACCCTGGTGTCCCATGGAGATAGGATTCTTAAAGAGATAATCAAATTAAAGTGAGTTCATTAAGGTGAGCTCTGATCCAGTATAACTACTGTCCTTATAAAGAGAAGAAGTTTGGACACACAGAGAGACACTGGACATGTGCATTCAGAGAGTCAACCACATGAACACACACAAGGGAAAGGAAAGCCATCTGCAAACCAAGGAGAAAGGCCTCAGGGGAGGCCTCCTTAGGGTAGAAACCAATTCTACCAACACCTTGATCTTGGACTTGCAGTCTCTGGCACTGGGAAGGAGTAAATTTCTGTTGGTTAAGCCACCAGGTCTTGTGATATTTTGTTATGGAAGCATACCAAATTAATTCATTCTCCTATGCAATAACCCCAATCTTGGTTCACTGCTCTCTCCTCTCCAGAAAATTTGGCTCCATAGAGCCTTCAACTTGAGTAACTGCTCTACTCTTAGAAGATGAGGTTATCTTTCCCTTGATCTTAACCCTTCTTTGGGGAGGCATAAAGATTTTTCAGGCAGACTTAGGTCCAGTCAGGAATAAATGATTGCTTTCTTTAGGAAAGATCGGTAAAGTATCAAAGAAATTCCCTCAGCCCCAAATATTTGTCACATCATAATTTAACCATGCACACAGGTCCTCCTGAGATCACAGAAAGAGGCTAACCAGTCCTCCCAGTGCCCTTTATTAACACATCTTTCTTGTTGCTCCAGGAACTTTTAGAATAAGTCAAAATAAGACTTTTATTAAGCACCTGTAAGGACACATTACGACCTCAGCTGAGAGCTCATGTTACCCTTCTCTCAATTTTCTCAAATTATGTTCAACTATGATGTTCTAACTCCCTGAATCAAGATATACTGTAAAGTGAACACCAGATGATGTTATATTTCAGGACTCAAACTTGTCTCACTCATTTTCATTGTCAGACCTTTAGTTTATTTCAGCTTTGTTTCAAATTCCTTCTCCCCAATATCACCAAAGTGATTTTTTTAAATTAAAGACATATTCTCTATTTTTAATTTATTTTTATTTTTTAAAGGTTTTTTATTTATTCATGAGAGACACAGAGAGAGAGAGAGAGAGAGGCAGAGATATAGACAGAGGGAGAAGCAGTCTCCCTGTGGGGAGCCTAATGTGGGACTCAATCCCAGGACCCCGAGATCGAGACCTTAGCGAAAGGCAGATGTTCAACCACTGAGCCACCCAGGAGCCCTAAAGACATATTCTTATTGCTTTTCTCCCAGTAAAAAAAATCTTTCTGCAGTACCTAAAACATGGACTATGAAGCTCCTAAATTAGTATGGACTACCTCTTGTGACAATTCCAATTTTATCCCCCGCTACTCCTTTTGCATTTAATGATCAAATCACACCAATCTACTTACCTTTTCCTGAAGGCAAAATGACATTGTACAAGTCCAAGTTCAAATATAAGTCATTCTCCTTGCCTGGAAGGCCTTTCTCTTACAAATGCATCTGGCCACCCGTAATAAGCATCCAAATTCAGCTCTAGTATCAACTCTTCCAGGAAGTCCTTTGTAAACCATTCCCAGACCACAGCAAAGGTTACTCACTCACTCCTATACCTCACAAATTACTCTATCCTTATATTCCATTTCCCTAATTAGACTGAGGAGATGCTAAGAGAAGGACTTATTCCTTTATCATCTTCTGATCATCAGCACCTAACACAGTAATTAAAAATCGGTGTTAATTACATGATTTATTCAAGATCAAAACAGAGCAGGAGAAAAGCATGCTCTATAGGTGTTTGCTTGTTTGCCTGCTTGTTTTTTGAGGGGGAGGGTAGTTAGATATGGGAGTAATAAAAATACTGTTTTTGCAATACCTGGATCATCTAGGTAGCAGGAGCTTCTCAGTCCATACTCTCGCATCCAAGTGTTGGGGAGGATGCAGAGAAGTTGGAACCCTTGTACACTATTGGTGAGAATGTAAAATGGTGCAGCCATTAAGGAAAATATTATGAAGATTCCTCAAAAATTAAAATAGAACTATGATATGATCCAGCAATCCCACTGCTGGGTATAGATCTAAAAGAATTGAAAGCAGGATCTCAAAGCAATATCTGTATACTCATGTTTCACACAGCACTATTCACAACAGCCAGGAGAAGGAAACAACCCAAATATTCATCAACTGAAAGTATAAAGGACAGTGGTATATACATACAAGGGAATATTATACAGCATTAAAAGAAAAGGAATTTCTGTCACATGCCACAACATTAATGAACCTCAAGGATATTATGCTAAGTGAAATAAGCCAGTCACAAAAAAGACAAATACTGTATGATTTTCATTTATATGAAGAAGGCAAAATCATAAAAATAGAACATAGTTGGTTGCTAAGGGGTGGTGGTGGTAAGGGGGATTAGTGTATAATCAGTACAGAGTTCCAGTTTTACAAAATGAAAAAGTTCCAAGGATCTAGTACATGATAATGTGAATATACATAACACAACTGAACTATACCTTAAAATGGTCAAGATGATAAATTTAACCAATTTTTTCCATGATTAAAAATAAAAAGATGATCTACATCAATCCTCTCCACCTAGAGACAAGAAAAAAAAAGAGGCTGAATATGGGGGATATATCTGAGGCAAAACAGCAGTATAAAATCAGTTAAAAGATTGAATGTTCTCCTGAGATCAAGATCAAGGTAAGAATGTCCACTACCATCACTTCCATATAACATTGTATTGGGTGTCATGGGCAGTGTAACGAGGCAAGAAAAATAAATAAAAGACCTTATAAATAGGAAGAAGGAAACTGCCTTTATTCAGAGATTGTGTATGTAAACAGCTACAAAAAAAAAAAATCCAAGGAATCCACAAACTAACCAATAAAATACTATGAGAATTTACCTAAGCTATCAGAATGTGTCAGATTACACAAACTAGTTGCATTTCTATTTACTAATAATTAACAGCTGGAAAATACATTTTAAACATAATCTGTAATAGATTAAAAATAAAAATAACAGAAAATTAATAGAAGATGTATAAGACTTTTACACTGAAAGCTACAAAGCACTGAGAAACAGATTAAGGAAGACCTATTATAGAGATACTTTTGTCATGAATTAAAAGAGTCAATATTCAGTTACCAGCTCTACCCAAATTGATTTATGGATTAATGCCATTCTATTCAAAATTTAGGCAGAGATTTTAGAGAAATTGTCAAGATGATTCTAAAACTGATATGGAAGTGAAAAGACCTAGAATAGCTCAAATTTTTAAAAGAATAAAGTTGGAAGATTATACTACCTTCTTATTAAATCTATAATAATCAAGTCACTTGGTATTGACATAAAGTAAGACAAATCAATGGAACAGGACAGAGGTCTACAGAAAGAAACCCACATATACATGATCAACGGATTTTCAACAAAGTTGCTGAGATAATTCAATGGAGGAAAGAATAGTTTTTCCACAAATAATGCTCCACATCTCACACCATATACAATAACGGATTTGAAATAGATCATAGACCTAAAGATAAACATTCAGTCTATAAAACTGCCCAAGAGACACAGAATATCATTTTTACCACGGAGAAGGAAAAGGTTTATTAGATAGAATCCAAAAATATCACCATCTAAAAGAAACATTCAAACTCTTCTTTGATTATGTTTGATGTTAGCTGAAGTCTTCTACAGATGTCCTTTATTATGTTTTGAAAGTACCCTATTATTGTTGTTGTTAGGTGCTATTTTTAATTTTTTCCCAGCTTTATATAGGTACAATTGACAAGTAAAATGTATGTATTTATGGTGTACAATGTAATGTTTTGAAATGCATATACATTGTGAAATGATTACCACAATCATGCTAATTAACATATCCAACACCTCATTTAGTTACTTTCTGGGTACCTATGCAGAGTGAACATTTAAGATCAACTCTCTTAGCCAATTTCAAGTATAAAATATGGTATTATTAACTATCCTCACCATACTGTACATTAGATCTCTAGAACTTACTCTAGAGATAACTATTTATCTGAATATCTGAAACTGCATAACTGGAACTTTGAACCATTTGGCCAACATTTCCTTATCTTCTCTAACCTGGAGCCCCTGCTTGGCACTATTCCATTCTATGATTCCATGAATTCAACTTTTTTAGATTCCACATATAAGTGAGACAATCTAGTATTTGACTTTCTGTGCCTGGCTTATTTCACTTTCACTTAGTATGATGTCCTTGAGATTCCCCCTAATTGTAGCACTTAACAAGGTTTCTTTTTCTTTTAAAGCTGAATAATGTTCAATTGTATGAATATACCATAATTTCTTTATCTATTCATCTGTTGATAGACACTTAGGTGGATTACATATCTTTACTATTTTCAATAATGCTATAAATAACATGGGAGTGGAGATATCTCTTTGAGATACTGATTTTATTTCCTTTGGATATATATCCAGGAGTGGGATTGCTGGATCATAAGGTGGTACTATTTTTAGTTTTTTGAGGAACCTCCATACTATTTTCCATAATGGCTGTATTAATTTGCATTCCCACTAACAGTGCCTAGCATTCTTTTTCTGCACATCCTCACCAATACTTATCTTTTATCTTTTTTTATAATAGCCATTCTAACAGATAAAGGTGATAGCTTAATGTAGGTTTCTAAAAGTTTTTATTTAGGGGTGCCTGGATGACTCAGCTGGTTAAGCATCTGCCTTCAGCTCAGATCATGATCCCAGGGTCCTGGGATTGAGACCCACACAGGGCTCGCTGCTCAGTGGGAAGTCTGCTTCTCCCTCTTCCTCTGCTTTCCTCCCCTGCTTGTGCTTGTGCATGCTCATGCACTCTCTCTTTATGTCAAATAAATAAATAAAATCTTTGTTAAAAATAAAGTAAAAGTTTTTAGTTAAATTCCAGTTATTTAACATATGTTGTAATATTAGTTTCAGTTGTACAATTTAGTGATCCAACACTTCCATACAATACCTGGTGCTCATCACTACAAGTGCATTCCTTAATCCCCATCACTTATTTAACTTACCCCCACCACTTGCCTCCCCTCTGGTAGCCGTAAGTTTGTTCTCTATAATAACGGTATACATTTGTGAGCATTTTGTCATATACATGTTGGCTATTTGTATGTCTTCCTTGGAAAATATGTTTATTCGGTCCTTTGCCCATTTTTAAAATTGGGTATTTGTTTCCTGAGTTGTTGTAGTCCCTAGTATATTTTGAAAATTAACTCCTTGTTATTTGTATGGTTTGCAAATATTTTCTCCCATTCCATAGGTTGACTCTTCACTCTCTTGATCGTTCTTTACTATGCAGAAACTTTTAGTTTGATGCAATCCTATTTTTCCATTTTGCTTTTGTTGCTGGTGCTTTCGGCGTCATAATCAAAAGACCAATCTTAAAAAGCTTTCTCCCTATGTTTCCTACAAATAGTTTTACCATTTCAAGTCTTTTATTTAAGTCTTTAATCCCTTTTGAGGTGATTTAAGTATACAGTCTGAGGTACGAGTCCAATTGCATTCTTCTACATATGGAGATCCAATTTTCTGAACACCTTTTATTGAAGAGACTATCCCTTCCCCATTGTATAATCTTGGCACCTTTTTAAAGATCAATTAACTCTAAGTGCATGAATTTCTGGTTTCTCTATTCTGTTCCCAGTGAGCTATAGGTCTGCTTTTATGCCAGTACTATGCTGTTTTAATTGCTACAGCTTTGTAGTATATTTTGAATTTAGGAAATGTGATGCTTCCAGCTTTGTTCTTTCTCAAGATTGGTTTGGCTATTTAAGATCGTTGTGGTTCCATAGAAATTATAGGATTTTTTTTTCTATTTTTGTGAAAATGCCATTGGAATTTTAATAGGGATTTCATTGAATCTGTAGATTGCTTTGGGTGGTATGGACATTTTAACGATATTAATTCTTCCAATCCATGAGTGTGGGTATCTTTCCATTTATTTGCATCTTTTTCAATTTCTCTAATCAATCTCTTTAATTTTTAGTGTACATATATTTCACCTCCTTGGTTAAATTTGTTACTAAGTATTTTATTATTTTTAATGCTATTACAAATGGGATTGTTTTCTTAATATCTCTTTCTGATTAGTTTATTGTTATGTATAGAAATGCAACAGATTTTTGTACATTGATTTTATATCCTGCAACTTTACTGAATGTGTTTATTAGTTCTGTTTTTTGGTGGAGTCTTAAGGGTTTTCTATATATGAGAAGATGTCATCTGCAAGCACAGACAATTTTCATTCTTCCTTTCCAGATGCCTTTTTCTTATCTAATTGGTCTTGCTATGACCTGCAGTACTATACTGAATAGAAATGGCAGGAGTGGGCACCTTTGTCTTGTTCCTGGTCAGAGAGGAAAAGCTTTTAGCTTTTCACTATTGAATATGAAGTTAGCTGTGACTTGTCACATATGGCCTTTATTGTATTGACGTACATTCTTTATAATTTATTGAGATTTTTATCATGAACAGTGTTGAATTTTATCACATATTTTTTCTGCATCTATTGTGATAATCAGCAGGGCTGCAGCTGCCTGCCTGACACTGGGGTAGACATGGAAGGGAGGTCCAAAGGGCAGGCATCCTGCCTGGGGCCTCGGGTCTTGACCTAGCACAATGGTGGCCAGGACTCTTGTTCTGGGGGAGTGAGCTTGGAGCCTGAGAACACAAGTGCCAGCCTGGGTGCCCAGATTCACTGGTGTGGGCCCTGTGCTGGTGTTCACAGTAAAGTTGGATACTGCTTCACCCTTCCTCTTCCTAGGTATATTGATGCATTTCACTGCTCAGGCTTGAGGAAAGGATAACATGGGTAACGTAAACGTGTTGTTCTTACCTTCTTCAATGTATCTTTTCTTATTTCTGTGCTGGGTTTCAGTAGAGATCTGGAAGTATTTACCAATCCATAATCTCTCACCTAAAATCCTTAGCTCTTGTAAAGATATTTTCATTTGTGGACAGCTATTCAAACTTATGTTTCTGTGAGAGTACAAACTCTGAAACTACTATTCCACCATTTTGCTGATGTCTCTGTGGAAGTATCCTTTATTGCTAGTTTGCTGAGAATATTTTATTGTATCATAAATAGGGTTTGAATTTTTCCATGGAGGTTCAGAATATCTCTTCTTTTCAGTGTGTTGTGAGGTGTCTCCAAAGCAGGACTGTGGTTTGGTGCTATATACATAGTGGGGGAGTCAGATCAGCAAGCTTCCTCAGTCTTAGTCACTACTTCCATCTAAATCTGTGTGAGGAAGCCCTAAAATACAGTTCTCTTCTAGGCACAATGAGGCCAGCCTGAATTATTTACTTTATAAGCTATGGCCTACAGAAATCGAACAAGTAAGTTGGGAATGGTATTGGATAAGGGAATTCAAAGGGAAATGGGACTCTGGGGCCTCTTTTGCTTCAACCATTTGTATTATGGCTGCAGTGAATCTTGTCTAAATGGGGGGGGAGGCAAGAATATTGCTGTAGTCAAACGAGAGGAAACAGTGAGAAGAGGAAGTAAATACAAGAAAGGAAGAGGATGCAAGAAGCAAACAATACTGTAGAAGAGAAAAAATCTAAAATCTGTAGGTACCTACTATATATAAGGTACTATATAAGTTGCTTTACATAAAATATCTCTACTCCTCCAAACAACCCTGATAAAGAAATATTATCATTGCTCTTTTATAAATAAGCTGAATCTCCAACTTGCCTTAGGTGGCAAAATGGAAGTGGCAAAGTGGGAAGTATTTGTAGCACCAAAGCCTAAGCCTTTCCTGTGCACCAAGCTGTCCTTTAGTTAAAGAAGTGAATCATCCCAGGACTTTGAAGGTTATATCCCTATGGGAGGAGAGTAAATAGAAGACCTCAAGGCTACATTCTATTTGTAATAAACCAAACGGTGAGGAGGGGATTTCTGGTTTTCTGGTTGTTGGTTTTGTTTGTTTTTTTTTTTTAATCTTGGCAATAGTTCAAATTTATAATCTTTTCTGAGAATGAGAACATATTCAATGTGATATAAATAATTTAGTAATAGCAATGATTACAATCTGTTACTAAAAAACAAGGCAACTAATCAGAGTTGCACAGTGATGAAAATGACAGCATGTTTTCTCCAAACCACCATGCACTATTCACCATTAGTCTCTCACTTGGAAAACAGAAAATTGTGAATAGAGCTTATAAAAATAACAAATAAATAGAGCACTCATTGGATTTCTGAAGGGTCAAGATGTTTATATGGTGATCTTATCTTCTTAAAATGGTTCTACCTTGAAATAAGTGTTCTTTAAGCAAATTGGCCTTTCGTGTCCCATGAAGAATATTTACTTTCATCTTACCTTTGAGCTATGATGAGCAATGGAAGAGTTACTTAAGCTCTCTTTCTTCCATGTTTGGTGGGCTCCACATTAAGTATAACTTCTTGTCGTACATAATATGAAATCTTCTTTAAATCTACAGGAAAATCTGCCAACATTATTCATTCCTCTTAACTTTATTTAAATTAGCCAGTTTGACTGATTTTATAACACAAGCAGAAGTAGAGCAAAGTTCCACTTCCCAAAGACAGTGTAGACAGGAACATATTTATTTCTTGTTTGAATAACACTGCAATTAGAACAGACAAGCTACTGACTATAATTGGATCTATGGGACATTATCCCTGGAGTTTCAGGATTTTAATACTGCACAAATAGATTTCTAACTTTAATTTGCTGTATGAATTGGAAACTTCTCATGAGCAACAAAAAAACCTAAATTGCCTTATAGTGCCAATAGCTGATCCTTTGGAGGATGTTTCTGGAGCCAGATGCCATGGCAACTCTGGCTATATGAAAGAAATTTCTCTATATGTCTACTACTGTGAAAATATCTGTCATCGTCTTCCAGGGTTTGAGATGGAAAGTGTGGATCTATGTTGAAATGTTCAAGGCTTTCAGTTAATTAATCTGTGACTGCAGAAATTTAGAACTGGTTTGTTTCTCACTGAATCTCCAAAATTATTTTGGACAGAACTGTAGGAGTGACAGAAGAAATGATGAGCTTGGAAAGCAGAACGATTCCTAAGGAAGAAGACTATTACCAAACTAGGGGAAGAAAATCATTCCAATGGTTCAGGTAAATGGGTGACTTATCCATAGATCAGTTACAAATGCAGTTTCAGGAAAAGAAAGAATGCATAAGATTATTTCTTTCCTCAATCTCTCATGATGTTTATGAAATAAGCTTTCCCCTCACCAACATTGCCAAAAAAAAAATCTTGAATCAAAAATAACAGCTTGAAGATTTATCTGTTGGCTTCCTGCTTGAAATTTTCCTAATTAATAACAAATTCCCTCAAACATATATTACTAATACTATCACCAAGCTAGAGAAGCAATTAACTACATAGACTACAAGTCTATAGCATAGACTACAAGTTCATATGAAGAAAAAAATACCAGAATATATAAAGGGAGACGATCTTATGTTTTATATATAATATGTGATATTAATCCGTCTATGCATATATACAAATGAATATGACATAATAAAATGTTCCAGGCAAATTTGACATATGTAACACATTTTTTCCTCCTGGGGTTTTCCCACTACCCCAAAGTTGAGGTCATCGTATTTGTGCTGTGCTTGCTGATGTATCTGATCACCCTGCTGGGTAATATAATTCTGATCTCCATCACCATCCTGGATTCCCACCTACACAAACCAATGTACTTCTTCCTCAGCAACCTCTCCTTTTTAGACATCTGGTACACCTCTTCTGCTTTCACTCCAATGCTGGCAAATTTTGTTTCAGGGGAATACACCATCTCATTCTTAGGGTGTGCTGCTCAGATGTACTTTTCTCTTGCCATGGGTTCCACTGAGTGTGTGCTCCTGTCCATGATGGCATATGACCGGTATGTGGCCATATGCAACCCCTTGAGATACCCCATCATCATGAACAAGAGGGTTTGTGTGCAGATTGCAGCTAGCTCCTGGGTGACAGGCTGCCTCACCACCCTGGTGGAAACAGTATATGTGCTGCAGCTCTCTCTGTGTGGTAATAATACAATCAATCATTTTGCTTGTGAAATTCTGGCTGTCTTGAAACTGGTTTGTGTGGACACCTCCATGGTGGAATTAATCATGCTGGTGATCACCATATTTCTCCTCCCTATGCCAATGCTTCTAATTTGTATATCTTATGCGTTCATTCTCTCCAACATCCTAAGAATCAGCTCTGTGGATGGTCGAAGCAAAGCCTTTTCAACATGTGCAGCCCACCTGACTGTGGTGGTTTTGTTCTATGGGACAGCTCTCTCCATGTACCTGAAGCCCTCAGCTGTAGATTCACAGGAAATAGATAAATTTATAGCTTTGGTATATGGTGGATTAACCCCTATGTTGAATCCTATCATCTATAGTCTACGAAACAAAGAGGTGAAAGCAGCCGTGAAAAAATTGCTGATTAGAAATCCTTTTGGTACTGTGTTAATTTCTGCCCTCAATAATATTGGAGCAAGCACACTCCCCTGAATAATCTCAAACATTATCCAGAAAGCTGCAAAATAGTTGGTATAAAACAAACCCTGGAAAATACTCAATTTTGATAGTCCAACATTAAGTTCAATATCTTGATTTATCTTGTAAATAAATAAAACTCCTGAAATTAATGAATTATTCAGATAGAATGAATTATTTCCAGAAAAGTATTTAACACTTATTGAATATTAATATAACTTTAAAAAATACACAATTTCTTATTGTTTCCTATTGACTTGCTACATATCTAAGAGTCAACTCTAGCATCACCCTGGCAATAACTAATACACCAAGAGTGTAAAATTTTAAGCTTAGTAAATTTTTTTAAGCCTAGAAAATTTTGAAATAATTTCTCCTTATATGATTTGCAATTATATCTGAATATATAAATAAATAGGTATTTTTACATAAGTGTCAATATAATCCAAGGTATAATATGTCATAATTCATAAACCAAGACACTATCAATTTTAGAACTTTTCCTAGTTTCTAAATGCTAAAATATGGAAAATATGGTTTTAGATTTGATGAACTATGGCATGAGTGATTTTGTTTATTCGGGATGTGTATGTGGGGGATGAATAAATATCTATGTTTGTTCAAAGATACCATAACAAGGAATTGTAATCTTGCATTGCATATGAAATTGAGTAAAGAAATATATGAAATGCATATGAAATTGAGTAAAGAAATATCTTTTGGGACATCTTGAAATATCTATGGTAATAAGGTCAGAATACTCTCATTAAACTTTGAATGTCTTATCAACACATACACATACCATGTTACTATTTAAAGCATGCTAAATTGACCCTTTCAGGCTGAGAAAGAAAAGATTCCTACTCTGTAGAGATTACATTGCAAAAGAAATGATTTATGAATGTACACACATATTGCAGGAAACCATTCATGGATATGTTAAATATATGTGAACAAAATCGCATAAATATAATTTTATTAATATTACATATTGATGAGCTTTTCTTTGTCTTTTCCACCTTCGCTAGAGCTGGGGAATAATGAAGCCAACCTGTACACATAACTTCCTTTCCTCTATCAGTGAGGTATTTTTGGATATGCATGGCTATGACTTTATTATATGGAACAAGTGACTCTTGCTAGCATAGATATAAATCTTCCTGAGTTTTAGATTTAAAGAAGGTGGAACAATTATAGGTACTTATTGCAGAAGGCCCCACTCTGAACAAGTCAGAGTTTGCAAGGAATTATTCAGTTTAGGTCATGTGAATGGGTTGATGAGAGAAACTTGAGGAAAAAAATTCAGAGCAGCAACTGTGCTAGTGTCCCTAATCCAAGTACCCTTAGTATATATGAGTCTACGTAACTTCTTTCTCAGATAACAGATGTCTAGTCCTATTAATTCAGAAAATCTTCAAAGGTAGGAACTGGGAATTTGTATCATAAATAAAAGCAACATAGTTATTCCGATTTTCATCCTTACTTAAGCATTTCACTACCAGACAATGACTACCATGTGATGCTGTTATTTGGTAGAAGAGGAGGAAGGAATGTTAACCCTATTACCTACCCAATCTCTATAATCATTTACAACAAAAACTGATTTCAAGTAATCATGAACATTGAGCCTATACATATTCATCTTCTTCATTTATATGGGTGAAGAGAAAAATCTATAAATAAGGTATTGAAATTAAAGTCCTCTGCCTCATTAGTTCCAGGAGTATATATCTTCTTCCGTAACTTTTGTCTGATGCTCTTTCTGAGGATGTGGATGAGCTAATTACTGCCTGTGAAGTAAGCCAACCAGCTGTCTATATGCAATACAATACCCAATAAAATTGTCTTATCCCACCTGCTTGGATCACCGTAGGCCTAGGGAAGTTCCTCAGAGGTCAGGACCTTTTCCAAGAGTCATCTTATCTAAACAACTAGATCCAAGATTGAGTAAACTTCTGCATGGTTCAGTATGTTTTGTTTGTTGCCTTTCAAAACTGGAACTATATATGTTTTTTGTTTTGTTTTGTTTTTTTGGTTTTTTTTTCAGATACCTATTTTAACTTTTTTTTTTAAATAATAAATTTATTGTTTATTGGTGTTCAATTTGCCAACATACAGAATAACACCCAGTGCTCATCCCGTCAAGTGCTATATATGTAATCTTGAATTGTATTTTAATTACTTCTTCATTACTCCATATTCCGTGATGAGCAGTCTCCACTGCTACAACATTCTTCGTCAAGAGGGAAAGAGTTCATTAGAATGAAGCTTACAAATTGCATCATATTCCCGTCCTGCTTCTCTGAGGTAACATGCAGTTCACACTTTGCAGTATTCATATTCAGTGTTCTTGGATGTTTCACTCACAGAGGTGCTTAATTTCAATGGATGAGTAACTTCAGCTCTTTGTGGAAAATTTACTGTTTCAACTTTCAGAGAGCGACCTTGATTCCAAGTTCTTAGGAGCATCTCACTGTGACCCACACCCAAGTACTACTTTTAAATATATTCATGTGAGCTCAGAGGAAACACTTGCCTTTGCAATCATCCAGTAAATGGGAACTTACCCATGACACTAGATTTCTAAATGTCTGTCTGATCAAAGGTTTTGTTTTTTTATTTTCAGGTTAATAAGATTTTACATGATTTCTAATGTGGTCTTTTATTTTTCAATTCAGTAATTTCCCACAACCAAAGAACATACTAATACCTGTGCTACTTTACTTGTTTTAAATTATCCTGAAGCTTAAATATCAAGATCATCTGGAATGTTTGCCTAAAATATCATGTTCATGCTCAATCTAGAATTTCTAGGGGATATATCTCTATAAGAGACTCCTAACTATAGAGAACAAACTGAGGATGGCTGGAGGAGAGGTGGGTAAGGGGATGGGCTAAAGAGGTTATGGGCATTAAGGAGGGCACTTGTAATGAGTACTGGGTGTTAAATGCAAGTGATGAATTACTAAGTTCTACCCCTGAAACTAATATTACACTACATGTTAACTAGCTTGAATTTAAATAAACTCTGGTAAGAAAAAAAGAAAAAGAAAAGCATTTCCAGGGGAGAGATCTGCCAATCTGTATGTTTTATTAGACTCAGTCATTCTTATTATGTGAGAATGATGAGAATTCTGATTCAGAGCAATGAAATGGAAGAGATTGAACCTTATTATTCAATGCTTTTAGAATCGGGCAGGGAGGGGAGAGATGTGTTAAGTGCTGAGGACATAGAATATCCCATATTGGAACTGATCAGAATTTAGGGAAAATGTCCTTTGTCTGCCAGAGCTCAGAGCTTCATTGTAAACTACCAAGGAAGAATCCATTTAGTGATGTGAAAAGCTTGAGTGCAAAACCCTTGGAACTCTGTTCAAAGAAAAGCTGTTTAAATGCAAGGTTCATTCTGTTTTGTTTACTGCAGCTTTCATTTATATGGAGAAAAAAGTAAAAAACAAATTCATCAATTAAATTTGAAAAATATACTCTTTTTTTTTAAGATTTTATTTTAAAGTAATCTTATACCCAACATGGGGCTCAAACTTACACCACCAAGATCAAGAGTTGCATGCTCTACTGACTGAACCAGCCAGGCACCCCTGAAGAATATATTCTAAATATAGTAGAGGGATGAAATATTTTAAAGGCTATTAAAATATGTTTACTTAAAAAAAAAAAAAAACATTATCACTTTAGCAAGACTTCACATCAGCAATGGACAATCCATCACAGCAGAATGATCCTAGAAGGTCATCAGAAAAGTGGAGTTTGTTTGAGACAGTTCTCTCCTTTAAGATGTGAATCATGTTCATATACCACAGTATTATTAAAAGTTCTCTTAAAATGTCATCTGCATGTTGTGATAAGATCAGTCTGTAGGGGATAATTTTAAAGTCAGGAAGAGTTTGGAAACCAGGGATCCCTGGGTGGCTCAGCGGTTTAGTGCCTGCCTTTGGCCCAGGGCGTGATCCTGGAGTCTCAGGATCGAGTCCCACATCAGGTTCCCTGCATGGAGGCTGCTTCTCCCTCTGCCTGTGTCTCTGCCTCTCTCTATCTCTTTCTCTCTCCCTCTCTCTCTCTCTCTCTCTCATGAATAAATAAATAAAATCTTTAAAAAAGGAAGAATTTGGAAACCTAGTGTAGTAATTTTGGCCCAGGCCAGAATGACAGTTATAGAGAAAAGGAGCGATAGTCAGATTCTGGATACATTGAGAAGGCAGAGCCAACAGGTTTTCCTGAAGGATTATATATGGGTGACAGAAGAGAAGCAACAAAGATGACTGCAAGGTTTTCAGACTGAAAGTGGAAAAGGATAGAGGTGGAACTCACTGAAAGAAGAAAGGCTGTAGTTGGAGTGGACCTGCAGCAGAATACCAGGCATTCATTGTAGACAGTAGGTTCAAAGTGTCTTAAATATGACAACAATGCTGAAGAATGAATGTACAAGCCTTGTGTTTAGAGCAGAAGTGTGGGATAGGAATATCAATATGGGAGTCATCAGCATATGAATGGTACTTAAAATCAAGAGACTGGATAAGATCACCGAGGTAGTGAGTATAGATAATAAGACAAGAGGTTGAGCCCTGGGGCATCATATCAGCAACAGTCTGTATTGAAGATCTTTACCTGTCATCATGCAGGGCTGACAGATGATAATGTGACCTCTCCACTCTCTGTGTCTAATTCTAAATCTGGCCCACAACTGTATACCCTGTCACACAGTTGTCACTGTGTATCTAATTATCATTTTATAGCTATATATTTATTCATATGAATTAAAAATATATATCCTAATCATTCCTCTATTCAAGAGTGTTTCTAATCAGTGTCTATAATCACTAATGCTGAAATAAATACCTTCCTATGTTTGATTTTCCCTTCTTTTTGATTATATCTTAGAGTAAATTCCCAGGAGTGGCTTTACTTCATCAAAGGCAATGAACAATTTTATTGCTCTCAATAGCAAAGTTTTATAATTTTTTATATATATCCCCAAATTACTTTCAAAAGGGGCTATGCCAGTTTACTTTACATGCTACAACTCTATTAAAATAGGTAATATAACTAAATGAAACTGCAACACTAATTTAACCAAAATCAAATTGTCTAAAACTACTTTTTCATAATATAATCTGTCTACAACTGTTTTGTTTTTTGTTTCACTTCTCACAATTAATATATGTCTTCATTTTTCTTATTAAATGATATCTTGTGTAATGGTGGTAGTGGGCATTCAGATGGAGTGAATTTGAGAATTCAAATGCAGAGGAATCTGGGAAAAATTGGGCCTACCTTCAGAACTTGAAAATATGTATATATAGGACATAGAATAATAGCTACAGGTTTAGTGACTCATATGCCTGACTTAAAACTCACAGTTTGTGCACTTTGGCTACCTCACAAAGCTGTATGTTGGCATCTGTCCATATGGAGTATGTCAGCAGTAATATTTTGAGAAGCTGAGGCCTTAGAAGTAGGATAATTCTGGTTAATGATGAAATATGAGGATTGGCCATGAAAGTCAACTTCTAATATGGAGTCAAAGGAAAGGTCATTGAAGTTGACAAGATTAAGGTCTGGAAACTAGATGACAACAAAGGAAGATTTTCCAGCTAGATCCCAAACAGGGTATCTCTTAGCACTCCAGGATTGGATAGTTCCACTCCTCTATTTAGGAAGAGTTATTATGTGTGATAAACAGAAAATTATCTCTTGTGAGTTCAGTTTTTTTTATTTATTTATCTCATCTATCCTATTTATCCATTTAAAGTTCTAAAACCCAACAAGGTCAAAATTTCCTTTGACCTTAGTGAAAACAATTTTATGGGCCCTGCAAACCTTATGTTTGATCTTGTCTCCATCTCTTAATTTACCTGTAGGATGCTCAAGAAAAGATTGTGACAAATTTTCTGAATATGTGAAAGAATTTGTTATACATGTTGGTTTTCAAACTTTACACTACTAATTTACTTTCACCTCAACTTTTAAATATATTTTATCCTATTATACAGGCTGCATGTATGTTAGGTATTATTTCTTCTATGCACTGATGTATTTGAATGAATTTAAAAATAAAATTAAAAGTGCTATTAGTTTCAGAGACACCTAAGTGGCTGTCTGTTAAGTGTCTGACTCTTGATTTCAGCTCAGATTGTGATCTCAGGGTTCTGAGATCAAGCCTGCATGGTATAAAGTCCTTTCCCTGATCAGTGGAAAGTCTGTTTGAGGTTTCTCTCCCTCTGCCCCTCCCCCTGCTTTATCTCTCTCTCTCTCTCCCCCCATCTCTTCCCCAAATAAATAAATAAATCTTTTTTTTTTTAAGTGCTATTAGTTTCTCTTTCCTGGTCTTGTTTTTATTGTCAAGGAGAGTTTGGACTCAAGTGGGCTCATATTACTTGTGTTTTTATCATGTTGGTTTCCATTGTAGGTGGCCCAGTAGATGGTCAACTGCTCATGAGGTAACAGCTTTTCTGGACAATATCTAAAGTAAGATCTTCATTTTGAGTGAAAAGTTAAGGATAGTGATTTCAGATTTGCTGAAAACAGAGGCAATCCTGAAGGAAGGGCACATGCATGTCACTGGTGTAGACAGTGTCGATCTTCTTTTTAAAAAACATTTATTTATTTGTTTGTTTGTTTATTTATTTATTTGAGGAGGGGAGGGGCAAAGAGGGAGGGAGAGAGAAACCCAAGCCGACTCTAAGGTGAGTGCAGAGCCTGATGTGGGGCTTGATCTCAACACCGTGAGATCATGACCTGAGCTGAAACCAAGAGTAGGACACCCAACTGACTGGGCCATCCAGGCACCCTGTGTTTTCATCTTCCAAAATAGTCTTTCTGGGTGCTCCATAATTTCCCTATTCAGCCGAACACAAAGGAGGATAGGCACAAAAATTAGTACACCTGAACCTAATAACTGAAATTTATGTACACCGTTCTACTTGTGTAGTGTCTGTGTAAATGATGAGCAAAATGAGTCCTACTAAGTAAATTTACTGGGGTACAAGCTGTGGAAGACTGTCATAAGCTGGCTTCCCAGGAAACAGAGTCTGAGACAGAGATTTGCCACTGGAGTTTTACTGGGGCATGTCCTCAGAAACAATATCTGTGAGAGGTGAGAGAAGAGGACTGTGCAGAAAGGAAGTTAATTGCAACCCAGCATTATCAGCCAATCCTACAGTGCTCTCTAAAACTGAGATGGTCCTTTAGAGAAATCCCAAAATGAGGCTAAGATCTAGGGCATTTGTACTCTTACATGGAACAGTCATTGAATAAAATTTGCTCCTGGGAAGGAGTAAAAACCATGGGCAAAGCAGTTCTCTCCAGACAAAAGAAATTGCCAAAGAGGGACACAGCTGTGTACTTTTGCTGCCAAAAATCCCAGCAGGGTGGTACATCACAGAAAAACAACTGCCATAGTGAAGATGAACACTTTAATTTGTCTAATGATAGGATGGAACAAGGTGGAAGGGAGAGAGAAAAGACAAAATCAGAAGAAAGATCGTGGCAATATTAAGCTCAAAACTCATTGTGAGTTTAATAAAAACAAAAAATCACACAAAAACTAGTCAGCCTCTGGCCTTGATCCCTTCATACTCTTTTAAGAGAAATCAAAAATTAGTCTTGATGAGAGAATCTCCCAAGTTAAGCAACCAGAGCTTACCCTATAATTAAGGTATAGTCTCCAGGCTAATTAGGGAAGATAAGAAGTAGAGAGAAAATTAAATACAAAGTTAAGGGCAGACAAAACTAATACTCTGCAGTATTTTCATTGTGTTTTGCCAGGCACTATACTTGGTACTTAATAGATATTATTTAATTGAATTCTATCAATAAATATAAGAAGTAGGTATTATTCCCATCTTATGGATGGGAAGCTAAAACTCATAGATTAAATGGCCAAGTTCATACAACTTGCAAGGAGTTCACATGTGAACCCATGTCATGGTAAATCATATTAAATTGATGTTTTATAGAGGTTATAAATTATATCGTACTTTTTTATTCATCATCTATTATTTAATGATAGGTTATTTTATGTCAATAAAGATACTGAAGTCCAAAGAAATGAAACATCCCACCCTAGAATTCCACCTAGGTGGTAGCACAATGACTCCTATGAAGGAGTCCTCTTCTTATCCTTCTTATCATTCCACAGTATCAGCTGTTTGGAAAATTAAGGCCCTTGACAAAACCTTTCTTATTTTTTTTAAGATTATATCTATTTATTCATGAGAGATACAGAAAGAGATAGAGGCAGAGACACAGGCAGAGGGAGAAGCAGGCTCCATGCAGGGAGCCCGATGTGGGACTTGATCCCAGGACTCCAGGATCACGTCCTGGGCCAAAGGCAGGCACTAAACCACTGAGCCACCCAGGAATCCCATGACAAAATTTTTCTATCCATCTCTTTCACAACAGACTAAATGCTAATGAGCCAACAAGTGACTCTAACTTTTTAAAATCAGTAGGTTCCAAAGGGGGCCAAATAACATAGCATCAATCTAAATAAGGAGGTAAACTGAGGCAAGCTTGAATTATTAGAAAGAGTGTAATGAGGAATAGAAGATAAACTACAATTTAGGAAATTCAAACTATGGCAAACCACAGATGAGTCTATTGAAGGTTTGAGTTAGGCTGCATCTATGAACAAGAAATGCAAGGAATCGGGAAAGTCCAGCTGGAGTCCAAATAGGAATTTCATTTGCTTGAGGATGGGGAGAGATTCTTGCCAAATGCTCATTGTCAAGAGAAAATTCCAGTTTTCTGTAAATCAGGCATTTACCAAGAATCAGTCTCTTGGTTCTAGCATTTTATTCCTGAGGGCACATACATGACATTCTCTATTTCACATCCTCTGGTTTCATTTTAGATGGAAACCCTTTCACACTAGGAAACTGTTGACTTTCTATTTGTTAGTACATATATTGGTAGTGGCAGATCTCTTCCCAAGGAAATGAGGCCACATTCTAATATCAAATGTTTTACTGGAAACTATATCTTGTTTATTTCTAAGCTCCCTTAACAGTGTGAGTCTGGGCAAGAACTGTTTTGTGAGTCTAAAATAAATTAGGAATCTGCCTCAGTCTGGCTTTGCAACTTGTTTCTTTCCAAAAACCATGACTTTGTTTTCAAAGATAAGATCAGAGCCTGCACAAGGAAGATGGAAGGGATTGACGATTCCTCTGTGCTTTCAGGATGAAAGTAGACCTGACTACCTAACCAGCTCCAACATGCTGTCAACTAACACAGAAGAAAGACAGTCAGTGCAGAGTGGCTTCTGCATCACCACAGAAAGATGGCCTCTCCATAAATGATTGTGTCATGATGAGAAAGAGAATTATTGGATTGGAAAAATTAACTAAACAGGGATGAAAGGCTATACTCTGAATGTCAGAGAAATAAGGGCTAGCAAAAGCTTCCAAGAAAGAATGACTTACATACAAGGTGTTACGGTATCAGCATCATAAAAAATGAATAAAAACTCTCATGGAAGAGGATTCCTGGCTGTAGTAGTAATAATAAAAGTAATAGTAATAAGTAATAGTAATTCAGAACATTCATTGAGTTATTACTGTGTTCCAAACATGTTCCTAAATTCCTTACATGTAGTAATTTAATACAAACAATAATGAATTGGTATTCATAGTAAATTATTCCGTCTCTCCAGCTACATTTCTTCCTCTACTTTCCAAACAAGCAACCTTAGTAAAGAGATTAAGTGATTTATGTTGCTTACAAATCAAGAGCTGGGATCAAAGCAGTTTGACTCTAGAACGAGTCACATAACAATTATGCTATTCTTCCTTTCACAATAAACTGAGCAATAAACTTGAATTCATGTTTCCCTCTTATCATCACTAACAGACAGTTATGCTGGAAAAACTTTGAAGTCCAGGTTCTTCAAAAGGTTTTAGATTGGGTTAAATTCCTCAATCCTTATATTTAGCCTCTTTGGGGAGTACAGGAGCACCACCATAGTTCACTTAAAAGACAAGGCAAAATTTAGGGTCAACTCAAAGTGAACACAAATCATAATGAACACTTCCATGCTCACCCCTGTCTTGAAGATCATCAGTCACCATAAAGATCATCATAAATTATCACCTATATATTCTCTTAATAGAGATGGAGAAAAGCTGAGGAATGAGCCTGGGTGGTAATATTATATTTTTCCCTTTCCTAGCATCTTCAAGAATAATATCCCAGATGCAATGAAATTGAACTTGAAGGTATTTCTTTCTTGAACCAGTAGTTTTAAATAGGTTAATTATTTAAAGGTATAAAAACAAAGAAGCTAATTCTTTTTTTTAATATACAAAACAAAAACAAGGAAAACAGAAGAAATTAGTAACAGCAAATGTTTCTATCTAAATGACATTTAATTCAAGATAGTTTTAGTACTTGATTCAGTTTTATTTTTTCATAAAACTAACATATATATAATGATATTAGTTATTTATTTAGTTATTGTGTGTTTCAACCTGTAAACTGTAAGTCTCATGAGAACTTTTCAATCTTATACTACATCCCCATCTCCTTCAATAATGTTGAAACCATATAGGCACTTTATTTTTCTTAGAGATTTTATTTATTTATTTATTTGACAGAGAGAGAGAGCACATGCACAAGCAGGGAGAGCAACAGGCAGAGGGAGAAGGAGAAGTAGGTCCCCCACTGAGCAGAGAGCCTGACGTAGGGCTTTATCCCAAGACTCCAGGATCATGACCTGAACCGAAGGCAGATGCTTAACCAACTGAGCCACCCAGATACCCTGATACATAAGCACTTTATTTTTTTAAAGATTTTATTTATTTATTCATGATAAACACAGAATGAGAAAGAGAGTCAGAGACACAGGCAGAGGGAGGAGCAGGCTCCATGCAGGGAGTCTGACATGGGACTCGATCCTGGGACTCCAGGATCATGCCCTGGGCAGAAGTCAGGTGCTTAAACCGCTGAGCCACCCAGGCTGACCGTATATAAGCACTTTAAATATATATTTATCAAATGAACCAAAAGCAGGTATTAAGAAAATAAAAATTAACTCAGTAGAATCCATGCAAAATTAGCAGTAAGTAAATAAATCATTAGTTAGCTCATTTAGAAAAAGAGAATAATAGAAATGCATTAAATTGTGAAGAACAGAAGCAGTAAAATCACATATACAGAGCTATTTTTAAAAGAGAAAATGTTATGGATATATAAATTAATTTGAAAATCCTCTTGCAATGATTTTTGAATGATAAATATCTTTTAAAATCAGTAGGCCAGAGTTGCAAAATTTATATTAGACAAAATATACTTTTTTTAAAGATTTCACTTATTTATCTGAGAAAGAGAGAGGAAGAGCATGAGGTGGGGAGGGGCAGAGGTAGAGTCAGACTCCCTGCTGAGTAGGAAACCTGATGTGCTGCTGGATACCAGGACCCTCAGATCATGACCTGAACTTAAGGCAGATGCTTAACTGACTGAGCCACCCAGGCACCCCCAAAATAGACTTTAAAACAAAGACTGTAACAAGAGACAAAGAAAGACACTATAAAAAGGGGATAATCCAACAAGAAGATATAACAATTATATTTATGCACCAACATAGGAGCATCTAAATACATAAAACAATTAATAACAAACACAAAAGAACTAATCACAATAATACAATAAGAGGGGACTTTAACACCCCACTTACATCAATGGACAGATCACCTAACCAGAAAATCAATAAAGAAACAATGACTTTGAAGGACACACTGGAATAGATGAATTTAACAGATATATCTATACATTCCATCCTAAAACAGAATATACATCTTTCCAAGTGCACTTGGAACATTCTCCAGAATAGATCACATGTTAGGACACAAAACAAGCCTCAATAAATTCAAGAAAATCAAAGTCATATCAAGCATCTTTTGTGACCACAATATTCTGAAACTAGATGTCAACCACAAGAAAAAAATCTGGAAACACCACAAATATATAGAGGTTAAATAACATGCTACTAAAAAATGAATGTGTCAACCACAAAATAAAGAAAGAACTAAAAAACTATGTGGAAACAAATGGAAATGAAAACACAACAGTCCAAGTCTTTGAGATTCTAAGAGGGAAGTGTATAGCATTGCAGGCTTACCTCAAAAAATAAGAAAAAAATCTCAAATAAACAAGTTAACCTTACACCTAAAGGAGCTAGAAAAAAGAACAACAAACAAAACCTAAAACCAGCAGAAGGAAGAAAATAATAAAGATTAAAGCAGAAATAAATAATATAGAAACTAAAAAAAAAAAAAAAAGTAGAACAGATTAATGAAACCAGGAGCTGTTTCCTAGAAAAAGAAAATCAATAATGATGAATCACCAGTCAGACTCATCAAGGAAAAGTGATAAAGGACTCAAATAAATAAAATTACAAAGGAGAGAGGAGAAATAACAACCAACACCATAGAAATACAAACAATTGTAAGAGATTATTATGAAGAACTATAAGGCAACAAATTGGACAACCTGGAAGAAATAGGTAATTCCTAGAAACATTTATACTACCAAAACTAAATAAAACAGGAAGAAACAGAAAATCTGAACAGATAGCTAGCAAAGAAATTGAATTAGTAACCAAAACACTCCCAAAAAAACAAAAGTCCAGGACCAGATGGCTTCACAGGCAAATTCTATCATTCAAAGTAGAGTTAATACCTATTCTTCTCAAACTACTAAAAAAAAAAAAAAAAAAGTAAGAGGAAAGCTTCCAAATTCATTCATTCTGGGGCCAACATTATGTTAACACCCATACAAGATAAACACACCATTAAAAAAGTGAACTACAATATCCCTGGTGAACATAGATGAAAAAATGTCAGCAAAATATTAGCAAAGCAAATCTAAAAATACATTTAAAAAAATCATTCACTGCAATCAAGTGGGATTTATTCTTGGGTTACAATGATATGTAAGTATTCACAAATCAATCAATATGATACATTACATTAATAAGAGAAAGGATAGGAATCATATGATCATTGAAATACACACAGAAAAAGCATTTGACAAAGTACAACATCCACTCATGATAAAAGCCCTCAGCAAAGCAGGTTTAGAGGGAACACACCTCAACATAATAAAGTCCACTTACGAGAAACCCTCAGCTAATACAATCTTCAATGGGGGAAAAAAAATGAGAGCTTTTCCCTTCAGTTAAGGAAGAAGACAAGAATATCCACTCTTACCAGTTATTTAACATAGTACTGGAAGTCCTAGCCATAGCAATCAGACAACAAAAAGAAATAAAAGACATCCAAATCAGTAGAAAAAGAAGTAAAACTTTCATTATTTACAGGTGACATGATAACATATATAGAAAAATGGAAAGGCTCCACCAAAAAAACTACTAGAACTGATAAATGAATTCAGTAAAGCTGCAGGATACCAAATCAACATACAGAAATCTTGCATTTCTATACATCAATAATGAAGCAGCAGAAAGAGAAATTAAGGAATCAATCCCATTCACAACTGCACCAAAAGTAATAAGATATCTAGGAATAAACTTAACCAAAGAGGTGAAAGGCCTGTATCCTGAAATCTATAAAACACTGATGAAAGAAATTGAAGATAATACCAACATATGGAAAGATGTTCCATGTTCATGAATTGGAAGAACATGTATTGTTAAAATGCCTATAGTAGCCAAAGCAATCCACATATTTAATGCCATCTAGCAAAATATCAATAGCGCTGTTCACAGAACAAACTAGAACAAACTATCCTAAAATTTGTATGGAACCACAAATGACTTCAAATAGTCAAAGCAAACTTGAAAAAGAAAAGTAATTTGGAGGCATCACAATTCCATACTTCAAGTTATATTACAAAGCTGTAGCATGGTACTGGCACAAAAATAGACACATAGATTAATGGAACACAACAGAAAACTCAGAAATAAACCCACAATTATATGGTCAATTAATCTTTGATAAACAGGGAAAGAACATCCAATGGGAAAAAGGCAGTGTCTTCAACAAGTGGTGGGAAAGCTGGACAACAACATGCAAAAGAAAGAAATTGAAACTCTTTTTTTCCACTGTACATAAAAATAAATTCAAAATGGATGAAAGACATAAGTGAAACCTGAAATCCTAAAAAGCCTTAAAGAGGGTCAGCCCTGGTAGCTCAGTGGTTTAGCGCCGCCTTCAGCCCAGGATGTGATCCTGGAGACCTGAGATCAAGTCCCACGTCAGGATCTCTGCATGGAGCCTGCTTCTCCCTCTGCCTGTGTCTCTGCCTCTCTCTCTCTCTCTCTCTCTGTCTCTCATGATTAAATAAATAAAATCTAAAAAAGAAAAAACCCTTGAAGAGAACACAGGCAGTAACTTTTTTGACACTGGCTAAAGCAACTTCTTTCTAGATATTTCCTGAGGCAAGGGAAACATAAGCAAAAATAAACCGTTGGAACTACATCAAAATAAAAATCTTATGCACAGCAAAGGAAACAATCAACAAAATTCAATGGCAACCTACAGAATAGAAGAAGATGCTGCAAATGACATAGCTGATAAAGATTTAGTATCCAAAGTATATAAAGAACTGATACAACTCAACACCCAAAAATCAGATAATCCAATTAAAAAATGGACAGAAGACATGCACAGACATCTCTCTAAAAAAGACACCCAGATGGCCAACAGACACATAAAAGATGTTCATCATCATTTACTATCAAGGAAATACAAATCAAAACTACAAAGAGATATCACCTCACACCAGTCAGAATGGCTACAATAAAAAACACAAGAACCAAGAGGAAGATGTGGAAAAAAAGGAACTCTGTGCACTGTTGGTGGACATGCAAGCTGGTGCAACCACTGTAGAAAACAGTATGGAGTTTCCTTAAAGAGATAAAATAGAACTACCCTATGATCTAGCAATGCAAGACTCGGTATTTATCCAAAGAATACAAAAAAATACTAATTCAAAGGGATACATGCACCTTTTTGTTTATAGCAACATTATTTATAATAACCAAATTATGGAAGCTCCCCAAGTGCCCATTGATTGATGAATAGATAAAGAAGATATGGTAATGGAATATCAATCAGCCATAAAAAAAATAATGAAATCTTGCCATTTGCATTGACATGGTTGAGGCTGGAGAATATAATACCAAGTGTATAAGTCAGTCAGAGAAAGAAAAATACTATGATTCACTCATATGTGAAATTTAAGAACCAAAATAGCAAAGGAGGAAAAAAAAAAAAGAGATAGAGAGAGAAAGCAAGAAATAGATTCAACTATAAATGGTTACCAGAGGGGAGGTAGGTGGACTGATGTGTGGAAAAGGTGATGGGGATTAAGGAGTGCACTTGTGATGAGTGAGTACTGGGTACTGCATGAAGTGTTTAATCACTATATTGTATACCTGAAACTAATATAGCACTTATGTTAACTAACTGGAATCAAAATTAAACTTATAAAACAGCTTCTTGGGATCCCTGGGTGGCGCAGCGGTTTGGCGCCTGCCTTTGGCCCAGGGCGCGACCCTGGAGACCCGGGATCGAATCCCACATCGGGCTCCCAGTGATGGAGCCTGCTTCTCCCTCTGCCTGTGTCTCTGCCTCTCTCTCTCTCTGTGACTATCATAAATAAATAAATTTTAAAAAAAAACAGCTTCTTTACAATAATAATTGCTAGAAGTTATGGAAAATATTCAAATTACATAATAAATACAAAATGTTAAAAGTATATTAAAGATATTGAAATATCAAAAAATACAATATATATGTAGTGATAATAAACTTGATATATAAAGAATTCTTACAAAAAAGAGGAATTTCCAATTCATTTATTTTGCCCAATTTTCAATTGAAACCCAAATAGAAAATGGATAATCAAAAAATAAAGAAAAATCACAAAGACATAGAATAGAAAATGAAAATATGCTCAATTTTACTGTTATGTAAATAAACACTACATTGAGTAATAAAATGTTATTTTTAAGTGATTAAAAAATGTATACAGACTTAGGGGTTAGTGATGATAACAGCAGCTACTTAAATTGCTATATCCCTACATATTCTCTAAAAACAATACAGAACAATGGAAGAACAAATAAAACTATCCAAACTCACAGTCTAGACATAACTAGAAAATACTCAAACTTCAAGTTACTTATAAGAAGGAAATTTAATATCCAAACCCCAGCATCTCTCATGCTCCCACTGAATGTTATCACAGAGCAAAAAACTTGCATAGAAAAGAGAAGTTGGGAACTAGTAGCAAATTTAAGATTGACCTAAAACCAAGACAGAGCCCTGAATATAGGTGGTACACAAAAGTATATATGAGTTGAGGTGATTTTCTTTCAAAGTTTTAGGTTTGAGAGGAAAAGTAAGTTAAAAGGAAGGGAGAAGGACTTTTGGAAGTTTTAGAAGTGAAAGAGTGAAGAAGCAAAAAAGAACTTGGATCATGCTAATCAAAAAAATTCTGAAATACTAGAAGGCATACAACTCCTCCCTACTTAGTCAAACAAGATAAAGGGGAAAGATAAGCGGAGGGTCAGAGAGCTCTCAGGACTAAGGGTTGAAGTGGCTTTAATATGGTAATGGTGGTATAAATTTCTATTTCTGCAGCAGCAGAAGGGGAAGGGAGGAAGAAGCCAGAGCAATCATTTAAGGAAGTTCTACTTCACAGTACAGACAGATGAGGGCACTCTTGACCTACAAATCTTATAAACTAGTCCAAATCCAGAAACGAATGATGGAAACAAATTATATTCAAAACAACTATAAAATGAAATAGAAAATGAGAATCAAAATGCCTCTGCCCTCATTCTCTAAAAAAAAAAAAAAGGCCAATTAAAACTACCACACTACAAATTGATGCCAATATCCTCAGTCATTTGAAGAGTCAGAAACTATTTGGAATCAGAAATTCCAAAATTAAAAAGGAATTGACCTTTTTTAAAATTTAATATATTTGCTGCTGACAAAAAACATGTTATAAGTCAGTCAAGAAAAGATAAAATACCTTGTGATTTCACTCATATGTGGAATTTTTTTTTAAAGATTTATTCATGAGAGACACAGAAAGAGAGAGGGAGAGAGGCAGAGACACAGGCAGAGGGAGAAGCAGGATCCATACAGGGAGCCCGACATGGGACTCGATCCCAGGTCTCCAGGATCAGGCCCTGGGCTGAAGGCAGGTGCTAAACCGCTGAGCCACCAGGGCTGCCCTCATATATGGATTTTAAGAAACAAAACAAATGAGCAAAAGAGAGATAGGCAAACCAAGAAACAGATTCTTAACTATAGAGAACAAAGTAATGGTCAACCAGAGGGGAGATCGGTGATGGATAAAATAAGTGATGAGGATTAAGAAAGGCACTTGGGGTACGCACTGGGTGATGCATAGAATTGCTAAGTTACAATATTGTACACCTGAAACCAATATAACATTGCATGTTAACTCTACTAAAATTAAAATAAAAACTTTTTTAAAAAGAGAAAAAAAGAAATTTGTATCAGGAAGACATAAAAAAAATTGAATGAACTCAGGAAATAATAAGCAAAAGACAAAACTATCTTGGAAATGAAGACTAAAATAAAGGTAGCCAAGGTAAAATGAATTAAAATACAACTTAATTAAGGTCATTGAATAAAGGCAGGGAAGCAATCAACAAAATGAAAATAAGATAAAGAAAAAAGTGCATCCAAAAGTTGTTAAAATGAATAGGCAAAGAAGAAATACTATTTCTTTAACAAGTAAATAAAATTTGAGACTCTAAAAAAGAAACAAACCAATGAAATAGAATTAATATTTAAAACATAAGTCCAGAAAAACTTTTCATAAATAACAAACTGAAAATGTCCAAGAGATACCTGGAAAAATAAGTTCAGCATAATCAACTCTGACACTATTTCAGTAAAACTACTGGAGTTTAAAGATTAATACAAAATCTTCAAATCTTCAAAACAAAATGCTAATATCTTATAACAGCAAAAGAATCAGTCCAACATGATTATTCTGAAAAAAATCATACAATGGAGTTGCATTTTCAAAGCACTCAAGAAAATAAATATGTATTTAGAAATCTATATTCAGTCAAGCTGTCTTTCAAATATTAATGCTTTTGAAAAATAGTTTTAAACATACAAGATCCAAGGAATGTTGTACTCATAATCTCCTTTTAGAGTTGATGAGAGAATAATCTTTATTCAAATAAAAGATGTATGGGGAAATAGGCAAAAGAATAAGTTGCAAGCATTTCATACATTTAATTATATATCCAAGAATAAAATATAGGTGAGAATGAGGATGTTAGAATAATATATGAGTATTATATGTTCTGGAGAAGTAAAAATTATACGACCAGAAAAGCTAAGAAGGAACACGCTTTCCAATCCTACCGTAAAGTATTAGAAAACTGGACAAAATATATGAAATAACACTTTTCAGATACTGAACAAGCAAGGCAAGACTGTGATCCCTGGGGAAAAAAAAGATTAAAATTAAAGGAAACATAAGATTACTTTTTAGATTTTGGTTCATGGAGGAGGATCCCAAACAGATCATAGTGGTCTCACTAATTTAAGAAGAGTCAAAAAGAGTTCAAGGGGCTGGAACAGCTTCTTTACAGGGCAGAATTCTGGAGGTGAAAAATCTAGCAAAGAAAAAGCTCCAGATATCAGGAGGATTCCATTACGTCTGTTGCTGAATGTTAAGCATATACACAGAAATGTTGAAACTCCAGGAGTCCAAGCAAAGAATGATCAATGGTGAGTTATAAGCCCAACCATTCCCAAAGGTTTGGGAGATATTTGCGTTTCAAGCAATTAGGGTGGAAAATCTTCATTGAATATCCAGACCATTTATTACAGACCCATGAATTGTCAGCTAGCAGTAGGGCTAACCTAGTTCTAAGACAGGGATTCTCAACTAGAGCACTCTTGACACTTTGGGCTGAAAAATTCTTTGTTGTGTTATTATGTCCTGTGTATTGTAGGATGTTTAATAACATCCCTGATTTCTACCTAATAAATTTTAGTAGCAGCATACCCACTCCCTTAGTAATATAACAAAAAATGGACACAGA